>NC_055989.1:10599986-11248559 GCF_018446385.1 Zingiber officinale | reverse complement strand
TTTGACTTTAGGATTTAATAGTTAGATCATAATATTAAGTACTTAAAAATTTTCAAATAGAAATTTTTTTTTAGGTGTGTGCGGGATGTGCGACATAAGGTATACATGTAGGATAACATTGCTCTTTATATATAGTTTTGATATGTTGTACACCCCGATTGTGCACGCTTATGGGCAACTGAGTGGGATTCCAACCGCTCAAATCACTTACGGGTGCCCCCGAGTAATCGAAATCCACTCAGTTATCCACAGACGTACATAGTCTAGGTGCACAGCACATCAATGTCCTTTTTTTTTCTTTTCACAATAAAAATAATTTTAAGTCTTGTTAGTAATTTTTTCTAGTTATTTTTTATATAAAATATATGCACTGTCATGATTCTTTTTAGTCCCACGTCTTAGGATTGGCAATACTACGAGCAAAAAAACTTTTATAAATATCTTGATGATGTTAGAAAGTGTTGAGTTTGGTATTTTAATTCAAACTATTTTTTTGTTTAGTTGTTGTTTTGGCAATGCATGTGTGTATGTATTTAGTCCCACATTGCTAAGCAAAGAAGGTTGGAAGGCCTTATATATGGAGTCCTTCCATCCTTGCTTAGTAAAGTAAAGGGGGGTCTACACGCATGCGCGGGCCGAGTCCAAATCAGGTGGCTTCGGGGGGTTCGAGCCGGAAATCCATAAACCGGGCGCGACGCAATCATCGCGCGCAGGGGGGGTGCAAATCCCCAGCTCGTGGGCCTCGTGCTTGCAGGCGTCCTGGTTTGTTTTTCCCAGTCTGGTTCTAGGTTCTGACCCGCGCGCACTTGGGTTTGGTTCTGTCCGCATAAGGAAGCAACGCGACGCACCTGTCCGCGAGAGGAAGAGAAGTGACGCGGTTCTGTTAGCGTGAGGAAGCGAAGCGACGTACGCTTTGGTGCGTGCACTGCTTCGGAGTGTATAAATACACTTCCTCTGTTCCTTCTCAACTCACTCCAGAAAACAGAGCATTCTGCTTTCTTTCTTTCTTCCCCTGTTCTGAGGCTTGGTTCTGTGATCTGAGGTTGAGTCTGAGTGCAGCATTCGTTTTGGAGTGCACCTACGGACGACTCGAGTGGTTGTCGGATCTTGGGAGAATATTGTCGGAGAGCCTCTGCACCGTGGGTGTCAATAAATTCTCTAAAGACAGTCGGCACGCCGGCGCTTCAACCAGAGATACACGATTTCTCAACCTTACTCTTTTCATTTACAAGTTTATTGCATGCTTGCTATTTTGGTGCAAATAGATTACTGTGTTTGCGTAATCAGTATTACAACAATTTTAGAGAATTTATTGTAAGCATTAGTAGACATGATAAATGATAGGGTAACGGGGTCTGATGAGGCTAGTGCTAGACCCGAAAGATTTTTCGGGCAAAACTTCAGACGCTGGCAACAACGGATGAAATTTTGGCTTACTACACTAGGGCTATTATCTGTTATAGAAACAGATCCTCCTTCACCTGATGAAGAGGAACCTGCCTATAGTGCTACCCTACAGAGGTTTAAGCAAAGGATTACCTCTGCCATGGGAGGATCCTGTTTGCCCTCTCAGACGCACTATTTGATGTATACTACTCAATATCTTCGGCTAAAGAGCTGTGGAAATCTTTGGATAAAAAATACAACTCCAAAGATTCTGGTTTAGAAAAGTATACTGTGGTAAAATTCCTAAACTTCAAAATGGTAGAAGGCAAATCTGTGATTGAGCAGACACATGAATTCCAAGTTCAAATTCATGGTCTTGCTGAAGGAGATATGTCATTATCTGAAAAATTTCAGGTTTTATCTATCATCGAAAAATTGCCTCCGAGTTGGGAAGATTTTGGCATGACTCTTAAACATCGGAGAGGTAAAATCTCTCTAGAAGATTTGATGATTGCCTTAAATATCAAAGAAGAACATCGGAAGCAACATAAAGATGATGATAAAAGAATGCCTATGGATTTTATTCCAAGGCAAACGTAGTAGTCTCATCTGACAAGAAGAAATTCAAAAATAAAAAAATGAAGAACAAGATGAAACCCAAACCAAAGATTCAAAAGAAAAATGAAACCAAGCCGTGCTGGGCATGTGGACAAGTTGGATATTATGCCAAATTCTACCCCAAGAAGAAAAACCAGAGCAATATGTCCAACACCAAGGTACAAGCAAATGTTGTGACTGCTAGTGACGGCACCAGCGATAGGTTTGTTACCTTCAAACCCGAACTAAATTTGATCTATCAACCCAATGAATGGTTAGTTGATACAGGTGCTAATGTGCACTGTTGTGCTAATATAATCGCTCTGCCTTCCTTACTTATCAGGTAATTGAAGGCACTTCCGTGACCATGGGGAACCATTCTGCAGCCAGGGTGTTTGGGATAGGACAAGTTGACCTGAGGTTCACCTCTGGAAAAGTCCTGTCACTGCATGAGGTGCATCATGTTCCAGCGGTCCGTCGGAATTTGATTAGCGGGTCAAAGTTAGTCCGCCCTGGTTATGAGTTGAACTTTAAATGTAATAAAGTTGTAATATTACATTTAGGAACCTTTATTGGAAAAGGTTACCTTAATGAAGGTTTATTTAAACTTAATGTAGAAAATGCTACCTTAAATAAATCTACTGATATTGGTTGTTCATATAACATTGAGTCTTATGATATATGACATGACTGATTAGGACATGTCAATTTTAATACCGTAAAAAGGATGATGAATCTAGATATGATTCCTAAACATGCTATAAATGATAAGAAAAAAATGTGAAGTTTGTGTGCAATATAAACAACCCCGTAAACCCTTCAAATCAGTTGATAGAAATTCTGATATTTTAGAATTGATTCATACTGACTATTGTGAGTTTAACGGTGTAATAACGAGAGACCATAAACGGTATTTCATTACCTTCATTGATGATCATTCTCGTTATTGTTATGTTTATTTGCTGAAAACTAAGGATGAAGCTTTAGATAAATTTATGGTTTTTAAATCTGAAGCTGAGAATCAAACAAATAAAACTATTAAGAGGTTAAGGTCTGATAGGGGTGGAGAGTTTACCTCGAACCTGTTTCAAAAAGTTTGTCAAGATGCAGGTATAATTCACGAGGTAACTGCTCCATATAGTCCTCAATCCAACGGTATGGCAGAATGAAAAAAAAATCAAACCCTTGAAGATATGATTAATTCCATGTTAGGCAGTTCTGGGTTACCCAACTACATGTGGGGGGAAGCTCTAAACACTGCATGTCATGTGGTAAATAGAGTCCCCATGAGGTCAAGGGATAAAAGCCCATATGAGCTTTGGAAAGGTCGGCGGACAAGTTTGAAATACCTTAAAGTGTGGGGGTGCCTTGCAAAGGTACTAGTACTTGAACACAGAAGGAAAAAACTTGGTCCAAAGACCGTAGATGGTATCTTCTTTGGTTATGCTCAAAATAGTATTGCATATATGTTTCTAATTATTAAATATGAAATTTCTGGAATAGATGCAAATACTATTGTAGAACTTCATGATGCTACATTTTTTGAGGATATATTTGTTGGATCGAAAGCGCTAGAGGGGGGTGAATAGCGCTTGTGGCTTTCACAATCGATTTCAGAATCGTAAAAGAAAACTTAAACGCAGCGGAAAGTAAATGCAAACACACACAGAAGACACGGTCGAATTACTTCGTTCGGAGTCTATCTCGACTCCTACTCGAAGGCCCGTGGTCGTTGACCACTTTCGGTGGGCAACAACTATAATATCGCAAAGCTTACAAGATGTAATACAGTTTAATAACAATAATAGAATTATACCGACACTATCAGAAATGAAGATGTAGACGCTGGTTGTCGGAGTTGCAGAGTGTTGTTGAAAGCGTTCGGAGCAGCGTTGGAAAGCACAGATTCTTCTGTTCGAATTCGATGTCTGAGCTGCACCTCGAGGCCTCCTCTTATAGCTCTGCAAGATCTGATCTAGATTCCCAAGTCTCGGGATCAGCTTTGACCCGAAGCGGATCGGTCGACCGATCCTCATGTTCGATCGACCGATCAGATGATCTCCACTGCATCTGATCCGTTGATCTGTCGCTCCGCTTCGATCTGGTCAAACTCTATCCCTGGGTTCGGTCGATCGATCCCAGGGTCCGGTCGACCGATCAGTCTCCTCTGACCCGCACACCTCGGCTTGATCCAGTCGACACCTATCCCAGGTTCGGTCGACCGATCCCTATATCCGGTCGACCGATCCCTGGTCAAGCCCGGTCCAACTTCTGGAGACCAGATCTGTTAGCTTGGAGGTTCAGTTGATCGATCTCAAGGTTCGGTCGACCGATCCCGGTCAGTTCTAACCCTGCACAAAAATATTAGTTTCTTGCAAAACAGAGTTAGAACACAAAAGATAATATATATAAATAAATTTGACAGTCACCAGACTGTCCGGGTCTGACTTCGAGTTTCCAAACGAAAACCCTAGGTCGACCCAACGCCTACTGTTCCCTCTACGGGGAACGCGTCCTCACCTACTCCACTCAAGAGATTTACCTGTTGCCAGTACGATCTTCCAGATCGACTGGACTTTTGCTCAGCATCCGATGCTTCCGGTCTTCATGCTGGATGTCCGGTCCTCGACCCATCCACACTTCTACCCGATTCGCGACACCAGGATTTTAACCTAGGGTTACCACCCCTAGGATTTTTGCCCGAAGACTCGACCCGCCAAGACTTCCCGCATAGGGTTACCACCCCCTATGACCTAAGGTTACCATCCCCTAGGGTTTTCCCTTGCCTAACTGCAGCAAGCACTTTCCTGAAACACTTAGTCACACATATTAGATAACAATTAAACTTAACTTTGAATCCCTTTGCCATTATCAAAACTAAGGTTTGATCGTCGGATGCTTCCCGCACCAACAATCTCTCCCTTTTTGATTATGGCAACCGAAATTCAAAGTTAAGTGAAAAGATGCAATAATGAGTACAAGTATAAATAAAACCTAAGCACATTTAAGCTCCCCCTTAATGGGAGCTTGCCCTTTAACTGATTTCTTTTAGCTTTGAATTTTTGAATTTTTTTTTTAATTTTAGTTTCCTTTTAATTTCCTTATACTCTCCCTCTTTGCCATATATCAAAATAAAGAGAGGAGTAAAAAATTGAGTACTGAAGTAAACACTTAGCTTTTCAAATTTCTTTCCATGCAAACATTAAAGTCTAAGTGTTTCTTTTTAAAAATTTCTTATAAACTCTAAGTTTAAGAAATAATTTTAAATTATTTTGAAATAATTTTCAAAGTATTTTTCAAATAAGTTTTGAAATTAATTTTCAAAGGATTTTCAAATAATTTTGAAATTAATTTTCAAAGGAGTTTTCAAATAAGTTTTAAAATTAATTTTCAAAGGATTTTCAAATAAGTTTTAAAATTAATTTTCAAAGGATTTTCAAATAAGTTTTAAAATTAATTTTCAGAAGATTTTTCAAATGATTTTGAAATAATTTTTCAAAGGATTTTTTAAAATGATTTTCAAATGATTTTTAAAATGATTTTTAAATTAATTTTTGAAAAGGATTTTTAAAATGATTTTGAAATAATTTTTCAAAGGATTTTCTAAAATGATTTAGAAATAATTTTTCAAAGGATTTTTAAAATGATTTTGATATTGATTTTTGAAAAGGATTTTTCAAATGATTTTGAAATTATTTTTTGAAAAGGATTTTTCAAATGATTTTGAAATTATTTTTCAAAGGATTTTTAAAATGATTTTCAAATGATTTTTCAAATGATTTTTCAAATGATTTTGAAATAATTTTTCAAAGGATTTTTTAAAATGATTTAGAAATAAATTTTCAAAGGATTTTTAAAATGATTTTGAAATAATTTTTTAAAAGGATTTTTGAAATGATTTTGAAATTAATTTTTCAAATAATTTTGAAATTAATTTTCAAAGGATTTTAAAATGATTTTGAAATAATTTTTCAAAGGATTAAAATGATTTTGAAATAATTTTTCAAAGGGTTTTTTAAAATGATTTTTAAAAGGATTTTTAAAATGATTTTAAAATAATTTTTCAAAGGTTTTTTAAAATGATTTTGAAAAATAAATAATTTTTCAAAGGATTTAAAATGATTTTGAAATAATTTTTCAAAGGTTTTTTAAAATGATTTTGAAATAATTTTTGAAAGGATTTTTAAAATAATTTTAAAATAATTTTTCAAAATTATTTCAAAGGATTAAAATGATTTTGAAATAATTTTTCAAAGGATTTAAAATTATTTTAAAATAATTTTTAAAATGATTTTGAAATTAAGTTTTCAAATAAGTTTTAAAATTAATTTTCAATAGGTTTTTAAAGGATTTAAAATTGTTTAAATAGATTAAATTTTGTTAAGTTGATTAATTTGATTAGATTACATTGATTATAGACTAAGTTCAACCTTGATCCATCTCACCCGATTCTAAGTTATCAATCAGGTAATCTTAAGTATTTTTGTGAGATGATTATCTTTGATTTAAATTATTTCTAAGGATTAATTTACATTTGAGTTAAAATTAGGTTTTCCAATTAGTTAATTAAATAAGTATTTCAAAGATTGATTCCCAGGTCAGGGCGAGGCTCTAGGCCTTCTTGGATATGGGATCATCCACCCCTTCCTAGACAGAATCGCTCAAAGAAATATATATTCAATTTTCTTTTTGAAACTCCTAGATTTAACTAGCAAGTGTAAATTACGCCTAGATCCTTAAGCTATCCTAGTCTAAGCATGTATATTGCAAGGAAAAATAAATAAACAAGCATAAATCAATTCTATTTATTGGTAAAGATGGTCTTTCTATAGGCTCCCCCTAGATCATAGCCTCGATATAGTCTATCAAGGTAATGGATATGATCCTTGGGGACCCAATAGTGACCAGGTCCAACTTGATTAACCAAGTTTGACTTGGGGACCCATGCTTGAATTATGTTTCTATTATTTCTGTTTACTAATGACAAGTATGATTTAAACTTTGTTTTGGTCTTAAATCCAAGTCCGGATTTGTTGTAAACAACTCGCTGTTTTCCAAGAATCAGATCCAGATTCTTGGAACCCAAGGTGAACCGTTCCAACGTGTCCTTGAGTTCTTTAATTTGAGTTTTCAAATTGGAATTTTCTTCCTCAAGTTGTTGGACTTGAGTTGAACTTCCAATTTGAACTGACTCAGTTAAAGAACTCGAGTCAGTCCCTCCCTTAAGGGTTGTTACCTCCTTTTGGAGCGACTTAACCCGGACGTTGGATTTAGCCAACTTTTTAAGCAAGTAAGGAATTAACTTTTGCAAATTATCTAATTGAGTTTCGGCAAGTAAGGCACTTACAGTGGGGTTCGGTCCTTCGGAAATGGATGCGTATCCGTGGCTTCGCTCGGACTCAGTTTCCGACTCGCTCTCGGTTTCGGACTCGGTTTCGTCAATATCTACTTGTACTGGCAACGCGAGGAAGCTTGTCGGTTCTTCTTCGTCGGACTCGGATTCATCTGAGGACTCGGACCAAGTTGCCTTTAATGCTTTCTTTTTACGTTGCTTTTTGTTTGGGCAATCCGGCTTGTAGTGCCCCTTCTGGTTACATCCGTAGCAGGTGACTCCAGATCTGTCCTTCAGGTCCGTTTGAGTTGCCCTTTTTGACTTGTATATTTTCCGCACGAGCTTTATCAGTTCGGAAATAACTTCATCTTCGTCCTTTGCATCTGATTCGTCTTTGGACTCGGGTTTGGATTTGCGCCTTGACGTTGGTTCGCGCGTTCTGCTGGTACCTGCAACCAAAGCAACACCTTTCTCGACCGGGCGTGCATTAGTCTGCTCATGCAATTCTAGTTCGGAAAACAATTCATCTAGTTTTATTGAAGATAAATCCTTGGAAACTTTGTAAGCATCAACCATGGATGCCCACAAGGTGTTCCTTGGAAAAGTGCTTAGCGCGTACCTTATTACATCGCGGTTTTCCACCCTTTGGCCGATCGCATGAAGTCCGTTGAGTAGGTCCCGGATGCGCGCGTGAAGCTGGCTTGCCGTTTCACCTTCCTGCATTTTAATATTATACAGTTTATTTAAAATTAAATCGCGCTTACTTACTTTAGCATCGGAGGTGCCCTCGTGCAGTTCGATCAATTTTCTCCATAGCTCTTTGGCGCTTGAGAAGGGTCCTACTCTGTTGAGTTCTTCTTTTGTAAGCTCTCATTGTAGCATGCAAGTGGCTTTGGTATCTGCTTCCACCTTCTTCCTGATGCTAGTGTCCGAGTTGGTGCAGGAAACCAGTTCTCCGGTGTCGTCACGTGGTAGCTCGAGACCGGTCTGGATGATGATCCACATCTCGACTTGTGTCTTGAGGTGGTATTTCATCCGGTTCTTCCAATATGCAAAATCATCTCCGGAGAAGAGCGAGGGGGCGAGAAGTGCTAAAGCCTTCTTGGAGGGCCGTTTTAAAACAACTTGCACACAAGGAAACCAAAAAAAAATGTACCAGGACTTGATCCTGGATTAGCTGTGCGGTATGAAAATAAAAGAAACCAACTCGAGTGGTGTTGCACCAACTTCGAGCAAAAATCGATTCCGAAAGAAAAAATTTAGAATGTAACTATTAAGCTAATTCTAATTGACTCCGTAAAACTGAAAATAACCACAAAAAGATGCATGATTGGTGGTTGCACCAGATCAACGCTACCCCGCTCTGATACCAATTGTTGGATCGAAAGCGCTAGAGGGGGGGTGAATAGCGCTTGTGGCTTTCACAATCGATTTCAGAATTGTAAAAGAAAACTTAAACACAGCGGAAAGTAAATGCAAACACACACAGAAGACACGGTCGAATTACTTCGTTCGGAGCCTATCTCAACTCCTACTCGAAGGCCCGTGGTCGTTGACCACTTTCGGTGGGCAACAATTATAATATCGCAAAGCTTACAAGATGTATTACAGTTTAATAGCAATAATAGAATTATACCGACACTATCAGAAATAAAGATGTAGGCGCTGGTTGTCGGAGTTGCAGAGTGTTGTTGAAAGCGTTCGGAGCAGCGTTGGAAAGCACAGATTCTTCTGTTCGAATTTGATGTCTGAGCTGCACCTCGAGGCCTCCTCTTATAGCTCTTCAAGATCTGATCTAGATCCCCAAGTCTCAGGATCAGCTTTGACCCGAAGCGGATCGATCGACCGATCCTCATGTTTGGTCGACCGATCAGATGATCTCCACCGCATCTGATCCGTCGATCTGTAGCTCCGCTTCGATCTGGTCAAACTCTATCCCTGGGTTCGGTCGACCGATCCCAAGGTCCGGTCGACCGATCAGTCTCCTCTGACCCGCACATCTCGACTTGATCCAGTCGACACCTATCCCAGGTTCGGTCGACCGATCACTATGTTCGGTCGATCGATCCCTGGTCGAGCCCGGTCCAACTTCTGAAGACCTGATCTGTTAGCTTAGAGGTTCGGTCGACCGATCCCGGTCAGTTCTAACCCTGCACAAAAATATTAATTTCCTGTAAAACAGAGTTAGAACACAAAAGATAATATATATAAATAAATTTGACAGTCACCAGACTGTCCGGGTCTGACTTCGAGTTTCCAACCGAAAACCCTAGGTCGACCCGACGCCTACTGTTCCCTTTACGGGGAATGCGTCATCACCTACTCCACTCAGGAGATTTACCTGTTGCCAGTACGATCTTCCAGATCGACTGGACTTTTTCTCAGCATCCGATGCTTCCGGTATTCATGCTGGATGTCCGGTCCTCGACCTATCCAGACTTCTACCCGGTTCGCGACACCAGGATTTTAACCTAGGGTTACCACCCCTTAGGATTTTTGCCCAAAGTGTCGACCCGCCAAGACTTCCCGCATAGGGTTACCACCCCATATGACCTAGGGTTACCACCCCCTAGGGTTTTCCCTTGCCTAACCGCAGCTAGGACTTTCCTGAAACACTCAGTCACACACATTAAATAACAATTAAACTTAACTTTGAATCTCTTCGCCATTATCAAAACTAAGATTCGATCGTCGGATGCTTCCCGCACCAACAATATTTCCTATGAAGACGAGAACACCTCAGTCTATATCTAGTATTCCTACTAGAGTTATGCCTGCTTCCATAGAGACCTCATTATCCGTAGAAGATACACCTTCCTCAAGTCACTCTAGACTAGATGAATCTAGTGAGCATATAAAACTGAGAAGGAGCAAGAGGCAACGTGTGTCTATGGATCTAGGCCAGGACTTTATCACCTATAATATAGAAGGTGACCCTGTGACATATAGAGATGTTATGGCTTCTCCTGAAGCTAAGCACTGGAAAGAGGCCATTAAAAGTGAAATGGACTCTATTATCTCTAATGTCACTTGGGAGTTGGTAGATTTACCTCTTGGGTGTACCACTATAAGATGTAAATGGGTGTTTAAGAAAAAAACTAAAACCTAATGGGTCAGTAGATAAATTCAAAGCCCGCCTAGTTGCTAAGGGATTCAAACAGAAAGAATGGATTGACTATTTTGACACTTATTATCCTATTACCAGAATTACTACAATCCGAGTGTTAATAGCATTGGCATTCATATATCATCTTGAGGTCCATCAAATGGATGTCAAAACGACATTCCTAAATGGAGATCTTGAAGAAGAGATATATATGGATCAGCTTGAGGGACATGTAGTTTTTAGAAATGAAAATAAAGTCTGTAGGTTAGTCAAATCTCTTTATGGTTTGAAGCAAGCCCCAAAGCAGTGGCACGAAAAATTTGATAGTGCTATGCTATCATTTGGCTTTGAAATGAATGACTCTGATAAATGTGTGTATGCTAAAATGAAAGGTGATAATTGTATTATCTTATGTTTATATGTAGATGATATTCTACTTTTTGGTTCTAACCTTTCCATTATTAATGAGACTAAGGCCCTCTTAAGTGGTAAGTTTGATATGAAGGATGTGGATTGTGATGATATGATTTTAGGGCTGAAGTTGACTCGTTCAACTGATGGAATAGCAATTTCTCAGTCACTCTATATTGAGAGAGTATTAGAGAAATATGGCTATAGCCAAGTTAAATCTGTCGTCACACCCTATGATCCTTCAAAAACTCTCCACAAGAATAAGAGTGGTGTGGCAGTGTCTCAATTAAGATACTCACAAATAATAGGTAGTCTAATGTATTTAGCAAATTGTTCTAGACCTGATATTTCTTTTGCTATATCGAAATTGAGCAGGTTTACCAGCTGTCCGGACAGAACGCATTGAGATGCATTAGACAGAGTACTCAAATACCTAAAAGGTATTATATCCTTGGGCTTGTAGTATGGGGGATTCCCTGCAGTCCTGGAGGGATATAGTGATGCTAGTTTGATAGCTGACACTGCTGAGTGTAAAGGTGTTACTGGTTATGTCTTTACACTTGGAGGCGGTGCAGTTGCTTGGAGGTCTGTTAAACAGACGATTATAACCCGTTCTACATCTGAGGCAGAATTGTGTGCTTTGGATACCACAGTAACTGAAGCTGATTGGCTTAAGGGTCTTCTTTCTGAAATTCCCTTGATGATAAAGTCAATACCTTCTATTTCAGTACACTGTGATAATCAAACAACAATAGCTCAGATTAGAAGTGTTGGATCGAAAAGAATTTAGATATCTCCACAATTGCATGATATTGTCCACTTTGGGCCTAAGCCCTCATGGTTTTGCTCTTGGGCTCTCTCCAAAAGGCCTCATGCCAATGGAGATATCTTTTCTCTTATAAACCCATGATCTTTCCCATGTGTTTCCAATATGGGACTATGTTTGCAACCTTGCAACCCCAACAATCCCCCCCTCAAACAAAGGACCATAGGCTTCCCATGTCCGATCCTCGACCCACCAGGTCTTCCTGCCCCTCGGTCCACCAGACCTACTAGGACTTCCTTGCCTAGTCGCAACTAGGACTTCCTACCTGGTGTCTGGTCCTCTTGATCCGAACATAGGAGCCCCCACTTTTTTTTGTTCGAGGTCAATATTGTACCCACATGGCTCAATCAGACCATAGCTCTTGTGCACAGTCGGCGGTTAAGCCTTCTGGCAGTCCGGACTCTGATACCAATTGTTGGATCGAAAAGAATTTAGATATCTCCACAATTGCATGATATTGTCCACTTTGGGCCTAAGCCCTCATGGTTTTGCTCTTGGGCTCTCTCCAAAAGGCCTCATGCCAATGGAGATATCTTTTCTCTTATAAACCCATGATCTTTCCCATGTGTTTCCAATATGGGACTATGTTTGCAACCTTGCAACCCCAACAAGAAGCTCCAAGTATAACCAGAAGAGACATGTACGAATAAGATTAAAGTCTATTCGTGAGTTAGTGTCTCTTGGAGTGGTGTTATTGGACTTTGTAAGTTCAAAAGACAATATTGCTGATCCACTCACTAAAGGACTTGATTCTGAGAAAATCAAGAGATCCAATAAGGGAATGAGACTGAGGCCTATCCTGGTTTCACCTATAACGGCAACCCAACCTATCTGATTGGAGATCCCAAGAAGTAGGTTCAATGTGGTACAAACAAGTTATAAGGGTGAACCGTAAGCATCAAATTGATTGAGATGTAATCTCATAGTCTCTTCCCTGGATAGATGCATGACTGCTAGTAAGGATGAGCTTAGGAGCTCTTAATGAGTTCAAGGTCTAAATGACAGGATGCTTGCAGTACATCCTTGGAGAACTCACCTATGTAAGTGTAACTGTGTGGCCGCGGTGTGGGGGTCTAGGCAACTCCCCTTAGCACTTATGAAACAAGATTCGGTGGCATGGCCGTAATGCACCAACCCAGAAGGATTCAACCGTCGCCCGTGATGAGTTATTACCAATTGATTTTCACATATAAAAGGTTTAAGTTCAAGACTGAGTTCACTTCAAACCTATGTGAATAAGATTGGTGTACTTAGGTGAAAATCCAAACCGGAAGTTATTTTCACTAAAAGCTCATTGCAACCAAGCCTCAGAACATATCTTTGTTTTCGACCCAAAAAAATAATTTGAATTAGTGGGGGATTGTTGAGTTTGGTATTTTAATTCAAACTATTTTTTGGTTTAGTTGTTGTTTTGGCAATTCATGTGTGTATGCATTTAATCACATATTACTAAGCAAAGAAGGTTGGAATGTCTTATATATGGAGCCCTTCCATCCTTGCTTAGCAAAGTAAAGGGGGGCCTACACGCATGCGCGGGCCGAGCCCAAATCAGGTGGCTTCGGGGGGTTCGAGCCGGAAATCCATAAACCGGGCGCGACGCACGCGATCATCGCGCGCAGGGGGGGTGCAAATCCCCAGCTCGTGGGCCTCGCGCTTGCAGGCGGCCTGGTTTGTTTTTGCCAGTCTCTGGTTTAGTCTGGTTCTAGGTTCTGACCCGCGCGCACTTGGATTTGGTTCTGTCCGCGTAAGGAAGCAACGCGACGCACCTGTCCACGAGAGGAAGAGAAGTGACGCGGTTCTGTCAGCGTGAGGAAGCGAAGCGACGTACGCTTTGGTGCGTGCATTGCTTCGGAGTGTATAAATACACTTCCTCTGTTCCTTCTCAACTCACTCCAGAAAACAGAGCATTCTACTTTCTTTCTTTCTCCCCTCTCTTCCCCTGTTCTGAGGCTTGGTTCTGCAATCTGAGGTTGAGTCCGAGTGCGGCGTTCGTTTTGGAGTGCACCTACGGACGACGCGAGTGGTTGTCGGATCTTGGGAGAATTTTGCCGGAGAGCTTCTGCACCGTGGGCGGCAATAAATTCTCTAAAGACAGTCGGCACGCCGGCGCTTCAACCAGAGATACACGATTTCTCAACCTTACTCTTTTCATTTACAAGTTTATTGCATGCTTGCTATTTTGGTGCAAATAGATTACTGTGTTTGCGTAATCAGTATTACAACAGAAAGCATATCTTTCTCGATCTTTTGGCTAAGATCAAATGTAATATCTCTTCTTATAAGTTTAATATCTGATATAAAAAAATTAAATTAATGAGTCTAGTGTAGGGGGTGTAAACGAACCGAATTGAGCCAAATATGTAGAAAATTTTAAGACTCGAATTCGGCTCGAAATAGGTATATTCGAGTTCGAGTTCGAGCTCGATTCGAAGCTCGAAAAATTCAAAATGTTTGATTCGAGTTTGGTTCGAATTAGGGCTAGGGTTCAAGTCCGGTTCAAAATATTCGAATATGTTCATGAACTATTCGAATTATTGTTCGAAAATAAATTCGAAAGGCTTGAAATTTATTTATTTAATATATATTTAACTTATATTAATAAATATTAAGGCTCACGAACGGCTCGAACAATACAATTTAGGCTCGAGTTTGGCTCGAAAAAGTTCGAACATGTTTGAGTTCGGCTCAAATTTGATAAATTCAAATACGAATCGAATTTTTCGAGCCGGCTCAAAAAGCCCGCAAGTTGATTCGATTCATCTACAGTCTTAGTCTAACGTATTCTTACTAAATCTAATTTATAAATATAAGATATTAATTTATACATATTTATATATTATATTATATATATAATAATAATTATATATATATAAAATTCTAATCCATCATAGAGTAAATCTGGAAGGATAAATAATAGATGGCTCAGTAGCCAATGTCCCATATTTTTTATTCTACTGGAACAAAATGTTCTCCAGTTCATCATAATTAGAAATTAAATTGCGGGCGTTTATAAGACTACAGGGGTCCTCTGCCACGTCACGCAATCGGGAGACAAAATACACTCCTTATGGCATTACACTATAGTAGACATAGCTTTTGTTGCATGTAAGCTATCAAGATACATTCAAAAGTCAATAGTGAAGTTCTCAGCAACAAAGGCAAAGGAAAAAACGTTACTGGCTATTATGGTTATCTTTTAGGATAATACTAAATGGTCCAAATTTTATCAATTAGAATATATATATATATTTAAAAAAACATTTTAATAATATTATATTTATATATTAATTATATGTATTATAATTGAAAGAAAAAGATTTCTAACTGACTAAATTTTAACCAACAAAATTTATTGATCTTTTTAAACTCTAAGGTTGTTAGTTGTCAGTAGAGCCGTCAATTTGGGTTGGGCCCGTCGGGTTGGCCCGCCCCGCCAAACAATTTAAGCGGGTTGGGTTAGAATTTTATCAACGCAAGTCCGCCATGGGCCGACCCGCCTAGGCCCGCGACCCGCACGGGTCGGCCCGCTCGGGCTTGGGTTGACCCGCGGGTTAAAAAACACATGTAAACTAAGTTTTAGGCCAATTTATTATCTTTCTTTGTTATAATTTTGAAATAAAAATAGTACTTTTCATCCAACATAAGTACTCATTTGTGTTCATTTATATTTAAAATACAAGTTTATGTATACATTTAATTATAGAAAACTTTTTCGAAGTCAAATGTTGAAGATATGAAATATTTTTTAATTTTTTAAAAAATTTTTGATGGGCCCGCGGGTTGGCCCGCCAAACCCGTAACCCGCCTTAGAATGGGTTGGGTTGGAAATTTCCCAACCCGCCAAATTGGCGGGTTGGCCCGCCTCGCCCCGCCAAATTATTAGCCCGCCACGGGCCGACCCGTCCCGCCATGGGTTGACCCGTCTGACAGCTCTAGTTGTCAGTTCTCCAAAAATATACCTTATTCACTGGAATACATATGTGTGTCATGTCCATACTTAATGGACATGATTAACGTATCGGAGGTAAATCGTACTATAATTGATTGGCTAGAATATAGTCTATATTGTTAATCGTGACTCTGACCGTTATATCATTTCTTATATTCATTTATTGGCGCCACGTGACACTCTCTTTGAACCACCATATCACTTATAAATCCATGAACATGAGTATATTATATAATTAATCATGCTTTTATTATTGTGCATATCGCCCTTGAGGGTATGGTTTAGTGATAAGTGCTTAGATAAGATTGTAGTGGTCACGGGATAAAATTTAGCAGAGGGTTTTATCACTTCCGTAGATCCCCTTCCGTCTAGGCACTTGTCACTTGGGTGTCTTAGCTTTACCTCCCTCCGAAAGATAGTAGGTGGCTTAGGGATCGCTAATGTGATGGTTCAGTCTTTTTTTTATTTTTTTATTATTGTACATGTGGAATTAATTAACAAATTAATGAGGAAACACTTAGGGCATCTCTAATCGTTAAAGTTTTGAATGAGTTTTTTTTAGAATTCTAACATGCCACATCAACATTATAAAAACTCATTGAAATATTCTCAATCGTTAAAGCTTTGAGCGAGTTTTTTTTTTTAATTCTCTCTACATATAGTTGCATGGCTTCATGCATATTACATCAATTTCAATACAAATATACTATTCTCTCTACAATTAAAAAAGACAGTAAATATTGTTGGTCAAAATCTGGCCAACTAGAAATCTCTATCTTCTAATTATAATGCATGCATATACATGCATGTAATTAATATGTAAATATAATATTATTAAAATGCTCTTCTACATGCATGCATGCATATATTCTGGCTGACCTGGCCATTTAGCATTATACAATTTTTTCATTTAATATCTTTATATAGTTTTCATTTGATATTTTAATTATTATAATCTTTAATTTAATTTATTTATAATTAATAAATAAATAAATAATTAATTAATTTATAATTTAATATAATTTATCATTTTATTTAATATTTAATTATTTTATAAATTTAATTTAATTATAGTCATTTGTATATATTTTTAACTTATCTCAAATATATTTATTTTTAAAAGAAAAAATATAATTTTAATTATTACTAATTATTTATAAACTGAAACATTATAATTAGCTCATCAAATAATTTATTTTTAAATTATTTTAAAAAGATCAATCATGTACATCAATTATTGACTCCACCTTCAAGATAAAAAGTATATTTGAAAACTTAAACTCGCTCTTGAATTAAAAATCTCAAACCTCATCTACTCAATCATAAAAGTTTTTTTTAATGAAATTTTTAAATTGGGTAATGCTAAATGATCAGAATATGACCCGCTAAAATATATGTATGCATGTATGTATAAAAATATTTTAGTAATATCATATTTATATATTAATTACATGTATGTACATGCATATGTATGTATTATAATTGAAACATAAAGATTTCTAATTGGCCAGATTCTTACCAACAAAATTTATTATTTTAAATTTTACAAATTTTTGATAAAGTTTACATTAGAGATGTTCTTAGAAACCCAACTTTTAAGTCAGTAAACACTAATTGTAAATTTTAATGAGTAACAATAAATAATTTTATCTCGAGGACGAATTAAATAATACCAACTCATGTACAAGTTATTAACGGAGTTAGTTATATATTTATTAAATTAGTTGTACCATGCATTTCACCTATTCTAGTGACAATTACAAATGTTTATTAAATAAGAACTTTCTTTTTTGAAATATAATAAATGCATCGTTTAACTCATACCTCGAAGTAATGCGCTCATTTATATAAAAGCTTTTAATGGAGTTAGTGATGCATTTATTAAATTATTTGTACCATGCATTTCACCAATTACAGTAACAATTTCAAATCTTTCTTTTTTAAAAAAAAATAAAATTCATACAAAATACATCACTTAACTCATATGAACATGCACTTCATTTATATGTGACTAGGGCGGTAAACGAGTCGAGTCGAATTTTGAGGTATTCAAGCTTATTTGGTAAGATAATTGATCCGAGTCGAGTCGAGCCGAACTTAAAATGAATCAAGCTTTTGAAATGAGTGTTCAAACTTGGCTTGGTTTATTTTTTATGAGCTTGAGCTTGTTTGAAGCTTGGCTTGAGCTTGGTTCGTTTAGATGTTATCAAGCTCTCAATTCAAGCTTGGCTTGAGCTTGGCTTGGGATTGGTTCGAGCTTGGCTTGAGCTTGGTTCGTTTAGATGTTATCAAGCTCTCAATTCAAGTTTGTTTGATTGTTTGAAACTTTTAATTGTTTGATTAGTTATTAAGATTGACAATTTAAATTTATTTATTTTATTTTATTATTTATTTAGCATATTGAAAGAGTTTTATTAATAAATATGGTTCATGAACATTGTTCACGAACGTTGTTCATGAACATTGTTCATGAACGTTAACGAACTGAACACATATGTGTTCAAGCTTGTTTGTTTAGCTTAACGAGCTGTTCAAGCTTGTTTGTTTAATTAATCTTATGTATATTGAACGAACATAAACAAGCTCTTACCAAGCTAAACACCAAACTTATTCACGAACGCTTGGTTCATTTACAGCCCTATATGTGACTTGAAGGAATCTACAAGTGTTTCTTTACAGTAAAATAATAATAAAAAAAACCAGTAGTTCGTATAAGAGTTAATTTATGTTGCGAAAACACTCGCATCAACTCGACTATGCATAACAAATTGTACGACAAAGTGGGCTTGATATTTAATGGGCTTGTTCACACACTCAAAAGAGGCCCATGCAGTTGCAAATCATTAAAGATATTTTCAAAATTAGATAGAATTCTCCGACGACGAGTTGAATCTTATTTAAGCCACGTTACACCTGAGAACTTTTAATTATTTGTGATGTTGAATCATCCGTTATGAGAAATTTGTGTAAAATAAAATATGTCACCTCTTAGATTAATAAAATTGTAAGAACTAGATGTTTGAATTATTATTAGTATTTTTTAAATAGAACCCTTTGATCTTGCTTAACTCTATATTCCGGTACAATCCTCAAATTTATTTCACTAAATTAAAATATCCGATAATTTATTGGACCACGTAGATAAAGTTTTGAAATATTCAAATTATATTTATTAATTTTAAAATTATCAAATCTCATACTAAATTTCTATTTCACTTCTCATCTTTTCACATTATTATTCTAAATTGATTGACTGATAGAATCACTATTACTAATCGATTGTTATAATGTAGTAATCAATTGATCGGCTAATCAACTATTTTTAGATTAAATCGGTTGATAAACTTACGTTATTAAGAAAATCAAAATTTTGATATTGTCCGATAGAGAAGAGTGCTAGAAATTTACTTGTGGTGTCGGTTAATGAGTATCACCATTGCAACACTTATAATGAGCATTTGACATATTTTTTTATGTCAAAATAAGTTAAAAAAATAATTGTTGATCGACTAATCAACTACTTTTAGATTAAATCGGTTGATAAACCTACGCTATTAAGAAAATCAAAATTTTGATATTGTCCGATAGAGAAGAGTGATAGAAACTTATTTGTGGTGACGATTAGTGAGTATCATCATTGCAACACTTATAATGAGCATTTGACATATTTTTTTTATGTCAAAATAAGTTGAAAAAATAATTGTTCTCACTATAATGCATTATATTAATATTTTAGGGTATGAATGTGTTAAGGAGACTTAGACAAATATAAAGTGGTTACACAGACCATTCTAAAAATAAAAAGTTTGATATTATTTGGTAAAGAGGAGTCATAAGAATTCATTTATGGTGTCAGTTAGTGAGTATCATTATAGTACTTATAATGAGTATTTGACATAATTTTTAATGTTAGAAATGAATTGAAAAAATACGGCTCTCATTATGGCATATCATATTGATATTTGATGGTATGAATATGACAACGATTCACTTGCCCCCGGTGTTCCACAAATCAATCTCTAAGTCAACATGGAGAAGGTAAATCACGGATAACTACTAGTCATTAGTATAGGTGACCAAGATATGAGAAAATGTATGATTGGATGTACTGAGTTTTGACTTCAAGACCTTATGTGATAATATTTTATATTTTAATCACAATATCGTGTCAAGGGGACATACTTGATTTGGAGCGATTAAGAGTTCATTAGGTCCATTGATTTGACTATCTGAGAACTCCATCTACGTCATCAAGTAAATTACCGTAAAATATTTAACTACTTTCTTTTCCCTACTCCTCAATTTTGATATATTGGACCTTTAAACCCTAAATAAAATTTAACTAGTTAAATTCATAATAAAATTTTATTATTTAATCAGTTATTATTATTATTTGTTGATTTGCAACGTTACCACGCTATTAAAATAAATAGAATTGATGAGAAATTTAATAGTTTGCCCTTGAATTATTAATCAACATTGGTTTGATAGGAGGGGCACAATAGTCTCTTCATGATTTTTTTTTTTGCCTTTTATTGACATTATTTATGGGCAATGATTTCGCTATGAATTGTTTTAAGTTTCCGGAGACATTTTAACAGGCATTCCGGCTGATGGCTGCCATGGTCAAAGCGGAGACGAAGACTGTGGCTACCGACTATTTACTGCATAAATCCAATCCCTCAATCTCTCCTTCTGGATTTCCTTCTCCCTCCTCATCTTCCTCGATTTTTCGTTTCCTAATCGGAGAGAAAGAAACGACAATCGGGAAGAAAGATAGCGGGGAAGAGGAGAAGACGACGACGACAAGAGAATGGGGAATTGCTTCGGTTCGTCTTCAAGATCTCCCACTCCTGCAGTTGGCACACCGTCAAGTCCAGGTATATTTTCTTCCCGATCTTTCGCCTGATTTTGCTAGGTTTCAGGAGATGGTTTTTGGTCCAGATTTCATCTCCAGTTGATTGAAAAAGTTGCCTTTTTTTTTCCACCTTCAGTAATTTTACTTCCGTGCTTAATTTTCATCTGATCTGGAGAAATCCTGACCCTTTTGGCTAATCGCGCAGGTCGCTCGACGTCGAGGACCAGCGGCAGCGAGACGACCACCGGGAAGCTGTCGAACCTCAGTAGCAGCACGACCCTGGGGGAGTCCTCCGGCAGCGGCGTCAGCGTCGAGAAGGTGTTCCCGGAGGGGAAGATCCTGGAGGCGCCCAACCTTCGCGTCTATACCTTCGCCGAGCTCCGGAGCTCCACTAGGAACTTCAAGCCCGAGTCCGTTCTCGGAGAGGGCGGATTCGGGAAGGTGTACAAGGGCTGGGTGGAGGAGAAGACTCTCAATCCTTCAAAGAGCGGCGTGGGCACGTTGGTGGCCGTGAAGAAGCTCAACCCTGAGAGCGTGCAGGGGCTGGAGGAGTGGCAGGTCTGAGATACTCTCCCTTCCTCCCCTTGTTCAATATCTGCTATTCCTTCTTCTGCTTCTTTAGATTTGTGACATATAACTCATTGTGGATGATTGAAAATTCAACTTTTATTGCAGTTTGTAGTAGAAATCAGTAATGCCCAATTTGTAGATAGTTTCGAACAAGTATATTTTCTTATTGGATACTGTGGCTTCCAAAGTAAATTCTGCCATTTGGTTTAATTGACTTGGGAGTTCTTGTTAATGATAACTGCTAAATGTGGCTGCAGTCAGAAGTGAACTTCCTAGGGAGGCTTTCGCATCCAAACCTCGTCAAGCTCTTGGGATACTGCTGGGAAGACAAGGAGTTGCTCCTTGTCTACGAGTACATGCCAAGTGGAAGCTTGGAAAACCACCTCTTCAAAAGTAAGTAGAATTTGCTTCATTTATCAGTAAGTATAAGTATGATAGTATCTCCACCTAAAGTTTGCTAGTTGCAAATCTAGAAGCCAAAAGAAAATTGGAAAGAGCAAAATATGGCCAGTAGGTGTTAACAAGAATAAAAGCCTTCTAGTAAATTGGACTAAAAGCCCCACCTTTATGCTTGGCTAGAATCCCCACCTTTATAAATTGGCTAATAGTCTTACTTTAATGATCTGGGCATGTGCTCCTAATTGTAGTAAAAGGTTAAGCCGCCACTTTAGCAGCTCTTCTAGGACTAGGATGACCCCACACATTCTGGAAGGGGGTAAATCACGAGGGACATTTGCTTTAGTGCAGCGGTCCTTTACATGGGGAGGTTAGACACTCAGCGAGGCATTTTCACATCCGTTGGAAATTGACTCCAAGGTCTATTGTAGCAAACACCCATGTAGACCCAACCCTGATTTAGAGCCAACGATTCGACGGTTCCAAGGGAGTTAACCTTAATTATCTAAGATGGTTACGAATCATGGCTTGGAACCGCCGGTTCAAGGTTCGGAATTGCTAGTTCACGGTTTGTGCACGGTTCGCCATAATTTAAGATTATTATATTATTTTTTTTAAAATTTATAAAATTATTTGTCGGTCTCGAATGCTGTTGGACTTATAAAGAATAATTATATAGTAAAAATATTAATTAATTAATTAATTAATATATAAAATCATAAATAATTATAAATTAATAAATAAATAAATGTCTTTTTTTAATTATTAAGAATAATAATATAACAAAAGAAATTAGTTATTAAAAAATTAAGTAACATATGAAAACATTAATAATTGTCATGTCGTTGGTTAGAATAATCTAGAAGACCCCGTTGTGGGGCCATATGTATATATATGTGGTGATCGGCCCGACTCTATGGAATTTTTCTACCGGCTACCAGGGTAAATTGGGAAGTACTCACAGCGGACGGCCAAAAAGTCCAGCATCTTTTGGTTGCGCACCCCATTTGGAGGAAAAATTCCTGCAAATTCGTTATAGCTGGGGATCGAACCGCGGATGCTTGGGTGACAACCTGGATGCCCTACCGTTGCACCATAGCCCTGAGGGCCAGTTGTGGGGGCATATAATCATATGGCAGTAGGTAAATGCCACCTTCATTTCTCTATGTTACTAGATTCAGTTTTACATTGACTAGTTATGTGTTATAAATGTTTCTTCTATTATTTTCAACATTTACATATTATGGAAATATGGTTTCAATCAATTACTAAAGTGGACAGTAAGGTTCAATTATAAGAAAATTAAACTAACAAATATTTATGCATATTACAAGCCAAAGGAAATCAAGCAGGTAATTATGCATCTCAATGGCAATCTAATATCAATCCACTGTCAAGAAAAACACTGACTGCCAACATCTGAGAAATTAATCTTTTAACCAAATCTACTGCATATGAGTCCTATATTTACTAAACAATGAAGTTTATGCAATTTATATAGGAATCACAGTAGGGATACTCATCAAATTGCAGCCATAGAATGATTAAGTATCTTCAATCTTTCCCATATCTAATAATTCCAGAAACTCTCACCTAAGTGTTCCGTTGCACAAATTTCTCCTGCAATACCTTCCGAGGAGACATGAGATAGGTAGGACTTGCAGTGAGCTAAGATAGCGCAACACACATCAGGACGTTAGATAAGTAAAATACTAGATCTATTAGTGTACAGAGATTCAGGAAATCTCCCTCGTAGTGGAATTTATGTTCTCTCATGGAGTTTATATTGTGTATATTTATATTCTCTTCATGGAGTATGCTTAATTAACTGATGTTTTATTGGTCTTGTTCTTTTACTTGTGTGTCTGTGTTTACTATCTTATTGTATTTGAGGAGATAATTATAAAGAATAATTTGAGACGATAACTTCATGTATTTGATCATATTGACAAATTTTCACTATTGTCGAGACTAGTACATCGATGTACAGACTCAACCCTAACATACGTATAATGGTACATATAGTTCATCATTTAATAGAACTATTTGAAGGATCCATCAGTTGTTAATTTAATGACAACCATGCACTAATAGTAATCATCGTTTTATCATTGTCATATACAGGAGAAACAGACACCGAGCGACTCAGTTGGAACTTAAGGCTCAAAATAGCTGCTGGAGCAGCACGAGGTCTAGCGTTCTTACATTCTTCAGAGAAGCAAATAATCTACCGCGACTTCAAGGCTTCAAACATCCTCCTTGACACAGTAAGCTTCTAAGGTTGAAATTATACACCTAGCAATCCTAACAAAACTATACTAAATCTAAGTTTGCATTCACTGGTTCAGAACTACAATGCAAAACTTTCCGACTTCGGCCTCGCAAAGCATGGGCCAACTGGCAGTAATTCACACGTCACAACACGAATCATGGGCACCTATGGGTATGCTGCTCCAGAATACGTTGTTACTGGTATGTAAATGAATCACGAGAAAATTCCATTTACTCATATGTTTTTGCTAACTTTTTTTTTTTCAAAATGTCCATGTATTTTCATTATTGTAGTCAAAACATCATGCCATGTGATCTTGTACGTTGACAGCTTCTTGCAAAGTGCAAGGGAAAGCTACATATAATGGATCCAATATGATCCGATTCTTCTCTGGAATCCTATACCGACAGGAATTTCGTGTACCGTGCTATCCTAGTCAAAACACCACTCTATTTATGAATGTTGCCACGTAAAATGGCAACAGTGAACTATAGGAACATTTCCATAAATATATAGGGGACATTTTCAAAAAGAAGATCAAAATATAATGGTAAAATAAAGTTCTCACCAACCAAGCATTTCAATTCAAGATGTCTTTCTTCTTCAGAAAGTATCAAAGCTCCATTTGATGTCTAGTAATGGCTTTGTCGGTGTTGTGAATCATCAGGTCATTTGTATGTGAAGAGCGATGTGTATGGATTTGGAGTGGTGTTGCTAGAGTTGTTGACGGGACGGAGGGCATACGACCCGAGCCGTCCGAGCGGCCAGCAATACTTGGTGGACTGGGCTAGGCCAATGTTAGGCAACCCAAAAAAGTTAGCGCGACTCATGGACCCGCATCTGGAAGGGAAGTACTTCTCCAAAGCGGCTCTTCAAACAGCAAAGCTCACCCTCAGCTGCCTTAATGGCAACCCCAAGGGCCGACCCTCCATGAAACAAGTCGTGGAGGCACTTGAGCGCATTGAGGCAACAAAAGGAATCTCTAGAGCAGAGGCTCCAACTAATGCTCCCTAATACAACAGTGGCGGTTGTGACTCAGGTTCAAAGCATAGTGTGGTGTACGACCGGCCGGCATTGCAACAACTAAGCAAGATGAGAAGGGAGATCTTCAGCTTTTGCACCCTTGTAATCTAGATTGTGATATTGACTTTGTTTGTTATTTTAATTTAGTCCTTTTTTTTTTATAAAGATCAGAAAAAGATTGTTAGTCTATAGCATAATCAAAATGATAGAGTTGAACGAACAGTGAGTCCCTTTAGTTATCCAAGTTCAAACCATGCACTAAACTAAAGATCGTGTCAGAGCACAGGCATTATTGATGTTCGACTTGTTTACCTGAATTAAAAATTCTAAAAATAGTAACATTTGAGTTGCTGGTCATTCATTGCCTGATAGAAGAGTCCACTATTTCAGCACTGCCTCTGAGGCTGTGACAGTCCTTTATTGCAGCTGCAGAAGCTAAAACCTAAAGTTGCAGGTGGCATTAAAATTATGCTTCCTCGCTCCACTCTACCATACAACTTCACCTTTTCAGACAATAATGCAAATCAAACAAGCAGAAACAGACATTCATGCTTTAGGACGCCCATTCTCCAAATAGCCGTCTCTGCATTCCACTTTCAGATTAATTCTCAGTCTAAAAACTAATATATACTATCCCTTGGGATTAATTTTTAATAGGGATAAAATATTTTATTAGATATCTGCCCTTTCTGTGCAAAAGATCATTGTGATAGAATAAAATGTCCTTTATAATTTATTTATTCGTATCACCTTCTACCAATAAATAATTTTTAAAAGACACATTTAAAATTATAAAATTGACGGATTTAACTTTGAGATTTCTTAAACAACATATATATTTTTCATTTTACTCGTCCACTAACCATGTGCATTCAAATTTTAAAAATAGTAGTGATGGTGATTTTTAAAATATAGTATTATAGTGGAATTGATTTTAAAATTTATATAATATTAAAATGAAGTTGATTTTTAAAATACATCATCATATAATAATATATTTTAAATATAACAGCATAATGATTGACGAAAAGAATAAAAATATCATAATAATTTGCGGAAAGAGTAAAATAAAAAATAAATGTCTTTGATAAATCTAAAAGTTAGGTGTGTTGTGTTTTTTTTTTTTGAGAATTTTATAATTTTAAATGCACCCGTCAATTGCTGATAGATGCTCTTTATTTTTGTTATTAAAATAATATCTTAAATTTTAAAAATAAAAAAAACATCATTCTAATTTTTCTTTTCAAAATACTTTTTACTATCTTTTAACATATTTATAACAGTTTTAATTAAAATTATTATAATATAAAATAATTTTGATTATTATTAGAACATTGTTGCAATAACTTTGATCAAATTAAACACTTTTGATCAAGCTAGATAGTTTTTATTAAGTTAAAACAGTTTAATGATGTTAAAAAGTACTGATCAACTTAAAGTCATTTCCCAATGTGCATCTTCTCAATTGTATTGGGATCAAGTTTCAAATTAAATTAAAATTATTTCAATTAATATTGGTATAATTTTAAGTTTTGATCATAGTTTTAGATTTTTAGTTAATGCTAAGCAAAGTACAAAATTAAGATGAAATATATTTTTTATGATAATAAAAATAAAGGGTGTACTTTTTTATTTATTTATTTTTCTTACAAAAACTTTATGCGGTCCAACTGCTATGATAACCATTTGAACAGTCAGTTTATGTCAGAACAAAAACGATACCGACATACTCGAGAAATCAAGTTTGTAACACCCGTTATTTAACTTCTATCGTTTCACTTTCAGTGAGGCGATGGATCCGCCCGCCGTGTCCCGCGATAGCAAGCGGCCGCCGAAGAGCACTCCGTCGAGCTCGCGCTTCCGATAAAGAGGTGAGCGAGCGAGGGATTGGAGGAAGGAAGCGAGCGTGGGGAGGTGAAGGCGGCAGCAGAACGGTGGGCAATGCCTCCACCGCGGCGGCGCCACCCCCGTGGCCGGTGCCAAATCGTGGGGGCCTCCGACGTCTCCGCCCTTTCCTTTTCCACCTTGATCCTCCTTATCTTCCTCTCTTTTCTCTCCTACCTTGCCCCGCCACTACTCGACCACCCGCCCCTCCCCGGCACACAACGCCGCCGCCTCGCCGATCCCCCTTCCCATCTCACGGTGCGCAAACCCCAATTTTTCTACCTCTTCCCTTTTCTATACTCTAAGTCTGCTTCCAAGAAGTACGCAAACAGTTCGTCATTGCTTCTTATCTCTTTTCTTGCTGGTTGCAGACGGGTGCGGTCAATGAACAAACTTCCCGTGTTCCGGTTCTAAAACTTCTCATTGTTTTTATGATTCTTACCACTTCATCTCATTCAAATTTCCACTTACAATTCTTTCGTTTTGTTTTTCTCGATCTCTTTTCTTAGAGAGTTGACGGGAGGGTCAAGAATGACCTTTGGAGATCAAAGCGGTCCAGGTTTTACGTCGGGTGCAGCAATGCTAGTAATAAGTTTGCAGGTTTGCGATACTAAATATCAAGCTGTTAATGTACTTATGTGCTAATGAGATGTTAGGCTCTTTACATTAAAATTCTTGTAATCTTTTAGATCATTTGAAAGTTTGAATAGTTCGTATGATACATTATTTTCTCCATGAATTTGGCTGCAGCTGAAACTGTCACTCATCGTGATAGATACTTGATGATTGGAACTAGTGGAGGCTTAAATCAACAGAGGACAGGAGTGAGTTCTTTGTATCCTTTGCAATATAATAAATTGCTTCACCATTCTTCCCTTCTTATCAGTGTTCTTAAAGTATGTTTGATCAATAGACTGGTTGAGTTGGTTTCAGCAGTCATTCCTTTTTTCTATGGACATCAGCTACACATCTTTTTTGCATAAAAGGTCTCGGTTCTGGTACAACCTACAGAGTATCAAGGTTTTGCAAATGCATGTATGTTGTCATTGTTTCATCAGCCATTCTTTTTTATATTTCCTCCAGAAGATGAACATCAGCTACATATTCTGTTCGCATTGGAGGTCTTAGTTCTGGTACAACTTAAGAGTATCAAGTATCAAGGTATTGCAAATGCATGTATGCTATTTAAACCTGAAAACAAGTGTATTTTGAATTAGTAATTACTGGCATATTGTGAATATTATATCCTCAATATGAGATTTTTATCATCATTGGATTGGATTTATATGTACTAAAATAAGGAACTCTAACGATGAAGCTTATTTTTTGTGCTTGTGTATTGTGGACCATAGTTGATGTAATGGTCACCTAGTGGGCAATTGTGGCTGGTAGTTATGTTGTGAGCAGCAGGCGATCTACTAGTGGATGTAATGACTGCTGTTCATAGTGAAATATCATAATGGAAGGAATCAACTTGCTTGTGGTCTCCTCATGCATCAGTTCTACATGATGCATTTCCCCTAGGGTGGGTTATTGGATTTCCTGCATTTTCGAAAAGACCATAACAGAGCCTTCACTTGTTTCATATAAGAAGAAGCAAATCACTTGATTTTTCTAGTACTAGAAAGCAGCATTTTGGTGGTAGTTAAACAAATAGTATCAGAAACCAGGTCAGTTCTTTCAGATATTTTTTTAGCACTTGATCTTTTTAGTTAATACTAATTAAAATCAGCCACAATAGTTGGTTGACTGACTAATTAAAATGAACATATGCTAAAATGCAACTTGGTGGGTGACCTAGACAGAACAGCTAAAGAAAAAACTGTTGAATGAGACTTTTCAGACAAATGGGGGAATCCCTGAAAGTCTAGATTAACTTATCATGGTTTTTGCCCTTCAAAGGGACTCTAATAGTGGTCCATTAGAAAAATAAATTTGAGTTCAAATTCAAAATCATAGTTATTTATGGCATGAGATGCCCAAAAGTACATAGGTGCTATGGGGTCTGAGGCGCTAGGCACAAGGTGAGGCGCATGCCTTACTGAAGTAAGGCGCTTTGGGTATAAATTTATATAATTCAAACATATATAGGAAATTTTTGCCAACATATTTCATTAACAAAATTATAATCTATAAACTATTAAACAATAATGTAAATATAAAATTCACATTCAAATATTGAAATAGTTTGTCTTTATAATCAAAATCAAAATTCAAATTAAAGAAACAACAAACTTCCAATATTAAAGAGCCATGCAAAGAGAAATAAGTTTGCAAGGGAAGTTGATGTTCATTTTCTAGGGCAGAGAAAGAGTCATGCAATAAAAATGTGTTGCATGCATGCAACCAAATTAAAGGTTGATGTTTATCTTTTAGGGGAGGAAGAGTCATGTTAGAAAAATGTGCCACATGCATGCAACCTAATTAATTTAAAGGGTAATTAAAGATATGGGTTGGGCTTAAATTTTTTTCCCCACTTCAATAAGGCAAGGAAATTGCGCCTTAAGTGCGCCTGACCTCTCAAAAGGTATGCGCTTAAGTATGCTTCTTTCAAGTATTGCGCCTGGGTCATTGCGCAAATGACACGCTTGGCTGCGCCTTGCGCCTAGGCATAGCCCAGCGCATGCTTTGCACAACTATGTTCAAAATATTATTGGAAATTTCAATTCTATATATCTAGAAATATGGCTAGGGCATGCTTCAAATTGCTGCTCATAATTGTCAAATTAGTGTCGGTTATGGATTTTTTTTTCTGAATTATCAATCAATCAAATAGGAAACTTTGTTTTTGACACCTTGGGAATATCAACTTCCTTTTTTTTTGGTCTGTTGTAACAATGCCAATTAGCTTGGTTAAAGTGATAGCAGCAACATGGCCTCGAGGCCTTACTTCTTTGATAGAATGCTAGATCATTGACAAAAACCATGATATGTTTCAGATAATAGATGCTGTTGTTGCAGCTAGGATTCTGAATGCCACTCTCATTGTTCCAAAGCTGGACCAGAGATCTTTCTGGAAGGATGCCAGGTTAACTTCAAAAACCCTCAGTTGGCACTTGAAAAGATTTATATAATACTATTGACTCACAAGGTTGATCGAAAACTGTGACATGTTTTGTGATACATTATCCAGCAATTTTGGTGATATTTTTGATGCCGATTGGTTCATCTCATTACTTTCAAAAGATGTTAAAATCATAAAAGAGCTTCCGAAGAAAGCAGGGAAGTATTTCAGGTCTCCATACACAATGCGAGTTCCACGGAAGTGTACTCCAAGATGTTACCAAAATAGAGTCTTACCTGTTCTTATGAAGAAGCATGTGAGTGCGTATTGTCTTGGGTTAACTTGTATAATAGTATATAAGCTTTGTTTGTGTCATATGCTTTGTTCAAGAGTTAGGTTCTGCTATTCCATCTCCATGAAACATTTATTTGGAAATCTTCACCTCTTTCTCAAAGATAAACTTGCTCATGCAAATAATTTGAGAAAGTTTATCTCTGTTTCTTCTGTTACTCTAATAATTTCATGTTTAGATGAAGGACTTTTGTATAACTCTTCTGTTTTCTCTACTTATCAAGGACAGACAAGATTATATGTTAAAGGTTGTCTATATAGCATGGGAAATGGTAAATTGTATGAGCATTTGTTGTGTTCTGGAGGAAAAATTAATATGAATGTTTATAGCCTTTTTGAAGTGGAATTAATGTCTGTAATATGCAGGTTGTTCAGCTGACAAAGTTCGATTACAGGCTTGCAAACAAGTTGGAAACAGAGATGCAGAAGCTTAGATGTAGAGTAAATTATCATGCATTGAGGTTTACTAATTCAATACAAGAAATGGGTGAGAAACTGATACGTCGAATGAAAGGAAAAGGCAATCAATTCATTGCCCTTCACCTGAGGTAAAAAAACTTCAATTTCATCTTCCTTATCTTGATAAAGTTTTAGTTAGAGAATATATGCAGCACTTGTCATTTGTTGCTCTGTATATATTGATAATCCTGTCACTCAAAACAACAATAAAAGAATTATGACTTGAATAGTCTGTTGTTTAGCTGCATAGCTTGATCCTGATTGTTTAGTATTGAAGTTGATGCTGAACATACCTGAGCCTAATAATTCATCGAAGTTGTGGGGAACTAGCTCATATATATTCCATGTTCTTTATTGAAGAGCACTGTTGATACTTTCGGTACAATCAAATGGTTCCAAAATGGAATAGAATAAAATCAAGAGAAAGACTGAATGATAAATTGAGATTCTTTTTAGTTTGTTTTTTTTCTTCTTACATAGTCTCACACTTTCTTGATTACTGGGATTTATGCGGTGATGTTTCAGTTGATTTCTGTTTCAGATTTGAACCAGATATGCTTGCCTTCTCAGGGTGTTACTATGGTGGAGGAGAGAAGGAAATGAGAGAACTTGGTGCAATACGCAGGAGGTGGAAAACTTTACACGTAAGTAAAAAAGTATTCTCTATTCTTTGATTAGTGTTCGTCTGATGCCTAAGTGTATTACAAACCGTGAGTAGAGAAGCAACCCTGACAAGGCACGAAGGCAAGGAAGATGCCCACTAACACCAGAAGAAGTAGGGCTGATGCTGAGGGCATTGGGCTATGGAACGGATGCCCACATATATGTGGCATCCGGTGAGATATATGGCGGTGATGAATCATTGGCACCTCTGAAAACGCTCTTTCCAAATTTTCATTCAAAAGATACATTAGCCAGCAAAGAGGAATTGGAACCATTCTCTATGTTCTCATCACGCATGGCTGCCCTTGATTTTATTGTGTGTGATGGTAGCGATGCTTTTGTAGCAAACAACAATGGCAACATGGCTCGGATATTGGCCGGGAAAAGGTAAATTTTGCTTTTATAAAGATTGCCTAACAATATGCACACATTGGACAATGCTCGATTGATCACTTGTACATTTACCAGGAGATACTTTGGGCACAAGAGGACTATTAGACCAAATGCCAAGAAGCTGTACTCTTTGTTCCTGAACCGATCAAACATAAGCTGGGATGAATTTGCATCAAAGGTTCGCACTCATCAGAGAGGATATATGGGAGAGCCAAAGGAGGTTCGACCAGGCAGAGGTGAATTTCATGAAAATCCATCAACTTGTATCTGTGATGCTGCGGAGTCACTGAATCAAATCAACCCTAACAATCAACATCGAAAAGGCAAGCCTACATCTGACGATTTTCCTGAAGAACCAGATGGGTCTGAACGTGACTACGGGGAGTATACATCTCTAAGTAAAAGTTCATCTAATGATACAGAGATGGACTATGATTCATTTACAAGAACAGAAGATTCTGAGATTGATGATATACTGTCTGACTAATCATAAAACTCTGTGCGGTTTTGTTGATCATCCAATTCTTCCACAGAATTATTTATTTGGTGCACTGAAGTTGGTTTACATCGAGATAACTGCTGTTTTTGTCGTGATGCACTGCGCCTTCTAGCATCAAAGTAGTTAACCACTTTCTTACCAGAAATGTATGATTGTTGCAATGCAGTGTGGATTAGGGTTTTGGTGGAACTGGATGATGCTTCATGGTTGCAGAGGTTAAAGAAGTTAAAGATTGTACTTCAAAAATAATATACCAACTAATTAAGTACTAATAACGAAAACATATCTCACTCCGCTTCTTGACACGACCTTGATTTGGTTTGATCGACCAGCTCAGGCGACGGAGTTTTCTGACCAACCAAGCCAAATAAGCTCATTCAACCTGCTCGACCAACTAGGTTGACCACATGCATGGCTCGATCAGTCTACTCGACCCGACCACTTTCTTGCACCCACATTCTTGGCCCACCTAGTTCGATCACCCTACCAAGGTTGCTCAAAGCATTTGCCATGTTTAACTAATTTCCTAGCCTAGTTGGCTCATCCCCACCAGCACAACTACACCGTTCGACCCGCCTAACTTGTCTGACCCATCTAGACGTGTCTAAATTATCTGTCATATTTGGATCATCCGATTTGCCGAAGCTACCCTAATCGTTCAACAACTTACAAACCTAATCAACCCACTTGACCCATCCATCAAATTGACTAATGATGCCGGCTGAACCTATGATGAAGTATAATATGAACTTCATATTAAACTTTAGATGGACATAATTTTTTATTCGAAATTCGAAATTATGCTCTATTGATGATCACACGTACATAATTCAAAAACTTATGTTTATTATGGGTGAAAGTATAACCACCAAAATTTGATCCCAAATTCTAACATTTAAACCCTTTTTAGAATATTTTTACTATTTTTGATAATTTGTATTTTTAATATATTTAAGGTAATTTTAGTATTCCTGGTATTTATAGGAAAGAATTTGTCTCGATCTAGTTAAGACCGTTCAATTACAAACTTTTTATTTCGGATAAAAGATCTATTTCTTTTCTTTACCATATTGAAATTAAGATATGTTAATTATAATTTCTTTTCTTTTTAAGTAAAAAATTCATTTCTTTTTTTACAGGATTGAAATTAAGATCTATAGATATTATAATTTCTTTTCTTTACTTGAATGGTCTATATAAGAGTCATTTAAGAATTATCTTTTATTCATAATAAAATCAACAAACACTGTATTCTCTTTCTTATAGAAAAATCTTCTTTTTATTTTCTACTTAATCTTTCTTTCTCGGTAATCTCTAGGATAATCGCTATCTTATCTAATATCACCAATCAACTCACCGTCCACTAGGCTAGGTCGACTTCCCCAACCTACTTGAATTGTTTGACTCAGCTCAACCTATCAGGACCGTATGACCTATGCAACTCCCGCCTTACTCTTCGAACGGATTCTTCGTTGGGGTTAATAGACGATAGATACCCTTGTTTACCATCTAAAGGGCTGTGTTGCTTTCTAATGCAGATTTACAGTAGATAAAGTAAACAAAATGCATCTAATGAATTGTATAATACATAGAAAAACTTCCTACAAATCTAAGGGAGATATAACTAAAATAAATAAATAGCATTCTGCATCAAATCACTTCAGAAACAAGTGCCACATGAAATAGCTGATGATCGAACTGCACATAGTTTAACTTCCAAATGCGCAAAGCTAAGGAGGATACATGACCAAATAATCCATCAGGCACCAAACAATGCTAGCGCTAGGATAAAATATGTATCTTAAAAAATAAATAACAGAATATAAGAAAAGCTATAAAAATAAAATTAAATCTATGTTACTCTAGAGCAAAGGGACTACCTTGGCCTTCCTAACAAAAATCAGCAATTCAACTTCAGTCAGTGATCACATCAGATTCTACTGTCATGTATCCTACTTGGAGGATCAGTGTTTGAATAGCAATGGGATGTCAGTGCCAACTCAGAGGATCAGTGTCTGATTATCAATTGGATGTCGATATCCAACTTAGAGGACCATTATTGGAATATCAGGTGTCAGACATACAAAGGGATTCGAACATTTCAGAGCTAGCAGCAACGTACCTTTCCCACTTTCAAATTGATGTTGTCGAACAAAATGAAATACCAAGAACTAAACCAACTAATCATCAGATACCACCTATCTTTCCAATATAGTGGCTGGGAAATTGTTTTCCAGTTGTGTGGCCCTTCCATTGCAATGATACAAAGCTTCTCAGACCTTGTGGGTTACATTAACTAGAATGATCTGGCGCCAATACCGATCCCGCACATGATTGTGAACCATTGAAATCTTCTTCTAAGAGGCTCGTGCCAAGTTTATGTGTTTGTGCTACACAAAAGATCATTCCAGAACAATTTAGGCATTGAATGATGCATGCCAGAGACAAACATTGAATCTTATAGCAGCACAAGGGGGCTTGTGCTTCTGTCATGAATGGCAAGGTCAAGTAGTTGTGCAGTACAACTCTCTTGCTTGCCCTTTAGCAGATCTCTCTTCATTTTGTTTGCGGACTACCTCGTATGCTTTCATGGTATTAGCAGAAAAAATCATTTATAGATTCAAAGATCTGCCTCAAACTTGACTGAAGACTACTCATAGTCGATTCACTATGCAGTTGTTGATGAATCTTGCCGGAAATCATCATTAATTTCTTTCTCCGCTTAAGAAGTTCCTAGCAGATCCGTTCCTTCAGTTTGTTTGTGGAGTACCTCATATGCTTTCATGGTATTAGCAGAAAAATCTTTTACAGCTTCAAACATGTGTCTCAAACTTGACTGAAGACTACTCGCAGTGGATTCACGATGCACATATTCAGTTGTCGACAAATCCCTGCCAGAAATTATCATTAATCTCTTTCTCTGCTTAAGAAGTTCTTCTTCTTCATTTTCCATTGATCTTATTAGCTTGTCATCCATATTTCTGTTTACTAATAACCTCTGCTGCAGTAAAACTTTGTGGTCTTTCCAAATATTAAGGGCATTATCTACAAAATCATGTGCTGCTTCAACAACAGCTCTTTCAGATACCATTTCTATGCTGGAAGACCAATAGTTACAAATGACAAATACAGGAGGTGCACCTAATTTTCCAGGAGAAAAAGGAACCTCACCATCATCAGTAACCTCTGGTTCATAAGCTATACCTTTCTTCAGCCATTCATTCAAAGCATCAACATAGGTCTTTTGAGCACTAACCCAAGCAGAGAAATCGGCAATCCATTCCACCATTGCTAGTTCTAAATGCTTTACTTTTTCCACATGAGTATCAGAAAGCTTTCCTCTGGACACAATAGAGTCCAGGTTTTTGGCTTCGGATATTGCTTGATATTGAATCTGATGGCATTCTAACATGACCGCCCACATTTCCTTAAACCTGGCAAGTTATACTGACAATAAGTTGCATTCATAACAAAACAAGGTATAAATTAAATTTTCTTACTAATTCAAAGTAATATAGCATAATTTACACTATTACATGCAAGCTTAACTAGACGAACAAGATAGAATATCTCTAACACCTCAAGGAATCAAATATAAATCTCATACTAGACCATTCTCTTTATAATGTAAGATGATGATAATGATGATGTTGATGATGAAGAAACATAAATTTATAGCTTTTACGTTCAATCTCTAGAAGCTCAATGGAACAGATGCAAATTTGTTACTGATTATTACTTTATTTATTTTCACTGAGATACAAGACAGTAGAAGGACAAGTTAGCTGATATTTTTTCATAAGATATGAAAATAGTTATAACTGACAAGGGTTTGAACACACAAAGCTCATATCAGACCCAAGTAAAACCAGTGTGGTTCCTCTGGTTTTATCTTTGATAGGAGTACCTGTTCCACCACAAACATTTCCAAAACAATAAGATAACAGATGCATGAATAATGATAATCACATACCCAGTAATTAGTTCTTTAACTAGTAGCCATAATTCTCCATCCCTTAATTGACATATTTTACTTGAAATTGTGTCCACAACCTGAATGGCTACTCTTAACTTTGTAGATATCTTCCTCATGGTAGTTTCCACAGCCTCAAGCTTTTCAGCTTCAGCACCCCTTTCACTCAAGTGCCTCAAGCATTGGTGTTTTCTTTCGTATTGTACCCTCATCTCTTCTTCAGCCTGTATATAAGGACAACATAAATTTATACGAATCAAGATAAGCACTTCTGTTTCCTAATTGAGTATAAGAAAATGTTGATGAATGAATGTTTATAAAACAACTTGACAAATATTCAATAGAAGACTTTGTAAAGACAACCCACAACAATAAAAGCTTCAATACAACATCTGTAGTTTCATTCTGAAATATCTCAATAGGAAGATGCATAGTGCGGTTTACTATACAAGAATTCTCCAGCAGGATGCATGTGATTCCGATACAAATATTATGAAAAGCTGCAAAATTAAAGGCATTAGTTTGTTTAAATTATATTTTATGACACAATGAGCAAGGATGATGATACGGTGCATGTTTGTGGGGTCAGTAAGATAAGGTGGTTAGAAGTCGAGATCACGGGAAGGTTAGAAGTCAAGCTTACGTGGAAGTCAGAAGTCAAGCTTAAGTGGCGGTCAAAAGTCAAGCTTACATGGAGGTCAAAAGTCTAGCCTCCGTGGCTGGTCAGAAGTCAAGATTACATGGCCAGGGTCACAGTCTCAGCTGACGGGGCGGTCAAGGGATAGGAGCATAAATCTGACAAGGGTCAGCCCTGATAGCGGTCAAAGATAGGGCCCGTGGGCCAAGTACATCTAAGGATTGAGCCCATAAGCCATGAGTAAAGAAAAGAAGGCCTTGGGCGTAGAACAAACAGACCTGGCGTGCAGGTCGGAATGTACAAGACAAGGATAAGGGTAAAGGTAAACGGAAGCAGGTCGGGACGTACAAGACAAGGATAAGGGTAAACAGAAGCAGGTCGGGAAACAGACTTGGCGTGCAGGACGGGACGTACAAGACAAGGATAAGGGTAAGGACCTGGCGTGCAGGTCGGTTCGTACAAGACAAGGATAAGGGTAAAGGTAAACGGAAGCAGGTCGGGAAACATACCTAGCGTGCAGATCGGGACATACAAGCCAAGGATAACGGTAAATAGAAACAGGTCGGGAAACAGACCTGGCGTGCAGGTCGGGACGTACAAGACAAGGATAAGGGTAAACAGAAGCAGGTCGGGAAACAGACCTGGCGTGCAGGACGGGATGTACAAGACAAGGATAAGGGTAAGGACCTGGCGTGCAGGTCGGGACGTACAAGACAAGGATAAGGGTAAAGGTAAACGGAAGCAGGTCGAGAAACAGATCTAGCGTGCAAGTCGGAACATACAAGCCAAGGATAACGGTAAATAGAAACAAGTCGGGAAACGGACCTGGCGTGCAGGTCGGGACGTACAAGACAAGGATAAGGGTAAACAGAAGCAGGTCGGGAAACAGACCTGGCGTGCAGGACGGGACGTACAAGACAAGGATAAGGGTAAACGGAAGCAGGTAAGGAAACAGACCTAGCGTGCAGGTCGGGACATACAAGCCAAGGATAACGGTAGACGGAAGCAGGTCAGGAAACAGACCTAGCGTGTAGGACAGGACGTACAAGCCAAGGATAGGGGTAAACGGAAGCAGGTCAGGAAACAGACCTGGCGTGCAGGTTGAGACGTACAAGACAAGGATAAGGGTAAACGGAAGTAGGTAAGGAAACAGACCTAGCGTACAGGTCGGGACATACAAGCCAAGGATAACGGTAAATAGAAGCAGGTCGGGAAATAGGCCGGGCGTGCAGGTCGGGATATGCGAGCCAATGATTACGGTAAATAGAAGCAGGTCGGGAAATAGGCCGGGCGTGCAGGTCGGGACATGCGAGCAAAGGATTACAGGGAACAAATGCAGGTCAGGAAACAGACCGGTCAGGCAGGTCGGAACGTACAAGCTATGGATGGTAGTGGATCGAAGCAGGTCAGGATGTAGTCCCAGCATTTAGGCACTACAAGACAAACAAGCCAAGGAATCGTAACCGCTTGTCAGTGAATGTCAGAGAACAATCAAGGTGTCAGGGAATATGCTAGCAGTCGGGGTGCACAACGCCTTCGGTTTTGTCGCCAGCCTATCAGGAAGAGCCACGTATCAATCACCGCCAGACAAAGCCTGACAGCCGACATTCCCTGACACTTGCCAGGTCCCAGAGGCATCCGTTGCAGTATAAAAAGGGATGATTTTTCCGTTATGCAGGTACGCTCACTCGTCATTTCTCACTAGTCTTTACTTTTCGTCCTTTCTCCGTGATTTATGGGGAAAAAGTACCTGACTTGAGCGTCGGAGGGTCAGACCCGGGGACTTTTTCCCTGGTTTCTGGTCTCTAACGACCCGGGGGTTTGTCTGAGTGTGCGCAGAGCAATAGCGTCATCGTCCTGGTCATCTTTCTTCGTCAGCCGTCCGTGAGAACCTTTCCAGGTGTCAGGTAGATCCGAGGCTTCAGCGACTTTCCGTCAACTTCCAACACACCAAGGCCCGCCTTCATCCGACTCAGCTTCCTGACGGGATCAAATGAAAATATAGCTATATAGACATATGTTTCATTAGATACAAGATGAGTTCAACCACTATGGCATTGTGATAGATTAATTCAAGAAACAGATGGTCCAAACATGTTTTAATTATGATGAACATCAAATATCCAAATGTGGATTTAGGCATAGAATGTAGATAGATGTCTGTCACATTTTATTGCTAAAAATTAAGCAAAAAATTGTCATTGAGGAAGGAAGTTACTCATGGAAAGAAAAAAGAAAAATGTCTGAAGATGTTTGACCAATGAACTAAATATATGGTTTAATTATTTAGGCAGGAAAATGAACAAATAATCAAGTGCTATAACTTGTATAAAATTTATGAGCTGCTATGTTTCCTGTGACAACCATAGAATCAACATTTTTAATTCTCTTAAATCATCGCCACCAAATAAAACAAAAAAGAGTCAAGATCAGATGAATACTAGACCTAAAAAAGATGATCTTTGTACTAACCATGACTTCCTCAAGAAGCTTTTGTTCCCAATTGTAAAGCTTCTGCAATGTTGATGAAAGGCTGTTGTCTTCTTCATACGAAAGATCTTTGCCCGTAGAAGTTGAAAATAGAGAAAATCCACATATCATCCTGGCAGAAACTGTTTTGATAACCAAACAGATAGAAAATATACTGCTCAAATTATTCCACAAATGGATAAGATATATCGAGACACAAATTGTAAAATAATTGCAAACTGCGTGTTACACCTTTATACACAGAATTTTTGCGCTGATATTGAATCTTTCCCACATCAAGAATCTTGGATGCCTGAACAACCGATTGGGAAGCCCTATCAAATTGAATCTTAATCTCCTGCACGATCTCAGAATCATTTTGGTAATTCTTCCAAACCACAAATTCCTCATTGTGCCACTCTGCTGGTTCAGCCACCACACTCTTCTCGGCCACAGGAACCTCAAGCTCCGAGCTACTCCCCACCTCCACTGACTTTGACTTTCTGTTGGAATCCTCCCCGACACTGCCGTTGTCACCTTCTTGCAACCCGATAGCCGCCTTACTATAGTGCTCTCCATCTGCAGCGGCTGATGTGGATGCTGCGAACTTTGGATCTCCATAAGCTTCCTTGACCACTTCCTCTTCTTCGTCTTCCAGATCAGGAATGCCCTCCTCCTCCCTCAAGTCCTTTGAGCTGCGGCTTGAGGTATAGGGAGCATAGTAATTATCGTACGATTCGAACGGGTTGAGAAAGTCCCAGGTTGAAGCCTTGGGCGACGGGGGTGGTGGAGGTTCTCGAGGAGTAGGATTCTCACCTGCTCCCATGGTAGGTGGCGGAATGTTTGGAGGCGGTGAGGAGGAGCCAAAGATACCGCCACCGTTGTTGGCATCTGATGGATAAGAAGGATAGGAGGGGTAAAAGTCGGAACTTTGAAGGGGGTACAGGTAGCCATAGTAAGGGGAAGCCGCGAGAGCAGGATCATCAACGGTGCCGAAGCGTATCGGCTCGGAACTCGGAGGTTGCTGCTCAAAGGTGACCGACGGCTCCGCCGGGCCGTTTCGCAAATAGCGGAGATTGACGTAGGACCGTCCAACGGGCGGAGCGTCATCCGCCGGGAGGTGGTGAACCGGAGAAACACTATCCGAGTGAAGGGGCGAATCTTCGTCCGAATCAGAATCTGAGGGGCGGAAATGAATGTGCGAGCCGGAGTGGGAACGAGAGTGTCCGCGGACGGCAGCAGAGGGGAGGCACACGGACGCCGGAGGAGGGGATGGGGTGAGTGGCGGGAGAGGGTCACCCTTCCGCCGGGCCGGGAGGGAGAGTACGGGAGAAGAAAGCGGGAGTGCCCCATTCAGGAACTCACTGAGCGCAGCGCTGACGGAGGCGAGCGATCGGACGTACGAGGAGTGCGCGTCCGCAAGACCGTAGCGACAGCGAATGACGTGGGAGAGGAGCTGCGACCGCTGGCGGCAGAGCGCCACCGCCGCCTCCTCCTCAAGCTTGGACCCCCCGCAGCCCATCACAACCGGAACAACCCCGAAAATCCACTCCCGAAGGCGACACGAGCCGCAGCGATCACATCACCCGCACTTCCCGGGGGGAGCAAGTGCCGGAACGGGCGGGGATCGGAGGGACTAAAAGGTGACGGACGGATTCCGCCGCAGCAGAACAAGAAGCATGATATCACCCGCCGCGTCGAACAGTAATGCGTCAGCCTTTTTGCTCTTGTTGCTAAGGACAAAACAGAGAATATTTTTCTGTCCCACCGCTGCCCAGCCCATGTGATGATAACACTCATCTACTCTTTCCTTTCTTTACCTGTTCGTCCAAGGTCTTGAACGATTTCTGGGAGAAACTTCTACCTTCAAGAAAATGAATCTTGTTTTTTAAATTGATATTAGATATTTAAGTCGATATATCGAAGATCAGAATAAATAAAAAAAATGTTCGCGGCAGAAATAATACGTGGTCGATTTTAATTGATCATATAATTCACGGAATCGATGGATAGATTCCGGTGTCATAAGTTGAAACTAGAGCCGTCAATTTAGATTTAATTCGTCGCATTGATCTATCCTGTCAAATAATTTAAGTGAATTAAATTAGAATTTTATTAACCTAAATCTGTCACGGGTCGACTCACCTAGGCCCGTGACCTGTGCGGATCGGCCCGCGACCTACGCGGGTCGGCCCACGATGAACTTGAGTTGACCCGCAGGTTGAAAAACACATATAAGTTAAGTTTTTTATCAATTTATTATCTTTCTTTATTATAATTTTGAAATAAAAATAGTACTTTTCATCCCCATAACTACTCGTTTGTGTTCATTTATATTTAAAATATATGTTTATAGATATTTATAAAGTAAAATATTTTATTTTTTTTTTAAAATTGATGTGCGCGTGGGTTGGTCTGCTAAACCCGCAATCCGTCTTAGATTGGGTTGGGTTGAAAATTTCTCAACCCGTCAAGTTGACGAGTAGGCACGTCCTGCCCGGCCAAATGATCGGCCTGTCACGGGGCGACCCGCCTCATCATGGGTTGACCCGTTTGACAGCTCTAGATGAAACAGAGTCGTATTTTCTCGCATAAGATCCTCCAAATCAATTTTTTTATCACTATATTTAAAATTTAATATACATGTCATTATACACTATATCAATGATTTTAAAATTTTTATTATCTTTAATTTTTTATTAGTATTTTTTTTATTCTAATTTATTATTATTATATTTATAAAATGAGTAAAAAGAGAGAAGAAAAAAAAGTAAAAGAGGAGATATTAAAAAGAAATATTATTTTACTTTTAGAATAGAAATTTAATTATCTAAATTTAGGGGATGATTATCCATTAAATCTAAATTTATAACATTCATAATAAATATATTAATGGGATATTATAACACCTTTAATTTGAATGATTTCAAAGTATTCAACGCATTTAAGAGCATCTGCATCAGATACCCTATTTAAATATTTTATCTTAAATTTTATATAGGGTAGCTAAAAAATCTTTGCATCAGCTACCCTATCCATTCCCTAAATTATGCATTTATGAACAGTACTTCTCTAAATTTAGGGAATGGATTCCATTCCCTAAACATTATAGAGGAGAGAGAAGAAATAGGGAAGCTGATATATGATATTTTGAAAAATGGATATCCAAATTTAATAAAGTAACTTTTTTACCCTAAATTATGTATTTTGGATAAAGAAGTTGGTGTGGATGCTCTAAATAAACATGGGGTGGGCTGGCTGACCGACCCCTTATGTGTTTTCTTTTTATTTTTTTTAATTTCATTTATTAAACAATTATAAATTTTTATATTATTTTTTTAAAACTTTAAAATTATTTTTAAAGTAAGACTATTATTAAAATAATAATAATAATTTTAATATTTTAAAATATAATTATTTAATATGATATAATTTTAAGATAATTAAATGATCCTTTAAACTCATAAATAATATAGATTAATATTAAAAGGAATATAATTGAAAAAGATACGTTATAATTAGTATATAGGAGTGGATCCATGTTTTTTAATGAGATGATATCCTTAGAAAATAAATAAGATAGCGATCTAAATTTTTTTTAATTACTTTATTTAAAATTTAAGATAAAATAATTAATATTGATATTTTAATTTTTTACATGTGATCGAACAACGCGATCGATCGAGTTTGGTCAGGACCGAGACTAATCAGACCGGACGGTCTACTGCTGGTCTGCATCAGCATCAATATGCAATTTCTGATGGATTTTTTTGAGATCTCTCCCTCTCGTTCTGAAAGCGAACTGAACCAGCAGATCATGCCGCTGTCTCTGTACCTGTCGTCCTACGTGGCCGAGGAAACCGGTTTGTGATCCGGAGAGCATGACTACCCAGAAGACAAACACTATCGCCAGGGATAAAAAGGCCCTAGCTGAGTCATTCTCCAGCGAGGAGAAAAAGGCAACGATGTGAGTGGAGGGCGGCGGTGGAGAATTGAGCCTTTTCTGTCCGTCTGGCTGTCTTCTCTTCCCCTTTCGGGAGGAGAGAGAGAGCGAGTGGCCTTGCCCATTCCTTCTCCCACGTAGAGTGGCAGAGCAGTTAGTGGAAGAACAGGGGTTTGATTAATCAACTGCCTTGGCTTTATCACCGGTGGTTCATCTGCCATGCTCACGGTGGATAAATAAATTTAAGGATAAATTTTTTTAAAAAACATCCTTTTATTATTATTAATTATTAAAATGATATCTAAAGATGTTTTTTTTCTCACTCTTACTGTCTTCACCGGCACAGCGGCCACCAAGCCGCTGACGACCGACACAGTGGCCACCAAGCCGTTGGCAGCTAGCATAGTGGCCAGGACGTCGCTGGCGGCAGGCACCGACCGGCGTCGGCCGACACAAAGGCCCTGCTGCGGCCACCAAGCCGCTGGCGACCGACACAGTGGCCACCAAGCCGTTGGCAGCTAGCATAGTGGCCAGGACGTCGCTGGCGGCAGGCACCGACCGGCGTCGGCCGACACAAAGGCCAGCAGGGCGTTGGCGGCCACAAAGAGAGGAAGAGAAAAACGAGGGGAGCTTACCGGCGAGATCGGGGAGGAGGAAGGAGCTTGCTGCCGCGCGCGCGTGGAAAGAAAGGAAAGGGTGGGTTAGGGTTTTTTAGTCGGCTTTACCGATGGAATCTAGATTCTGTCGGTAAAGCTATTATTTAAAAAAAAAAAAAATTACACCGACGGAAAATATTTTCCGTCGGTGTAATTTATTTTTTTTTTTAAAAAATACATATTACCGACGAAATTAAATATTCCGTCGGTAATGTCAGAACATTACCGACGGATTCTTTAATTCCGTCGGTAATGTAGAAATTACCGACGAAATAGTATCTTCCGTCGGTGGTTTTCAGACATTACCGACGGAACTTGTTATCCGTCGGTAAGCCCGTCGGTAATCCTAGAAATTTTTGTAGTGATATACTAAGTGTAGTTATTCAATTAATTTATATTATAGATAATATGGTGTGTGATGTCACACACAGAAAATCATGTTATCAATTCCTTATAAATTATAAACAGTAGCTCACGACTAAGATGGATAGAAACAAATCATTAGAATAGTCGTAATGTAATTTGGTATTAGTTTATCTTGACTAGAAAATTACACTAGTACACTCTGAGTGTATTGAGCAGGACCATTTAAGGTAAGTTCTTTTTATACTGATTGCATAAAAGAACAGACCTTTGTTATTATAGAAGTGTGTGCTCTTAATCCTGATATAATAACAAGCGTATATATTTAGTATTTATTTCTTTAATTTATCAAAGGGTGCGATTTAGTTCGATAAATTAATAAGCCCGATAAGTTAGGAAATAATATTATTTATAGTGTGTGTTGTTGATTATAGAAGGAAACTGTGTCCTAGAAATCTAGGTTGATGATATCCCAAAGAGGAGCTCATAAGGATGATCATGTAAACCCTGGAGGTGAACTTAGTCCGACATGACGATGAAGTTGAGTGGTACTACTCTTGGAGCTAGATATTAATTAAGTGAGTTGTTAGTAACTCATTTAATTAGTGGACATTATATATCTTAAACATAGGAAGACTAACACACTCATGATAAAAAGGAGCCCATATAGTAATATGGGATTGGTGCGGTAGTTCAATAATAGCTCTTTAGTGGAATGAGATATTATTGATGAACTAGAGTTGGGTGTTCGGGGCGAACACGGGAAGCTCAAGTTCATCGGGAGACCAAAACCAATTCCTCCTCTCGGTCCCTGTCGTAGCCTCTTATTTATAAAGTCTTATACCCACATAAACCCACCTTCTTACCTATCCAAGGTGGCCAGCCAAGCCAAGCTTGGAGCCCAAGCAAGAGCCAACCAAGATAGAGCTTGGATGGGTTGAGGTGTGGCCGACCTTAGCTTGGAGCCCAAGCTTAGGTGGTCGGCCACATAAAAAAATAAAAGGAATTTATTTTAAAATCTTTCCTTATGTAGAAGCCATGGTTTTAAAAGAGAGTTTAAAATTTAAATCTTTCCTTTTATAGCTTTCTATAATAGATTAAGAGAAAGATTTGATATCTTTCCTTATTTGTAGTTAAAAGGAAGATTTTATTTTTTGATAAAACTTTCCTTTTTTGTAACCTTCCTTATGATTTTAAAAGAGAGAGTTTTAAAATTAAATTTTTCCTTTTATATTTCTACAGAAGATTAAGATAAAAAGTTTGATATCTTTCCTTATTTGTAGATTGAAAGAAAGATTTTAATTTTGGAGAAAACTTTCCTTATTGTAATCATCCACATGTTTTAATAGAGAGATTTTAATTTATAAAAGTTTTCTTTTATAACCAACCATGAAGGGAATTTTTAAAGAGAAATTTTTATTTTAAAAAATTTCGGAAACAAATTAGGAAGTTTTAATTTTATGTTTAAAACTTTCCTTTTATGGAGGATTTGAGGTGGTCAGCCATTAATAAGAGAAAAGGGAATTTTTTTTATTAATTAAATTTTCCTTTCAATGGCAAGGAAAATAAGAAAGTTTTTATTAAAACTTTCCTTATTTGCCAAGACTATGAAATATAAAAGAGAGGGTAGAGGTGTCTCACCTCACAACAACAATACATCTTCTATTATTCCTCTTTTCCTTGGTGGTGGCAGACCCTCTCTCCCTCTTCCTCTCCTATTCTTCTTCCTTTTATGGCCAGCGGCATCTTCATCTCAAGGAGTTTGGTGGTGGCCGGATCTTGTTAGAGGAAGAAGGAGAGATAGGAGACTTTGTTTCTTAGCATCCCTTGGAGCTTGGTTGGTGGCCAAAAGTTCATCTCTTGAAGATTGGTGGTGGCCGAAACTTGCTTGGAGAAAAAGGAAGCTTGGGTGGATTCTCGTCTCGGTAGATCGTTGCCCACACGACACCCGAGATAAGAAGAGGAATACGATAGAAGATCGTGAGGTCTATAAGCTACAAAAGGTATAACTAGTTATTAGTTTCCGCATCATAACTAGTTCATCTTTTTGTTTAAATCTTGAAAAATCAAACACAAGAGGCTAACGATTCTAGGTTTCGAATTTATGATTCGAGTTTGTGTTTCTTTTATTTTTTCGATCTTCTAATTCGATTGTTCTTAATGGTTAAACCTAGGGTTACTATAAGGAGATTAAATATTGAATTTCGTTGAAAGGCCTAGTGCCTCGCCATGTTTAACCTGGAAGTCGATCTCTGAAATAAATATTTAATCAAATTTGTAACATAGGTAGATTTGGATTAATAATGTTATGCATCATTTACAATCCAAGTCTAAACCTCTAAAAATATATAAGTTGAATTTGGAATCAATACTGTTAAGTTATGTTTGCGATTCTAAATTTAATTTCTAAAGAACACAATAGGTTGTTAGGAAAGGTTCAGGACTTGTACAAAATTTTTATACAGGGGAACCGGTATAATATTCTAAGTAGCAACCAACAATTGGTATCAGAACTAGGGTTTGTCTTTGTGTGTTTAGTTTTTAGATTAATTATGCACATGTCATACATAATTAGGCAGGATAATTATAGGATATGCTAACTCTGTGGTTGCAGGCTTCAACTATTATAACTTATAGAGATTGTGTGTGATTGGACCCTTGGACATATCAAAGACATTTTATTTGTATGCATGATTGTATGTATTAAATACAGCAGGAGTTGTATTAGTTTTAGGATTTTACATTTTTGTTTCGATCTAGATTACATGTATATTCCTTTGTGGAATATAAGATCGATAAATGTACAATTCTATTTTTGTCGCGGATCGTATCCTTGCAAGGCGTGGTACTATTTGTGGACCAGAGGTGCAGCGGAAAAAGAAGCAAGATAGATGCGGCTACTAGACCCAATTGCGGTGGCTAAAGATGGCAATAGCTAGAGTTGGCAGCACACGGAGGACAGTGATGGAAAAGGCCATAATAGTTGGAAAATTACTTTTCCATATTTATTGCTTTATTTGCTGTGATGTATGTGTGCATGGTTAAAATTCCTCACCTTAAATAACTAAGTGGGAGAGGGATTAGTAAATAAATTCCACGGTCTCCATTACTAGTTTGTAAGTGATACAATAAACTTGCGTGTTGGCTCTGAGTGCCTCCCTCCACAACGGATGAGTTTGTTTGCGGATCACTAGGTCAAACTTCCTTTATGGATGATTATAGAAAATTATTTAGGAGTGTGTGATCTTCTCCAACTGAAGGGGCACAATCCTATTTAATGGACTAAGTATCAAGTAATGGTATACACTTAGACACATTTAATAGTATCCTCTCCAACGGAGTCACTGCTATTATTTGTGTGACCAAAGAGATACCAACTATTAATTTTATTTGTCATAAAGTTAGGATGACAAGATAATAAAATTAATGAATAAAATCTCCTCTTACAAATGTTGAATTTATATACGTCCATACTAACGTGACATGCAAAATTCACGGTGTTTTGAGGTGTTGGTAAATTTAAATAGTATTGTTTGAGGAATCAATATTATTCTAAATTTAGAGTCTTGACCAAAAGTTTATTTTGTGATTCTTAGGATGACTTTCAACCCACTGGCTACTATACTGAAAGAGAACAAACTTACTGGTCCCAATTACATAGATTGTAAAAGAAACCTGGACATTGTCTTAACTGCTGAAGGCTATAAGTTTGTACTGTTAGAGGTCTGCCTTAATGTGCCTAATAAAGATTCTAGTGAAGACGAGATTGAGTATTATAGGAAATGGGTCAAGGCAGATGAGATGACGCGGAGTTACATTTGGCTTTTATATCAAATGTGCTGCCAGCATCAGACCATGCCTACTGGCCATGACATGATGTACAATCTCAAGGAACTCTTCGGACACTAGAATCATGCTGACAGGTAAGACTGTATGATCTCTAGGTACTGGACTAAAAGTATGAATGAAGAAGTCGAAAGGCAAGTGCTTCATTTGTAAGTAGTCTGGACATTTATAGGCGGGCTGTCCTCGTAGAAAGAGAACAATATAGGTATATCTTATTCTCTAGTAGTTGGAACATGTTTAGTGGTGTTATCTACCGGTACCTGGCGTGTAGATATAATAACCACTGATCATGTCTGCAAATCATTGCAAGGGTTCCAGGAAACCCGACAACTACACGAATGAGAAATCACTGTTTACATGGACAATGCTACAGAAGTAGCAGCTATTGCAGTGGGAGATGTTTATAGGAATAAAATATTAGTTTTAAGAAATTGTCTTTACGTACCAAGTTTTAGAAAGAACTTGATTTCAGTTTCTAAACAATATAAGGATGGATATTCTGTCTATTTATGATAGCAAAGGTGTTATCAAGATAAATAGGAAAGTTATCTGTTCTGGTACGTTCGTTGGCAATTTGTATACTCTAAATCCAATAACTCCCACGATGTAACAAATGAAAGTTAATAACACATCTTCTAAATTTAATAAGAGAAAGGAACCTTCAAAAATGAACCAAACATATCTTTGGCATCTAAGGCTTGGTCATATTAACTTGAGTAGGATTCAAAGGACTCTTGGGTTCATTAGTGTTGGAAAACTTTCCAACTTGCGAATCTTACTTGGAAGGAAAAATGACCAAGAGACCTTTTAAGGCCAAGGGGTATAGAGCCAAAGATGTGTTGGAACTGGTTCATTCTGATTTGTGTGGTTCTATAACTATCTAGGTAAGAGGTAGTTTCGAATATGTCATCTATTTTATAGATGACTATTCGAGATACGGGTACATTTACTTGATGTGCCGCAAGTCTGAATGCTTTGATAAGTTCAAAAAGTACAAGGCTGATATGGAGAAACGTCATGGTAAAAGTATCAAGATACTACGGTCTGATCGTGGTGGCGAATACCTCTTTGGAAAGTTTAGGAATTACTTATCAGAGGCTGTGATTCAATCCCAATTGTCTGCACCTGGCACACCTCAACAGAATGGTGTGGTAAAACGAAGGAATATGACTCTTATGGAAATAGTTAGATCGATGATGAGTTATTCAGAATTACCAAATACGTTTTGGGGATATGCTCTGGAAACAGCAGTGTACACCCTTTACTCCCATGGAATTGTGAAATGGGCGTAAGCCTAGTCTGAGTCATATTCGGATATAGGGTAGTCCAGCACATGTGCTGAAGGGAGATACTGACAAGTTGGAATCACGTACAGAATTTTGTCTATTTGTGGGATATCCTAAAGGAATAAAAGATGATTTATTTTATAATCCTAAAAATCAGAAGATCATCGTTAGAACCAATGCTTGATTTTTAGAGGAAGATTATGTAATGAATCATAAGCCTATGAGTGAAATTGTTCTAGAAGAAATTAGAGAGGACATGTCTAGTCTAGTACCAACAGTACAAGATGAAATATCATAAGAAACTGCAACACGTGTCACAAATGATGCACAGTTACAAACAGTGCCTCGTCGTAATTGGGTTTGGGCGCTCGAAGCATCCGGGGATCTGGACTTAGTCCAGGCGCTAGGATAGTCAACGAGATGTTAACTGTCCGGTTCTTCTTCGATCTGGCTCTGTTCTTTTGGGTGATCTTGGCCATTCGGAATAAGGCTCACCGAGCTCATTTTTCGTCCTTCTCAAGCAATCTTCCGCTTCATCTTCTCATCCCTAAGAAACACCGTGCGCTTCCTTCTCGTCTGCCAGCGTACTCATTCGTAGCACCTCGTCCCTCAGACGCACCGAGCCTGTCGACTCTCTCCCGTGCTATCCTTCTCGCTAGCTGCATCTTTCGCTCAATTTCTTGTGCTCCTAAGTTCCTGCACACTTAGACACAAGGTATCAACAGACAACAAAACCTAACTTGACTTGGTTGATTGCATTAAAACTATCACTGGGTACTTACACGGTTGACCAGCCAGATCCAATCGGCCAGTCTTCTAAGGCTATCTCACCAACGCTAACTCACTGGATCCGATTGACCAGTCTTCCAAGGCCAACCCGCTAAGACCGATCCACCAAATTTGACCGACCAATCTTCCAAGGCCGACTCGCCAGGGCTAACCCACCAAGGTAGACCCACTAGATATGACCGACTAGTCTTTCTGTTGGTGTAGGTTACACTGATAATTAAGTTTTGATGTATAACAAATAGATTAAATTTAGATGTATTGTTTGTCTAACCTTTCTACCAAGTGTGCAGGAGTTGATTAGTCTGAAGGACCTGACACCAGACTGAAATCTAGCTAAGTCCATGGGACCCAATAGCTGGTGCGAAGTCCAGATAGGTCCATGGGACTCGATATCTGGCGAGAAGTCTGATTGGGTCCGCGGGACCTGACAACCGACCGAAATTCAGTTGTGTTCATAGGACCTAACAACTGGTGGGAAGACCTGGTGGGTTAAAGACAAAGTTAAGCGACTGCAGTTGGTAAGTGGAGGTAAGCAACTGGAGGATAGATCTAGTGAGGACGTGTTCCTGGTTGAGGGAACTGTAGGCATCAGTCCAGCTTAGGTCCATTTGAAAAACCTAAGATGAGACCTTGATTAGATCCTGGTCTCAAGGAGACAGGATCTAATTACTACTACTATCACATTTTTAATGTGCTAACTCTATTTTGTAGGATAATTTTTATGCCTGGACTAACTCTTTTTTCCAGGGAAGGGAAGGGTGAAAAAGAGGCTATGGGCGCCCGGACCAGCTTAGCCCGTGGGTGCCTGGTCAGGTGCTCAGGTGATCCGGGCGCTCGGGTGGTCCGGGCGCTCGGAGTTGGTCCAGGCACCAAATTACAAAAGTTACCCAGAAACTGAGTTGGAGCACGATGACTAGCAGAACCCACGTCAATGGTTTAGGCGCCCAGAGGGGGTCCGGGCACCTGGAAGTGGATAAACTTGACATATCAAGTTTGGACGAGAGCTCACCACATTAGCATGGTCCAGGCGCTCGGGAGGGACTCCAAGCACCCAAAATGGGCTTTTATAAAGGCCTTCAACAAGCAGCTTCAGAAGATCATCTGCTATAAGTTTCATTCTTGAGTGTTGCTCCGAAAAGGCTCTGACGACATCGAAAGGCTGCTCCAAAGTTCGAAGAACGAAAGATTTTAATTTCCTTTCTGTTTATCGATAACAATTATTTCGGTTATTGTACTCAATACTTGTAACACATTATTCAAACTGATAGTGATTGCCTAACGAAAGTGATTGACGATCGCGGACCTTGGAGTATGAGTCGTCACAGGCTCTGAACCAAGTAAAACTTGGCTTTATTAGAGTTGTTTTTTTTTTTTCTTTTTTTCGCTTAACTCGTTTTAACTCGCGATTTTTGACGAACACTATTCACTCCCTCCCCTTCTAGCGTCTCTACGATCCAACACTTTCATGGCTGACCCGCTAGAGCTGACCGACTAGTCTTCCAAGGCCGATCCGCTAGAGCCGACCGACTAGTCTTCCAAGGCCGATCCGCTAGAGCCGACCGACCAATCTTCCAAGGCCAACTTGCCAGTCTTCCAGGCTGAGTCAACTGCCACTCATTCAACTGACCCGCTAGTTAGTCTAGTTGAGTTGACCTGCTAGTCAGTTCAGCCATTCTAACCTGCCACCCACCAAGTGGTCCTATACTGACTCCAGGGGCTCAGCTCCTCAACCGGGTATCCAACTCATGTCCAATTGGCTCTATCGATCGGACGCTCTAGCTCACTTCCACTTTAACCCGACACCTCTCCTATGCCCAAATATCTAGACATTCTAGCATGTGGGCTTCCCGTGGGTTGTCAGAACACATGGATTTCCAAACACGTAGAGTAGTATGTATGACATAACACGATCCTCTCAAGATCTCTATAGTACAAGATATGTGTGACATGATCCTCTGACACTTTTGACATGATACATTATTTATTGTGAACATAACATTTAGTCATAAGTGATAGCCACGGATGTGACATCACTGCTTCACGCTATAAAAAGTCCTACCCCGCAGGCCAAGGTAGGTTAGATACTTATTACTACATACACTCATATTTCATTACTCAACTACTATTCATCTTCTCCCCATTTTTATGTTGCCGAAGATCTGACTTGAGCGTCTGAGTGGAAGGTCGGGGTACTTTGGTCTCCATTCTAACCCCCTCCCTCGCTCTCTTACTCTTCCCAGGCTCTTTCGACAATGAGGACAACTGACCCTCTTCTTCGGAAACTCCATGACCTGATCAATATTGAAGACAACACAATCCCCATCTTTCTCCTGATCATGATGACTTGATCAATACCAATAATACCTCATCGATAGTCTATCTCTCATCGATTTTAGATCGAATCTATGAGCATTCTGAATTTTGAGTCACGGTGAACTTTCGAACTATTGGAACACCTGAGAGAGGAGTGAAAGACAGAACAGAAGGTAAAAGGAGATTTCACAAGTTAACATTGAGCTGAGGAGAAAAAGTGAGGATAGTGTGGACGAAGAGTTCTAGGAGGTGAAAAGATATGAATGTGTCTTTTAACACATCATTATTCGATTAATTAATCAATGTTGCCATATGTTAATAAATTGATTAATTACTCAGTTAAGCAACTGATACAATTGATTAATCTTTTAATTAATTAATCCATTAATTGGAATATCAAAAATTAATTTAAATTTCACATCCCTCAATAGTTTCACATGTGTTAGCACATATGTTAGTCCCTCTCATATTGAATGAATGCTTCATTATTCAAATAATTTTAGACATTAATTTCATATTTATTCGATAAATTAATTTATAATAATTTACTCGTGAAATACGTCTCTCATCCCTAATGAATTTAGGGGTTATGTCAATCAATTTTCTAATAAAATTTCTTCTAAGAGTAATATCAAAAAAAACAAATATAATGACGTATATTAGTCAATCACTAATAAAAAATTATCAGGATAAAACTAAGTTTAGACAAATAGATATGGCTTGTGAGAAAATTTTCTTTCCTTGTATAGCTCATCTTTAAACCCTAACAATGAATGAATATCCAAATTTAACTCATTTAAATTGATAGCCGTCTCTATATCCATCGGATCAGGTTTGGGCCAATTTCAGGGCTCACTCATTCTTAGCAAACATGCACTCAATCTATTGAGGACCCACAATGACATTAGATGCATCATTCATAGGGCAACAATATGTTTTTTTATTAATTCAGGTGTCTAGATTTTACGATCCAACTAATCTTGGTTACGATCTATCCAATTTCAAAGAAAATTTTCATCAGCCATTAAGATAAATTAGAAATCACAAATGAATCTTGACTGTCGATTAATATAAGAAGTAATTCAAGCTCCTCATGTGTAATATGCCTGGACTCCTAGGTGAGGTTTAAATCCTCATTATTTAAGAATCTTGTCCCATCATTTACCATCACACTATACCTCGAAGTAGTTTATTCTTCGTAGAGGTGTTCGGTACGGTATACCCAACCCAAAACATGTATACTATATCGAAAAATTCAATATAAAAAAATTTATACGGATACCGTACTGAAATTTTGGTAAACCAAATTTTTGATATGGTATAAATTTCATACCATTTATATTAAAATTTTAATATCGATATGTTATATGTGATATATCGATACTAAATCTCATATTAATATCGATATTGAAAACTTTGGTATAGCATAATACCCTACTAAAATTTCAATAGGCTGATAATATCAATATGATTCATTATATTTCAATACAACATATATGGTATACTAAATTTTTAATATTTTTAATCACCCTTATTTTAGCTTATTATTATAGTCGGTGTTAACTTACTTGATATATTTTGTACAATCCTCGAGTTCTCACAGTGCTAATCTTTTCAAAATGAATATGCAATATCATGTTATGTCCAAATTCTCCTCAAATGCTCGTTGTATAAGCTTAATGAGATTTTTTTTATGTCCTAAGAAAGCTCCCCTTTGCCCAACCTGCCCGTTGTATAAACTTAATGAGATTTTTTTTTATGTCTTGAGAAAGCTACCCTTTGCCCAACCTGCCTGCTGGATAAACATAATGAGTTTTTTTACGTCTTGAGAAAGCTCCCCTTTACCCAACCTCCTGAGTACATCGAGGAGCGAGCGAAGAACGAAAAGAAAAAAAGGGCACGGGGTCGACTTAACGGGATTCATTTTCCATCTCGAGGAGATTAGATCTTCTAGTCTACAAACAAAAAATGTAAGAAATGGACTATTCGTAATTATAGTCGGATCATGGTTGTTATCTGATCGTAGTTGGTTGCAATCCCTTCTTGGATTTATTGTCCTCCGTGAGTTATAGTTTGGGTCGGAGCGGAAGGCCGCTCGGATACCGCCGATGGTAGGCAAATGGCCAGGCTGCTGGCCACTGAGCGAGAGGCGACCTCCGGATGACCTCCGACCGTTTGCTCCGACCTAAATTATAATTTGAGTAGATAAACGTAATGAGTTTTTTTTATGTCCTGAGAAAGCTCCCCTTTGTCCAACCTCTCGAGTACGTCGAGGAGCGAGCGAAGAAAGAAAAGAAAAAAAGGGTACGAGGCCGGCTTAACGGGATTCATTTTCCATCCCGAGGAGATTAGATCTCCCAGTCTACAAAAAAAAAATGTAAGAAATGGACTATTCGTAATTATAGTTGGATCATGACTGTTATCTGATCGTAATTGATTGCAATCCTTTCCTGGATTTATTGTCCTCCCTGGATTATAGTTTGGGTTGGAGTGGCAGGCCGCCCGGATACCGCCGATGGTGGGCAAATGGTCAGGCTGCTGGCCACTGAGCGGGAGGCGACCTCCGGATGACCTCTGACCGTCCGCTCCGATCTAAATTATAATTTGAGGGAACGGTGAATCCAAGAAAAAATTACAACTAATTACGATCTGATCACGGTCATAATTTGATCGTAATTATGAATAATTCATCCTTGATCTATTTGTTTTTGACAAGAGTTCTACTCCCATCCTGAGTACTGTAGTTGATAAAGGAAACAAAGTATAGACTTCCTGTTGTATAAGTTTAATGAGATTTATTTCATTGGAGGAAAGAAGAAAGAATAGAATTATGTTTGAGTGACCAAAGTTAAGTTCTACAAATCTCTTTAATGTTTCTTCTTGAGTTCTGTAACAAAAAATTATGTTTGAAATGGATAAGAAATTAAAATATAACAAAACACTAATATAGTGTTGGGAACATTAATTATAAATCCGTTACATTCAAATAACTCTCAAATATGATATACTACATGCCGATGTAAATATAATTAAGTATAACATCTCAACTGAACATTAAAAACATCTTAAATAAATAATGAATAAAGAGTAAATATATTTACAAAAGAATTCTATAATTTTCCTTTTCAACAAATTATTTGATGTCCTAAGAAACTTGATCCATGATAGTATGGGAAGAAATTTTTAATCGTATCACCCAAAGGTTCCCTATTGACTTTGGAATACCACGGACAATGACCATAAAATAATAAGCTTTGGAGATGATCCAGTGATATAATCTAGCTTCATTTTTGAAATACTTTTATACTCCTAAAAATGACAAAAAAAAAAAAAATCAATAACTAGATTACAATAACTTAATATGTGAAAATAACCCTCACAAAAAATTCTTATGAAGTTATGAAGTAAAGATGACTACAATATGAACATGTTATAACATATAAAGCGGTACAGTAGATCCAAAGCATGCAAAATTTCAAGGTACAGAAACCTTAGTTAAAGTTGAACAATGCAGGATGTAAAAGTAGACCGTTTTATCTCAAACTTTCAATTTTTACCTAGTAAATTAATTCATTTTTGTGAATAGTTAGCTGGACTATACTTATAGACAAGAAAGAATTGACTAAAGGAGTAATAAGATATTCACATATCACAAATGACAATAGGTAGAAACAAACAAATATGGTATGGATTCTTTCCTCTTCCTTAGCTTCCTATCATCTAGTTAAATAAAGGTAATTATTCTAATAAAGGGGTAGAATTATTTGCCTCTTTCTTTCATACTCTGATTAAGAATGGATATACTAGTCTGGGTCATGATGAAGGGTTATCAATTTTTGATTTAAAGAATGATAGAATATTATTTTTCTTTTTCTCTCTCTTGATTTGATATTAAAAATGATAGAATTGTTAGTAATAATCCTAATACTAATTATGAGATGATTGTAAAAAACTCATTTTTTGTATCATATTTCATTATTAATAAAAAAAATAGTTGGTTATAAATATAATAATGTCCTTAGGTAATAGGTTCTTATCAACAACATATCAATTGGTTAAATTGATAGTGAGATTGTAGATATACATAAAACACTACTCTTAACTATTCTTAGTCAAGCATTAATATACAAGGACAATATTAATACGTTGAGACTAGTATGTAGGTCAATGGATGACTTAATCTCACAAGTCATGGATATGAGATATCAAGTTGACACATGGGTATGTATTAGAGAATATATACTGAATGACCCGCCATGACAGTGTTTCATTGATTGTAATATGAGTGTCATAATCATTCTCATGTGACTATTGGTATGAATAGTCCTTAGACATGAAATCACTATGGTTCCCTACATAAGGAGTTGTGTACTTTGGTATCGGCAAATGCCACCTATAATAAGGTGGACAATAAAGTCGATCATTGGGTATGCAATGAATTATGTAGAGAGATGTGAGTGATGTAGATGAAATCTATCCCTTCCATATGACAGAAGCGATATCTGTGGGCCCCTTGATTAGTAGGACACAAGAAAGCATGACCATGTGCAAATGAGTTAATATGAGAAATTGAGCTTATTTGATTGAGTGTGTTTACTTAGAGATCAAGAAACACAAAGGTTGATAAGAGGATGCCACAGTCTATACCTCATTGATCAATCTAGATATCAAGGATAGAGGGACCAAGTCATACAAGATAATAGCCATGGAAAGGTTAAGTCGGATCTCGACATTCTCGTCACTTGGGTAGCCATAATGTCTTGCTAGATGTCACTCATTGCTTATGTATCTATATGTTGAGTTGGATACATTGTGAATCTTACGAGTGTTGGGATGTATACTATAAGCCTAACTTTTGTATGAACATCTGTTTTGAAATATTTTGAAATGAGAATCACTTTGGTCAAATATTTGTATTTTATATTTATATATATGTAAATATAGTTGTCTATTTAATTTATATTATAAATAACATGATGTGTGGTACCATACAGAATATCATGTTATCGGTTCCTTATAAATTATAAATAGTAGCTCACAACCAAGATGCATTGGGACAAACCATTGGAACGGTTGTAGTGTAATTTGGTATTAGTCTATCTTGACTATAAAATTACACTAGTACACTATGTGTGTATTGAGCAGGACCATTTGAGGTTGTTCGATTTATACTGAGTACATAAAAGAACAGAACCTCTGTTATTATGGATGTGCGTCCTCTTAATCCCTATATAATAACAAGCATGTATACTTAGTATTTATTTCTTTAACTTATCAATGGGTGAGATGTATTCGTTAAATCAATAGGCCCGATGAGTTGGGAGATAGTATTATTTATATGGTGTGTTGTTGATTATAAAAGGAAACTGTATCCTAATTATTTAGGTTGATGATGTTCCCTTGAGGAGCTCATAAGGATTATCATGTAAACCCTACAGGTGGACTTAGTCCGGCATGATAATAAAGTTGAGTGGTACTACTCTTGGAATCAGATGTTAATTAATTGGGTTGTCAGTAACTCAATTAATTAACGGACATACGATATCTTAAACACGGGGAGATTAACACACTCATGATAAGAAGGAGCTCATATTGTAATATGGAATTGGTGCGGTAGTTTAATAATAACCCTTTAGTGGTATGAGTTATTATTGATGAACTTGGATTGGGTGTTCGGGCCGAACATAGGAAGCCCAAGCCCATCAGGAGGCCTAAACCAATTCCTCCTCTAGGTCCCTGTTGTAGCCTCTATATAAAGCCTCGCATCCACCCATCCATAACTTGGTTTGGTTTAACATGGTTTGTTTTAACTTAACTTAGTTTAACTTGATTTGGTTTAACTTGGTTTGGTTATAGAAAGGGAGAATTTTTCTAAATAGAATTCTGTTAATTTTTCTTTCCTTGTAACCGACGGCAAGTCTATAAAAGGAGTAGGTTGTGGCCCCTAAAACCTAATTTTCCTAATTCTCCACAATCCTCCTCTTCCCTTGCTAGGGTCGGCGCCCCTCCTCACCTTGCTAGGGCCGCCCCTTCCTCACCTTGCAAGGGCCGCCCCCTTCCTCTCCTTGCTTAGGGCCGGCAGCCCCCTTCCTCTCCTAGCTAGGGCCGGCGCCCCTTCCTAGCAATCTATTGGTGGCCGGCGGCTTGAATAAGAGGAAGAAGAAGAGAAGGAAGAAGATTAAAAGGTGCCCCATCCTAGAGCCTCCTTTTGTAGCCGGCGATTTGAAAACCGAGAAGAGGAGGGTGGTGTTGTCTTGGTAGATCGTCGCCCACACGATGTCCAAGAAGAGGAGAGGAATACAGCAGAAGATCAAGAGGTCTTAGTATACGAGGAAAGGTACAACTAGTTCTTATTTCGCAACGCAATTAGTTTGTTTTTCTTTGTATGGATCCTGAACACCAACACAAGAGGCCAGCGATCTTGTGCTTCGATCAAGGTGCGCTTTGATCAATCAAGAACTTTCTTGATTGATCAAACACATGTCTGATCGAGCATGTGGGTTGCTAGGAAAGGTTTTGTGCTCGTACAAATTTTTGTACAGGGGATTTACAAAGAACTGAATTCCCAGCGCCAACAATTGGTATCAGAGCAAGTTTTCTGCCTCTGAGTGTTTGGTTTTTGGTTAAATTATGCACTGTTCATATATAATTTAGGCAGTATAATAGTAGGATATGCAAAATAGATTAACTCTATGGTTGCATGCATTCTAGTTCCAACTATTATGGCCTATTGTGTTTGTATGTGATTTGAACCCTCAGGCATGTCGAGGGTATTTTGTGTGTGCATGATTGTAATTATTAAATATAGCCGAAGCTGTATTAGTTTATTTTATATTTTGTTTGATCTATATTACATGTACATTCCTTCATGGAATATAGGATCGATAAATGTAATTTTTTATTTCTTATTGTTGCGGCTTGCTATGCGTGGTGCTACCTTGAGGATAGGAGGCGCGGCGAAGAAGGAAGCAAGATAGACGTGACGACATAAACCCTAGGGCTGGCGGCTAGGTTTTCTCCTCCTCACCTGGCTAGGGTTGGCGGCGGCTAGGGTTGGTGGCATATGGAGGACAGTGATGAATGAGGCCATAATAGTTGAAATTTTATTTTCATATTTATTGCCTTTATATGCTGTGTTTGTGTGCTTGTGTGCATGTGTGATGTGTGTGCATGTTAAAATTCCTAGATTTAAATAACTAAGTGGGAGAGGAATTATTTAAATAAATTCAACGGTCTCCATTACTGGTTTGTAAGTGATGTATTCAAACTTGCGCATTGGCTTTGACTGCCTTCCTCCACATCGGATGAACTTGTTTGCGGATCACTAGATCAAACTTCCTCTATGGATGATTATTGGAAATTATTTAGGTTTGTGTGATCTTCTCCATCTGAAGAGGCACAATTCTAATTAATAGACTAATTATCAAGTAATGGTATACACTTATGCGCATTTAATAGTATCCTCCCCATCGGAGTCACTGCTATTATTTGTGTGACCGAAGAAAAATCAACTATTAATTTTATTTGTCATAAAGTTAGGTTGACAAGATAATAAAATTAATGGGTAAAACCTCCTCTTACAAATGTTTGAATTAGTATACGTCCACACTATCTTGGCATACGAAATTCACGGTGTTTTGAGATATTGGTGAATTTAAATTATATTGTTTAAGAAATCAATATTATTTTAAATTCTAAAGTTTTGACCAAATATTTTTTTTTGTGATTCTCAGGATTTCAAAATGGCTTTCAATCCTCTTGCTATTATTTTAAAAGAAAACAAACTTACTGGTCCCAATTATATTGATTGGAAACAAAACTTGGACATTGTCTTAACTACTGAAGAATACAAGTTCGTACTTTTTGAGGTCTGTCCTAATGTGCCTGATAGCGATTCTAGTGAAGAGGAGATTGACAGACATAGGAAATGGGTCAAGACAGATGAGATGGCGCAGTGTTACATTTTGGCTTCTATGTCAAATGTGCTGCAACATCAGAATCAGGCCATGCCTATTGCCTATGACATGATGTACAATCTCAAAGAACTCTTTGAACACCAGAATCTGGTTGCCAGGCAGGAGGCTATGAGAAACCTGATGACGACCACCATGACTGAGGGGACACCCGTGAGGGATCATATCCTCAAAATGATGACTCACTTGAACGAGATACAAATCCTTAGAGCTGAAATCGATGGGGGAAACCCAGGTCGATATCATTCTCCAAACGCTACCCAAGAGTTTTGAGCAGTTTCGCCTGAACTATAACATGAACAAAAGGACTTATTCGTTGGTGGAACTTCTGACAGAACTCCAAGCAATAGAAGGGCTATTTTGTCAAAGTTCTCAAATTCACATTACTGAAAACATTTCTGCTTCTAAGCCGAAAGACAGGAAGAAGAAAAGAAAACAAGTTGATTCAGCAAAGAAAGTGATTCGACCTCAAGGGACTGGACCGCAAGCAGGTGTGAAGAAATCGAAGGCCAAGTGCTTCACATGCAAGCAGTCTGGACATTGGAAGGTGGACTGTCCTCGTAGAAAAGAGAACAATAAAGATATATCTTATTCTCTAGTAGTTGAAACATGTTTAGTGGTGTTATCTACCGGTACCTGGTGTGTAGATACGGGAGCCACTGATCATGTCTGCAATTCATTACAGGGGTTCCAAGAAACTCGACGACTACATGAAGAGGAGATCACCATCTACATGGGCAATGCTATGAAAGTGATGGCTGTTACAGTGGGAGATGTTTATTTATCTTTTGATAGGAATAAAACATTGATTTTGAGAAATTATCTTTACGTACCATGTTTTAGAAAGAACTTGATTTCAGTTTCTAAATTATTTATGGATGGATATTCTGTTTATTTTGATGACAAAGTAGTTGTCAAGAAAAATAGGGAGGTTATCTGTTCTGGTACGTTGGTTGACAATTTGTACACTCTTAATCCAATAACTCCCATGATGCAACAAATGAAAATTAATAACACATCTTCTAATTCTAATAAGAGAAAGTAGCCTTCGAAAATGAACCAAACATATCTTTGGCATCTAAGGCTAGGTCATATTAACTTGAGTAGGATTCAAAGGTTAATAGCCAATGGACCTTTGAGTTCATTAGTGGTGGAAAACTTTACAACCTGTGAATCTTGCTTGGAAGAAAAAATGACCAAGAGACTTTTTAAGGCACAGGGGTATAGAGTCAAAGAAGTGTTGAAATTGGTTTATTCTGATTTGTGTGGACCTATGGCTATCCAGGCAAGAGGTGATTTCAAATATTTTGTCTCTTTTATAGACAACTATTCGAGATATGAGTACATTTACTTGATGCGCTGCAAGTCTGAATGCTTTGATAAGTTCAAAGAGTACAAGGCTGATGTGGAGAAACGTCATGGTAAAAGTATCAAGACACTATGGTCATATCATGGTGGAGAGTACCTCTTAGGAGAGTTTAGGAATTACTTATCAGATGCCGAGATTCAATCTCAATTATCTGCACCTGGTACACCCCAACAGAATGGTGTGGCAGAACGAAGGAATAATATTCTTATGGAAATGGTTAGATCAATGATGAGTTATTTAGAATTACCAAATTTATTTTAGGGATATGCTCTGGAAATAGTGACGTACATTCTGAACTTGGTACCTTCTAAGTCAATACCCTCTACTCCCACAGAATTATAGAATGAGTGTAAGCCTAGTCTGAGACACATTTAGATTTGGGATAGTCCAACACATGTGCTGAAGGGAGATGCTGATAAGTTGGAATCACGTACAGAAGTTCGTTTGTTTGTGGGTTATCCTAAAGGAACGAAAGGTGGTTTGTTTTATAGTCCTAAAGATCAAAAGATCATTGTTAGCACCAATGCCCGATTTTTAGAAGATGATTATGTAATGAACCACAAGTCATGAGTAAAATTGTTCTTGAGGAAATAAGAGAGGACATGTCTAATTTAGTACCAACGATACAAGATGAGATACCACAAGAAACTGCAACACATGTCACAATTGATGCACAATTACAGGTAGTGCCTCATCGTAGTGGGAGGGTTGTTTGGCAACCTGATAGATTCATGTTTTTGGGAGAGTCTTCGGACTTGATCCCTGGTGAACATGAACCTGATCCCTGGACATATGATGAAGCACTCCAAGATAAAGATGCAGCATCTTGGCAAAGTGCAATGAACTCTGAAATAGAATCTATGTATTCTAATCAAGTCTGGGAGCTTATAGAATCACCAAATGGTGTAAAAGTCATTGGATGTAAATGGATCTACAAAAGGAAAAGAGGGACAGACGGGAAGGTGGAAACCTTTAAAGCAAGGCTTGTTGCGAAGGGGTATACTCAGAAAGAGGGAATCGATTATGAGGAAACCTTTTCGCCGGTAGCCATGCTCAACTCTATCTGGATTCTTTTATCTATTGTTGCTCATATGGATTATGAGGTTTGAAAAATGGATGTCAAGGCAGCTTTCCTTAACAGAACTCTTGAAGAAAATATCTATATGAAACAACCAGAGGGATTCATTGCGAAGGGCAAATAGCATCTTGTATGCAAGCTCAATCGGTTCATTTATGGACTGAAACAAGCTTCGAGATCTTGGAACATCTGGTTTGATGAAATGATCCAGTCTTATGGATTCATTCAGTGTCCGGATGAGTCTTGTGTATACAAGAAAAGTGATGAAAACGTGATGGTATTTCTTGTACTATACATAGATGACATTTTGCTTATTGGCAACAATGTCAAAGTGTTGTTAGACGTAAGCATATGGATGTCCAAGCAATTTGATATGAAGGACTTGGGAGAATGTGGACATATTCTTGGGATCAAAGTAATAAGAGATCATCAGAAAAGAATGTTGCACTTATCCCAAGCTTCATACATCGATAGTATCCTAGCTCGTTTTAGCATGCAAAACTCCAAGAAAGGTTTTCTACCTTTTCGGCATGGAGTACCTTTATCTAAGGAGATGTGTCCTAAGACATCAAAGGAAATAGAGGAGATGAAGACAGTTCCTTATGCTTCGGCTGTAGGAAGCCTAATATATGCGATGCTATGTACGAGACCGGATATCTGTTTTGCCGTAAAGCATATATTAAAGTACCTAAAAAGGACTATAGATTACATACTAGTTTACTAGGCAGATGATTTGCTCCCTGTGGGTTACACGGATTTGGACTTCAGTCAGATAGGGATAGCAGTAAATCAACCTTGGGATATGTGTTTACTTTGGGAGGTGGAGCCACAACATGGAGGAGTGTTAAGCAGAAATGCATTTCAGACTCCACCATGGAAGCTGAGTGTAGTAGCCTCTGAGGCAGGCAAAGAAGTTGTTGGCTCAGAAACTTCTTGATGGACTTAGATGTGATTCCTGGTTTGTCCAAAGTTATCACAATTTATTGTGACAATAGTGGTGCAGTAGCAAACTCGAAGGAACCACGAGCCCATAAGGCAAGTAAACACATTGAGTGCAAGTACCACCTGATACAAGACATCGTAAAATGAGGAGAGGTTGTTGTCGCCAAGATTACATCAGCAGATAACCTGGCAGATCCTTTAACTAAGGCCCTTTCGGCGAGAGCTTTTGATAGGCATGTTGAGGGGATGAGAATCAGATGTATGACAGCATTTATGGAAGCATAGTCTTTTAGTATAAGTGGGAGATTGTTGGGATATAAACTATAAGCCTAGCTTTTGTATGGACATCTGTTTTGAAATATTTTGAAATGAGAATCACTTTGATCAAATGTCTGCATTTTATATTTATATATATGTCAATGCAGTTGTCCATTTAATTTATATTGTAGATAATATGGTGTGTGGTGTCATACAGAAGATCATGTTATCGGTTCCTTATAAATTATAAATAGTAGCTCACAACTAAGATGGTTTGGGACAAACCATTGGAATGGTTATAGTGTAATTTGGTATTAGTCTATCTCGACTATAAAATTACACTAGTACATTATGTGTGTATTGAGCAGGACCATTTGAGATTGTTCGATTTATACTGAGTACATAAAATGACAGAACCTCTGTTATTATGGATGTGCATCCTCTTAATCTCTATATAATAACAAGTATGTATACTTAGTATTTATTTCTTTAACTTATCAATGAGTGAGATTTATTCGTTAAATCAATAGACCCAATGAGTCGGGAGATAGTATTATTTATATGGTGTGTTGTTGATTATAGAAGGAAACTGTATCCTAATTATTTAGGTTGTTGATTTTCCCTTGAGGAGCTCATAAGGATTATCATGTAAACCCTACAGGTGGACTTAGTCCGACATGATAATAAAGTTGAGTGGTACTACTCTTGGAATCAGATGTTAATTAATTGGGTTGTCAGTAACTCAATTAATTAACGGACATACGATATCTTAAACACGGGGAGATTAACGCACTCATGATAAGAAGGAGCCCATATTGTAATATGAAATTGGTGCGGTAGTTCAATAATAACCCTTTAGTGGTATAGGTTATTATTGATGGACTTGGAATGGGTGTTCGGGCCGAACACAGGAAGCCCAAGCCCATCAGGAGGCCTAAACCAATTCCTCCTCTAGGTCCCTGTTGTAGCTTCTATATAAAGCCTCACATCCACCCATCCATAACTTGGTTTGGTTTAACTTAGTTTGATTTAACCTGATTTGGTTTAACTTGGTTTGGTTTAACTTGGTTTGGTTTAACATGGTTTATTTTAACTTAACTTGGTTTAACTTGGTTTGGCTTAACTTAACTTAGTTTAACTTGGTTTGGTTATAGAAAGGGAGAATTTTCTAAATAGAATTCTGTTAATTTTTCTTTCCTTGTAACCGACAGCAAGTCTATAAAAGGAGTAGGTTGTGGCCCCTAAAACCTAATTTTCCTAATTCTCCACAATCCTCTTCTTCCCTTACTAGGGCCGGCGCCCCTCCTCACCTTGTTGGGGCCGCCCCTTCCTCACCTTGCAAGGGTCGCCCCCTTCCTCACCTTGCAAGGGTCACCCCCTTCCTCTCCTTGCTTAGTGTCGGCACCCCCCTTCCTCTCCTAGCTAGGGCCGGTGCTCCTTCCTAGCAATCTATTTATGGTCGGCGGCTTGAAGAAGAGGAAGAAGAAGAAGAAGAGGAAGAAGAAGAGAAGAAAGAAGATTAGAAGGTGCCCCATCATAGAGCCTCCTTTTATAGCCGGCGGTTTGGAAACCGAGATGAGAGGAGGGTGGTGTTGTCTTGGTAGATCATCGCCCACATGATGTCCAAGAAGAGGAGAGGAATATAGCAGAAGATCAAGAGGTCTTAGCATACGAGGAAAGGTACAACTAGTTCTTATTCCGCAACGCAATTAGTTTGTTTTTCTTTGTATGGATCCTAAACACCAACACAAGAGGCCAGTGATCTTGTGCTTTGATCAAGTTGTGCTTTGATCAATCAAGAACTTACTTGATTGATCAAACACATGTCTGATCGAGCATGTGGGTTGCTAGGAAAGGTTCTGTGCTTGTACAAATTTTTATACAGGGGATTTACACAGAACTAAATTCCCAATGCCAACAATGAGAACCTATTGGGTCACACACAAAGAACAAATTAATTTGGAGATGGATTCATATAATGGATCATTGGATTAAATCTAATCCAAATTAGACTCATTGAGTTAGACTCAATTGGATCCAATTATTGGATTGAGTCTAATTTGAATTAAATTCATGGAGACAATTTGGATTGATATTCATGGAGCCAATTTGGATTGATATGGTTCAATGAGTTAGACTCATTGGGTGATGGTTCAATGAGTTAGACTCATTGGGTGAACTTGAGTTCACCAAGAAAAATGAATAGTCAATTTTGAACCATTGAATTGAATGGTCAATTTTGAACCAAAGGTTGTTCCTTTCTCCACTTTGTGATCTTGTGAGACAAACAAGAAGCTTGTTCGAGTGGATACCGTTAGAGGTGCAAACGCTTGATTGTGCTGAGATCCTAGCTGTCGGGAGATCGTGTGTACACACCAAAGGTATAACTATCATGAAACTTAGTATAGGATGCTTGTTTATTCTTCCCTTCACATGGATCCTCTTGATAAAGAACTAGATGTTTTCCGTTGCGGTTTCGCGTGTTTAGCGCCTTAGTTCCTTACAGTGGTATCAGGGCCACTTGCGAAGGGATATACTAAGTTGTAGAATGTTTATATGTGTGATATAGAAATTTGCATGATAGATTTGCTATGTTTTCATGATTATGAGTTTTTATCTCTATTGGGAATGAAACAGTAAGTATATGGACAAACTAGAGGATATAGCATCTTCATACATGTTATGAACAAGTGTTATAACCTATTTCGTTTGATAGATATATACTTGCAAATTTTGGCCAAAGAGAAGTTGTGAGCAACAAGGTGGTCTCTGCCAAAATGTTGTGAATAACATGGGCTCATAATTGTTGTTGAAATCATAGTAAATTCATGTCATAAGTGTTGGTGCAACCTTAGGTCAAGGTTGACCTGGTTGACCCGACTCGAGTTGACGTGACTCGAGTTGTATTTTGATGTTTGACCTGGGAAGATTGTCGGTGCAATCTTAGGTCAAGGTTGACCTAGTTGTGTTGCATGTTGATGTTTGACACTCGTGAGAGAGTTCTATTCTTGATGTGGGACAAGAATAGATGTTTGGGAGATTATTGGTGCAACCGTAGGTCAAGGTTGACTTGGTTGACCTGATTCGAGAAAAGTCCAAGTATGGAGACTTGGCACGGAAAAGTCTAAGCAGGGAGCTTGGCACTGGAAAAGTCCAAGTATGGAGACTTGGCACGGAAAAGTCCAAGCAGGGACAGTATGAAAAGTCCAAGTATGAAGACTTGGGAAAAGTCAAGTATGGAGACTTGGCACTGGGAAAGTCCTAACTGGGATGTTAGGCGGTTGGAAAGTCTGGTAAGTGAAGCCGAGCGGTGGAAAGTCCAACTGGGATGTTAGGCGGTGTGGAAAGTCTGGTGAGTGAAGCGAGGCGGTGGGAAAGTCCCGGTGAGTGAAGCGAGGCGGTGAAAAGTCTAGCTGGGATGTTAGGCGGTGTGGAAATCACGGTGAGTGAAGCCGGTGAAAGTCCCAGTGAGTGAAGCCGGGAAGGAAAAATCTAGATGGATCGGGGATGATCGGACTTACGGTGTTGGAAAGTCCAAGTAGGTCAAAGGATTGACCGGACACTTGGCGAGGAGTTCTAGCAGGTCGAGGGTGACCGGATGCTAGGGATGAAGTACCAATAGGTCAAGGTTGACGGATATTGGTTTGGAAGTCTTGGGACTTGGTTTGGGCAAAACCAAGCTGTATCGATCACGAGACCGATCGGTGATACCTTGTTTGCTACGATCGTGCGGTGACCGATCGAATACAACGAAGCTCTGTTCGATTCTTGATCGATCGGTGACCGTCGAAACCGAGAGGCGAAAAAACGGTGATCGGTCCACGGACCGATCAGGTCACTGATCGGTCTAGGGACCGATCAGGAGACGATGTCGCTGAATGAAAGCCAAGTAGGGATCGATGCATGGACCGATCCATCTGTCTGATCGGTCCACGAGCCGATCGAAATGCGCGAAGGTTACGTACGCGGCGTCGATGCGGGGACCGATCGGGCGAACTGATCGGTCCCTAGACCGATCGGGGCTTCGATCGCGACACCTGATCGGTGCGGGGACGATCGGGTGACAACGAAGCCTCGTGCGCCTGGGCGATCGGTGCGGGCCGATCGAGGGTTCTAAACGTTGCGACGCAGCTAGTTTCTTCCTTATCTTCTTGCGGTATAAAGGGGTCAAGAGTATGTTGCACTACTTCTTCTTCCTCTTCTCTTCTTCTGATGGCCGTTACGGTGCTTGAGCTTTGTTGAGCTCTTCTTCACAAGCTTCGTGAGCTTCTCATTGGGATATCCTGCTGTTGTAGGTGTTACGAGGCTGCTTCAACGAATCGATCGGCGAGGCAAGAAAACTGTTTTACATTTATTGTTCTTGTCTTCTTGTATTTCTTGTTGTATTCCTTTCTTGTTGTTGCAAGAATATTGTGGCGAGGTTTCTCCACCCACAAGGAGTATATTGTATTAGCCGGTTTCCGGGGACTCATCCACCGACGGATTGATAGGCTTCGTCCACCTTACGGACACGCCGAGGAGTAGGAGTTTCATCTCCGAACCTCGTTACATCGACGAGTTGAGGTTTGGTTTGTTTTGTTTTCGTTTCCTTTTGTTATTTCCGCTGCTAACCTAATTTGTAGAAAGAAACGAGCAAAGATTTGGGGTCGGCTATTCACCCCTCTAGCCGTATGAAGAGATCCCAACAAGTGGTATCAGAGCAAGGCCGCTCTTGATCGGATCAACACCCGTGGGAGCAAAGCTAGAGAATGGATCTCTATGGAGAAGACGTCACCATTCCACCCTTCTACGAATGCGGCGACTTCGCGTATTGGAAGGTAAGGATGAAGTATTTTCTTATGACTAACATAATGAATTGGTTTTGTGTACAAGAAGGATTTACTCCTCCGGTGGATAAGGAAGGAAAACCACTTGAGAAGAAGGAGTGGACAAGAGAACAAATTCACAAATCCAAAATCAACGAAGAGGTAACGAAAATAATTGAATTTTCATTGCCTACTAACATCTTCTGTAAGATAGGTTACAACAATGCCAAGGAATTATGGGATAACTTGGCCAAGTACCATGAAGAGAGCTCCACTTCAAGCCATGAAGAGGAGCCTAGTGAGCCAAGTAGCTCACATCATGAAGGGAGCAAATTGGAAGTTGAGGGTTACTCAACATCTAAAGAAGAAGAGGAAGTGAGTTCTTCTTCAAGATCGGAGCACGAAGAAGAAGCTTCTACCTCCGGGAGGGATGAAGAAGAGAGCATCCATTCATCCTCAACCCTAGGTAACTCAAACACTTTAAGTTCAAGTAAATTGCATATAATGTGTTTTGAGTGTAGGGAATTTGGGCACTACAAGAGTAAGTGTCCAAAGAGGGTTAGAAAGACTCCACCGGCGCCAAAAGTCAAGGGAGCCGGAGTCCCGACACGCAAGGGCAAGGAGCACGTGGTGTGTTTCCAATGCAAGCGAAGGGGACACTATAGGAGCCAATGTCCGAGGGGGAGGCAATCTCACAAGGACAAGAGACCGAGCACATCGATAGGGGGAGCTAAGGCAAACCCTAAGGTAATCTCTAAGGTTCATTATTGCAATTCTAATAAAACTCATGCTAGTAGTTTTGTTGCAATTGTTAATAATGATAAGCATGTTAACTTTAGGAACCAATACATGTGCTTAGGAGCTAAACATGTGAATCTAGATAAGGATAATTCTAGAAAGGCTAACCCTAGGATCAACCCATCTAAGGCTAAGGATAACCTAGGTAGGAATCCTAAATCAACTAGACATATGCCTAGGAATACCTCAAGGAAGAGTGATAAATCAAAAATTGAGGTATTAGAGAAGGAGAATCAAGTCTTGAAGTCAAGACTTGATACTTTGGAAAAGACTCTTAAGAACATGGAGAAGTCATCTCTAGGGTTTAAGAGTCAAAAACCCAAGTCCAAGGACAAGAAAGGTTTGAGTCACAAACCTAAGTCCCAAGTGGTCAAGCCCACTTATCATAGTGTTCCATTCGATTATGGAACAAAACCTAGGGCTAGGAAGACCACCACCAAGGTCACAAGGGGAGTCACCCCTAGAGTTGATCTTGATGAGTCCCAAATGATCAAGGCTTCAAAGCCTAGGAGGGTCATTAGGAGGGTTGCTAGGGAAGTCATCCCTAGTGAATATTTAGTGAACCCAATGAGCTCACATAGATATTGGGTTCCTAGGAGTATCTTCTCTATCCCATAGATGGGTTAGAGAGTGTCAACTCCAATAAGAAGGGTAGTTAACCCAACTTTGAGGAAATTGACACTCAAGGAGCATTTTCAAGGTTTTGTGAACTTTTGAAAATGAAAAGGAATTATCGTTTACTCCTTGAAGAGTAAATTGTGCCATATTTGAAAAATATCGATTTTAATCTTATTTGGCAAAATTTAAGAAAACCTAGAGAAATACCATAATTGGGATTTTGGTTTTCTCTTAGGGATATATGGGCAATCTAGGATTAGAATTTAAGTTAGCTAAGTGATTAAGGATACTTAGATAGGTAATCTAGGTATTTTATTTGTGTTAACTTACCATGGTTGTTTGCCATATGCCATGTCATGACATCATATTTAATTTATGATCATTTGAAATGCCATGATAATGCTTAGGTTATTATATGTCATGTGTTAGTTTAGTTTCAAACTTTATGTTATGACATCATGACATTGGCACATGTTTTTACTTATGATATCATTATATGCCATGTCATCATCTCTTGCATTATAATCAATAAAATTGATTTAAGGACAAACATATAATTTGATATTGAGATCAAATTGATGTTTAGAAAATGCATGAGAACTTAGCCTAAGTTGACCTTAACCCATATCTCACATCAAATTGACTTGAATGTGGTTTGATACACCTTAGATGTGTGTGAGATATTAGGATCATGAGTTAGGATCAAGGTGCATAGTTCTTGTACCTAGATGAGCCTAATTCAAGAAATGGAGGATCATAGGGAAAGCTTGTGTACAAGTCATGTACATCTAGCCCTAAGATTATGGTCCTAAATTCAAATGATTTTAAAAGCATTTTAAAATTGATTTGAAAAACCTTGATGAAGCTTTCCTATTGATAGCATTCATCATTGAACATTATGATACAAAGTTGAGTTAAACTTGAACTATTTCAAAGTTTTTGAACTTTGTATCAAGATTGAAAAATGGAAACTATTTTCATAGAAAATTATTTTTCCGTGATAGTATATGGAATAAGGTGTATCCTCAAAATTTTACGATTTTGGAATTTTCTGGAATTTATTAGGAGTTTCGAATTTCGGAAGGAAATCGAATCTCGATTTTAAGTGTGGATCGGTCACGGACGATCCAGGAGATCGATCGATGCGGTGACCGATCGGTGGCAATCGATGAGATCGGTGAGCGTGGATCGGTGCGGGGACCGATCGAGGGGATCGATCGGTGCGAGGACAATCGATGCGTGCGGTTCGATTTTCAATTTGATCTGAAATTTCAGGTGGAAGTTGGGTTTGTGGATTTCTAAAGGTTTGAAACTCGCCAAGACATTGTTGGTGCAATGGTCAAGGGAGTTGACCTTTAGGGGAAGTTTACCTAATTGTCAGGGGAGTTGACTTTTAGGGGAGTTTTACTCCAAAAGACTTTTAAGGATTAGTGATATGGGATTATCACTAAGTTGATTGTTGAGTTTAGTATCAAGGGGGAAATTAAGAGTTTCAAATGAAAGGTATGGGACTTTCATTAGGAAGAAACTCTTGACCTTGATACCCTCCTTTTTCTTTTTGATGTGTGTCAAAAAGGGGAGAGTAGTCATTGGAGAATTATTGGGAAACCCAAGTTAGGTTATCGGGTTAACCTAAGCTAGGGGAAGAATGTCAAGGAATGTTCAAGGAAGAACATTGGAATTCTTTTGATGTGTGTCAAAAAGGGGGAGAATTATTGGGGAACCCAAGTTAGGTTATCGGGTTAACCTAAGTTTGGGGGAGAAACGTTCAAGGGAGAATATTGGAGTTTGGAAAGAATGTTCAAGGAAGAACATTGGAAAACCTGAGTTAAGGTTATCGGTTTAACCTAACTTGATTATGGTTTTGTCAAACATCAAAAAGGGGGAGATTGTTGGTGCAACCTTAGGTCAAGGTTGACCTGGTTGACCCGACTCGAGTTGACGTGACTCGAGTTGTATTTTGATGTTTGACTTGGGAAGATTGTCGGTGCAACCTTAGGTCAAGGTTGACCTAGTTGTGTTGCATGTTGATGTTTGACACTCGTGAGAGAGTTCTATTCTTGATGTAGGACAAGAATAGATGTTTGGGAGATTATTGGTGCAACGTAGGTCAAGGTTGACTGGTTGACTGATTCGGGAAAAGTCAAGTATGGAGACTTGGCACGAGAAGAGGGAGCTTGGCACGGGAAAAGTCAAGTATGGAGACTTGGCACGGAAAAGTCAAGCAGGGAGCTTGGCACGCGAAAAGTCAAGTATGAAGACTTCGGGAAAAGTCAAGTATGGAGACTTGGCAGGAAAGTCCTAACTGGGATGTTAGGCGGTTGGAAAGTCTGTAAGTGAAGCCGGTGGAAAGTCCTAAGCGGGATGTTAGGCGGTGTGGAAAGTCTGGTGAGTGAAGCGAGGCGGTGGGAAAGTCTGGTGAGTGAAGCGAGGCGGTGAGAAAGTCCTAGCTGGGATGTTAGGCGGTGTGAAATCTGGTGAGTGAAGCCGGTGAAAGTCTGGTGAGTGAAGCCAGGGAGGGAAAATCCAGATGGATCGGGGATGATCGGACTTCGGTGTTGGAAAGTCCAAGTAGGTCAAAGGATTGACGGACACTTGGCGAGGAGGTCTAGCAGGTCGAGTGACCGGATGCTAGGGATGAAGTACCAATAGGTCAAGGTTGACCGGATATTGGTTTGGAAGTCTTGGGACTTGGTTTGGGCAAAACCAAGCTCGGATCGATCACGGACCGATCCGGTGATACCTGTTGCTCGATCGATGCGGTGACCGATCGGATCTGAACAGCTCTGTTGTTGATTCGTCGATCGGTGACCGATCGAGAAAGCGAAAAGAAGAGCGGTGATCGGTCCACGGACCGATCAGGCCGTATCTGATCCTCGCCGATCGGGGAGACGATGTTGCTGAATGAAAGCCAAGAGTAGGGATCGGTGCTGGACCGATCCATCTATCTTTGATCGGTCCGAGGCCGATCTGCTGAAGGTTACGTACGCGTTGTCGATGCGGGACCGATCGGGCGAGCAATCGGTCCTAGACCGATCGGGCTTCGATCGCGACACCTGATCGGTGCGGGGACCGATCGGTGACAAAGCCTCATGCGCCTGGGTGATCGGTCTGCACCGATCGAGGGTTCTAAACGTTGCGCGCAGCGGCTAGTTTCTTCATCTTCTTCGCGGTATAAAGGGTCAAGGCTGTACTTCTTCTTCCTCTTCTCTTCTTCTCATGGTCTGGTGCTTGAGCTTTGTTGAGCTCTTCTTCACAAGCTTCGCGTGAGCTTCTCGACTGGGATATCCTGCTGTTGTAGGTGTTCTGAGGAGCTGCTGCTTCAACGAATCCAGTCGGCGAGGAGGCAAGAAAACCTGTGTTTTTACATTTATTGTTCTTGTCTTCTTGTATTTCTTGTTGTATTCCTTTCTTGCTGTTGCAAGAATATTGTGGCGAGGTTTCTCCACCCACAAGGAGTATATTGTATTAGCCGGTTTTCCGGGGACTCATCCACCGACGGATTGATAGGCTTCGTCCACCTTACGGACACGCCGAGGAGTAGGAGTTTCATCTCCGAACCTCGTTACATCGACGAGTTGAGGTTTGGTTTGTTTTGTTTTCGTTTCCTTTTGTTATTTCCGCTGCTAACCTAATTTGTAGAAAGAAACGAGCAAAGATTTGGGGTCGGCTATTCACACCCCCCTCTCTAGCAGTACGAAGAGATCCCAACAATAAGGATATTGTGAATATAAATGACATGGCGCATGGTTATGACTCTTTAACCCCAATGTGATTATGTGTGATGTTGTAATTCATAATACGACCTGTGTGTCATGCCTTCATCTTTCTCATTCTTGTTGTAATTTTAGACTACACTCGAATGTAACTCGAGTTTCTTTAGATTTTGTAATGTACAAATTAGAAAAGAGTTAGTCTACTTGACGATGGGAGAAAAGGAAGAAAGAACAACAACACATGACAACCAAGGAAGCACTTGGAGAAACTGCTTTGACCTAGGTTGACTTATCGCTCTTCTCATTGGCTTGAGAAGATCGTAGTTTATGAGAGCCATAACCATGTCACATTTTATTTATGCATATATGTGATGTGTGCTTTGATTATATTTAATACGTGTTTAGTTTAAACATAATTAGGTTCTTTTAATATATGCCTACCAAAGTTTAGTACTCACTTCTAGCTCGATTAATTGTAGTCAGGTTTTGCCAAAGTAAAGTGACTCAATTTATCTTGCTAGAGTGCGACAGGACAATTGGGATGTCCGACTATTAAACTTTGAGTGCGACTTAACTAAGTTGTCTCGCTTGGATTGAGAGCTTAGAGGCATATCCCATAAAATGGAATTCAAATTATACTAATCTTAGGCGATTAGCCAAAGCTAACTCAAGATAAGCTATAATATGGATTTCATAAGATGGGCAAATGAACAAATATTATTGTTCATTTAGCTATACAAGAGTTGCATTTGATGCAATTGGTATATGATGCCTACCTACATTATACGAGTCTTGGGCGATTAGCCAAAGCAAACTCAAGATGAGGTATAATATGAATCTTGTCCCACATAAATGTCATTATGTTTAGATTTGGAGCTAGTAGTGTGGGTAAAACCACAATCATGACTTGCTCCTACCAAGATTTACAATTCAGTGGGAGAATCATTTAATTAAAGGTCTAATTAAATGATCGATATATGATACTTCTTTTTCCATTATGTTATTGTAGATTATCATATCGTCAAATACGTCGAACACTCTCTCTCTCTCTAGCGATCTGTCCTTGATAAGGATAAGCTCAATGAAGCTAATTTTCTGGACTAGTACAGAAACTTGAGAATAGTTCTCAAGCAAGAACAAAAATTGTACGTCCTAGAGTAGCCGATTCCTGAAGCACCACACATTACTGCCACTAGAGCTGATAGGGATGCTTATAAGAAGCATCAAGATGATGCATTAGATGTATCATGTCTTATGCTCGCCACCATGAACTCTGAGCTTCAGAAGCAACATGAGAACATGGATGCCTATGATATGGTTGAACATCTTAGACAACTATATCAAGGATAAGCAAGGCATGAGAGATTTGAGATCTCTAAGACATTGTTTCAATGCAAGATGCAAGAAGGTAGTCCCGTAGGACTATATGTACTCAAAATGATTGGGTATGTAGAAAACCTACAACGATTGAGATTTTCATTAGGTAAAGAATTGGCCACTGATCTTATCTTGCAGTCATTGTCTGAGAGCTACAGTCAATTTGTCATGAATTATAATATGAATGAAATTGACAAACCATTGCCTTAGATGTTGAGCATGTTGAGAACTGCTGAACTCAACCTTAAGAAGGAAAAACCCAGTACTATTTTGATGGTACAAAAGGGTAAAGGCAAATGAAAGCCCAAAGGTAAGGGTAAGGCTCAAGCCAAAGGCAAGGGCAAGACTCATGCATTGAAACTCAAAGGTGGGGTTGCAAAGGAAGGAACCTGCTTCCACTACGGTGAAACCAGACACTGGAAGAAGAACTGCAAGGTGTACCTAGAGGAGCTGAAATGAAAGAGAAGTGAGACTTCTGCCTCAGGTATATATATTATAGAAGTCAATCTATCTATTTCTTCTTCATGGGTATTAGATACGAGATGCGCATCTTACATTTGTACTAATGTGCAGGGGCTGAGAAATAGTAGAACGTTGACAAAGGTTAAAGTGGACCTACGAGTAGGCAATGGTGCAAGAGTTGTTGCTGTCGCTGTAGGAACATATTCCTTATCTTTGCCTATTGGGCTTGTTTTAGAACTAGAAGAGTGTTGTTTTGTACCTACTTTAACTAAAAACATTATATCTGTTTCTTGTGTAGACAAGAAGGGTTTTTCATTTATAATAAAGGACAAATATTGTTCTATTTATTTGAATGATATGTTCTACTGTAGTGCACCTCTAATAAATGGACTCTGTGTTCTAGACTTTGAAAACTCATTCTATGACATAAATACCAAACGGTTCAAGTCTAATAATTTGCACCAAACATATCTCTGGCATTATCGCTTGGGTCACATAAATGAGAGTCGCATATCCCAACTTCATAAGGATGGACTTTTGGACTCATTTGATTTTGAATCATATGAGGCATGTGAATCTTGTCTCCAAGGCAAGATGGCAAAGACTTCATTTAGTAAGCATAGCAAAAGGCCTATATCCAGCGCTTCAATCAGGTGGCGATGAACATTCCAGTAGTCTCCTCGGATGTATTAGTGAACGCCTTCACCCAAGAGCTCGTCGAGGGAGAGTTCTTTTGATCTCTCATTTGGCGGCCGCTGAAGGACTTTGGTTATCTCCAAAAGAAGGTCAATGAATACATTAACGTGGAAGAAGCCCAGGTGGCAAGGAAGAAAGAGACGACCGTTGATCCTGTAGTAGCATCCGAGTGATGTCAATCAAATAGTCATCAACCACCTAAAGGGCCCCGGTTGGGAGCCCCTTCGCACCAGGAGACTAAGTCACATGTCGTACAACAGGTAGCAACCGCTCGTCCAAAAGGAAAGAGGTGGGCAACAAAGTTTTGTACCTTACACCAGTCGACGATGCACAACACCAGGGACTGTTACGACCTAACAACTCTACGCGGATATCGTCATCGATCACCACTTCCAGACCTACGTCATTGAAGCCGATTTATAGAACAAAGGAAGGAGAGGACGACCGAGTCATGCCACCACCAGAGGGACCGAATCCCTGCTCGAGCCTCTTCCGAATGGACCAGACCGTCCACAAGGGAAGAAGAGAACCAGAGTAATGCAGCTCGAGGGGAGATAGGAATGATCGCTGATAGGCCGACCGACGGAGATTCTAATTGAGTAACGAAGTTGCATGCTCGGCGGCTCAAGATACATAATGTTGGCTGCAGTAAGAAAAAAGCTGAGGGACCTGAGATTAGCTTCGACCCTAAGGATCTGGAGTGAGTGGAGGTCCCCCATGATGATGCATTAATCATCTGAGCGGTAATCTCCAACTATACAGTCTATCGAACCTTTATTGATACATGGAGCTCGATAAATATCTACAGGAAGTCCTTTGTGTAACAACCACCCTTCTTACTACTACTCTCTAAGGGCGACCGTTACCTAACTCCTACTCTACTTACTAGTGTCACTTATGCTATTATTAGCGACACTTAGATTTATCACGGTTCAGAGAAATTCCTACCGAAAAATTTCGACAAAGTCTCCCATGTACCGGTGACCAAATCTATAATACAAACATAGTATACGCAGCCACAGACGGCTGGAACATATTTTCCACAACCACGCAGTAATAGAAATCACAATAAGACAAAGAACTACTCTAGCAATAGCCATGACTACAGCACTCCACAAATAATAAAAGAGACTAGCTAGACATGCGGAAATAAACTCAACTACAATCCCAAGTTTAATATAACATTAACAGAGAACTAAAAGAAAGTCTCGACAATTTTGCCAGCTACTTCTGGATCTCTCCACAGTCCAGACATCACACACCTTCATCACCACCACCATCCTGTCGCCTTCCTTTCATATCTTAGCTTTTCCTTTATCTGCGGTAGGAGGAAAAAAAACAAAAGATCTATAAGCGAAAACGCTTAGTAAGTACTAATCTATCTCACAAAAACATCGAAGTGCATAAAAAGAATGCAACAATACTAAAACTGAAATGCTAAAAGCAAAGCTGCATGTACTCATGGTATACAGAAATAAAACTGAATACTAAACATGCTCACTAACTGACAGGAAAGTAATGAAACAACTACTGTAAGCTTAGAATTAAAGAACTAAACTTTTATTGATTCTAAGCATAAAACTTGTTTCATTTTCTTATATCTTTATACCAGAAATTAATCTTTTAATTTCTCTTTTACTTTCTTCTTCTTTTCTTTTTCTTTTCTTATGCTAGAAATTAATCTTTTAATTTCTCTTTCACTTTCTTCTTCTTGTTCTTCTTTTCTTTTCTTCTTTGGGCCCAGGCTTAGTACCATCTTTGTTTTGCGCGCTCTCTAATAGTGACTGGGGTAGCGAGCCTCCAGCCCTATGAGGATAAAGACCTCGGTCTTACCAGGGCCAAGACCTCGGAATTGGTCACCTGGATTTATTTAACGACAACCTCGGAAGTCGGGTACTAGCCTCTTACTTTAATTTACTTGTTATCTCTTTTTAACTAGACTTTAGTCTTTTTCTTTACTCATGCTTCTTATAATCCCTTATTGGAGCCTGTTAAAATCCTATAGATGTATCTAACAAGTATAGCATTACAACTAACCAAGCATGCTATAAAAATAACACAAAGAACAGTAAACCTGAACTCTCTAAGCAACTTTAAGCTTACTAATCATGCTATAAAATAGAACAAAAGAAAGCAACTTTAAGCTTACTAATCATGCTATAAAATAGAGCAAAGAAAGCAACTTTAAGCTTACTAACCATGCTGTAAAATAGGGCAAAATGAACTAACTTTGAACTGTTATAACAAGGTTATTCTTGCCCTTAAAACAATAACAAATAATCTATCCAAACTTACTAGTATACTAAGTTGTGCATGCTCATTTAGTGGCAAGGGAAACTAACCGTGCAGGGCTGTTCACGTTCATGGAGGTAGCAAACAAAACCCAGAACTACCTACTATTAACTAAGGGCTGTTTATGCCCATTTGCTCGGCCAAAACAAGAAAATGAACTTGCTGGAATTTATGACAGCAGGTGTACATACACGGATACTACAACTAAGAGCTAAACTTCTTCTATACAATTAAACTCAAACAATAAATAGCATGCTCAATAGGTAGGCTACAGAAGGTAAGGAATAAAAGGGAAAAAAAAACCTAACTCATAGTCCTGTTCAATAGCAAACCCAAGCAAGAACTCACGGCACAACACTTTGCATGGTAAAATTTGGAACAGCAGCTTCTACAAAGAACTCACATAAAATTCTCCACAACATGCTTCGAATTCACAATGAACAAGAGCACAATTTCTCAATCCTAACATGCTGTGCTCGTATAAAGGAAAGATCAAACTTGCTGTGCATGCAAAAACTAAGATTCTAGGGTTCCTGCTAGGCCTCGGAAGCAAAGGAAGAATCAAAAAAGGAGAATAATTGCACTTATACAAGCTTGCTGTGATGTACAACTATTTGTGCCAAATTGAATTGTAGTCAATTGCAGGAAAACTTAACTGTAACTGAAAAAGCTAAGCACCCTAAGTACTCAATGCAACCTAGGGTTCATGTAAAGCTCACGAAAATCTTCAAATTACAGCCGACGGTAAAGGATGAGCAAACCGATTCTAGGGTTCGTGCAAAGCTTCGAAAACCAGAAATTCAGGAAACAAGGAAACGAAACCGAAAGATCGGAGCAACTCCTACCACAGGTGATAGTACTTACTGACGATTCTTGGACTTACAACCGACGGAGGAAGAAAGGGGAAGACTTTTAGGGCTCGGCGGCTTGAAAATTTTGGCTTCCTCTTGTACCCGCGAGCTCCTCTCCGTCGGGATCACCACCCACGGTGAAGGATGACTGGAATAAGGCTTCGCCGGCGCCAGAGACACAAAACCTAGCTTCCTCTTGGTTTCCGCCGAGAGAGACGGCGCTGTCGCGAGGGAGAAGGGGAGAAACAATCTCGAGAGAAATTGTTTTGGGTTTTGGAAAATCATAACCTAATTCCCTTTCTTATACTCGGGTTATAATTAATTACTATCTATGCTTTAAATTTATTTCTCCTCATACTTAGTTAACAAAGCGTGCGCAGCCCAGTTGGTTGGCTGTGTCCGGTTAGGTCGGGTCCAACCCGAGGTCATGGGTTCGAGCCTCGCCTTCAACTCTTTTTGTCAAAATTTCTTTCTTTTTGTAAATCTACGAAACGACCTCCAAAAATTACGTAAAAATACTCTAAAAATTCATAAAAATCTCTAGAATATTTTAAAAGTATCTTCAAATATTTTTATGGACATTTGGAACTCGAAATAGGGAAAATTGGGTTGTTACACTTTGATCAATTGCAATATCTACAGGAAGTCCTTTATTAATACAGGGAGCTCTATCCAAATTCATATCCAAATCATCCGATCGGAGCCTACCGTTCTTCAAGGTGCTGCGTTGAGCGACTAAATTCCAGTGGGATGCGGAGTGTGATCGGACATTCGAAAAACTCAAAGATTATCTTAACTCCTTGCCTATATTAGCTAAGTCGAGTGTAGGAGAGCCGCTCTGGATTTATCTATCATCCACCAAAAATGCGGTCGGCTTGACATTAGTTAAGAAGAATGAGAAAGAGCAACAACCTATGTATTTTTTAAGTCATATATTGAAAGACGCTGAATTCCGCTACACTGCTCTGGAAAAATTAGACTACGCTTTGGTACTTGCTACTCCGAGACTCCGTTCATACTTCCTCTCTCATCCAATTATTATGATGACCAATAGTACCTTGGAAAGAGTCCTCCTTAACCCGGAAGAATCCGGTCGGCTGATCAAGTGGACCACTGAACTAAGTGAGTTCGACATCCAATATCAACCCCGAACGGTGATAAAAGCTCAAGCCTTGACTGATTTTGTCACAGAAGTCTAGAGCGATGAGCTAGAAGCAATTTAGAGAATATATATTGATGGTTCTTCCACCCGGCAAGGCAGCGGGATCAGCATCCTACTCATTTCTCCAAGAGAAGACCGAATGCAACTTTCTGTTCAGCTAAATTATCGCGCTACCAACAATGAGGCCGAGTATGAAGCATTGATAGTCGGCTTGCAAGCAGCAAGGCATGTCGGAGCCACAAAAGTCCTCATTCACTCGGACTCCAGTTGGCTACCCAGCAGCTGGCGGGGGCGTTCAAGATTAGCAATCCCCGACTCAAGTTATATGCAGAAGCCTTTGAGAAACTAAAGACAAATTTTCAAGAAGTCACTGTACCGATTGGACAATCAAGCAGCAGATGAACTGGCTAAGTTAGCTAGTTCGTTATCACCAGTTGTGATTAGTCAACCGATTGAACAGGTTTCTTTGGTGGTGCATATTGACCGGGTGGAGGGAGTTGTCTTTCCGAGCGACTGGAGAACACCGTTAATCGAATTTCTCTGATCAGGTAGTACGCCGACCGACCAAGAAGCGACGTGTCTACTGAAGAAGAGGGTCAGACAATTCACCTTGGTCGGAGATCAGCTGTACAAAAGAGCCTTCTCAAGCCCTTTGCTCAAGTGTGTTAGACTAGAGAACGTGGCATACATCCTGCAAGAAGTACACTAAGCCTCCTATGGAAGCCATCCGGGCGGTCAGTCACTAGCTCGAATGATTCTCCTGGCCGGATACTTCTGGCCAACTCTTCAAGAGGATGCTGCTCGGATGACAACCAAATGCATATCCTGCCAAAAGTATCACAATATTTTACACCGGCCAACTAAAGAAATGAAGTCATCCACTATATCTTGCTCGTTCGACTAATGAGGCATGGACATCATGGGGCCCTTCCCCATGACAACCAGTCAACGGAGGTTCCTGCTTGTCGCTGTGGACTACTTTTCAAAATGGGTGGAGGATAAGCCCTTAGCAAAGATAAGTGAGTAGATGGTCATCAAGTTCATATGGAAGAACATCCTTTGTTGGTTTGGCATCCCCCACCGGCTCATCTCGAATAACGGGAGGCAGTTCGCTGGTCAGAAGCTCAAGGAATGGTGCGAGAGCTATGACATCCAGCAGGTCTTCACATCAGTTGCCTGTTGGATCATGAAAGTCAATAGAGAGGGGGGGGGTGAATATCGATCTAAAATTATTCGTAGCGAGTACGCAGCAGAAAAGAAAGACAACAATGCTAACAATAATCGATTTATTTTGTTCGGAACCTTGGTCGACTCTTACTCCAAGGCCCGCACTCATCGAGTGCTTTCGTTGGGAAATCACTAATAGTTCGTAAAAATATTACAAATGAAAGTGCAATAACTTTAAAGAGGAAATACCGACAATAATAAAGGAAAGAAAAAGAAGCACGTTGTCGGAGAAGCTTCGCAGCGTCGCAGGGGCACAACGCAGTAGAGTAGATGTCGTTGTTGTTTTTTTTCTTCAGGACTCACCCTCCTTATATAGGAGGCTCCTGGCGCCCGGATCCCTTCCGAGCGCCTGGACTATGATGTAGCCCAGCCAACCAGTGAGCTCCACGTTGCGACGACTAACGGGGATAAAATTTACCTTCCGGGCGCCCGGACCAACTCCGAGTGCCCAGACCAACTCCGGGTGCCCCGACCACCTTTCTCCAAGAAGTCCTTCTTCTGCAAGAAAGAGTTAGTCCGAGGTAAAATAATAGCTAAACTATCCTGCAAAACAGAAGTTAGCACAATTATAGTAGAATAGAGTAGTAATTAGATTTCGTCTCCCCGAGACTGGAATCTAGTCACGATCTCAACTTAGAATTTCAAAATAGATCTAAGTTGGATCGACGCCTAAGTTCTCTACCCAGGAACACGTCCTCATAGTCACTTTCCTCCAATGACTTAGCTTAACTTACCTGCCAGACGTCCGGTCTGTCCGTCGACCCGTCTTGACTTCGTGCCAACTACCCGGTCAACCCGTCGACCTAGCAACACTGAGTTAGCACAATAGATAAAAATAGTACAGTAAACCTAGGGCTACCTCCCTAGGGTTCTCTAGCTTCACTCACTAGGACTTTCATTGCCCGGATTCACTCACCGGGACTTCCACCACCTAGCTTCACTCACACTCACTAGGACTTCCACCAGTTAGCTTCACTCACTAGGGCTTGGCTTCACTCACCGAGACTTCCACCACCTAGCTTCACTCACTAGGCCCCGACTTCACTCACCGGGACTTCCACCACTTAGCTTCACTCACTAGGGCCCGACTTCACTCACCGAGACTTCCACTTTGCCTAACCTTTAGTTAGAACTTACCTTTGCTAGTCGTCTAGTCCTGACTAGACTTCTCTCTCCGAAACATCAAGTCTTGTTTGGGTCAACCCTTAGTCATATTGTCAAACATCGAAACCCTAGAGGTCGATTGCACCAACATCGCCTATTCCCGGAGCAATAGCCAAGCGGAGGTCACAAACTGAGAGATCCTTAAAGGCTTACGAACTCAGCTCGATTACGCAGGAGGTAGCTGGGTCGACGAGCTCTCAAGTGTCTTGTGGGCACTTCACACAACCCCAAAAGAGGCGACCTGCATAACACCATTCCAGCTGGTGTATGGAGGAGAAGCAGTGGTTCCTGTAGAGGTTGGAGTAGAATCCAACCGAGTGCGACTCTATGACGAAGGAAATGGCGAGCGAAGGCTAATGGAGCTCGATTGGTGGATGAAGTGCGGGATAAAGCGATCATTCGGCTAATGGCTTACCGACAGCAGATGAGGCAGAACTACAACAGGAGGGTGATCCCAAGGTTCTTCCGGGTCGGTGATCTAGTGTGGAAGAAAATCAAGCCAGTCGGCGATGTCATCAAACTTGAAGCTCCATAGGTGGGACCTTATAAGGTCATACAGAAACTCCGCTCGGGGGTGTGTTACTTGGAAGATGAAAACGGGAGATGACTCGAGCGGCCATGGAGCGCGAATCATCTTCAATCCTATGGGCCTGGGTGAGAGGTGTGTGAGCAAATATAAATGTACTTGTGTATATGCCTTCTGGATGCAAGGCCAACATGAATAAAAAATAAAGCTTTCCAGACTCTTGAGCTGACCATGTCAAGTTAAAAGTTGAGCGACGATTATGAACCCCTGTCTATATCAGCGATCAAGCGGCGACCTTAAACCCTTATCTATATCAACGGTCGAGCGGTGACCTTAAACCCCTATCTACAACAACGATCGAGCGGTGACCTTAAGCCCCTGTCTACAATAGCGGTCGAGCGGCGACCTTAAACCCCTGTCTACATCAGCAGTCGAGCGGCGACCTTAAACCCCTGTCTACAACAGCGGTTGACCGGTGACCTTAAACCCCTATCTACGTCAACAGTCGAGTGGCGACCTTAAACCCTCGTCTACGCTAAAAATGGTCAAGCAATAACCTTGAAAACAAAACGGATTGATTGACCAAGTAGATAAACCATTGTCGATCTGATCGGAAGAAACACGAGGCCGAACGAGTTTACGCTATGCTTGAAAATTGGGTTGCAATATTAAAAATTCAAGAAAATAAAGGTTAACCGGACGGACAAACATTCATTGAAACTTTAAAATTTTTACAGAGGCAAAACTATCAAACTGGCTCACTCTAGGTAATCTAATACTTCATCAGGTAGTGACATAGTCAGCTTGTCTCGACTAATGACCTTGCTTGATAAAGCAGCGGGAAGATAGCCGCCTTCCCGGAGTTGGCCGAATGTCTCGTCAATCGCCAGGTCAAACAGACAAAGAGCTCGATCGACGACTTTGTCATTAAAAGTATCTGAGCAGATGTAGGCTTGTTTCATGAGATCAAACCTACTCAACTCAGCTCCCTGATAGGTCTCTAAGGCCGCTCGGGAGGCCTCCATCTCTTCCTTCAATTTGGTAAGCTCTTCATCCTTGGCTTTGGGTTGGGCCTTTGTGACAGTCTATTCGTCCGATCGTTTATCTCGCTCGGCCTTCAGGGTAGCTTCAGCCTCCTTCAGATTCTGCGCCAACACCCTATACTCTTTGTTTTCTATTTCTAAATATTCAATGGCTCATAGCTTTCTGGTGTTGGCTGAGTGGATTTTCAACTCGAAGGAGTCATCTTGTTTATTAAGACGAGCTAGTTGGGTCACCTGCTCGACGCTCTTACCTTTCTCTGCCTCCAGTTGCTTGGCGCTCTTAGCCAGATCATCGTTCAGTTGTGCCATCTCAACATTCATCGGCTCCACTTGCGCTTGTGAAGCAGATGATTGGCTGCTTGCCGCATGCAGCTACTTAACTTCGTGCTCCAAAAAAGTAAGCCTTTGGCACATGGCTAGACTCTCTACCCAATACTGCGAGGAATTAGGAAATTATAAGCCGATCAGAGATAGAATTAAGCATATACAAAAACTTATCCCAGTGGGCATCTGGGTATGGCTATCCGCAAGTGTCCCCGGAAGCATGAGCGCTGCACAGGCTCGGGCGTCCACCTATATCTGTGTGAGCGGCCATTGAATGATTATTTGGTGCTCGGGGACTCGGGATTCAGCATCATCTAACTCACGCCATTCCTCAGTCGGAAGATGGATAACCGCTGTTATGTGGAGTTGGCCGCTCGAGGCTGATTATGCTGAGGTGGCTCTACTGGACGGCCGAGACGATGACGCCGGCCGGATGCTAGACTTTTAAATCCTTGGCGGTGGTGGCACGAAGGCAACTGGCGACACGCAAATGGTTTCCTGGAACAGACCAGATACGAATGGTGTCTGATCAGATGATGTAAGGGGAACAATCACCGTGGCGGGAGCCGGTGTTGAGGTTTCAACCCATTCAATGGAACGAAGGTGCAGACTAGTTCTGGTAGGTGTCCGCTCCACAGAGGCAGTGGAGCGAGATGTAGCCTCTGTTGGTTGCTACTCGGAAAGCCTAGAGGTTCCACTGTACAAAAATTTTGTACAAAGGTCTGAACCTTTTCCTAGCTACCATGTGTTCTTTTTAAATTAAATTTTGGATCGCCTGCGGAACTTAACACGTTTGATCCAAAACTTAATCTATTTGTTCTTTTAGGTTTTGACTTGGATCTCCTGCGGAACTTAACACGTTCGACCCAAATCACCTTAAGTTATTAATTCCATTAAATATTAATTTCCATTAAATATTAATTTCCATAATTGGTTCCCAGTACTGACGTGGCGAGGCACATGGCCTTCTTGGATATGGGAGCAACCACCACCGACTAGACAAAACCTTTTATAGAAATCTAATATTTAATTTCCTAAAATAACTTTAGGTTAACCGAAAAGAACAATCAAATCACAAGGAAAAATAAAACAAAAGAACACAACTTCGAAAAATATATTCGAAATACTAGAATCGTAAGCCTCTTGTATTTGGTATTATTTCCAAAAATAACTAGTATGATGCGGAAAGAAAAAATACTAGTTATACCTTTTAGAAAGACCTCTTGATCTTCTACCGTATTCCTCTTCTAACCTCGGACGTTGTGTGGGCAACGATCTTCCGAGATGAGAATCCACCAAAGCACCTTCTTCTCCTTTCTTCAAGTTTAGGCCAAAGCTTCCAAAAGATGAAGATCTTTTTCCACCAACCAAGCTCCAAGGGATACAAGCTTTCTCTCCTTCTTCTTCTTCTTCTCCAAGTAGTATCCGGCCACCACAAGAGCTCCAAGCAAATAGAGAAGGTTTGGCCACCACCAAGAGGAAGAGAGGAAGAGAGGTTGGCAGGCCACAACACCAAGGAAAAGAGGGAGAGAAATAATAGAGGTTGTTCACCATGAAGCCTTCTCTACCCCCTCTTTTATAATCCTTGGTCTTGGCAAATAAGGAAATTTAATTAAAAACTTCCTTAATTCTTTTGCCATGAAAAGGAAAAATTTATTTAATTAAAACAATTTTCCTTTTCTCAATTTACATGGCCACCACAAAAGCTACAAACAAGGAGAGTTTTAATTAATTAAAACTTCCTAATTTGTCTCCAGAAATTTATAAAATTTCTCCAATAATTTAATCCCTTCATGATTGGTTTAAAAAAGGAAATTTAATAAATTAAAATCTTTCTTTTAAACATGTGGATAAAAAGAAAGTTATCTCTAAAAATTAAAATCTCTTTTAATCTACAAATAAGGAAAGATATCAAATCTTTTCTCAATCTTTTGTAGAAACTAATAAAAGAGAATTATTAATTTTTAAACTTTCTTTTAAATCATGAACATGGTTAAAAAGGAAAGTTTTCTTAAAATTTAAAATCCTCCTTTAATCAACAAATAAGGAAAGATTTCAAATTTTAAACTCTCTTTTAAACATGTAGATGATTTACAAATAAGGAAAATTTTTACCAAAAATTAAAACCATCCTTTTAAACTACAAATAAGGAAAGAGATTAATCTCTTCTCTTAATCTTTTGTAGAAAACTATAAAAGGAAATTTTTAATTTTTAAACTCTCTTTTAAAATCATGATATCCACATAAGAAATAATTTTAATAAAAAACCTTTTTAATATTCTAGTGGTCGGCCACCTAAGCTTGGGACCCAAGCTTTGGTCGGCCACCTACATGGCTCATCCACTTGGTCTTGGCCGGCCCCATTGGATGGGTAAGAAGGTGGGTATGCGGTGGGTATAAATCTCTATATACTAGAGGCTACGATAGGGACCGAGAGGAGGAATTGGTTTTGGTCTCCCGATGAAATTAAGCATCCCGTGTTCGCCCCGAACACACAACTAAATTTCATCAATAATAATTCATTCCACTAAAGAACTATTATTGAACTACCGCACCAATCCCAAATTACATTTTGGGCTCCTTCTTATTATGAGTGTGTTAGTCTCCCTGTGTTTAAGATAACAAATGTCCACTAATTAAGTAAGTTACTGACAACTCACTTAATTAATATCTAGCTCCAAGAGTAGTACCACTCAACTTCATCGTCATGTCGGACTAAGTCCACCTGCAGGGTTTAACATGACAATCCTTATGAGCTCCTCTTGGGGACATTCTCAACCTAGATCACTAGGACACAGTTTCCTTCTATAGTCAACAACACACACTATAAGTGATATCATTTCCCAACTTATCGGGCTTATTGATTCATCGAACTAAATCTCACCCATTGATAAATTAAAGAAATAAATATCAAATATATGTGCTTGTTATTATATTAGGATTAAGAGCACACACTTCCATAATAATCGAGGTCTTTGTTTCTTTATAAAGTCAGTATAAAAGAAACGACCTCTAATGGTCCTACTCAATACACTCTAAGTGTACTAGTGTAATTATATAGTTAAGATAAACTAATACCTAATTACACTACGACCTTCCAATGGGTTGTTCCTTTCCATTATGGTCGTGAGCTACTGTTTATAATTTATAAGGTACTGATAACATGATCCTCTGTATGTGACACCACACACCATGTTATCTACAATATAAATTAATTGAACAACTACATTTATCATAAATGTAGATATTTGACCAATGTGATTCTTATTTCTAGATAAATATTTATACCAAAAGCTAGGCTTTTAGTATACACTCTAACAATCTCCCACTTATACTAAAAGACTAAGCTGCCATATCCGCTGCCATACATCTGATTCCCAACCCTTCAACATGTCCATCAAAAGCTCTCACTTTAAGGACCTTAGTGAAAAGATCTATAGGTCATCATCTGATGCATTCTAGGCGGCAACAACTTCTCCTCGTTTATACGATTTCTCGTATTGGGTAGTACTTGCGCTCTATTGTGTTTACTTGCCTTATAGACTCATGGTTTCTTCGAGTTTGTTACTGCACCATTATTATTACAATAAATTGTAATAATCTTTGGACAAACTAGAAATCATATCTAAGTCTATCTTGAGGTAATTAAGTCATTCAGCTTTTATGGTTTCCTCAGAGGTTTGCCATATACTAAGCTTCTATGGTGGAGTCCAGAAAAACACCTATGCTTATCACTCTTCCATAGTTATGACTTTACCTCCTAAAGTAAACACAAAACCCTGAGGTTGACTTATTATTGTCCCTATCCGATTGGAAGTCAAAATCCATGCAACCCACAGGGACCAAATTAACTGCCTTGTAAGCTAGCATATAATCTCTAGTTCCTCTAAGGTACTTTAATATATGCTTTACTGCAGTCCAATGTCCTTGTCTAGGGTTACATTGATATCTGCTAACTATGCCCTTGGCAAAACAGATTTCTGATCCCGTGCATGGCATACATTAGGTTGTCTAACTGCCGAAGCATAAAGAACTGCCTACATGTCCTCAATCTCCTTTGATGTCATCGGAGACATCTCTTTAGATAAAGACACTCCATGCTTAAAAGGTAAGAAACCTTTCTAGGAGTTTTGCATGCTTAAAATGAGCAAGGATTTTTCCGATGTATCAAGCTTGGGATAAGTAAAATATATTTTTTTTTCTTGCGATCCTTTATTACTTTGATCTCAAGAATATATACATTCTCCCAAGTCCTTTATATCGAATTGTTTGGACAACCATACCCTTACTTCTGACAACATTTTGATATTGTTTCCAACTACCAAAAATGTTATCTACGTATAGTACAAGAAATACCACCACGCTTCCATCACACCTTTTGTATACACAAGACTTATCCGGTTACTAAATCCATAGATCTGGATTACTTTGATAAACCGGATGTTCCAAGACCTTGAAGCTTTACCTCAGTCCATAGACTGATTGAGCTTGCACACAAGATGCTCTTAGCCCTTTGCAATGAACCCTTCTGGTTGCTTTATATGGATGCTTTCTTCAAGACTTCCATTGAGGAATGCTGTCTTGACATCCACTTGCCAAATAGATAAAAGAATCCGGATAGAATTAAGCATGGCTACCAGTGAAAAAGTTTCCTTTATCATCAAGTCTTGCTTTGAAAGTTACCACCTTCCTGTCTATCCCTCTTTTCCTATTATATACCTTTTTACACCCAACGGCTTTTACACCATTTGGTGATTCTATAAGCTTCCAGATTTTATTAGAATACATATATTCTAATTCTGTTATTCATTACTCTTTGCCAAGATGCTGCATCTTTATCTTGGAGTACTTCATCATATGACCGGAGATCAGGTTCATGTCCTCCAGGGATCGAATCCAAAAACTCTCCCAAAACATGAACCTATTTAGGTTGTCTAACAACCCTCCCACTACGACAAGGCATTTTCTGCAATTGTGTATCATATGTGATACGTGTTGTAGTTTTCTTGTGGTATCTCATCTTGTACAGTTGGTACTAGGTTAGACATGTCCTTTATTATTTCTTTAAGAACAAATTTACTTATGAGCACGTGATTTATTATATAGTCCTTTTTTAAAAATCAGTCATTGATGCTAACAATGACCTTCTGATTTTTAAGACTATAAACCTACTTTTTTTTATCTAGGATAACTTACAAACAAGTGAACTCCTATCCAACTTATCATTATCTCTCTTTAACATATGTGCTAGATTACCCGAATCCGAATATGCTTCAAAATAGGCTTACGCCTATTCAGCAATTCTATATGAGTAGAGAGTTATGACTTGGAAGGCACTATGTTCACTTTCATTTTCAGAGTTTATCCTTAAAACAAATTTGGTAATTATCTGAATAACTCATCATCTATCTAATTATTCCATAAGAGTTCTTTACCTTCTTTCTACTACACCATTCTGTTGGGGTGTACCAGATGCAGTTAGTTGGGATTGAAATCCAACTTCTGATAAGTGACTCCTAAAATCTCTCAAGAAGTACTTGCCACTACGATCTTCCATAGTGACTTTTTACTTTATTTCTTCGCATCAACCTTGTACTCTTTGAACTAATCAAAGTACTTAGTCTTGCGGTACATTAAGTAAATTTATTTGTATCTTGAATAGTTGTCTATAAATTAGACAAAATATTCAATACTACCTCTTGTCTGGATAGTCATAGGATCACACAAATCAGAATGAACCGATTTCAACATATCTTTGACTTCATACCCTTGGACTTAAAAGCTTCTTGGTTATTTTTCTTCCAAGTAAGACTCGCAGTTGGAAAGATTTCACTACCAATAAACCCAAAAGTTCATCACTACCAATGAATCCTACTCAAGTATAACCTAGCTTTAGATGCCAAAGATATAATTGGTTCATTTCAAGGTTGCTTTCTCTTAAAATTAGAAGATGTGTTACTAATTTCCATTTGTTGCATCGTGAGAGTTATTGGATTATAAATTGTCAACCATCATACCGAATAGATAACTTTCCTATTTTTCTTGATAACAACTTTGTTATCAAAATAGACATAATATCTATAATAGTTTAGAAACTGAAATCAGGTTCTTTCTAAACTTAGTACGTAAAGACAATTACTTAAAATCCATATTTTATTCTTATCAAAGGATAAACATCTCCCATTGCAATGCTACCACTTTTACAGTAGTGCCCATGTGGATGGTGATTTACCTTTCATTTAGTTGTGGGGTTTTCCTGGAACCCTGCAATGAATTGCAGACATGATTAATGGTATCTTGTATCTACACTCCAGGTTCCGGTAGATAACACCACTAGACATGTTTCAACTAATGAATTAAATACACCTAAATTGTTCTTAGTTCTAAGAAGGCTACCTTAATGTCCAAGTCCTATTTCCAATCATTACAATTGGGACTACTAAGTCTTTTCTATAGTATGACTACTAGGGATTGACAAACATCCTAAGAATCACAAAAACATTTGGTCAAGATCAACTCCTTTAAAATCTCCATGAATTTTGTGTATACAAAATCGAAGAGGAGATTTTATTCATTAATTTTATTATCTCGTCAACTTTACTTTATGACAAATAAAATTAATAGTTGATCTGTCTTTGATCAAATATTTGGTTAAAACTCTTTGAATTTAAAATAACATTGATTCCTCAAACAATATTATTTAAATTTACCAACACCTCAAACACCGTGAATTTTGCATGCCACGTTAGTGTGGACGTATACAAATTCAACATTTGTAAAAGGAGGGTTTTACCCATTAACTATCTTGTCAACGTATCTTTATGACAAATAAAATTATCTCAAACACCGTTAATTTTGTATGCCACGTTAGTGTGGACGTATACAAAATCAATCATTTGTAAGAGGGGTTTTAACCCTTTAATTTTATTATCTTGTCAACCTAATTTTATGACAAATTAATAGTTGGTTTCATTTGGTCACACAAATAATAGCAGTGACTCCGATGGGGAGGATACTATTAGATGTGTCTAAGTGTATACCATTACTTGACACTAAGTCCATTAATAAGATTATGCCCCTTCCGTTGGGGAAGATCACACGCTCTTAATTAACTTCCTATAGTCATCCAAAAATGGAAGTCTGTTCTAGTGATCCACAAACAAGCTCATCCGTTATGGAGGAAGGCACTCAGAGCCAACGCGCAAACTTGTTTGCATCACTTACAAACCAGTAATGGAGACCATGGGATTTATTTAAAAATCCCTCTCCCACTTAGTTATTTATAAACGAGGAATTTTAACTATGCTAGCCTACTAGTCATGTATACTAACATGCACACAGCACAATATAAAAGCAATAAATAGAAAATCTAATTTTCAACTATTATGGCTTTTATCTCTAGTTGTCCTCCGTGTTTTGTCATCCCAAGCTGCTGCCATATTTGGCCACTGCCACCTGGTCTAGCTGTCGCATCCATCTTGCTCCTAGTTCCGCTGCGCCTTTGGTCCTTAGAAGGTTCCACGCTTTGCAAGATTCGATCCGCGACATAAATAGAATTTTACATTTTTGATCCTATATTCCATAAAAGGAATGTACATGTATCTAGATCAAAAAAAAAATCCTAATAAAAACTAAATACAGCTCCTGCTGTATTTTAATACAATCATGCACACACATATAAATGCCCTTGACATGTCCAAGGGTCCAATCACACACATAATAACTAAAAGCCATAATAGTTGGATCCTGCATCCCAAAAGTTAGCACATCCTACTATTAACCTGCCTAAATTATGTATGACATGTGCATAATTAAACTAAATACCAAATACGCAGGCAAACCCTAGCTCGATACCAATTGTTGGTTGCTACTCGGAAAGCCTAGAGGTTCCACTCTACAAAATTTTGTACAAAGGTCTGAACCTTTCCTAGCTACCATGTGTTCTTTTAAATTAAATTTTGGATCGCTCGTGAACTTAACACGTTTGATCCAAAACTTAATCTATTTGTTCTTTAGGTTTTGACTTGGATCTCCTGCGGAACTTAACACGTTCGACCCAAATCACCTTAAGTTATTAATTCCATTAAATATTAATTTCCATAATTGGTTCCCAGTACTGACGTGGCGAGGCACATGGCCTTCTTGGATATGGGAGCAACCACCACCGACTAGACAAAACCTTTTATAGAAATCTAATATTTAATTTCCTAAAATAACTTTAGGTTAACCGAAAAGAACAATCAAATCACAAGGAAAAATAAAACAAAAGAACACAACTTCGAAAAACATATTCGAAATACTAGAATCGTAAGCCTCTTGTATTTGGTATTATTTCCAAAAATAACTAGTATGATGCGGAAAGAAAAAATACTAGTTATACCTTTTAGAAAGACCTCTTGATCTTCTACCGTATTCCTCTTCTAACCTCGGACGTTGTGTGGGCAACGATCTTCCGAGATGAGAATCCACCAAAGCACCTTCTTCTCCTTTCTTCAAGTTTCGGCCAAGCACAAAGCTTCCAAAAGATGAAGATCTTTTTCCACCAACCAAGCTCCAAGGGATACAAGCTTTCTCTCCTTCTTCTTCTTCTTCTCCAAGTAGTATCCGGCCACCACAAGAGCTCCAAGCAAATAGAGAAGGTTTGGCCACCACCAAGAGGAAGAGAGGAAGAGAGGTTGGCCGGCCACAACACCAAGGAAAAGAGGGAGAGAAATAATAGAGGTTGTTCACCATGAAGCCTTCTCTACCCCCTCTTTTATAATCCTTGGTCTTGGCAAATAAGGAAATTTAATTAAAACTTCCTTAATTCTTTTGCCATGAAAAGGAAAAATTTATTTAATTAAAACAATTTTCCTTTTCTCAATTTACATGGCCACCCAAAGCTACAAACAAGGAGAGTTTTAATTAATTAAAACTTCCTAATTTGTCTCCAGAAATTTATAAAATTTCTCCAATAATTTAATCCTTTATGATTGGTTTATAAAAGGAAATTTAATAAATTAAAATCTTTCTTTTAAACATGTGGATAAAAGAAAGTTATCTCTAAAATTAAAATCTCTTTTAATCTACAAATAAGGAAAGATATCAAATCTTTTCTCAATCTTTGTAGAAACTAATAAAAGAGAATTATTAATTTTAAACTTTTCTTTAAATCATGAACATGGTTAAAAGGAAAGTTTTCTTAAAATTTAAAATCCTCCTTTAATCAACAAATAAGGAAAGATTTCAAATTTTAAACTCTCTTTTAAACATGTAGATGATTTACAAATAAGGAAAGTTTTTACCAAAAATTAAAACCATCCTTTTAAACTACAAATAAGGAAAGAGATTAATCTCTTCTCTTAATCTTTTGTAGAAAACTATAAAAGGAAATTTTTAATTTTTAAACTCTCTTTTAAAATCATGATATCCACATAAGAAATAATTTTAATAAAAAACCTTTTTAATATTCTAGTGGTCGGCCACCTAAGCTTGGGACCCAAGCTTTGGTCGGCCACCTACATGGCTCATCCACTTGGTCTTGGCCGGCCCTAGCTTGGGTTCCAAGCTAGCTTGGCCGGCCCCATTGGATGGGTAAGAAGGTGGGTATGCGGTGGGTATAAATCTCTATATACTAGAGGCTACGATAGGGACCGAGAGGAGGAATTGGTTTTGGTCTCCCGATGAAATTAAGCATCCCGTGTTCGCCCCGAACACACAACTAAATTTCATCAATAATAATTCATTCCACTAAAGAACTATTATTGAACTACCGCACCAATCCCAAATTACATTTTGGGCTCCTTCTTATTATGAGTGTGTTAGTCTCCCTGTGTTTAAGATAACAAATGTCCACTAATTAAGTAAGTTACTGACAACTCACTTAATTAATATCTAGCTCCAAGAGTAGTACCACTCAACTTCATCGTCATGTCGGACTAAGTCCACGCAGGTTTAACATGACAATCCTTATGAGCTCCTATTGGGGACCTTATCAAACTAGATCACTAGGACATCGTTTCCTTCTATAGTCAACAACACACACTATAAGTGATATCATTTCCCAACTTATCGGGCTTATTGATTCATCGAACTAAATCTCACCCATTGATAAATTAAAGAAATAAATATCAAATATATGTGCTTGTTATTATATTAGGATTAAGAGCACACACTTCCATAATAACTGAGGTCTTTGTTTCTTTATAAAGTCAGTATAAAAGAAACGACCTCTAATGGTCCTACTCAATACACTCTAAGTGTACTAGTGTAATTATATAGTTAAGATAAACTAATACCTAATTACACTACGACCTTCCAATGGTTTGTTCCTTTCCATTATGGTCGTGAGCTACTGTTTATAATTTATAAGGTACTGATAACATGATCCTCTGTATGTGACACCACACACCATGTTATCTACAATATAAATTAATTGAACAACTACATTTATCATAAATGTAGATATTTGACCAATGTGATTCTTATTTCTAGATAAATGTTTATACCAAAAGCTAGGCTTTTAGTATACACTCTAACAGCCTCCGCTCGGTGGCTCTTGCGACTTATCAGTGGCTCTCCAGAAGAGGTCGAGTCTGAGATCCCCTCAATCGGAATCGCCGGCAGCTAAGCAGGGGGAGGATTAGATGCACCAACCGCTCCACTGCTGGGCGTTCGGCTGGCTATCTCTTTGCTTACTAGTGCTGGCGCGCCCTCGCTCTCTCTGATCAGGTCTTCTTGCGAGCCAATCGGACACAAACTGTGGTTCTCCAACTCAGCCACGACCGCCACATTGATCGCAACATCCACAAGCTTAGCTTTTCCAGCCAGACGTGCATGCAACATGACTTGAGCTGCAAAAGAGAAGGAAAAATCAGTTAGATTCAAAAGTTAAGCTAAGAAGGAGCGTACTTAAGCTGGACGGAAGCTTCATGCAGATCGGGCTTAAGCCGAACATGTAGAGGACTCCCTCATGCGACAATTTTGTGAATATGGTATTTTTGCCCAGCTAATTGTGAAGCTGTGTGGAGGTAGTCAGATTGACTCTTATATTTATTGAGCTCTAGAGGATTTGGCGCTTTTATTTACCATCTGGTTAGGAAGTCTGGCCGTTCGGGAAAGTGAACAAAAAAATAGTACTCCTTCCAATATTTATTGGAGGACGACATCTTATCAAAGAAAACAAGGCCCACTCAGGTTTGGAAAAGAAAAGTCCCCGGCTCGGACAACTTCGGATAATAGAAATAATGGAAGAGTCGGGGAGTAAGGGGAATGTCGTGCAGGCGGAATATAACGACGACCCCGCACAACAGCCGAAAGGAGTTCGACACTAGTTGATGTAAGGAGATACGAAAATATTTACAAACGACTGAGAAGAAAGGGTGGATCAGGAACCATAGACTGGCAGTAAATTGGTCTCAGAAAAAAGTTACGAAACTGCATACCAATTTGATAGTTAGGCAGAATTTTATTGGTTGGCCTCATACTCTCCACATCACCGGCGTCAAACCTGGACTCAATGGTGGTGTACCAGAGTCTAGGGATGGCAGAGGGAGATTGTGATGAGCTTGCCATCAAAAGAACGAAGGAATAAGATCGAAGATGAATGCAAAATGAACACTAGACCGAATTGACCGAAAACCTTACAAGGGAAAGCACACAAGAATCGATTAAAGAAGCGGGAGATTACCGGTATAGGAGGATCACCAGCGTGTTGGTTGCTACTTGGAAAACCTAGAGGTTCCACTGTACAAAAATTTTGTACAAAGATCTGAACCTTTTCCTAGCTACCATGTGTTCTTTTAAATTAAAATTTTGGATCGCCTGCGGAACTTAACACGTTTGATCCAAAACTTAATCTATTTGTTCTTTTAGGTTTTGACTTGGATCTCCTGCGGAACTTAACACGTTCGACCCAAATCACCTTAAGTTATTAATTCTATTAAATATTAATTTCCATAATTGGTTCCCAGTACTGACGTGGCGAGGCACACGACCTTCTTGGATATGGGAGCAACCACCACCGACTAGACAAAACCTTTTATAGAAATCTAATATTTAATTTCCTAAAATAATTTTAGGTTAACCGAAAAGAACAATCAAATCACAAGGAAAAGAAAAAATGAAAGAACACAACATCGAAAAACATATTCAAAATTCTAGAACGTAAGCCTCTTGTATTTGGTATTATTTCCATAAATAACTAGTATGATGCGGAAAGAAAAATTACTAGTTATACCTTGTAGAAAAACCTCTTGATCTTCTATCGTATTTCTCTTCTAACCTCGGACGTTGTGTGGGCAACGATCTTCCGAGATGAGAAACCACCAACCACCTTCTTCTCCTCCTAGCTAGGTTCGGCCACAAAGAAAGAAGCTTCACCAAGGAAGAAAATCAAAACACTAACCAAGCTCCAAGAGATGCTAGCTTCCTCTCCTTCTTCTCCAAGTAGTATCCGGCCATCACAAGAGCTCCAAGCCTTTGAGAGAGGTTCGGCCACCACAAGAGGAAGAGAGGGAGATGATGATGAAGGCCGGCCACACCAAGAAACAAAAGAGGAGAGAAAATAATAGAGGTTGTGTCTTGTGAAGGCACCCTCACCCCTTCTTTTATATTCCTTGGCCTAGGCAAATTAGGAAATTTAATTACAATAAAATTTCCTTAATTTCCTTGACATGATTTAATTGAGAACAATAAAATAAAATTTCCCAAATTAAATTCAAGTGGCCGGCCATATCATGAAGAACAAATTGGACAAGTTTCAATCAACAATTAAAACTTCCTAATTTGTTTCCGGAAATTTTAAAATTAAAATTTCTCTTCAAAAATCTCTTCATGGTTGATAAAAGGAAATTTCTATAATTTTAATTTTACAACATGTGAATAATTTTTAGAGAGAAAATAAAATATCTCACCAATCTACAAATAAGGAAAGAGATCTAATCTCTTTCTTTAATCTTTTGTAGATCTTTTACAAGAGAGATATTTTAATTTTAATTCTCTTTAATAAATTATTTCTTCCACATAATAAAAATTAAAATTAAAATTCCTTTTTAATTTAATTTGGCCGGCCCCCACTAGCTTGGGTTCAAGCTAGGGCCGGCCACCCCAATTTATACCTAGGCCGGCCCTAGCTTGGTTCCCAAGCTAGCTTGGCCGGCCCCCTTTGGGTGGGTATAGTACTCTATAAATAAGAGGCTACGATAGGGACCGAGAGGAGGAATTGGTTTTGGTCTCCTGATAAAATTAAGCATCCCGTGTTCGCCCTGAACACACAACTTAATTTTATCAATAATAATTCATTCCACTAAAGAACTATTATTGAACTACTGCACCAATCTCAAATTACATTTTTGGGCTCCTACTTATTATGAGTGTGTTAGTCTCCCTGTGTTTAAGATATCGAATGTCCACTAATTAAGTGAGTTACTGACAACTCATTTAATTAATATCTAAGTCCAAGAGTAGTACCACTCAACCTTATCGTCATGTTGGACTAAGTCCACCTGCAGGGTTTAACATGACAATCCTTATGAGCTCCTCTTGGGGACATTATCAACCTAGTATCTCTAGGACACAGTTTCCTTCTATAATCAACAACACACACTATAAGTGATATCATTTCCCAACTTATCGGGCTTATTGATTCATCGAACTAAATCTCACCCATTGATAAATTAAAGAAATAAATATCAAATATATATGCTTGTTATTATATTAGGATTAAGAGCACACACTTCCATAATAACTGAGGTTTTTGTTCCTTTATAAAGTCAGTATAAAAGAAACGACCTCAAATGGTCCTACTCAATACACTCTAAGTGTACTAGTGTAATTATACAGTCAAGATAAACTGATACCTAATTACACTACGACCTTCTAATGATTTGTTCCTTTCCATTTTGGTCGTGAGCTACTGTTTATAATTTATAAGGTACTGATAACATTATCTTCTGCATGTGACACCACATGCTATGTTATCTACAATATAAATTAATTGAACAACTACAAACAAATGTAGATAATTTGACCAAATGTGATTCTTTATTCAAAACAAATGTTTACAAAAGCTTAGGCTTTCAGTATACACTCCAACACAGCGAATCAACGAAATGCTACAGTGGTGAAGCTCGAAAACGAAAGCACGAAGTGGAGAAGACGATGGCACATGCAAGGCTTATAAACCTCATGGCCAATCGCTCTCAATCGTCCGATCCAAGTCTTCGAAAACCTAGAAGAAGATCTGACCATAGAATTCAAAGAGGTACTAGTCACGTTAGCAGATGATATCCGCCTGTCTTGTCAGGTGTGAGGCGGTAGAAAGGGGGACACATGGCATGTGATTACCGGGTAGCATTTAAAGCCTTTAATTAAAAGAGATGATCGCGTGCTCGACCATAATCGTCAAGGATTTGCACGGGCTTTGAGAAATATGGGTAACGTCAGTGACAACCGAGATCGCTCGAAAAAGCGCATTTGGAGAATTCTCCAAGTGTCACCGCTCGTTGCCCCACTCTATATAGAGACCCTCCGATCGCCCATTTGCCATGGTCAGACAGAGGCCGAGCGACGATGGTTGATGTGCCGATCGGACATTAGGGACCGAACATTCCGATCAGATGTAAAAAAATCGCCAAAGACCATTTGTCCAGTCAGTCAGACTTGTAGCCTCCTTTGACTAGACTTGAGGGGGAGGCTTGTGATGCGGTGATAAGGGAGAGTCCACCTGTCACGGGTCAATTGATACTGTGTCGGTCAAAGTCAAGGTGGTCAACCTCGGGCTTACAGTTATCCCGGTCAGCAAAGGATTAGTCGAGTCGACATCACCCGGCCGGTCGGGGCATCATGGGCTGATCGACAGGTAAACGAGCCGCTTGGACAGCCCGTCCGGCGCAAGGAATGATATTACACAGGAGGAGACAAGAAAGCAAAAGAGAACATGCTGTCTATCATTAAATATGAGGAAGCCAAGACAAAGAAGAACACTACATCTATCATCAATGTATGGAAGTGAAGACAAAACAGTCTTTCTCTGGCAATTAATATCATTAAATAAGGGCAGGCGAATGATCACAGAAAAAGGTATAAAAGGGTACGTCAAGTATAAGGAAGGCAAGATCTCTATTTTTTCTTGATTATCCAATTCTCTCTTCCTGATTCAAACTTAAGCGTAGGAGGGCCAATGCTAGGAACCCCTTATTGGATCGAGACCACGTTAGAGGGGGGGGGTGAATAGCGCTCGTGGCTTTCACACGTTTCGTATTTGTAAATCGAACAGAAAAGCAGTGGAATAATTAAAAACAAACACACACAAAATAAGGACACCAAGATTTACTTGGTTCGGAGCCTTAGGCGACTCCTACTCCAAGACCCGTGATCTTTGATTGCTTTCGGCGGGCAACAACTATAATATCACAAAATTCAGTACAAGTATGAAATGGATACAACAGAATTTAAATCAATACCGACAACTAAATTGCAGAAATCGGAGCGCTGGGTTGTCGGGGACTAGTCGTAGCTTGGCCGGAACCTTTCGTTAGCAGTACACAGGAGAAAGATCACTTTTGCATTGATATTCTGAAGTGCTGGTCAAAATCTGCTTATATAACCTGCTGAAGGTGCCTCCAAGCCTGTCCAAGGCGCCTCCAACTTGCCGAGTCAGCCGCGAGGATCAGAACAGAATTGGTCGCAACTTATCTGGTTGAAGGCACTTCCATCACCCTTTAAGGCGCCTCAAAGCAGTGGTCCAAGGCACCTCCAATGACCCTTGAGGCGCCTCCAGCTCTTCTTCACAGCCAACTCACACTCTGCACCCAAGGCGCCTCCAAGCTCCATGAGGGCGCCTCGGGTACTATTCATCTGAGGAAAGATGTACATTTTAGTCTCTGCAAAATGTGTTAGTTCACAAAGTACCCACATACCCTGCAAGACAAAATTAGCACACATATAAATACAATAAAAAGAGTATTTGACAGTCTCTGGACTGTCCGGTTCTGATTTCAAATTTTCGACTGGAAACCCTAGGTCGAACCGACGCCTATTGTTCCCTCTTTCGGGGAACGCGTCCTCACCTACTCCACTCTGGTGATCATACCTGATGTTAGTTCGGTCCTCCAAATCAACTGGACTTTTCGCCTAGGGTTACCACCTCCTAGGACCTAGGGTTACCACCCCCTAGGACCTAAGGTTCCCCCCCCCCCCCCCCTTTAGGATTTCTCCTCCACCTAGGGTTTTCCACCCCCTAGGACCTAAGGTTACCGCCCCTTGGGATTTTTCACCTGCCTAACCGTAGTTAGGACTTTCCTACAAACTCATTCAAGCACATTAGATAATAATTAAACTTAACTTTGAATCCCTTTTGCCATTATCAAAACTAAGGTTCGATCGTCTGATGCTTCCCGCACCAACAATCTCCCCCTTTTTGATTATGGTAACTAAAATTCAAAGTTAAACAGAAAGATATAACAAAAAATGTTACTAGCATAAGTAAAAGTTTAGCAAAAGCATTAGTGTGATAAGCACAAATAAAGCTCCTTCTTAATAGAATCTTACAAGAACTCCCCCTTAATAAAAGCTCCCCTTTACTAAAAATAAAATTTTAAACTTTCAAACTTTCTTTGAATTTCTTTATACTCTCCCGCTTTGCCATATATCAAAATAACTAAGGGAGCAAAAGAATTTCTTTGAATTTCTCTAGTTTTGAGAAACCTAAATTCTTTAGAAATAGTTTTAGCTTATTTTTCAAAAATAGGGCATCAAATAAATACTTAGCTTTTAAAGAGGGGAAACCATACTTTGATAAATATCTAATTTTCTTGTAAAACTTTTATCTAAGTGAATTTTTGAAAAAATAACTTAGCTGGAAGTACTTTGTCAAATTTAACAAGTTTTGAAAGACACTTAGGATAAGAATAATTTGCTTTTAGAAATCGTTTTAAATGCTAAGTTTAAAACAATTTTAGCTAAGTGAAGTATTTTGACTTTTAAAAGTAACTTAGCTAATACTTAGATAATTTTGAAAAGAATACTTAATTTGAAAAACTTGTAAATTTTTTTTTTAACTGAGGTATTTTTACTTTGGAGAATTAAAACAAGAAAAATATTCCTAAAGTCCAAGCATGAGTAACTGAAATTCCTTGGTTACATGTCTAACCATTAGTTACTAGCTGATTACCTAGAGGGTAATAGCTCTCACTTGGCTAGTCAAGTTAAGTTAGTGATCCAATTATATTTGACTAAGTCTGGATAACTTAACTTGATTACTGTTATTTTGGTATTTATTGTCCAGACTTACTATGATGCACAGAAATAAATATACTGAAGTCTAGACTGTACCCTATGCATCTCACCCCATTCTAAGTGTTTCAAATACAAACAAGTTAAGCCTAGTGTGCTTGTGAGATGCTCTGGCTGAAATCTAGGGGTACATGATATCTAGGGGGTATATTCCTAGGCTAAACCGGATTTTTGAAAAGCTAACAAAATTTGGAATTTTGAAAAATATTAAGTGTGGGGGAGGTGTATGAATTCTGTACAATCCAGAAATGGATTAAGATTTGGAAAATGGTTGATCAAGGGCTGATTTTAGGAGGTGTTTAAGGTGCAAAATTCTGAAAATTCTGTTTTGAATGAATAAGTCTTTGTATTCTATGCAAAACTTAATCATTATCTGATCTTGATCATTTCAAGAGCAAGCTACAATTACTTTGGATTTTGAGACTTGATACTATATTGATACATTCAAAACTCCAGGAGAAATATGTTGGAAGAGGATGTCGAATCTGATTTCTGAATTTAAAGTTACTGGAAGAGGTTTGTGCTAAATGAGAATCTTTGTACTTGAGATACATCTTGAGTTTAAAAGGAAATGGAAGTATAGTTGGCATCAGTGAGCTATTTTGGAATACAAACAGAAACATTGGAAATGAAAGTTGTTGTTGTGCAGTAAAATTGGAAGATTACTTAATACAGGAATTGAACATTGCTAATATGCAGTAAATCCAAAAACACTCAAACAGTGGAAATGCATAAATTATGGAGGATACTGGAATAACAGATTGCAATTCAGAAATAACACTTTGAATCAAAGTTGCATTAGAAATCAGGAGCAACATCTACACAAGAAAAAAAATTCAAGTTAAGACTTGTATGATACAAAAACAACTGGTATTTCAGCCTTTTATGACCTCTATAATGCCTTTTCCAATTACTGAAAATATAAAACAGTGAGTGTTAGTAGCTGAATGTTAGATGTAGGGGGCAGAAATGAAAGCAGACAGTGATGGATTTCAAGTTGAGAAGAGATACTTCATTCAAGGATTATAATCTAAGCTTGGAAGTCGAAAAGATAAAGATAAAAGGACATGTTTGCTGCAATAACAGAAATAAACAGAGAGCAGGAATTCAGAAAATGCAGAATTCTGTAAAATAATGAATATGACATTTTTGTGCCAAATTGGAAAATGAATTTTAATGAGCTAGAATTACTGAAACCTGGAAAGCTTTTGAGTATGCATTGATAGGGTTCTTAAGAGACAAGACGAAGAATTATTGAAATTTTTGTTGGCTAAACAATGCAAAGTTGATACAAAGTTATGTGGAAAATGCTTAAATCTGTACCTTGCTGTGCAGAAAGGGATTAAAGCTATTTGTTCATGGAAAAATTGGAAGCCAACTTTTGTTTTAGTGTTGATAGATGCAGATCTTGCTTCACTAGAGTTTACCTAATTTTTAGACTGAAAATTGAATACAAATAAGACTCACAGTTGGAGCTGGAACTTAGTATTCGATTCTGCAATCTGGGTTTGGTTACTGAATTGCATTCTTGGGAAGTTCAAATCTTGCCTTCCACAACATCTTAAAACTCTAGAGAGAAGAAATGCAGAAATGGAGATTGCTGCTGAGCAGGAATGGAAATCTAATGAAGACCATCAAATTTGGAAACACCAAATTTCATCAAGAATTGCTAGAAGTGACAAGTGAGTTGTTATTCTTTTCAAGCTTCTTGTGACCATAATCTGGAATCTGGAAACCAAATAAATCAGTTGTATTTCTAAATTTGGCATGATTCATGAGTCCATTGGATTCTAGAAGCACCGTAGCTGCTGAAGGTAGCATCATAATAACTCTGTAGAGCTGGAATTCAGTAAAAGTAAATCAGAAATGGAATTGCAGAAAAGAAAATTCAAGTTATGTACAGTTTCTTCTTGAATCCGACCAAGATCTTTTTGAATTCAAGACTCTGAAACTAAGGATTCAGGAATCCAGAATTCAAAAAGGGAAGCTTTAATTCTAAGTTCTTTGGCCTAGAACTATGAATTGATTTCCCAATCTATGAATTGCAAAGATTAATTAGATTTGGAAGATTCATAACTGATGTTGGCAACACTACTGTGATTTTGAATAACTTTAAAGCTGCAGTAAGAGGAAAAGACAAAACTTAACAAAGGTCTGGAAATTTGCAGAATCTGATGTCGATCCCTGTAACTGTAAAAAAAAAAATCAGAGAACTCTGATTCTGGTATAAATTCTGGACGAGCAGCACCAGCAGCTATAGCATTAGAGTTCTTATTCTTTTGAAGTTTCCTAGAACTTGAAGCATATGACGACTTTAAGTCTGATTCCTAGAACTAGAGTTCTGAAATTGAATTCTTTGAATATGGTTAACGAACTATATACGAGCTGGAATTTTGCAGAATTACAGAGATGAAACCAATGTACCAATAAGTACATGTTTAGTGCCAAATATTTTCATTCCAGCATCAATTGATACCCTTAGCCCAGATGAAATGTATATGGGTTGAACTTAAAATACCTTAGGTTTCCAATTCTGAAACTTATGCAACAATTCTGAATTTATAAATTTTGGTTCCGTATGAAAATTGAAGAGAAAATAGTTCAGCTACAAAGGGCAGATTGTTTCTATGCTAATTGAGGTTGATGTTTCTGATCAGTATGGTTTGGAGACAATATCCTGTTTATTTAGTGTTAACTGAGATTCATGAATAAGCTTAACCACACATGATTCGAGCCAAATTCTTTTGAATTTCAAGTTCTAAAATTTCTCAACTAGAGTTGCTGAATTATGTCAAACTTGTTTGGTTTGTTGAAGTATATCAGTTTAGAGACTCTAATTGAATGTTTTCCACTTGTTGAGTTCCGAATCAGTTTGATAGAAGAGTTATACAGCAGCGCTAAGATTCAAACTACTATTTCATTCCTTAAAGAAGCTAAAATTTTCAGAATCTGAATTCTGGAATCAGTATTTTGCCCAGATTTAACAGATGACTTAATTAGTAATGTGTCTAAGCTTATTCCTTTGAGCCAGATTTTTGTAATGGGTCAAAATAAACAAGAGATGCAACTAAATCCTACCATTGAAATTCCTGGAATTAGAATAAATTTTGTGAAGATACAGTTTCATTTCTGGATTCTATCTGTCTCCTGGAAATTTGATTTCTGAATTTCATAGTTCAACTAAGGTATTTGTGCCAAGTCTCTTTGAAGTTTCTGGGCAGTAACAATTTCAAATTAGACTCTAATCAGCTTAATACTGAATGTTATGTTCTGATAAGATGATTTATTTTTGCTTCAAGCTGAAGTTGGTTTGAATTCTGATTCTGAAACTGAATTCTAGCAACCTAAAATTCAGAAATTAGCTCTACTTATAGAGTTCTTTGATATGAAATCTGAATTTAATTTTTGAACTCATTAATTATAGAGAGGAATTCAATTTTAGAAACTTCTTAACTGCTGCTCGTAGTGTAACCATAATACTGGAAATTAGGATTAGTGGAGTCCAAGGTTCTGATGGGAGAAAAGGATAGATAAAATCTACTAGAAAACTTACATGCACCTTTGTATTGCTGATATTCAAGTAAAGACACTTCGAATGTTGTTGCCAAGTCAATTCTACTTCACATTTAGTTTTGATTTTCTGAAACTGGATTTCGAAAAGGCTGAGGATCTTTAAGGTTGAGTCTGAATGTATATCAAAAGTTAGACAAGAGATCAGTCCTGTTTTGTGCTAACTCATCATGTTCCTCCTAATTAGAATATGAACTGAACTCAAGCTCCTATCATCTCAGTGCCAAATGATTCCCTTTTCCAAGCTAAATTTTGTGTAATTTTAATTGGAGCTACCATGGAATCATAATTCAGATCTGGATTTCTGAAATGTTTTAGCTGGTTGCTGCAGGAAGTTGTGGATTACTAAAGTTTACTTTTTAAACTCTTAAATTGGGAACTTTGGAAAACCATAATTCTAAATTCATTTCTAAATTAAAGAGTTGTTGGTTAAGAATCTGAATTTTAATAGAGAAAATGGTTACTGCAGTAAGTAAATTCTGAAAAATTGTAAGTTGCAGAAATAGATTTGAATTGCTGGTTTTGGAGCTGTGATTGATTAATGCTGAATTTTGTGATCAAAGATGCTTTTGGTGATTAATGGAACTTGATATGGTTTTCCAACAATGCAATAGAGATGCATATCTTTATTGAATATGCTAAAAATAGAAATAGAGAAAGATTGCAGAATGAAGAAAAGAAAGAGAAAAAGAACGGCTAGAAGAGTATCAAGTCATTGTATACATGTTGTGTTCTATTGTTCGAGACGGCCAATGTTTTAAGTGTGGGGGAGGGAATTCTTCTTCACAATTTGAGATTGTTTTAGCTTCCAAGTGATGGAATTAAAGTGGAAAAATAGTGAAAAGAATAAAAAAACAGTGGCAAGACAAAGAGTATCAAGAGTGGAGATAGAGTATCAAGAATTTTGAATTGCCATCAAATTGAAGGAGAGGTTAACTTGATCTTTTGAATTGGTAACAACAAATGGTATTCATCTCTTTACACATCAAAATGGTCGGCTCATTAAGTATATTCCTCCAATACTCTCATCTTCTCACTTTCTTCATTTAATTCTTTTCTTTTGCTTACTACATTCATTACACTTGTTTCTCTTGATTCCATTTCAATTTTTGTTGATAAAATCCTTTTGATTCATGTATGCTATGTTTATTAGTGGTGGAGAAGTAGAAAATAAGCAAGCTTATGATAGTGAAATGTCGTGAGTGACATTGAGTGAGCTCCACATATATGTATTTTTGAGTGTGAGAGTTAGAATAGGTAAATACCTTGTGAGATTGCAACTTGCTTAATTTTTCAATTGGATTGAAACTACCATACATACTGATTATTGTTTGGATTGTATTCATGATTGTTTGTGATCTTTAGATAACCTTAGTTAATTACTTCTTACCATCTTCTAGGTATTGCTAGGGAATTTGTGTGGAGATGATTATTAGTTTTCTTTACTTACACGGGACGTCCAAGACTTAGTGTGGGGGATTTGATAACCATGATTTTGCTACATTATTTTGATTCATAATGCATGTTTTTAATGGTCTACTCATAGATGAAACCCATATTTACATCACATTTTTATGCATTGTATTGATCTTGGACTTAATTACAAATTAATTTATTTTCATGGTATTTGATGCTAATATTTTATTATTATTTTGTAGGCATCAAAAGGGTCATGAACCCAATCAGATCAGACCACATTTGGGCTCAAATCTAGGGCTAAACAAGTCGATCAAGCTTTGGAGTATTATGGGTTGTTCATCCAAGATCAAGTAGATCTGAGTCATCCATTGAAGATCCGACCCATCCAATCTAATGAGGAGTAGATCTTATCCATTGATGAAGATTCAGAAGCTTTGATCCAGATCTGATATGTTCAAGCCGTTGATCAAGCCCAGAAACACTCTAGACTGTCCGATCAGATTCGAGGAGGATTTAAAAACCTTGAGAAGCTACAGTGTTCACTGAGCTCGTCGTGTTCGCGATTTCCACACTGTTCCTCTTCCTTCTTCAGCGACGCCGAAGCTTCCATTCCACAAGCTAGATCCGCGAGCAAACTTTCTTCATCGCCGACAATCTTTAAGTTTCCGGCGTCGTCGTCCGATTCCAGAGAGTGGCAAGAGGTGTTCCCAGACCATGAGCTTGAGTTTTGATTCCAGTTCTGCGATCCAGATTCGAGAGGCGTTCCCCTTATCTGCGATCTTCATTAGCCACCGGAGCTCGAGAGGCGTTCCAAGTAGCTTCGGGTTTCATTCCATCTTCATTTCATCTGCTGCACTTGAGTGGATCTGATCAGTCAATCGAGTGTGTGCAGATTCCAAAATTCAGCGTCTGTGTTAGTGGAATGAGAGTGTCATCTAATCTGTGAGCTCGAAGGGCGTTCCCAGAGGCTGTGATCGAAAGGAGGCATTAGCCGGAAGCTTGGTTCTTCGTCGGTGGTTACCCGAAGGGCGTTCTCAGAGGTGACTATGTTTCTAGCAGAATGAAGAAGTGGCGGCAAGGATTATGGATGTAGAATGTTTTATGTTTTTGTTTTCTTTTTCTTTGTCTTTGAATTGTTTTTGAATCTTCTCATATCTGATTCTTTTCTTTACTATTTCGTTCTTGTTTGAATTTCTTTTGCAATTCCATTTCAGATTTCTTACTTGCAAATTTGTAAATTTCTGCAATTCCAACCATAATTAGCTACTAACTTAGTTTGTAATCCATTTCTATTTTTGAATTTCATGTTTCGATTTCCACAAGTACAAGTTAGTTTCAATTCAAAAATTTAGAAAACTTTTATTCTATGCATTGGATTTATAATTTCTATAATGAAGATTTAATTTTGGATGTTTAACGTGAGCTGATTGTCAACCTCAGTTAATTGTTGTGGATCATGTCAAGGATTGAATAAATTGCTAGTTGAAGAATTTGATTCAAAGATGCTCGATAAATGCTAAACTGATAAAATGAAAGTGAAGAATGTTTGGATAAGATTAGCTTTCCTTTGGTTCTATTCTTGCTTAAATTAGTTCACTTTTGAGACTTCGATGAATTTCGTTTGTATTGTGAATCAAAGGAAGTGCCTAATTGACCTTGTTAATAAGAGAAATCAACTTGAATCAATTTTAGAATTAACACATACTAATTAGTTATCCTTGGAAAAAAATACGACTTGAGATTCGTTGCTACAATACTTGTCTTTATTTTAGTTGAGTTCCTAATCTTAATTAATTTGATGTGCCACGTGACATGTGAAAAGGGCTAACACCAGTTACCACCTCCTAGAACCTAGGGTTACCACCCCGTAGGGTTTTTCTCCACCTAGGGTTACCTCTCCTAGGACCTAAGGTTACCCCCCTTTAGGATTTCTCATCCACCTAGGGTTTTCCACCCCCTAGGACCTAAGGTTACCGCCCCTTAGGATTTTCCACCTGCCTAACCGCAGTTAGGACTTTCCTGCAAACTCATTCAAGCACATTAGATAACAATTAAACTTAACTTTGAATCCATTTTGTCATTATCAAAACTAAAGTTCGATCGTCTGATGTTTCCCGCACCAACACCCCTTCCCTGGTTTGATTTTGTTTTGTAGGAGTGAGACCTTCATCCTGTCAGTAGTCACCCTATCCCCGATTTTCTAGCTTTCTTCATTCGGACAGGATCAGGGGAGAAGCTGTTGGTGAAGAGGGAGAAGAAGGAAAACTCAAAAGCGGAGAAAAAGAGGGAGCTAGTGAAGAGAGAGATGAGGAGGAGCTGAAGAGAAAGGACAAGACGTGGGGGTTCTTGACGAAGAGGGAGATGACTTCCTTGAGGATGATATAACCCGAGCAATCGTCAAACTTACTTAACTTCTTACTAATATATTAATTAAAAATCAAAATCTAAATTTGAATCAATCTAAGTCGGATCAAACTTGAGATGAGGTGGATTGTGCTAACAAATTTTTTACTACTCAACTTTTATATAAGATAATAATATCAACATCCAAAAACATATTATTCTCCATTATCTAGACTATTTCTACTCTCCACTTGATCATAGGAGAAATCTAATCGAGATTCGCTTCGACCATCTTCTAATCTTCTCATTTTTGTGAGCACAACATATCTATGCCGCTGACATCATCACCGCTGCCTATCACTTTCTCATTGGCTGTGACCAGCATTTTTTCCGTGAGATTAGATCCTCTGAGAAAAAAACTTAGATCGGGGATGAACTATACTTATAATTATAGTCGAATGATGATCATACTCTGATTCATTTGATTACAATCTTTTTTTTTAATTTATCGTTCTTTTAAATTATAATTTAAATCGAAACGGATGATTAAAAGTCATCCGGAGGCCATCAACTATAAATAAATGGTCAGATAGTTGGTCATCAAATGGAGGACGACTTCTGATCATACATCCCGATCTAAATTATAATTTATAAAGATAATAAATCTAATGAAGGATCATAACTAATTATGATAACTTAATCTGATCCTAATTATATTGATTCATTCCTCAGTCCATTTTTCCCCTATACGTACTGGAGCAACTAATTGGAAAAAAAAACTGATCGCGACCAATAGGACTATAAATGAACCAAGCGTCGTGAACAAGCTTGGTGTTCGGCTTGGTAAGAGTTTATTTATGTTCGTTCAATATACATAAGATTAATTAAACAAACAAACTTGAACAGCTCGTTAAGCTAAACAAACAAGCTTGAACACATATGTGTTCAGTTCGTTAACGTTCGTGAACAATGTTCGTGAATAATGTTCAAGAATCATATTTATTAATAGAACTCTTTTCAATATGTTAAATAAACAATAAAATAAAATAAAATAAATAAATAAATAAATTTAAATTATCAATCTTACTAACCAATCAAACAATTAAAAGTTTCAAACAATCAAACAATCTTCAATTAAGAGTTTGATAATATCTAAACGAACCAAGCTCAAACCAAACTCAAGCCAAGCTCGAACCAAGCTCAAGCCAAACTTGAATTGAGAGTTTGATAATATCTAAACGAACCAAGCTCAAGCTCATAAAAAATAAACCAAGCCAAGCTTGAACACTCATTTCAAAAGTTTAGTTTATTTTAAGTTCGACTCGGCTCGACTCAATTATCTTATCAAATAAGTTTGAACACCTTAAAGCACGACTCGGGTCGACTTATTATACAGCCCTAGCGACCAATGCGTGAAACACGACATGCTTTGATTCTTATAATTAACAATCTAGACACATGCCACATGGTGATTAAATACATGACTTGTGAGGTTGAGATTAATATAACAAAAAAAACAAAAAATGGATGTGTGGTTGGGAGTTTTAAGAAAATTCCAAAGGGAGAATGTTGAAAATACCCTAGATTTCCTCGCCGTCGACATCTATCTATAACGAGTCAAGTCGAACTTAAATTCTATAGTATTTAAATTTATCTAATAAAATAATTAAGTCAAGTGAAATTAAACTTAAAATACACTAAGTAAATAATTATTTAAATTTACCTTGATTTATTTTTTTATAAGTTTAAATTTGATTATATTTGATTTGAACTTTATTTAATTATTTAAAAATTTTACGTTTTAAATTGATAATACAAACTTATTTATTAATTCATTTATTTTTATTTAACATCTGGATAGAAATTTTATTGATAATATGTTTTACTAATTTATTTAAAAATGTTATTCATGGATATTAATGAGTTGAATATCTATGTTTAAATTTATTTATTTAATTTAATGAATTATTTTAATTTATTTAAGTAATTAAATTTATCTATTTATTTAATTTAATTAGTTAATAAATATAAATAAATTCATACTAAACCTAATACTAAATTTGTTCGTACTTATATAAATGCCGCTGCCTATCGCTTTCTCATGGGTGGTCACCACTACTGTTTGTCCCCCTGCACGTAAAACACGATAAACTTTAATTCTTATAAATATACACGTGTCACACAGTGATTGAATATATATGATATGTGAGGGTGAGACTAATATAAAAATGCTTAGTTGTGAACTTTAGGAAAAGTTCAAAGTAAAGAAAATCATATTGTAAGAAGATGATTCCTTCACTTATAGTGTCTCCGCCATTTGATCCCTAAATTAGGAAGAGATAAATTATGGGTCAAAATGTAAAAGGAAGTATATTTGAATAAGTTGAATTTTATTTAAGATCTCATTTGATAATAATTTATATCTTAATCATTTTATTAAAGAGATCGAGCAGAAATCTTTTGGTCCATATTTAAATTGATACATTGTAATAATACGTGGAATTTAATGTACCACACTTATTAAATAGATAGGGACTGCTAAATTTATTTATCGCTGTCCTGATCAGAGTAATAAAGAAACTCAGAAATAAGTGTGGGTGCTTCTTTTTTTTTTTTTTTTTTTTTTTTTTTTTTTTGTTTTTTTTTTTTTTTTTTTTTTGTCCCTATTCATGATTAATCCACAAAAGAAAAAAACCAACGTGCTGCACGTCTCGCGTTGTTCCAAAATTCTACGCGAGATTGCGAAAGGGTGCTCGCAAGTTCAATGAATGCCTAAATGCCCCTTGATGAACTTAAATTGATTTTTTTAAGTTTGATTTTAAAATATTGTATTCCGTTATATAATTTTATGATATAAAACTATTTGATAAATTAAAAGAAGTTGGACGAGTATAAGAGTTATTTATTTTTATTTTTTTAAAAAATTGAGAATCAAAATAGAATCCTTACAATTAGGAGAATCAAATTTATTCATCTATTTACGCGTGATCAAAGTTTTATAAGTTTAATTTTAAAATATTTTATTCCGTTATATAATTTTATGATATAAACTATTTGATAAATTAAAAGAAGCTGGACGATTATAAAAGTTTTTTATTTTTATTTTTTAAAAATTTAGATTCAAAATAAAATCTCTACAATTAGGAGAATCAAAATTATTCATCGATTTACTTGTGATCTAAGTTTTATTTCAAATTTATTCACTAGACAATAAAAGACGGTCTACTTTCAAAATTATATAGTTAGATTACGCATCAAAAATAATACTCTACTGTAGTATTCTAGTCATAATTGTATTATTCTGATCATAATTGACCTTTTATATTGGAGGATCTGAGACCAGAGAATCCTGCCCGTTTATATTGTAGTATTAAAGACGACGAGATAAAATTCAAGTATAACGACGTAGTATTCTTAAACAAAAGTTTATATATATATATATATATACACGAATTTAATATCTTACGCGTCCGAATAATGTGCGACTGTGCGCGCGCAGGATATCACCGATTTTAGTTTTTTTTTTAATTTTTTTAATTTTTGAATTAAAAAAATAATTAAAATATTTTTTTATAATTTTATTTCTAGGATTCAAACTTTGGGTTATAGCATCAAAGCTATTTCTTTTTTAGATTTTACCTCTGGGGTTCAGGCTTTGAGTTATAGTATCAAAGTTATTTTTTTTTTTATATTTTATCTCTAGGGTTCAGACTTTGAGTTATAGTATCAAAGCTATTTAAGATTCAGGCTTTGGGTTATAGTATCAAAACTATTTTTTTTTTTAGATTTTACTTCTAGGGTTCAGGTTTTGAATTATAGTATCAAAGCTATTTTTTTTTTTAGATTTTACTTCTAGGGTTCAGATTTTGAATTATAGTATCAAAGCTATTTTTTTTTTTAGATTTTACCTCTAGGTTCAGACTTTGGGTTATAGTATCAAAGTTATTTTTATTTTTTTAGATTTTACCTCTAGGGTTCAGATTTCTCAATTAAATTATAGTGTTTGATTTTAAAAAAAATTAAAATAAAAGTAATTTAAGTATTTATTGAGTATTGTAATATATTGGGGGAATATATTAATGTATTAGAAATTTATATAAGAAAATGTTAATTTTTTAAATTAATTTTTTTAATTTAAAATATTAAAAAAATAAAAACAAATTAAAACAAATAACACTATTAATTGATGTCCGCGCGACGCTCGTGCAACGTGCGAGTCGTGCAAGAGATCAATAAATAAATATATATATATATATATATATTTTGAGATTTGCTTTCTATTTTTATTTTTATTTTTTTATTGGTGTAGTTTTAAGAAAATTATCTTATTATTATTTAGACTGGACTGAAAAGCAATAACGATTGTCCTCTCCCTTCCTTCCGCCCTATATTACTCCGGCCCAACTGTACTCGGACGGCACCGGCAGCCATGGATCTTCTTCCCCTGCGCTCGCTCACCCACCCTCTTCTCCTCCTCCATCTCTTCTTCATCGTCGTCGTCTTCATCATGCTCCCTGCAGTTACTCTCTTTCGACACCGCTGGCGCTCCTCAGCCAAGAAGCCCAAGTTGCTGCACCCACCTTCCCCCTGGCGGTTCCCCATCATCGGAAACCTCCACCAGCTCGGCTCGCTCCCCCACCGCTCTCTCCAAGCCATGTCGAGGCGCCACGGCCCGCTCATGCTCCTCCGACTCGGCCAGGTGCCCGCTCTCGTGGTGTCGTCGGCCGACATGGCCCGCGAGGTCATGAAGCACCAGGACCACGTCTTCGCTAGCCGACCGTCGCTCACCGTCCCCAACATGTTCACCCGCAACGGCCGTGATGTGGCCTTCGCTCCCTATGGGGACCACTGGCGCCAGGTCAGGCGTGAAATTATTGTTGTTCATTTTCAATCTAATTTATAATCCCTCGATCTCGATCTCTGATTCTGCGCCAGCAGGTCAAGAAGGTGAGCCTCCTCCACTTGCTCAGCGCCAAGATGGTGCGCTCCTTTCGACACGTCCGTGAGGAAGAGGTGGCATCCATGGTGGAGGACATCGCCGGAGCCTGCGCCTCCGCACCGGGTCGCGCCATCGACATGACCCGCGTGCTGAACACGCTCGCCAAGCAAGTGATCGGGCGGGCGATGCTCGGGGAGAGCTCGAGGCACGCCGCGTGGGGAGACTACATCGACGAGATCATGGGGGACGTGTCCGTCGCCATGGGGACGCTCCACGTGGGCGACTGCTTTCCGCTGCTGCCGTGCCTGAGAAGGATGATGATCAGCGGCCGAGTGAGGAAGATGGTGGACCGAGTCGATGAGATTATGGAGCAGATAATTGAGGATAACGAGAGGGAGTGCGCCGCAGCCGGAGAAGGGGATCATGATGGTGAGAAGCCGAAGGAGACGGCTGAGAGCTTCGTCGAGGTGTTGCTGTCGCTGCAGAAGGACGGGGACGACGAAATGAAGCGACTGATGACGAGGGACACCATCAAGTCAATGATCATGGTGAGTTTGACTGTCAATTTTATCATTTTTTTAAATAAAAGATAATTAGTTACTTTATTGGATAAAAGTCAAAGTTTTTTTTTTTTTTGAATTTATTAGTTAATATATTGTTATGGGCAGGATATGTATGCGGCTGGAATGGACTCGACCCATATTGTTATCGAGTGGGCGATGGCGGAGTTAGTCAGCAATCCACGTGTCATGAAGAAATTGCAACACGAGGTGCGACAAGTAGTTGGCTCAAAATCAAACATCTCCGAGGACGACTTGACTCGAATGGACTACCTACGTGCAGTCGTCAAGGAAGCCATGCGCCTCCATCCACCAGGGCCGTTATTGGTCCCGAGACAATCGCTTCGTGACACCACCGTCGGAGGGTACCACATCCCCAAAGACACTTGGGTCTTGATAAACGTGTGGGCCATCGGACGAGACTCGATCTCATGGGGTGAGACAGTCGAGGAGTTCCAACCGGAGAGGTTCCTCGACAATGACATCGACTATCGAGGGCAGCATTTTGAGCTGACTCCTTTTGGTGCCGGAAGGAGAATTTGTCCCGGAATTGGGTTTGCTATCGCCGTCATCGAGCTTGGCCTTGCCACGCTCATGCATAAGTTTGAGTGGAAACTACACGAAGGTGAGGAGATGGAGATGAGTGAAGTTTTTGGGATCACAATGCGCAAAAAGAGGACCCTACAACTTGTTGCAACACCTTGCTTCTAAGTCCTATATATAGTAGTTCGAAACTAGGGGAATAATGGGAATGAAGTTTGTCTTAATAAAATTTTAATCAAGTATGGTCGGTATGGGTGAAATTATTAATGGATTAAAGGTATGTAGATGGATGACATGTGTACTTTTTTTTTAATGTTGGATCGACATTGGAACAAAACAAAATTTTTAGATGATGGAAAAATAAAATAAAATAATTATTTTAACGGTCTTTTTAAGACGACATTCTAGAAGGGATAAATTATAAGAATTTATTCAGTCTTAGCTGAATGTCCTTTTTAAAGAAGGGGCATGAGATAACCCGAAACGTATATTATATTCATATTGTTTTTAAAGAAGGGGCATGAGATAACCCGAAACGTATATTATATTCATATTGTCTTTATTATTAGTGACTTAATCGGAAAAATTATCTATTAACTTGTTATTAAAAATACTTAAACTTTAAGTTAAAAATAGTTTATTCATCTAAAGTTTGAGTTGCTAACCTAAGCTGAGTTGTCGACTTGCTGACATGAGCTGAGCTACCGACCTAGTCCAATTTGCCAACCTGGTCTGACCTGTCAAGCTAATTCGACCTGCCAACCTAGTCTGACTTACCAATCTAATCCACATTCCAACCTAATTTGATTTGTCGAGCTAGTCCATCCAGTCGAACTAGTTCGATCTGTCGAGCTAGTTCGAGTTGAGCCGAGCTGCCCTCCAAACCGTCCGAGATCATTTAGCCGAACTCAGCAAACTACAGGGAGATATGAGCCATGATGTCCCATGATCTCTAAGGTATCATGTGTTGGTGCAATTGACATTTGGTCAAGGTTACTCTAGCTCAATGTGACTTGAGTTTAAGTTTCGATTTTTTATCAATATGTTAAGTGATTGAGTGAGATGTCAAGTAGGTCAAGATTGATTAGATACATGACAATAGGAAATCCAATTGGATTACAGTAGACCAGACACTTAGCGATCAGAAGTCCAATGAGAGTTGACATGAGATGAGAAGTCCAAGCGGGGTCGATTAATCAAATCCTTGGTAATTGAAATTTTAACAGATAGTTGGCAAAGAAAAAGTTCAAAGTGGGTCACGGAGGACAAAACAGTTGGTAATTGAGAAGTTCTAACAACTCATGGTTGACCAGATATTAGGCATAAGGCAAGAAGTCCAACCAAGTTAAGGAAAACTGGATGTTTAACAATGACGAAGTCTCGATAGGTTAAGGTTGACTAGATGTTGGGTAATGAAAAGTCTTGATAGGTAAAAGTTGACCAGATGTTGGGCAAAGGAAAACCTAATAGGTTGAGATCAACTGAATATCAGACAAAACAAGATTTTGATGCTAGACAGGATAACAATTATCCTATGGGCTAACAATAAGGGAGGAATTGAGAAAAAGACAAGAAAAAAAATACCGTCATCCTTCATATTTTCTAAAAAAATATATTTAATAATCAAGAATCATCCCTCAAACAACTAAACGTATGTTTATATATATTTTAAACTTTAAGAACCAAATAAAATAAATTTTAAAGAAAAAAAATTATAAACACACTCATAATCTTAAAATTTTTAAACGTACTCAAAATCCAAAACAGTTACAAAAGACAAAAATTACAAAAATACTTAAAATACCAAAAAAAACTCAAAATTATAAAAATGAATAATTTACTAAAATAAAAAAAGATCCAATGAATTCTTCTGCATCAATCGTCCGAATTGAAAAGAACTCGTTCTCAAATTTAGAATAGTATCAAGTGATAGCCTAGGAGAAATATCATCTTACATTAAATTCATAAAATCTACTAGCAGTTATTGAACTTTGAGAATCCTTGTAAACCCACTGCGATCATGACATCGTTGATGCTGCTATTGTCCAACTTCACGTCCTTCAAGCACTTCTCCGTAGACTTAAAGAAAGAAAGACCTAGAATTAAATCAACATCATACCTTGCAAGATAGCAGAATGAGTTGACTCCTCTTCAACTAGGTATACAACAAGTGGATCTCTTGTTGGATATAATTATCCTTATTAGGTGAGCTTATTTGTAAGTTGCACATGTGAATACGATCCAAACTCGTTTAAGTAATCTAACTTAAAGTTATTGAGTTTTGGGGTTATTGGATGTGGATCTCATATGTGTAGAATCCATTACCTGCATCCATTATCATCTATGGGCTGATAATGAATGTGCACTATATAATGGGTTAGTTCCCAGAGGATTAGGGTATCTTTTTGAGACGTCTCTTCGTTCCCCATTGACGAAGAGGATTCGACGTTGTCAATCCTAATTTCTTCGGAAGACCAACCTTCTTCTCATTCATCTTCTTCCATAGGTTTGTCAGATCGACGAGCTCTATACGAAGAACAATGACAATTCCACTGAGTTCAGATTCTTCATAATTACAGTATTTATGTATTCATTTTCTTATGTCATGTTTATTTGATGAAACTAAATGTTCTTGTATTTACTATATGTAAGTTCTTTGTGTTTTAGAATTTATGCGACTTATGTTCTACAAAAACAATCAATTGGTATTAGAATCTTGACTCTGTCTCATCTATTTCATGGTTTAAAGTTAAAGTTTTTGTCGATTTTTTAGATTTTATGCTGGATTAAGTTTTACTAGTATAAATTATATTTGATCATCAAAAAAATTTTCTATAAAAAACTTAAGAAATGATTCATCTTCCATATAGTGATGATTTAATCGATTGATTTAATTAGTTAATTTGATTTTCAATCATAAAATATCTAATAGAATAGATGTGAATTGATTAAGATTTTTTTTAATCGATTCTCAGCCTAAATACGTGACAGGATGATTAAATTTTGATTTTAATCAATTACGGTGTTTTTTTTATTCTGTTTTAAACGTGAAGTAGTAAATAAAAAACTACTGTTTCAATTTGAAACACGATTTCATTAGAAAAAAAATTACTATTTCAACCCGAAACAGTGCCAAGAGAAAATTATATATATATATATGGTATTAAACTTTTTTTTAACAGTACACTGTTTATATATAAAAAAATATTAAATAAATTTTAATACCATGAATAAGAGATTAAATAATATTAAAAAATATTATTTAATCATAGACTTACCAGAAGCTTTAGTTTCTTAAAGGAGGGTTCTATATAATCATATAGTCGCATATAATAAATTTTTGGATTGATTTGAAAAATCAATTGGATCATATCAATTGATTACCATAAGGTATCAATCGATAAATAAACCTAATTTATACTGTTAAGGCTAATTAAGTAATTTCTATTTGAATAAAGATCTATGATTTTCTTGAATTTATCTACCCAACGTGCTGATTAAGTAATTTCTATTTGAATAAAGATCTAGGATTTTCTTGAGTTTATCTACACAACGTGCTACTAAGTTAAAATAATGTGTTGACACAAAGGAAGACATCTTAGGTAGGTTTAGTACAAAATGTTGGTAGACGTATATCTATGCTAAAAGTAATCAGCCCAAAAGAAGGTTACTTTTATGCCAGATATATGCATAAAGTAGCTTACAACTATGGAACAAAATATTATTTTATTCAGATTATGTACAAAATATGTCGGCCCAAAGAAAGACATATTATGTGACCGATTAAGATTGTTGTGAGCTATGGACCAAAAATATAACTCATATAAAGTATCATATTATGTGCAAAATGAGTTGGCTCAAAGGAATGCACATTATTTGGTCAATTAAAGTTTGAGTTATATTAGAGAGTATCACTAACAAATAATATGTCGGCCCAAAAGAAGACACATTATGTTGTACTTGGTATCTCATAAAGAGCCCATTTATATACATTTAAAATTTCATTTTATTTACATAATTTTATATTACTTATATGTTCTTGGCTTTAATTAAATCATGAATTTAAATAAATTTCTCTATTTAAATTTCGGTGCTGCCATCATTAATAATATCCCAACATTAACTGGTTTGAATTTTGCTGAATGGAAAGAATACGTGACCGTAGTCTTAGGCTACATGGACTTAGACTATGCATTAAGAAATGATCGTCCTGCACCTTTGACCAGTGCTACCACTATAGAACAGAGGATATAATTTCAGCTGTGGGAGAAATCAAATCGCATGTGTCTGAGTGTCATGAAGCTTTCCATACGAGCACCAATAAAGGGCTCAATAACAAAGGGAGGAGATGCTAGGAATTTCCTGGACCAATTAGCAGACCGATTCACCTCAAATGAAAAGGTCAAGACTACCACACTTCTTACGAAGTTGGTAACCATGCGGTACAATAGTAAAGGAAACATAAGGGAGTACATTATGGAGATGTCCAATATAGCGAGAAGTCTGAAAGCACTAAAAGTCGATATGTCTAAGTACATGTTAGTGCATTTCGTCTTGATGTCTCTGCCTGCATGTTTCACTCCTTTTAAGATATTGTATAATACTCAAAAGAAAAAGTGGGCATTGAATGAGCTCATTGCTCAATGCATACAAGAGGAAGGGAGACTAAAGATTGAGACATCTGAGAGTGCTCACTTAGCATATGGTTCTCAAAGTACGAGCAAGAAACGAAAGAGGATCAATAATAAAGGAAAAGGAAAACAAACTGCAGATTCTGGAGGCAATGGTCGTAAGGAGCATCAGAAGTAAGATAAAGAATCCACTTAATTCTTTTGCAAGAAAAAAGGTCATATGAAGAAAGACTGCCTCAAGTACGCCAACTGGCATGTAAAGAAAGGTAAACTTCTCAACTTTGTTAGTTCGAAAGTCAATCTAGTTATTGTACCAACTGACACTTGGTGGATAGATACCGGTGCTACTACTCACACAAGTGTAACTGTAGGACCGTGATCATTCGATAGAGGGGGGGGGGGTGAATATCGATTCGAAAACTCGAGTGCAAAAGTACGCAGCGGAAAAGTAAAAGAACAGACACAATAATTTTTACTTCGTTCGGAGCCTGTGACGACTCCTATTCGAAGGCCCGTACTCCGTGAGTACTTTCGTTGGGCAATCACTATCAATTTGAATGATAATTACAAAATAATTAAGTACAAGAATTGACAGAATTAAAATACCGACAAGAGAAGAAGAATTAGACTTAAGAAAGCGCTTCGTCGGAATAGCCTCGCGGCGTCACAGGAGCGTAGAGCAGCAGAGCAAGCAGTAGATTCTCAGTTGATACTTGTTGTGTTGAAGCTCCCCTCTGACCCTCCTTTTATATGAGGCTCGGGGCGCCCCGGATCCCTTGCGGGCGCCCTGGTGGGACGTGGCAGGTCCAACCAGCAAGCTCCACGTGGCGACGCGCGAGTTTGGATGAAGTTTGCCTCCCGGGTGCCCGGATCCCTTCCGGGCGCCCGGACCTCCGGGCGCTTGGATTCCTTCCGGGCGCCCGGACCCTGTTTTCCCGCAGAATCCGTCCTGCAAGACAAACGTTAGTCCGGAGGTAAATTTACCCTGCAACACAGATTGTTAGCAAAAGCAAAGTGAGTATGAATTAGCAAAAAGGAGTATGACTTAGATTCCGTCTTTCCGAGACCGGAATCTAGTCACGATCTCGACTTAGATATCCGAAATGGATCTAAGTCGGATCGACGCCTAATGTTCCCTTCCTGGGAACGCGTCCTCGCAGTCACTCCCCTCCAGTGACTTACCTTACTTACCTGCCAGACGTCCGGTCAGCCCGTCGACCCGTCTGGACTTCGTGCCAGCTATCCGGTCAGCCCGTCGACCTAGCTGGACTTCATGCCTAAGCATCCGGTCAGCCCGTCGACCCGCTTGGACTTCGTGCCAGCTATCCGGTCAGCCCGTCGACCTAGCTAGGCTTCGTGCCAGACATCCGGTCAGCCCGTCGACCTGTCTGGACTTCTCCTGCACACTCGATCAAAGTGTCAGACAACAACAAACTAACTTAACCTGATTTGTCATTCATCAAAACATGGGTTAAATCATTAGTGCTAACCGCACCAACAGTAACTATATAGGATTATCTCAGAAGCCGACTTTCGCTTGATGGTGAAAGATACATATATATAGGAAATGGAAAGAAGGCTAAAGTCGAGTCAATTAGTGTTTTTAGACTTTGTTTAGGAATCGATATTTTTCTGAATTTAGAAAATATATTTATTGTACCATTTTTTCGATGGAATTTAATTTCAATTTCTTATTTGGACAAATCAGGTTATTCTTATTCATTTAGAAATGGAATCTTCAATATTTTCTTTAATTCAGTGTTGGTTGGTAATGGTTTCTTGTTGATAATCTTTATAAATTGTACACCTTTACTCTTATGATTGACAACGTAATAATGCATAGTATAGCTACAAAATACAAATTGTCCGACGAGAATTCTTTCATATTATGGCATAGGTGTTTAGGATATATATATCCAAACAACGCCTAGAAAAGTTAATGTCACATGGAATTCTCGATTCCCTTGATATGTCAGACTTTGATATCTGAATAGAGTGCGTTAAGGGGAAGACCACTAACAAAAGGAACAAGGGGACTAGTCGTTGTAGTGACATTTTAGAACTAATACATATGAACATTTGTGGACTATTCCCTAAGACATCTTGGAATAGACACACATATTTTATTAGCTTCATAGACGACTATTCCAGATTTGACTATCTGTACTTTATTCATGAGAAATCACAATCTTTAGACATGTTCAAAATTTTTAAAGCTAAAGTTGAATTTCAACTATGTAAGAAAATTAAAACCATCTGATTCAACCGTAGAGGTGAATATTATGGTCGATAAGATGGATCAGGTGAACAACATCCAAGACCTTTTGTGAACTACCTTGCTGAGTGTGAGATTGTGCCTCAATATACCATGTCTGGTACACCCAGTTAGAATGGTATAGCCGAGCGTCACAATCGAACCCTAAAAGACATGGTAAGAAGTATGATGACTTTCACTTCTCTACCAGAGTCTTTGTACGGTAAAGCACTTAAGATTACAGTTTACCGACTCAATAGAGTACCTAGTAAGGCAGTAACTAAACCTCATTCGAGATTTGGAGGGGTAGAAAGCCTAGCATTAGACATTTACACGTTTGGGGTTGTCCAGCTGAAGCTAGGCCTTACAGGCCTAATAAAAGGAAACTGGACTCAAGAACAGTTAACTGCAATTTTATAGGTTATTATGAGAAGTCAAGAGGGCATAAATTTTATGATCCCTCTAATAGATCCTTCTTCGAAATGGGAAATGCCAAGTTCATTGAGGATAGTGGGAGTGATAAGGTAAGGGAAATTTCTTTTGAGGAATGCATTGACAATCCTCCTGTGGTCACTACTAATGCGATCAATAGCAGCGTGGTTACCATACCACACATTATGGGTATTACACATTATTGAGTGTAGTGAACCAAGACATTTTCATGACATCTTCAATACAATTGGAGGAGTCTGCCACTGAAATTGAAGTATTGTCTCATATTGATGAGTAAGTACCTCAACCACCTCAAACACAAGTTCCTTTAAAGTGATCCACAAGGGAATGGAGAATCACGAATTCTCATGATTATGTTTATCTCCAAGAGCATGACTTTGATATAGGGTTGAAAGATGATCCTATATCTTTCCAAGAAGTCAAACAATGCTCTAACCCTAAAAGGTGGATTAATGTCATGCAAAAAGAGTTAAAGTCTATGACAGATAATGAAATTTGGGAACTTGTCGAATTGCCTGACGGAAAAAAGCCTGTTGGTTGTAAATGAATATTTAAAACCAAGCAGGATTCAAGGGGCAATATCAAAAAGTATAAGACTCATCTTTTTACCAAGGGTTTCACTCATAAAGAAGACATTAATTACAAGACTTTCTCACCTGTGTCGACGAAAGACTCCCTTAGGGTATTCATGACATTTGTAGCTCATTATGATTTAGAGCTATATTAAATGGGCGTAAAAACCACATTCTTTAATAGAGACATAGAGGAGTCTATATATATGGTGCAACCAGAGAACTCTGAGTCTAAGGACTCAAAGCACCTAGTATATAGGTTAAAGAAGTCTATTTATAGTTTAAAGCAGGTATCTCGTCAGTGGTACTAGAAATTTGATCAAGTGGTTACCTCATTTGGATTTAAAGACAACCCCATTAATCAGTACATATATGCCAAGTTCGGTGGGAGCAAGTTTGTTATACTTATTTTGTATGTGGACGATATATTGCTTGCAAGCAATAATAAGGGTATGATGCATCAAACCAAGTCATTTATATTTGATAATTTTGAAATGAAAGATCTTGGTGAATCATCTTTCTTTTTTGGCATACATATCTATCGTGATTGTTCAAGAGGTATTTTTGGACTTTCACAACATGCCTATATTGAAAAGGTGCTTATAAGATATGGTATACAGAACTGTACACCTGGTGACATACCTATGCCAAGAGGTGACAAGTTCAGCTTGCAGTAGTGTCTACAACTTGAACTTGAAATAAAGGAGATGGAACAATTCTCATATACGTCAGCAGTGGGAAATCTCATATATGCACAAGTTTGTACTTGACCAGATATAACATTTATAGTGGAGATATTAGACAGATATGTAAGTAACCCAGGACCATCACACTGAAAAGTGGTAAAGAGAGTGATGTGGTATTTACAAAAACTAAAAGACATATGCTCACGTATCGGAGATCAAATCATCTGGAGGTGATTGGATATCCAGACTCCGATTTTGCTGAATGCTTGGATAGCAGGAGATCTACTTCGAACTATATTTTCATACTTACTAGAGGGGCTATATCTTGAAAGAGCGTCAAGTAGACACTAGTAGCCACTTCTACTATGGAGGCAGAGTTGCTAGCATGCTAAAACACATCCAATCACGGGATTTGGCTGCGGAACTTTATCAAAATATTACAGATCGTTGATGGCATTGATAGGCCACGAGGATCTACTGTGATAATAAAACCGTAAAACTTTATACCAAGAACAACCGCAGTTCGTTGAAGTCCAAGCACATCGACATCAAGTTTCTAGCGGTTAAAGAAAGAGTTCAGAGTAGTCAGATTATGGTAAAGCACATCAGCACAGATTCCATGTTGGCCGATCCACTCATCAAAGGCTTGGTGCCTAAGGTGTTTCATGCGCATGTTGTGGATATGAGAATCCTTCTTATGGAAGAAGAACTCATCTAGTGGAAGTGTGTATTTATTTTATTGCTCTATATTTGAAATAAAGATAAACATTTTATTTTGATTATTGTACGTACTTAAAGTTTAAAACATTAATGAGAATTTGTATGTTTGTTTGACACTCTGATTGTAATATCATCATTTACTACTGCTGTTTAAAATTTGGTGTTTGTAAATATGATACAGATTTCTTTTGAAATCATAAAGTTGATCATGATTTACTATTGCAGTTTAGCATAAAGTATTTTGTAAAAATGATCTGATTTTTTTAAGGTCATTTTAGAATTAGTTGAAAATTGGCATGTATTGATCACATTTCATGTAATTTCCACTCTACACATCCACATCTTGATTTATATCATTAATAATATTAGTATTGTGATTACTGTTGAGGCTTGTTACGATCATATATAATAGTTATGACCTCTTTAATCCTATATCAATGAAGTTAATGGGCCAGATTATTTACAGGGTATCTTGTACCTATAAAGTGTTGGAATGTATACTAAAAGTCTAACTTTTTGTATAAACATTTACTTAGAAATAAGAATCATATTGGTCAAATATCTACATTTATAAGTTAAGTGTAGTTGTTCGATTAATTTATATTGTAAATAACATGGTGTGTGGTGTCACACACAGAAGATCATGTCATCAATTCTTTATAAATTATAAACAGTAGCTCACGACTGAGATGGAAAGGAACAAACCATTGGAATAGTCATAGTGTAATTAGGTATTAGTTTATCTTGACTGATAAATTACACTAGTACACTCTGAGTATATTGAGCAGGACCATTTAAGATAAGTTTATTTTTTATACTAACTTAATAAAAGAACAAGACCTTAGTTATTATAGAAGTGTGTGCTCTTAATCCTAATATAATAACAAACACATATATTTAGTATTTATTTCTTTGACTTATCAAAGGGTGAGATTTAACTCGATAAATCAATATGTCCGATAAGTTGGAAAATGATATTACTTATAATGTGTGTTGTTGATTATAGAAGGAAACTGTGTCCTAGTAATCTAGGTTGATAATGTCCCCAAGAGGAGCTCATAAGAATTGTCATGTTAAACCCTGCAGGTGGACTTAGTCCGACATGACAATAAGGTTGAGTGGTACTACTCTTGGACTAAGATATTAATTAAAGTGAGTTGCCAGTAACTCAATTAATTAGTGGACATCCGACATCTTAAACACAGGGAGATTAACACACTCATGACAAGAAGGAGTTCAAAAATGTAATTTGTGATTGGTGCGGTAGTTCAATAATAATTCTTTAGTGGAATGAATTATTATTGATAAAATTAAGTTGGGTGTTCGGGGCGAACACGGGAAGCTTAATTTCATCGGGAGACCAAAACCAATTCCTCCTCTCGGTCCATATCGTAGCCTCTTATTAATAAAATATTATACCCACCTATACCCACCTTTATACCCATCCTAAGGTGGTCGGCCAAGCAAGCTTGGAACCCAAGCTTGGGCCGACCAAGCAAATAGGATGAGCCAAGTTGTGTGGCCGGCCCTAGCTTGAATCCAAGCTTGGTATGGTCGGCCACATTAAATTAAAAAGGATTTTATTTTTTAAAATCTTTCTTATATGGATACTATGATTTTAAAAGAGAGTTTAAAATTTAAATCTTTCCTTTTATAACTTTCTACAAAAGATTAAGTGAAAGGTTTGATATCTTTCCTTATTTGTAGTTAAAAGGAAGATTTTAATTTTTGATAAAACTTTCCTTTTATGAAATCATCTTCATGATTTTAAAAGAGAGTTTTAAAATTAAATCTTTCCTTTTATAGTTTTTACAAAAGATTAAAAAAAGATTTGATATCTTTCCTTATTTGTAGATTGAAAGGAAGATTTTAATTTTGATAAAACTTTCCTTTAAACCATGTTCATGATTTTAAAAGAGAGTTTTAAAATTTAATTTTTCCTATTATAGTTTCTACAAAAATTAAGAAAAGATTTGATATCTTTTCTTATTTGTAGATTGAGAGTAAGATTTTAATTTTAAAGATAACTTTCCTTTTTGGAAATTATCCACATGTTTTAATAGAGAGATTTTAATTTATAAAATTTTCTTTTAATAACCAACATGAAGGGAAAAATTAATAGAGAAATTTTTATTTTAAAAATTTTCGGAAATAAATTAGAAAGTTTTAATTCTTGTGATTAAAACTTTCCTTGCTTGGAGAATTAGAGGTGACCGACTACTTTAATAAAAGAAAAGGAAATTATTTTTTATCAATTAAATTTTCCTTTTCATGGCAAAAGAAAATAAGGAAGTTTTTATTAAAACTTTCCTTATTTGCCAAGACCAAGGATTATAAAAGAGAGGGAGGGGGTGCCTTCACAAAGTGAACTCTCTTCTATTCCTCTCATCTCTTCCTTGGTGTGGCCATCCCTCTTATTCTCCCTTTTCCTTTTTTCTTTCTTCTCCTTGGCCGAACCTCATCATCTCTTGGAGCTTGGAAGGTGGCCGGATCTTGCTAGGAGAAGAAGGAGGAAAAGGAGGCTTTGTTTCTAACATCCCTTGGAGCTTGGTGGTGGTGGCCGAGACTTGCTATCTCTTAGATAAATTTGCTTGGCCGAAACTTGGAAGAAGGAAGAAGAAGGGCTTGGGTGGTTCTCGTCTTGGAAGATCGTCGCCCACACGACGTTCGAGATAAGAAGAGGAATACGGTAGAAGATCAAGAGGTTGTTGCATACAAAGAAAGGTATAACTAGTAATTGTTTTCCGAATCGTACTAGTTTTTCTTTGTATGAATTCCAAACACAAGAGGCTAGAGATTCTAGATTTTCGGATTTGTAATTCGAAGTTGTGTTTCTTTTATTTTATTTGTCGATCTTGTGATTCGATTGTTCCTTTTGGTTAAACCTAAGGTTATATAAGGAAATTAAATATTGAATTTTGTTAAGAGGCTTTGTCGAGGCAGTGGTGGATGCTCCCATACCCAAGAAGGGCATGTGCCTCCCATGTTTGACCTGGGAGCCAATTTTCGAAATTAATATTTAATTAAATTTGTAACCTAGGTGGATTTGGATCTATAATGTTAAGTATCATTTGCGATCCAAGTCTAAACCACTAAGAACAGATAAGTTAAATTTGGAATCAATAATGTTAAGTTCCGTTTGTGATTCCGAATTTAATTTCTAAAGAACACAATAGGTTATTAGGAAATGTTCGACACTTGTACAAAATTTTTGTACATGGAACCGGTACGATATTTCTAGGACCAACCAACATAAAGTTTGATATCAACTAAAATTTTACTTGTATTTCATATACAAATCACATATAGCACAATTAGGAGATTGTTGGATATAATTATCCCTATTAGGTGAGCTTATTTGTAAGTTGCACATGTGAATACGATCCAAACTCGTTCAAGTGATTTAACTTAAAGTTATTGAGTTTTTGGGTTATTGGATATGGATATCATATGTGTAGAACCCATTGTCCGCATCCATTATCATTTATGAGCTGATAATGAATGTGCACTATATAATGAGTTGGTCCCCAGAGGATTAGGGCATGCATCCTTTCGAGACATCTTTTCGTTCCTCATCGACGAAGAGGATTCGACGCCATCAATCCTAACTCCTTCGGAAGACCAACTTTCGCCTTCTCCTTTTTCTTCTATAGGATTGTTGGATCGACGAGTTCTACACGAAAAACAATGACAATTCTATTACGTTCAGGTTATTCATAATTACAATATTTATTTATTCATTTTCTTATACCATGTTTAATTAATAAAATTAGATCTCCTTATTTTTGTATTATATATATATATATATATATATATATATATATATATATATATATATATATATATATATATAGTTCTTTATTAGTTTTTACAAGAAAAGTCATCTCCCAATTTGGCAGCAGCCAGTATGCTCGTTGATAATCCTCATCACATTGAGACCAGAAATGACGCTAGCTAGCATCCTTTGGTTGTGGTGTGTCAACACATTCAATGCTCCTACATCTCTCTAATTTGTCAGATTGAGATGACGACCTTGTAGATATGGTATCACTCCTACCAGCTGCAGATCCTGTTCTACTGTTGGTGGTTGTGTACTTTTAACTAAATCGAATAGCATTGTCTAACTGGCAAGCCAGAAAGTTGTTCTTTACTTGCAATCTCATTGTGAAGCATAGAAAGTTGTCCAACAGGTAGTTTTAAACCCTCATCAGTTTGAATACTCAGTGACTCCAGATGATTTATCTCTTCTTTTAGAAGCCTTTCTTCGTTGGTTTCAGATCTTTCAACCCTATTGTGCTCCAAGTCAAGGTCAACTTTCTTCCAATTGACTGCTTTTTCTTCCAAGATAACTCACGCGGGTTTGCATTGTCCAAAGGGCTCACTTTTGGCTCATATTTAATGATCGCCTTCCTGTTTGATTGTGAACTGGAAGATCTCCTGGGATGAGAGCTAGTTGGCCTGTTGGTGTTCTTCATTTTTGTTCGATCAAAACATGCAAGTGCACACAGTCCACCATATATAGCAGCATCTTGTGGTGCTATCACATCTGTATAATTGTTAGCTAATTCAATTCCTGTCTCTAAAAACTTCCGGGCTGCAAGCTTATACTTTTTTGTTTCCAGGTATGCTAAACCAGCAGCACACCGCAGTTTTGAATTCATCATAGGATCCAACTGTTATGGCGTTTGCTCTGCTTTACTCACATAGTTGGATACATGCATGAATTAGACCAACTCAATACTGACAAGAATGACATTCAGACACATCTGGATTATGTGCTTTGATGTAGTGCAATAGTCACATGTACGAACATAATTCTTGAAGGCATCATCGAGTTGAACGTGAGCATAGTAAAAATCTGATATGTCATTGTAGCCCATTCTGACGCTTTCTTTGATCATGTTAGTCTTATAGGAATTGAACTTGTTCTCGATCTTCTCCTTGCGATGTTTAGCGCGCCGATTTACAATGTCTGCCAAGTTTGGTCGAGGGCATACTGTGTCCGAGCCGATCATCGATCTTCTTAGTGAGCTCACGGTAAAGTTGCGTGATCTTCCCCCTTCTTGATCTTGTCTTGCCAAGTTATCTACCTTGTCAGTTCTCGATGACAGGGGTGCGCCCCTCTGTCCATCAAAACCACTGTAACCCCTTCTCTAAACGGTCGAAACCTGCCGTCGAGACGGCCGTGCTCGAGCTCGTCATGGGATCGCCTGCTCCGGCAAGTGGAACTCAAAATTCAAAAAATACAAAAATAAACATTACCAAAAAATCTAAAAATTCAAAAATTATAAAAATAAATAATTTACTAAAAATAATAAAAAAATATAACTAATCCTCCTGTATCAAATTTCAACTATGGTAGGATTTGAATAGGAGTATTGATTGATTGATTGATAAAGTGTATCAATCAACTAATAAATGTAAAACCCTATAAATAAGATTTGTTATAGTATTTATCATAGTAACAATGAACATTAATTGTGAATAATAATTGTTGCAATATAGTTGATTGATAGATTTTATCAGTTGACTGATACTATAGTAATAAAAACTTTAAAAATTGATTGAAAAACTCGATTGATCATAATCAGTTGATTGATAAAGTATATCATTAGATTAATATCATTGTTCGAGTGAACAGAGAATTCAAAATTAGATTTTGGGATTTGATTGATTAGACAATAATCAACTGATGTTGAGATGGATGGAGCCATTGAGTTGACAAGTCAAAATAACATTCGAATCGATAGTAGAGCAATTAATTGATGGATAAGATCAGTCAACTGATAGACAAAAATCAACCCGACATTAACCCTATAAAAAAAGATTTCGAGGAAGATCGGAAAAGTCAATGCTTGAGATGTTGAAGATGAAGTATTGCTGCATTTTCTACCATCAAAAGATAATTCCAAGTAATAAGAAAGCTCTCAAAGCAACATTCTCAATTGTAAAGTTATTCTTCCCTTTCATTTGTATTTGTATCTTTATTTCTTATTGTGTTATCTTGTAAGTGACTTCTCTGCCTCCGAAAAGTATTTGAGAAATAGAAAGTCTAGGTCTTGAAGTAGTCACCTTCGGAGGCGGTGAACTAAGTAAAATCTTAGTGTTGTGCATGTGTCATCGAATTTGCTTGAATTTTTCACTACACATTCAATTGACATGAAAGGATTTAATCACCCCCTCTAGCTTGTACGGTGTTGGAGATTTGTGAATGGAGAAGAGATAGAAGAGGCATGGAGCTCCATTGTGAATGAAACTTTAGTCCCACATTGGGAGCTCCAAGGCAAAAAGGTTGGTTTTTTTTTTATTTATATGCATTGAGCATGTGAACAAATGCATGGAGAGATGCTCTTTCTCAAGCGTGGGTGCGTAGACGGGTGCAAATCTAGGGCTCGGATTGTACTGAACCATGTTGATTTATGTGCGTGCATGACTTGTGTGCGTCGAATGCCAGACCGGTCTGGGCAAAATTTGCCCAAGCGGAATAACCAACATTTTATCACGTAAATTTTTTTCCTGCTTGTGTAATGAATGCATTAAAGAAAGATTAATGTAGCCGAGTGAAACGAATGCATTAAAGAAAGATTAATGCAGCTGAATAAAGCGTTGGCGTTACACAGTTGACAAATAATGATCATTAAACGATCATTAACGCAACCATTGGTCTGAATTCCTATATAAGGAAGCTGTGACCACAGGTAAAAGGTTACACACATAGAAAAGCAGCAGAAGCTCTCCACCTACGTTCTCTCCTCCTTTGTCATGCAACTTTTGCTCAGTAGAGTGCCTGTGATAGTTCGAGTACCACTCAGTTCGCCGTGACCACCAGTTCTTGGTGGAATCACAGTTCACTGTTGTATCCTAGGAAATAGACGCCCCAAGAAAGCCTCGAAGCACAGCCGGAGGTAGGGCAAATCTGTTTCAAGGAAACTGCGTTTATCGCAGGCCTCGGTTCGCCCAGCTCTAGACTGGTGGCTTCGCTCAGTTGTTCGCCCGCTCAATCACTCGGAAGCGTGCTCGTTTGGTCGCTTTCTAGTCTTTGCCCGGCCGACCCCAAGCTCGCTTGGCCTCTTCGCCCAGCCAGCCTCCAGCTTGCTCGGCATCTTCACCTGGCAGGGCTCCAGTTCGCTCTGCCGCTCACCCTTTCACTTAATTGGTCGCTCTATTGCTCTGCCCTACCGACCACTTGGTTGCTTCGCTCGGTTTATCTATCCGACCGACCTTGATCTGTATCTCGCTCGACACTTGATCGCCAAGCTCGCTCGGCTAAGCTGCTCGACTGACCTTCAACTCACTCAGTCTCTCTACTCACCCGACCGATTGTAAGCTCGCTCGATCACTACGCTCGACCAGTCTCAAGTTTGCTCGAGAGCCAGCCCGCTCAACCATTATACAACCTTCGTTCAACACTTGACAGATACCAACCCCTGCTGACAGCCTGAGATTATTAGCTTATGCCATTTGACAGATAAATAAATTTAATTCAGTGTATTTAAATTCATCTAATACCCCATAAATCTCCGGCAATAGATTGTTTTCACTAACAATCTTGAAACAGATTTGATTCTGTTGAGATAGCCATAGAACCAAGTATTAAGGTACAATAGACTCAACACATACATGCCCCTCCGCCCCGATTGAAACAGTGTCAATCAACCATGGGGAAAAGCCAGAGAAGTTCAGTGGATTGAACTTCAAGAGGTGGTCGCAGAAGATGCTCTTCTACCTGACCACACTCAATTTGGCATGATTCTTGACCGAGGACCCTCCCAATCATGTTGAGGATGCTGATGTGCAAACCATCAGTGCAGTGAGGCATGGACTCATTCTGAGTTCCTTTGCCAAAACTACATCATCAACTGCCTTGCCGACTCACTGTACACTGTGTATAGCATGAAGAGAATGACAAAGGAGCTATGGGAGTCCCTAGACAAGAAGTACAAGATGGAGGATGCTAGGACCAAGAAGTTCATCGTGGGTTGATTCCTGGATTACAAGATGGTTGACTCCAAGACGGTGATCAGCCAAGTTCAGGAGCTTCAGGTGATCTTGCACGAGATCCACTCAGAATAGATGGTTCTGAGTGAATCCTTCCAGGTGACTGCTATCATTGAGAAGCTGTCTTCCGATTGGAAGGACTTCAAGAACTACCTGAAGCACAAGCAGAAGGAGATGAACGTGGAGGAATTCATTGTTAGACTTCACATCGAAGAAGACAACAAGAGTTCAGAGAGAAAGTTGTTCTCTCAGGCTACTGTGAAAGCCAACGTGGTCGACTATAGTCAAAGTTCAAAATGGAAGAACCCCAAGTCTTCCAAGATGGGGCCTAGAGGAGGCATCAGCAAGAAGAAGTTCTCTGGTAAGTGTTTTAATTATGACCGAGTGAGTCACAAATCTTCTGAGTGCAGAAAGCCAAAGAAGAAGAAGCAGGAGGTCAACCTGAATAAGGGATCAGAAATGGATGACCTCTGTGTTGTGGTCTCTAAGTTGAACCTGGTGGGTTTAAACCCGCGGCAATGGTGGATCGATATTTGAGTCACTAGACATGTGTGTTGCAACAAGAAGCTGCTCCACAACTTTGAAGAAGTCACTGGAGATAAATTGTTCATGGGGAACTCAACAACCTCGGACATCATGGGCCAAGGAAAAGTGGTGCTGAAGATGACCTTGGACAAGGACCTTACTCTGAACAATGTGTTGTATGTTCCGGAGATTCGAAAGAATCTAGTATTCAGATCATTATTAAGTAAGCATGGATTTCACATTATTTTTTAGTCAGACAGAGTTATATTGTCCAAGAATGGAATGTTTGTAGGAAGGGAATATGTATCTAATGGGCTGTTTAAGATCAATGTCATGGCGATTAGGCCTAAGATAAATAAAAATGAAAGTTCTTCCACTTATATACTTGAGTTTTCATGTTTGTGGCATAGTAGACTAGGACATGTTAACTATGATGTGTTGCATAGATAAATAAACATGCAAAGCATACCTACATTCCACCTAGACCCAAAACACTAGTGTGAGATTTGTGTAGAAGCGAAAATGACAATGTCATCCTTTCAACATGTTGAAAGAAGCAATGAACCACTCGGGTTAATTCACACTAACATGTGCGACCTCAAAGGTATACCAACACGTGGTGGGAATCAGTACTTAATCACTTTTGTTGATGATAACACAAAATATTGTTATATGTATCTTATCAAAAGTAAGGATGAAGCTATAGAGAAATTTGCTCTCTATAAGAATGAGGTTGAAAACCAGCTTAATAGAAAGATTAAGGTAGTTCGAAGTGACCAAGGTGGTGAATATGTATCACCGTTTGCTCAGTTGTGTGCTGAACATGAGATCAGACATGAAACAACAGCTCCTTATACTCCTCAACAAAATGGAGTTGCTGAGCAGAAGAATCAAAATCTAAAGGAGATGATGAATGCTCTTCTATTGAGCTCTGAATTGCCAAAATTCATGTGGGGAGAAGCTATATTAACAGCTAATTATCTTTTAAATAAGGTGCCCTGGAAAAAAATAGATAAGAGTCTTTAAGAGTTGTGGAATAGAAGACAATCGTCCTATAAAGATTTACGAATGTGGGGGTGTCTTGTCGAAGTTTTGGTGTCAGATCTGAAACGGATTAAGATAGGATCAAAGACTGTTTATTGTGTATTTATTGGATATGCACATAATAGCAGTGCTTATCGGTTTGTTGTATATGAATCACAAATACTAGAGATACACAAGAACTCGATAATAAAATCTAGAATGTCTCGTTCTTCGAGTATGTATTTTCGTATAAGACCCGAGAGGATGCTAGTTCCTCAAAGCGGTCATATGAAACATAAGGTGAAGATGATGATGAGGAACCAGTGGAGGTTGAGCTTAGATGGAGCAAAAGAGCTCAGGTAGAAAAATCTTACGGATAGAATTTTATCACTTTCATGTTGGAAAGTGAGCCCCAAAGTTACTCAGAAATTGTACACTCTCATGATGGACCTCACTGGAGAGAGGTAATTGCATCTGAGATGGAATCTATCTTACAAAATCACACTTGGGAACTTGTGGATCTTCCTCCGGGAAGTAAACCACTAGGTTGCAAGTGGATTTTCAAGAAGAAAATGAAATCAGATGACACAATTGATAAGTATAAGGTTAGATTGGTAATCAAAGGATACTGACAATAAGAAGATTTTGATTACTTTGATACATATTCTCCGATATCAAAAATAACTTTCATTAGAGTATTGTTGGCTATTGCCGCTCTATAGAATCTCAAAATACATCAAATGGATGTAAAGATAGTCTTTCTAAATGTGGATCTAGAAGAGGAAACTACATGGAGCAACATGAGGGGTTTTATGTGCCAGGATAGAAAAACAAGGTTTATAGATTAGTGAAGTCATTATATAGCATGAAAAAAATACTAAAGCAATGACATGAAAAATTTGATAATGTCATGAAGAAATGTGGATTCAAGATTAATGAATGTGATAAATGTGTCTACATGAAAACAACAGAGAGTAACAATGTTATCTTGTGCCTATATGTAGATGACATACTTATCATTGGAAGTAATGATAAGATAATCAAATCCACTAAAGATATGTTAAACTCAAAATTTGACATGGAAGACATGGGCCTAGCCAATGTGATTTTAGGAATCAAAATTCTTAGAATGACAGAATGACTTGTTCTTAGTCAGTCCCATTACATGGACAAGATTCTTGAGAAATTTATTAAGAGTGATACTACATTGGCACGAACGCCGATAGATACGAGTCAACATCTATCAAAAAATCAAGGTGAAAGTATCTCGCAGATAGAGTACTCTCAAGTGATTGGAAATATGATATACCTGATGAGTTATACACGACCAGACTTGACCTACGCTGTAAGTAAACTGAGTAGATACACGAGTAATCCCGGTGTTGCGCACTGGAAAGGGATAACAAGAGTACTGAGGTACTTGAGGTATACTTGTGAATATAGAATGCACTACACGAGATATTCTACTGTGATCGAAGGATACAGCGATGTGAGTTGGATATCTGATATAAAAGACTCTAAGTCTACGAGTGGATATGTATTCACTTTGGGAGGTGCAGTTATTTCCTGGAATATGCTAAGCAAATCGTAATAAGTAAATCCAAGATGGAATCTAAGTTTGTAGCTCTTGACAAAAGTGATGAAGAGGCTGAATGGCTATGGCAATTCTTAGAAGATATTCCACGATGGCCGAAACCTATGACGGCAATTTGCATACATTGCGATAGTCAATCAGCAATTGGTTGGGCACAGAGCCATCTGTATAATGGTAAGTCTCGACATATACGTCATAGACATAATACCATTAGACAAGTACTCTCAATGGGAGTTATCACTGTTGACTATGTAAAGTCAAAGGATAATCCAGCAGATCCGCTAACCAAAGGGTTAGATCGAGAGTAAGTTACGAGCTCATCACAAGGAATGGGTTTGATGCCGTTATCAGCGATCAGTGCAGAGGGCACCCAACCTATGCTGACTGGAGATCCCAAGAACTAGATTCAAAAGGACAACTAATTTGCACTGACTATACACACTGTGGGGGAATGACCCAATGAATCTTTGTTATTTTTCCCTTTTATTTGTATTTGTATCTTTGTTTCTTGTTGTGTTATCTTCTAAGTGACTTCTCTGCCTCTGGAAAGTATTTGAGAAATAGAAAGTTTAGTGGTAGTTTTACTAGGACTAGGCCTTGAAGTAGCCACCTTCGGAGGCGGTGAACTAAGTAAAATCTTGGTGTTGTGCATGTGTCATCAAATTTGCTTGAATTTTTCACTACACAGTCAATTGACATAAAAGGATTTATTCACCCCCTCTAGCTTGTACGGTGTTGGAGATTTGTGAATGGAGAAGAGGTGGAAGAGGCATGGAGCTCCATTATGAATGGGAATTTAGTCGTATATTGGGAGCTCCAAGGCAAAAAGATTGGTTTATATTGATTCACATGCACTGAGGATGTGAACAAATGCATGGGGAGAGGTTCTCTCTCACACGTGGGTGCATAGGGGCGGTGCAAATCCAGGGTCCGGATTACACTATATTGATTCACATCCAGGGCGGTGCAAATCCAGGGTACGGTGTTGGAGATTTGTGAATGGAGAAGAGGTGGAAGAGGCATGGAGCTCCATTATGAATGGGAATTTAGTCGTATATTGGGAGCTCCAAGGCAAAAAGATTGGTTTATATTGATTCACATGCATTGAGGATGTGAACAAATGCATGGGGAGAGGTTCTCTCTCACACGCGGGTGCATAGGGGCGGTGCAAATCCAGGGTCCGGATTGCACTGAACCATGTTGACTCGTGTGCGGGTAAGACCTGAGCGCGCCGAATATCGGACCAATCTGGGTAAAATTTGCCCAAGCGGAACAACCAACATTTTGCCACGTAAACCTTTTTGCTGCTTGTGTTACGAATACATTAAAGAAAGATTAATGTAGCTGAGTGAAACGGATGTATTAAAGAAAGATTAATGCAGCCGAGTGAAGCATTGACCTTACACAGCTAACAAATAATGATCATTAAACAATTATTAACACTCCCATTGGTCTGAACTCCTATATAAGAAGGTTGCGACCGCAGGCAAAAGGTTATGCATATAGAAAAGCAGCAGAAGCTCTCCACCTATGTTCCCTCCTCCTTTGTAGTGAAACTTTTGCTCGGCAAAGTGCCCGTGATAGTTCAGGTACCACTCAGTTCGCCGTAACCACCAGTGCTTGGTGGAATCATGGTTTACTGTTGTATCCTGGGAAATAGACGTCTCGAGAAAGCCTTGAAGCACAGCCAAAGGGGAAGGTAAATCTGTTTCAAGAAAATTGTATTTATCACAGGCCTCGATTCGCTCAGCTCTAGACTGGTCACTTCACTCAGCTGTTCGCCCGCGCCGGTCTCTCGGAAGCGTGCTCGTCCGGTCGCTTTATAATCTTCGCCCGACCGACCCCCAGCATGCTCGGCCTCTTCGCCCGGCCAGCCTCCAGCTCGCTCGGCATCTTTCAATTGGCCGACCTCTAGTTCACTCGGCCGCTCGCCTTTTCGCTCGGTTGGTCGCTCTGCTGCTCTGCTTGACCGACCACTTGCACTACTAGAAAAATTGTTTTTAACGACGGTATCAAATACCGTCGTTATTGGTGGTTCAACAACGACGGTATTTAGTGCCCGTCGTTGATGTGTATGCATTAACGACGGTATTTATTCATGTCGTTAATGCTTTGGCATTAACGACCGTATTTGCTATTTTGGTCGTTAATGTCATGCTTTTAACGACAGGATTTCCTCCTGTCGTTATTGTAAGATCTTTAACGATGGGATTTTCTCCTATCGTTATTGCAACATTATAACTAGTTAAGAAAAAATTGTAAAAATAATAAAAAATAAAAAATATAAAATTATTAAAAATAGAAGAAAAAAATTCAGAGACTTTGAAAAGTGAGACTTACATTAAATTGAAGACACAAAATTATCTCCTATTCCAATGCAATGATTGTGATAAATCAAATTAAAGATACTAAACTATCTTCTAATCCAATGGTTGAGATGACTTTTGACTCAAATAAAATAAAATGATAACATTAAAATCTACCCTCATCAAATCGCATGCGTTCAACCCCATGTCCTAATCCAACCCACGCTCATTTTTTCCCCTAAATGCATCCAACCTTATTTTTGCCACCTATATACGTCTAAGCCCCCAAATTCCCCCAACTCCTTTGCGCGCGCGTCTCTTCATCTTCCTCGTCTTCTTCCATTGCCGTCGAGCTCAAGATATAAGCAGATCCGGCGGGCAGTAGGGGTGTGCAAGTTCGATGGGCAGCAGGGGCGTGCAGGTCCGGACGGCAGCAGGGCTTGCGCGATTCTTCATCTTCCTCACGTTTTATCGTTTATATTGAACTTGAGAGATCAGCAGGTCCGGTGGTCAGCAGGGTGCACAAGACTCTTCATCCTCCTCGAGTTCTACTGTTGCCGTCGAGCTCAAGAGATTAGCAGGTTCGGCGGGCAGCAGGGAAACCCTATTCCTGCAGTGACATTGTTAGTTCCCTGTAGTTATGTGTCCCCTTCCACCTCTAGGGATTTGAGCACGCAACGACGACTCCTCACTGTAGTTCCACCGTCGCAGAGAAAATCAAGAGATCGACAGCCCGACGGCAATCTCCAAGCTTCTATTTCAGGTGAGAAATTTGTCTTTCATCATTTCTATTACTGCTTTTATTTTCTCTTCATTTCAATGGAAGGATCCTTAGAATGATTACTTGTATTCCTCTTCGTTTTCTATCATAGTGATCCTTAGAATCTAATTACTTGTATTTTCTCTTCATTTTCTATGTTAGAGAACCTTAGAATTTGATTATTTGTATTTTCTCTTAATTTTCTATGGCAGGGATCCTTAGAATCTGATTACTTGTATTTCCTCTTCATTTTCTGCAGTAGGGATCCTTGAATCTGATTTATAGTTAAATTTGTCCACCTTTTTGAATATAGAATGACACCCGATAAGAAATGGATGGATTTTATTAATGATCGACTTGGTGAAGCATATGGACAGGGGATTGAAAATTTTTTAGACTATGCTTTTGAAAGAACAAGGGAAACAAATGAAATTCGATGCCCATGTGTTAAATGTGCAAAAGCACATTTTGGGTCTAGGGAATCTGTTAAAATGCATTTGATTGTTTATGGAATACTTCAAAATTATAGATTTTGGTATCATCATGGAGAAAAGCCAGAGGATGATTTGGAAATACACAATTCGGAAACTGAAGTAGATGATAACGATCACTTAATGGAAGATCTTCTAAGAGATTTACATCCACATTATGATGATTCAAAGTGTGCTAATATTAGTGAGGAGCCAAATGATGAAGCTAAAAATTTTTATAGATTATTAAATGATTCAAAAGAACCTTTGTACCAAGGATCAAGGGTTTCAAAATTGTTGGCATTAATAAAGTTACTTCATATAAAAAATGTTGGACAATGGACAAATAAATCATTTAGCATGTTGTTGCAATTGTTGAAGGAAGAAATATTACCAGAAAATTCTGATCTTCCAGATTCATATTCTAATGCTAAAAAGTTTATTAGAGATATTGGCCTTTCTTATGAAAAGATTGATGCATGTAAAAATAATTGTATGTTATTTTGGAAAGACCATAAGAACTTGGATTTTTGTGAAGTGTGTGGAATATCTAGATGGAAGGAGGATAGGCATAGTGGGGGAACTCAATTCAAAGCTAATGGAAAGAAGATTCCAAAGAAGATATTACGTTATTTCCCACTAAAACCAAGGTTGCAAAGGTTATTTATATGTTCAAAAACTGCCCCTTACATGAGATGGCACAATGATGCAAGGGTTGATGATGAAATTCTAAGGCATCCAGCTGATTCTATGATATGGAAATCATTTGATGAAAGATATAAAGATTTCTCCTCAGAGGCTCGCAATGTGAGACTTGGTCTCGCAAGTGATGAGTTTCAACCATTTGCAAATGCAAAAACAACATATAGCATTTAGCCTGTGATCCTTATTCCTTATAATTTAAACCCATCAATGTGTATGAACTTGTCTAACTTCATTTTATCCATGTTAATTCCTGGTCCAGAGAGTAGTGGAGATGCAATTGATATCTATTTGCAACCGTTGATCGATGAATTGATTGAGTTGTGGCACACTGGAGTAGAAACTTTCGATACATCAACTTCTCAAAATTTTACTTTACGTGCTGGTTTGTTGTGGACAATTAATGACTTCCCGGCATATGCAAATTTATCTGGATGGAGTACAAAAGGAAAGTTAGCATGTCCTTGTTGTAATAAGGATACTTTCTCAATGAGATTGACAAATGGTGGTAAAGAGTGTTATATGGGGCATCGACGTTATCTCCCATTAAACCACAAATGGCACAAGGATAAGCATTCCTTTGATGGTACAGTTGAAATGAGATTGCCGCCTAAATCATTTTCTGGAAAAGATATTTTAAGTCAAGTTCAGGATTTGGAAGGCATAATCTTAAGTAAGGATACTACTAGAAAGACAAAAATATCTCATGATAAACGGGGTGATAATTGGAATAAGAAGAGTATATTCTTTGAGCTACCATATTGGGAAACATTGTTATTAAGGCATAATTTGGATGTGATGCATATTGAGAAAAATATATGTGACAGTGTTCTTGGAACAATTATGGATATTAAAGGCAAGACTAAAGATAATCACAAAACACGTCTTGATTTACAACTCTTGAATATAAGACCTGAATTACATCCTGTTGCAATAGGAGATGATCTTGAGTTTCCCACTACACCTTACGCATTGTCCTCTAGTGAGAAACATCAGCTTTGTTTATTTCTTAAACAATTAAAAATGCCTGATGGCTTTTGTTCAAACATTGCGGATTGTATAAATGTTAGGGAGAACAAAGTTTCAGGTTTAAAGAGTCATGATTGTCACATCTTACTAGAATATCTTATTCCTGTTGCAACACGTGGATTACTTTCAGAATCAGTGTATGAAGCTCTTGTTGAGCTATCAATGTTCTTTTCTAGTTTGTGTTCCAAATCACTAAAGATGGAAGACTTGAAACAACTTGAAAGACAAATTCCTATCACACTTTGTAAGTTGGAAAAGATTTTTCCACCCTCATTTTTTGACATCATGGTACATTTGCCGATTCATTTAGCAATGGAAGCTATGCTTGGGGGACTTGTTCAATATCGATGGATGTATCCAATAGAACAAAAGTTGAGTACTTTCAAATCATATATTCGAAATAAAACTCATCCAGAGGCATCAATTGCTGAGGGTTATATAGCAAATGAGTGTATCAGTTTATGCTCAAGATATTTCGACACATCTGATTTTGGATGTATGGAAAGTAATGATGGTTTATCCATATTTTCATCCATTGAAGAGTTATCAACAGGAATAGCATGCAATTTGGATCGTGTTGACCAAGAGCGAGCTCACATCTACATATTAAAGAATTGTGAAGAAGTTCAATCATTTTACAAGTATGAAACTATAAACTTATTCTTCCATATTGTTTTTTTTAATTATGATTAACCTCTAAATTTCCTATGTAGTGACTACTTGCAAATCCGTGCTTCTAGTCATTTGGTTTTGTCCGATGAGGAATGGGATAAACAATTTATTAACTGGTTCAGAGTTAGAGTAAGTGAGATTTTTAATGCACATACATGTCTTTGTTTTCACTAATAAATTATATCTTGAGAGTAAGAATTTTTTTCTTTCAAATTTGATAGGTCGAGAGGTTACATAAAAATGACAAAACCAAAAAAAATGAAAGATCTGCTTTCTTTGGCATGTGGGCCTACACAGTATGGGAAGTCATTTGTATGTTGTAAAGTAAATGGATATAAATTCCATACTGAAGAGCACAGCAAGGGCCTAAGGACACAAAATAGTGGTATTCTCGTTGTTGGGAACTATGGTGCAGAAAATATTGACTATTATGGAGTGTTATCACATATTATTGAATTACAATTTCTTGGTGAAAGGCAAATTGTGGTTTTCAAGTGCAAATGGTTTGATGTGCATTCTAGAGAAAGAGGGATCAAAGTGGATAAATATGGTTTTGTTAGTGTAAATTGTCAACGGATTTTGAAATCAAATGAACCTTTTGTATTGGTCACTCAAGCATCGCAAGTGTTTTATGTGATAGATAATACCTCAAAAGGTTGGCACATAGTGACAAAAACATCTCCTTGATACTCATATAATATGTTGACGAAGAGATATTCAATGCCTACAAATATAGATGATATTCCCGAAGCTTATCAAAATTAAGGATAGAATAATATAAATCTTTATTTGCTTTTGTGTAAGTGTTAATGTTTTAAACTACTTTGATTCTATTTATATTATTCTTTTCATTTAACTAATATGATAATGTATTTGTTGTAGGATCATGGACTCTCAAAATTCATCTTTGGGTACTAAGAGGAAGCTATTTATAGCACTAGGTTCTTTAGCTCGAGGTCGTGGAAAAAACACAAGGCATTTAGGATTGTCTGGACAAAATCATGTTTCTAGATCAATTGAACATGAGTCTTCTTTGGTGAACACATATAACAACGATATGCAATGTGTGTCTGAACAAGTTGACCATGTGGAAGATTCTCAAGCTCAAATGGAATCTAGCCAAGGTATCAAAAAGTAATTTATAGTGTGGTAAAAATATTTTCATGTTTAGACAAATCATTTTCATGTAAATCTAAACTAATTATTTTCATGTTTAGACAAATCATCTACTCAACAAAATTTGAACAAGCGAGGTAAAAATAAGTGTGGTACTGTGTGTAAATTGAAAAATGGAGAGAAACTTCTTATAAATTTCTATATGGGTCGAGCTGTTGGGTTGAATCATCAAGCCTTTACAAGACATTTGGGTATAATTGTAAGAGATGGAAATATATGCCCAGTTCGAGTTCTTGCGTGTAAAATTGGTGAAGATGCTAAAAATCACATGTGGGTTGCTGTTACGGTGAGTCTATTACCAATCTTTAATACTTCCTATAAATTTCTTAGGGGAAGTACTCTTTGAATGTGTCACTATCATTATGTATGTAGGTTCCTATTATATAGTTATGGATTTGATGCATTTCTATAGGAGACTTGATCTATGCTTATTTTTGTAAAGCTATGTGATTTATACTTTCTACAGCTAAGATTTAGATGCATCATATCATGATATATATTGGCATATAATTTCATATATATGGAATTATCTGTGCAAGTAGTCCTTTATTTTTGCCACCGTGGATGGAATTGTATCCATATCATAGTTTATTGATTGGACTCAAAACAAATCATATGAAATATTCCTTTATTGCAAGGTAGTCCTTTATTGATGTTCCTTTTAATCGTATTTTTGTGTTTTGAATCTTCACAAAATAAAACAATTTGCATGGTTATTATATGAAATATCTTATGCCCTTTTAACAGACAAGTTATGTCATATTATTTCAACATGTGCTTAAAATATTTAATACTAACCAATTTTTTTATTATATGAAATATCTCACTATTATATGCTTACCAAAAAATTTTCAGGATAAGTTCAAAAATGATGATATTGAGCTATATCGTGAGGCAACCCTTAAACATATGCAACAATTATGGAAGAATTGGAGATGCGAGATGAACTCCAAATTTGTAAAACCATGCAAAACACGTCAAGAAGTTTTACAAAATGTTCCCAAGGGAATGGATAAACAAGATTGGAAATGGTTGGTTAAAGAATATTTTTTAAGTGAAAGTTTTCAGGTTATTCTTATCCCATCTTTTTTATGTTATAAATTATTTTTTAAATTTAAATGCATTTTTTATAAAATTATATTAATATTAATATATTTGCAGAAAATGAGTAAAACAAATACACAGAATAGATCCTTGAAATCTATGCCACATCGAACAGGAAGCAAACCTTTTAGGCAATTGGCATATGAAATGGTAAGACATATTTTTTAAGGATTTTATATTAATTTAGACATAAAATTGTGTCTTATTAATATTTATAGGGAGGAAAAGATGGACAACCTCCAGATTTTGCATCAATGTTTTTTTAGATAAGAAAAAAGGGAGACCATATTGTTGATCTTGATGCAATTGAAAAATATGTGAGTATATAACATTTTAATTCATTTCTTCACATGATATTTGATTCATCATAGATTTCAAAATCTTTTAACTTATTGAAGGATGATATTTATGAAGTTGTTCGAGAAGATTCTTCCTTATCAAATATTCAACTTGTTGAGAAATGTTTTGGACCTCAACGACATGATCATGTTTTTGGCCATGGAGGAGGAGTGAGGCCTAAAGATGTGAGAGGACCTATTGCGTCAAAGCAAGAACTTCATCACGAGAATGTCACACTACGTGAGAAAATGAATAATATGGAATATGGAATCTGAATTTAAAGCTTTTAAGGAGTTGATGTTGAAAATTTTACCACCTAATGCGCAAGTGAATGCATCGGCTTCAAATACTATTGAAGGTTGAATTAGTTACTTTAATTTTTTTTTACTATTTCTTGTTTATTACTTGATAATGAGAATGAATAGTTTTGTTCATTTTGAGTTGTAAATGCTTCATAGGCGCACAAGCAATTGGTGAAGAACAATAGAATGAAGGTTCATAGGCACAAAAGCAATTGGTGAGGAACAAATAGGCTCATCTTAGTAATTGACAGGTATTCTTTAAAACACTCTTCATACTTTGTTGTAATGTTATGGAATATGTAATATCTTTTACATGTTAGGAAATAATACTTTTCAAAATAGAATAAAGCTCACTGATTTTTTTTTTTAAAAAAAAAGCTTTGCCCAGCTCACATGCATGTCATAGCTTACATTTGATTGTTGATCTGCATGTGTCACACACTTTTCTTTCTGTACATCTACCCTATCACAATTGTTTTCATATAGCAATTGCAATATTAACCGTTCATTGGAGGTAGATTGGGTAAGTTACTGATGGATCAACAAAGTTAAAAGATTTTTGTACCTTACTACTGGACTTCACATGAACATCGTTGCATTCCAATTTTATAATTGCCATGTCTATTGCTACATATGGACAATCACATTTTCGTTGAATAACCATAGCCTCTCTCACTAATGGTTCCTTAACATCATTTCCAAATAAATTTTGTACCTTGTTTCTATCATTTATAGTAAGTTTGCTATTTCCAGTAGTTTGTATGTAAAGATTTCTAAGTTATGTTAAAGTTTTTATTGTGATACTCATTTTTTTTATATTTATTACAGGTATTGAAGCTTGGAAGGGAAATAGACTTTTTGAAGTTTTTGAGAATGTCAACATTTTGCATAGGAAGACTTTAGATAAATGAATACTTTTGATGTAATAGATGTTAATTTTGTTGGATGATAACTAGACATTGTGATATCAAGTTTAATGATATAGAAACAATTATCATGAATTATCGGATAATGTTTTAGTTTTTATTAGCATTCATTAATGAATTTATATATATATATATATATATATATATATATATATATATATATATATATATATAGTCCGATAAGTGATATCGTTGTTGCCATTAACGACGGTATACAAAACCGTCATCGCCATTAACGACGGTATGCTAAGCCGTCGTTAAATAATTAAACGATGCTAAATTGTAGCATATATAACTGTCGTTATTATTATTAACGACGGTACTATAACTGTCGTTACTATCATTAACGACGGTATCTAAATCCGTCGTTATTGTCACTAACGATGGTAGTTAATACCGTGGGTAAAATCTTTTACCGACGGTATTTTGTTTCCCGTCGTTAATCAATTCCCGACGGGTACTTTTAGCTACAACTTCCTACGGTATTAAATACCGTCATTGATGACCTTTAACTACGGGAAATGCCCCTTTAACGACGGGAAATACCGTCGTTAAAGGGCCCTTTTTTTAGTAGTGTTGGCTATTTCACTCGGTCTATCGGCCCAACCGACCTTGATCTGTATCTCGCTCGGCACTCGATCGCCAATCTCGCTCGGCTAAGTTGCCCGACCGGCCTTCAACTCGCTTGATCTCTCTGCTCACCCGACCGGTTGTAAGCTAGCTCGGTCACTATGCTCGGCTAGTCTCAAGTTTACTCGAGAGCTAGACCGCTCGACCATTGTGCAGCCTTCATTCGATACTTGGCAGATATCAGTCATTCCTGACAGCCTGAGATTATCAACTCAGACCATTTGACAGATAAATGAATTTAATTCGATGTATTTAAATTCATCTAATATCCCTTAAATCTCCTACCACAGATTACTTTTGCTAACATACGGGTCATAATATCTTCCTCTCTCACCCAATACATATCAAGTATATGCTCCTTGAATGGAGATTGACTAGACCTCACAGGTCATCCGAGTTGGTATGTGGTGGGATGCTTGCCACATGAGGTCGCGGGGTCGAAACGCAGGGTAGTTGGGGCGTAAATCCCCGGTCCTTGTGCAACTCACTCCACTTGCCACATGCTCGCTCAGGATGCTGTGATTTATCTCTCTCGTGATGGCCTTGGATCGGGTGCGGCGGGGGCGCTCGCCTTTTTGCCACTTGAATGGAGATTGACTTCTTTCCTCGTAGAGTTGATCATGTAGAAAGAAGGAAGCCTCTTTAGTAATCTTAAAAGTTTTGTTAGTGATCTCAAATGAGATGACATATCTTCTTCAATTAACTATTAGATTGTTAACTTTAATTATGCACAAATTTCATCACCCATTTCATTATTAATAATTAATATTCCCATTGCCTAGTTAATTTGACGGTAGGTTATAAATTAACTTCGTAATTTACCTATATTCACTTTCCAATAACTCCTTCAGAAAACATTTAATTCAATCTTCTACCATAAGTAGAAATAATGAAATATTTTTAAATCAATCGTGGACCATCATATTGAATACTCGTATATTAAAAATTAATATTGTGACTTTAGAAAATTTTTTAATTTTATTTATTTATAATAATTTATATGATTTTGGGTGGAAAATATCATTTTAGTATTTTTGCTTTCAAAGTTCCAAGAATTACTTTTTGCAACTTTCTGAGAATTTTAAAATTGCCATTCGGATTGTCAAAAATATTTATTTTTTTTTAAATTGATTTGATAAAAATTTGACTCAACCTTTTTATCTTTAGTCCATGTCTTAGTTAAATAATTTGAACTTGTTCATATTTTGATCGTTCCGTTGGATTTTGTTAAATTTGTTTAAATTTATCTTTGTTGATGAGTGATTTGAATTGTGTTAATCTCGAGCTTAACTAATGATTTAGAATGATTATTTGATCCGATTCAATTTATTCCTAAATTTGATGAACATTGATTTCTGTTGCGGGTAGTTGATTTATTAGGAGTGGGCCCTCTCCGACCCTCTCCGACGACGATGCCCCATCTGCATTTCTAAGAGGTATATGAGTGAACGAGCCCTTTTAGCAATGACTTCCGACCATCTTTGATGCAGAACCAACAATCAATAGAACTGTCCAATTGGAAAGTGACGTTGGACTAACAGCCAAACCGTGACGTTGGGTTAACAGCCAGACCGAACCAGTGCTACGGATCATCGGCTGTGACCTATCGGGTGAAGGCTCGCTTGTGCGGTTGGATGGAAGGCGCCGTTTCAATCATGTGGTCGCCTATGTAGCTTGCTCGGGATTTATACGAGGATACATGTGGATATTTTCCTTCTATGGTTATATGAGCCCCTCTTTATCTTTTCTCAAATTGTTGATGCTGTCTCACATTCGCGAGACCCCATCTCCACCCCTTTACCGACATGACTGTCGAGGGATAACGTCGGCAACACTATCGCCCGATTGACGTTCTCGGACTCGCAGCCATAGGTGTTAAACGTAGGGATAATAATTTTCCGAATTTGACGGAGGATTCGATATCTGATCTGAATAGAGGAAGATATGGATGGATTATCGATATCCTATCTAAATCTCCGATTAAATTATATATATAGAGAGAGAGAAAGAAAGATTTGATATGCTAAGCGACATTTTGTACGCGACCATGGCTATCTGACACAGCCAAAACTCAATTTTTTTAATCTCTCATCTGCATGTAACAACTTTTCTCTCTCATCTGCATGCAACAAATATAAAATTCTCATATCTCTCTCATTTGATTGCATGCAACAATCACTGTGCTGCTAATTTTTAAAGGTGATGTAGCTGCTACTACACAATAGCTGTTACACGTTATAGCAGCTTCTATATAGTATCTGCTATAATGTGTAGCAGTGTTATTGTGTAGCTACTGCACCGTTGTAGCAGCTACTGCACCGTTGTAGTAGTTTCTGCACTGTTGTAGCAGCTTCTGCATCGTTATAGCAGCTATTGCATAATAACTGCTACAAGTTGTAGCAACTACTGCATAGTAGCTGCTATAACGTTGCATCATCACTACCACAATAAGTTTTTGCATGTAATAATAGGAGAGAGAAAATAAAATATCATTTTAATTTAAAAAGAGAGAGAGAAAAGTTGTTGCATGCAGATGAGAGAGAGAGAGATTAAAAAAATTAGATTTTGGCCGTGTCAGATAGCCCACGTCGGATTTCGCTCACGGCCGCACACAAAATGTCGCTTAACATATCAAATATATATATATATATATATATATATATATTCCTTTTCCAAAATAAAAAAATCCACTAACTATTTTTTTTTTGACGTTAGGAGTGGGCTATATAGATGTTTAATCCATTGTTTTATTTTTTAATATGATAATTAATGATAATAAAGGAAATAATTTCTAATTGATTTGAGATTTATTATATTTGATACACAATCAAGATCGACATAAATCAAATAGGAAAGATAATATTTCCATGTCTATTATATTACCATGTTTATAATTATTATGATTGTAATCTTTCCATTATTGTTTTGGACAACTTGTATAAATAATCGCTTTAGTAATAAGATTATCAAAAAACTTTATATTATTTCTTTCCTCTACCTATTGATTTCTACATAGTATCAGAGCTATGATCCTTCCTTTTCCTTATCTTCCCTCAAAATTTAGCTTTTTCCTTCTTTAATTCCTCTTCCAGTACCAAATTTCTACAACATTAGTCAGCAATAACGTGAACATCTTAGAGCACAACAGCAACTTGGAGCAACCCAAAGATCAGCGTGCTCCAGCAACATCTTGCAGTCTCATCACCGATTTCGGCGCCGATGTTCCTTGCTGCTGATTTCAGCGCCGCCATTCTTTACTGCTGATTTCGACGTCGACATCCTTTGTTACCGATCTTGATGCCAACGTCCTTTGCTGTTGATTTCCGCACTGACATCCTTTCTTGCCAATTTTGTACGACAACCTTGGGAACTTCAACAACTACGGTAACAATCTTTCTTCAAAAAAAAAAAAGAAAAAAAATTAGAAAAAAAACTGAGAGGAAAAAAAACAAAGAGAGAAAAAGCAGAGAGAGAAAAAAACAGAGAGAAAAAAAGTGAAAAAAATATATCTTCTCTCGAGTCTACTGAAATCTCTTCACCATCACAAAATACCTCTTTTTCAATTCCTATGATTCCTTCTTTCTTCGTTAAACATGACCATGATAATTATTTACTATGGAAATTATAATTTTTTCCTTTACTTTGTGTTCATGATTTACTTGGTCATGTTGATGATAGTTTATCCCCACCTCAAAACAATGTTTCATCCTATACTATTTGGTTTAAGAATAATCAATTAGTCTTGACTTGGTTAATTTCATCAATTACTGAGTCTATACTTCCTATGCTCGTTGGGCTCAACACTTCGCACTAGGTTTGGGAAGCTCTTGATCATTTTTTTGCATTTCACTCTCAAGCACGAGTTCTCCAACTTCATCTACAATTACAGTTTGTACAACGAGGAGATGCCTTCATCAATGATTATATGCAATCAGTCAAGACCATTGCCGATAACCTAGTTACAATTGAAGATCCAGTCTCTGATCCAGAACTATTAATGCATGTTCTTGCATATTTATGTCCTCAATATGATAGCTTTGTTCCTAGTGTGATGACTCGCATTGATCAAGTGTCACTTGAAATACTTCATGGTATATTATCCTCTCATGAAAAGCTTCTACAAATACAATCTCAAAGGATGTCAGATTCTCTATCTTTATCGGCACACATGATTAGCAAGGCTCCATAACCTGATCAACATAATCAACCTCCTCCCCAATATGGTCAACAAATTCAGTTTGGAGGTTTCAGAGGTCGAGGTCGAGGTCGAGGACGCTGTCAGATTTCCTTCAATTATGGTCATTATGCTCAAAATTATTATAAAAGATATTATTCAAATTTTTGAGGAGGACTTGTATCATCAAGTCGACCCTCTCCCTCATCTTGGCAATCTAGTACTCAATTATCTAATTCTGGAGCATTTTCACTCTCCATCCCTCCTAATGCAACGTCATCAATTCCTAAAACCCTAAGATGACATCTAGATTCTGGAGAAATTCATCATGTTACATCAGAGTATAATATTGTTACAGAAGCTTCACCTTATCATGGACCCGACATGATACAAATAGGCAATCGCTTAGGTTAGCAAATTGCTCACATTGGAAATACATCATTTCATTCATATGGTCATACTTTTCGCATGCGCAACACTTTTTATGTTCCTTCTATTACTAAAAATTTACTTTCCGTCCATCAGTTTACTCTTGATAATAATGTGTTTTTTGAATTTCATTCTAATCATTGTCTTGTGAAGGATCCCGCGACAGGAATTATTCTACTCCAAGGGGATACTAAAAACGGTCTTTATCATCTGCAACCCACCTCTCTCAAAACCTTTGTTGGAGAACGCATGGATAAATTCTCGTGGCATGCACGTCTTGGTCATCCATCTCTATGTCTTGTTCAGAATATTATTAATCATTTTGGTTTACTAACTTCTTTAGCATCATCATCTCATTATGTGAAGCTTGTATGAAAACGAAATCTCATAAACTACCTTTTGTTTCCTCTACTCGCAACTGTAGTTTTCCTTTAGAAATTATTCACTTTGATGTATGGGGTCATGCTCCTATTCTTTCTAATTAGGGTTTTCTTTACTATGTTATTTTTATTGATAACTTTAGCAAGTTCACTTGGATTTTTCCTATGAAAAGAAAATCTGATCTCTTTGATATTTTTGTCATTTTCAAAATCATGTTGAGCGATATTTTGATCGTAAAATACTCTCCCTTCATTCTGATTGGGGAGGAGAGTACCAAGCGCTTCATCGTCATCTTACTTCTTCTGGCATTCTCCACAAAGTCTCTTGTCCCCAAACTCCTGAACAAAATGGATCCGTTGAAAGAAAACATCATCATGTGGTTGAAACTGCCTTAGCTCTTCTTAATCATGTCTCAGTTCCACTTAAATTTTGGGATGACACCGTCCAAACCGCGGTCTACCTTATCAATCATTTACCAACTACACTACTTCAAAACAAGTGTCCCTTGGAAATATTTTATAATCATTCTCCAGATTACTCCTTCTTCCGTATCTTTGGTTGCGCATGTTATCCTTGGCTACGACCTTACTCTAAACACAAATTAAACCCTCGCTCTCAATAATGTGTTTTCCTTGGTATAATAATTTACATCATGGGTACCGTTGCCTCCATATTTCGACCGGACGGATATATGTTTCTCGACATGTTACTTTTGATGAATCTCTTTTTCTGTTTGTAGTTGTTACCTCAGATCCTCCTTCAGATAATCGAGGCACCTTTCTAATATCACCGAGTAATATACTAGAATCCCCATAGATTGCTCCATTTGGACATATTGAAAGAACAAGGGGGGATGGTATCTTGGGTCTTGCTCTATCTCCACAAATTCCTGTAGACTCTGCGGCTAGTGGTGATCCACTCTCTAGTTCTGATTCTCATGCTTCATCTCCATAAATTCCTGTAGACTCAGTGACTAGTGGAGATCCACTCTAGTTCTGATTCTCATCCGTCTGACCACTCATCTCTAAGTAACTCTGATGATGATACTCCTCGATGAATACTTCCTCTAAGCAATATTTATGCACGATGTCAACCAGTTTCCACTTGTTATCCTCTTCCACGTGCTTTTATTGCTTCTTTAAATTGTGTTGAACCTTTTAGTTTTACATAGGCAGTCAAAGATCCAAATTGGAGTGCTACGATGACTACAGAATTTGATGCTCTTCTTTGCAATGCAACCTGGAGCTTAGTTCCTCATACCCCATCTATGAATATTGTGGGCTCTAAATGTGTTTAATGAATTAAGTATCATGCAGATGGTTCTATTGAATGTTACAAAGCTCGTATTGTTGCTAAAGACTTTAATCAACAGCCAGATATTGACTTCAATGATACTTTTAGTCCAGTCGTCAAAATTACAGCTATCAGATTGCTACTATCTATAGTTGTTAGCTCCAATTGGCCAATACGACAATTAGATGTTTCCAATGATTTTCTTTATGGATACCTTGAAGAAACTATTTATATGGAGCAACCCTCTGGATTCATCCACTTGCAACTTTCAACACATGTGTGTCAACTTCAGAAGTCAATATATGGTCTTCGACAAGCACCTCATGCATAGTTTCATTGTCTATCTACCTGGCTTCATTCTCAGAGATTTTCTGGTTCAAAAATAGACTCTTCCTTATTCTACAAATGTCATGAAAAATTTTCAATATTTATTCTGATTTATGTGGATGATATATTAATAACTGGTAGTGATCAAAATGACATTACTTCTTTACTACATCTTCTCCGTCAAGAGTTTTCTATTCGAGATCTTGACAATGCTCATTTTTTCCTTGGTATAGAGTTTCTCTCACATTTTGAAGGTTGTCTTCTATCTCAGAGCAAATATATTGTTGGACTCCTATAATGAGTTAAAATGGATTGTGCACGTCCTATCTCCACTCCGATCATTGAGGGTGGTTTCACTGCACATTCATCCTCCTCTTCAATGTCTAACCCCCAGATCTACCATAGTATTGTTGGTACCCTACAATATGTCACAATTACACGATCCGATATTGCTTTCGCTGTGAATCGTGTCTGTCAATTTATGCATGCTCCTACTGAACATCATTGGGAAAGTGTTAAGAGAATTCTTCGATATCTCAAAGGCACTATTCTACATGGTCTTCTTTTATATCATCAGTCTTCACGAGAGTTGATTGTCCACAGTGATGCAGATTGGGCTGGATCTCCCAAAGATAGACACTCTACTAGTGAATATGCTATATTTCTTAGGCGAAATCTTATTTCCTGGCTTTCAAAAAAGCAACCTACAGTCTCTCACTCAAGTACTGAAGCTAAATATAAAGCTATCGCTAACGCAATGTCAGAAATTATTTGGCTACAATCTCTTCTTTCGAAATTACACTTTTTCCCAACTGTTACGCCTAAAATCTGGTGTGATAATATTGGAGCAACTTATCTTGTGGCAAATCCTATTTTTTAATACTCGTACCAAACATGTAGAGATTAATTTTCATTTTGTTTGTGAGCGTGTGGCGACTCGACAACTTTTTATTTCTTAGATCTCTACGGAAGATCAAATTGTTGATATTAATTAATTAGGATTTATTATATTTGGCACACAATCAACATCGACATGAATCAAATAGGAAAAATAATATTTCTAAGTCTATTATATTACTATGTTTATAATTATTATGGTTGCATGCTTTATTTAATCTTTCCATTATTATTTTGGACAACTTGTATAAATAAGCCTATTGACTTTAGTAATAAGATTATAAAATTTTTTTATATTATTTCTTTTCTCTACCTATTTATTTCTATAATAATAATTCTAATATTTTTTTGTTGAATGATGATAGTTGAATGGAAAGGAACAAAATTATTAGTATATAAAATATTTAATCCTTTAATGGATATAAGTATGAGGATAAATATCCGATCTTCGATGAATTTGAGGACGGAGGATTTGAAATCCAACTTGAATCCGTTATCATCCCTACTTGAAGGCCTTAGAGGACCCACTTTGATCTCTCTTACGGAGATGGAAGGAGAGGACGAGCCCAAGCGTGTTAAAAGAACACTATCAAATTAACGTTGCTTGTGCTAAGAGTTACAAAAAGTCACATGTACGATGTAATTCTGGATGGTGAACGCCAAGAGAATGACAATAGAATTGTGGCCATAGGAGTTGGTAGAACAACGTCGGGCTCCTCTGCCAACCATTGTTGAAATGGTCAGAGGCCCAATTATGTGGGAAGAATTCTCACGGATGGTGACCACAATAGTTGAGACGACCTTATGATGACAAGGCCCCGTTCCCAGTCCAATGGTCGAGGTAGAACTAGAACGGATTCTGAAAGAGACGGTGGCCATACCCGAGCCCACCGCTCATACTCGAAAGGAGCCACCTAGCTTAGTATATCATCCTAATAAACATCCAACCAATGTGGAGTCACTTAGGTTATTGCCAGATAAAAGGATGGTCGCATGATCAATGCTGTTCGTCAAGGGTATTTTGAAGGAAGAGTTGCCCAGCCACTTCCGACCGCTTCGTATTCATGAATATAACAGTACTGTCAATCCGGAGGATCATCCTGTCGCTTTAAACGTAGCCTTACTTCTTTGATAATTTTTTCACATTATTCTTACATCATTTATCCAGTTCGAAGAGGTATTCACTACTTCTCACAACCTCTTTAAGTTTAAACAAAAATCGATGGAGTCATCCCTCTTGAGTTGCACTAATGATATCCTCAGCCGTGCCCGAGATTTTGATGGGATCTTTATTGTATTTATTTTTATTTATAAAAATTTATTTATAATTTATCTCAAATTCATTTAAATTTTGTTTCAGATTCATCTCTAATTTATATACATTTGAAACTGATTATATTTCTATTCTAAAAATCCGTCTCTAATTTTTTATAAATTTAAATGTCCCAAATTTTTATTAGATTTTAAATGGATTTTTTTTTAAGAAATTATATTGTTTCAAATTTTATTCATAATAATCTGTATTTATTTGTTATAAAAATTTATTTACAATTTGGTCTCAAGTTCATTTTAAATTCAATTTCAAATTCATCTCTAATTTTCATAATTCGGAAACAAATTTTATTTCTATCTTAAAAATCGGTTTCTAATTTATATAAATTTAGAATATTTTTTTCTATCTTAATTTTTATTAAATTTTAAATTGATATTTTTGACATATTTTTTATTTCAAATTTTGTTTGGAATTTGTATTCATTTTTGTTTATATTTTTTTTTGTAATTACATCTCAAATTCATTTTAAATTTTGTTTCAATTTCTTTTTTATATTATATTTTATTTAACTAAAACGTAGCAAATCCATTTTTGATTTATCAAAATTTGAAATGAATTTTAATTTTATTTCAGAATTCTATTTTTGAAATCTTGATTTCTTGTAGATGGGCACACTATGAACGTCGAGGCTTGGATAATGAGATGGAAAGGGTAATGACTCTAAGCCCCCGATAAGAGCCTTGCTCATAACTCTCCCCCCCTATCAATCGCGACCTCTCCTATAATACCAACCAAGGCAAGGCCACCCTGGTGCTCCGAGGCCACCTCCTCCTCTCACTAGAACTAGGTTGTCCTTGAGCAGAAACCTGAGGCCCCAACTCTGGATAACTTGCCTATCTAGGGGATCATCAACATGAACTTTGAAGGATCCATGGACAATGATTCCAACTAAGCCCGAAAGTGGTATAGTCAGGAAGAGTGTATTTCAATTAATGGGGCAACTACAGAACCTGGACATGTGCTTGGGTTCCGGCCTGAAGATTTAGAAGGCATTTTAATCTCCAACAATGTTCCTTAGTAATATGAGCTACGATTGCCAATTTTGAGGTAGCTCGGGTCTTTAGTGATGCAGACAACTCTGTCAATATTTTTTCTGGGCGACACGAGAATGGATGGGGATAAGTTTGGAAGACTTGCAGAGTGTTAACACTTATTCGGATTCTTGAGGCATGTCATGATAAACTGGCACTCATTTTGGGGATAGAGCCTAAATGGAGAACCATGCATTGTGACCACTTTTAATATTATCTTGGGTCAACTGACACTCAACTTCCTCCAAGCATTAGCTTCCCCTTATCATCATAAGATCAAGTTCCCGGTGGGGAATGAAGTAGGTGAGTCTAGGGGAGATCAACAAATAGCCCAAAAATATTACATGGAGATGATTTGAGTTGATTGGAAGAAGAAAGCAAAGCACCAAGTCTTATTGGGCTCACAAAATCAACATATGGATGGGGTATATGTAAGGAACTAGATGCGCTAAACACGCAAACGCACAGCGAAAAATACAAGTTCCTCTAGAAGATCCATACGAAGGGGAAAAAAATTACTACATATACTAAGCTTTCTAACATGATAGTAGTATACCTTTGTAGCGTGCTCACGGACTCCCGATAGCTCGGATCGCAGTACGATCTCACGTTCGCCCCTCTACGGTATCCACACGAACAAGTGTTCGTTTGTCTCACAAACTCACAAGATGGAGATGAAACCACCTAAGGTTGTGCTAGCAACCTTGAGAAGGTTTCGACCAAGAGGAGAGGAGAGGAAGAGGAAGAAGCCAAAAAATGAAGAAGTTATGAAAACTGAGAAGAAAAATGGCTTAAGTATTTTTCATCCAATGAAAATACTTAATGATCATTAATTCCTTAATGCTCATTCATTCTCCATTAAGGACCACATTTGAAAACTCCTCATTTTCAAATCACTTTCGAAAATTGAATTGAATGAAATGATTCATTGAATTCAAAATTCAATGAATGCCTCCATTAAGTCTCACTTGAGTCTAACTCAAGTCTAATCCACTTGAGTCTAACTCAAGTCTAATTCAATTGAGTCTTACTCAATTAATCCTCATACAATTCAAATTCAATGAATCAGTACTATTTCATTAATTTGAATTTGACTTTCTCTTGTCTAGTTTGAATTGGACTTAATCCAATAATTAGATTCAATTGAGTCTAACTCAATAAGTCCAATTCAGATTAGACTTAATCCAATTATTCATCATATGAATATATCTCTAAATCTACTTGTTCTTTGTGTGTGACCCAATAGGTTCTCGTAACGTTGGCAATGTATCCAAATTAACATTTAAATACATAAGCAATGAGTGGCATCTAGCAAGGCATCATTGCTACCCAAGTAATAAGAAGGTCAAGATCCGACCTAACTTGTCCGTGACTATTATCTTGTATGACTTGGTGCCTCTATCCTTGATATCTAGGTTGATCAATGAGGCATAGACCATGTCATCCTCTTATCAACCTTTGTGTTTCTTGATCTCTAAGTAGACACATTCAATCAAATAAGCTCAATATCTCATATTGACTCATTTGCACATGGTCATGCTTTCTTGTGTCCTACTAATCAAGGGGCCCACATATATCGCTTTCGGCATATGGAAGTGATAGATCTCATCTACATCACTCACATCCCTCCGCATAATTCATTGTATACCCAGTGATCGACTTTATTGTCCACCTTGTTACTGGTGACGTTTGCCGATACCAAAGTACACAACTCCTTATGTAGGGAACCGTAGTGACTTCAGGTCCAAGGACTATTCATACCAATAGTCACATGAGAATGTTTATGACACTCATATAATGATCCATGAAACATTCTCATGGCGGGTCATTCAGTATATATTCTCTAATATATACCCATGTGTCAACCTGATATCTCATATCCATGACTTGTGAGATTAAGTCATCCGTTGACCTACATGTTAGTCTTAACATATTAATATTGTCCTTGTATATTAATGCTTGACTAGGAATAATTAAGAATAGTGTTCTCTACAATATCTCACTATCAATTCAACCAATTGATATACTGTAGATAAGAACCTACTATCCAAGGACATTATTATACTTATTCAATTGGCACTGAACTGAAATAAATATAATAACCAACTTTGTATTTTGGGTAGCAGTAATATATGATACAATAATGTACCATTTACAATCATCTTATAATTGATACTAGAGCTAATACTAACAGTATAGACCGAGTCTAAATAAGAACCTTCCTCAAGACAGTAAGGGAAGTTTTACTTCACTTGAGAGAATGATATATAGGAATGTTGTGATCATGAATGGGACCAATCTAATGTAGTGCCTTTGATATTTAACTGCTAAAGGATTTAGGTCATTCGTCCTTATACAACCAAAAAAAATTCATTCACTAGTTAGTAACAAGGAATGCCAATATCCCTAATATAGGAAGTTAATGGAAAAAATAAAGAACCTTACAACTTTACCAAAATTAACCCCAAGATTTAGTATTATAAGTCCCTGATCCCTTAAACAAACAATGCCCCTTTAGGTATGCAGGAAGACCAGATCAGCTAAAAGTTCAGTTTCCTACTCTTTATCCCTTCGCTTCTTCCATTTAGATGGTGGAGCTTTTTCTTGAGCCCGAGAAGCTCTTAAATTTTCAATGATCTTCTATAGCTTAGCTCCGTAGTGAAGAGAGTCGGCTAAATGCTTCAATGCATTGTGTTTATCCAACTCTTCTCTATGGGCCCAGTCCTCAGATGACTTCACCCGAGCTATTATACGTGATGTTTCTACCTTAGCTGCCCTCCAATCTACATTGAGTGTTGATGCAGGGAACACTAGACGATCAAATCTGAGTTTTGATAATAGCAAAAGGTTCAAAAGTTAAGATGTATTATGATCTAATATGTGTTACTGAACTTGGAGGAAAGCCCTAAGTATTTTTAGGTAAAAGTCCTAGTAGATTCTAGGCAGATGAAAAATCCTAGGGGAGGTAACCCTAGGTCCTAGGGGGTGGTAACCCTAGGTTATGGAAAGTCCTAGCTGCGGTTAGGCAACCAAGTCCTGGTCCGGGGGACTGAGTGAAGTCTTGACGGGTTGAGGACTTTGGGCGAAATCCTAGAGTCGAGGACTCTGGGTAAAAATCCTGGGGGTCACGGACACTAGGTGGAAGTCTGGACGGGTCGTGGAGCAGACATTCAGCATGAAGTCCTGGAATCTCGGATGCTAAGCAAAAGTCTGGACGATGACCGATCTAGCAAAAGGTAAACTCTCCTGAGAGGAGTAGGTGAGGGCGTGTTCTTCGAAGAGCGAATAGTAGGCATCAGTCCGACCTAGAGTTTCAATGAAACTCAAAATCAGGATTCGACAATTCAAAGGCTGTAAAAAATTATCTTTATATGTTATTTGCCTTTTATTCTAACTCTATTTTATAGGAATACTAACACTTTACATGTTAGAATTTTGGCTTGTTCGGTCAACCAAATGTCCTGATTGGTCGACCGAACCCTCAAGTAAAAAGATCATATAAGAAGCGACTTGATTTGGTTCGACTAATGGATCGGTTAACTGAACCTAGGATTCAGTCGACTGAACAGTGGATAAAAAACGACTTGATCAGATCGGGTTGATCATACTAGATAAGTTAACGAGGATAGCAAGATTGGTTGACAGAATTGCGGGATCGATCAACCAAATGGCGGGATTTGTCTACCGAACGAAGGATCTATCCGAAGCGGAAATATCTGGATGGGAAGCTAGGTATAAAATATGACAACAAAATAATAATTAAAAATAAGATTATTTGACAAATAATCTTACTAGAATTTTTTGGAATTTTTAGAAATTTTCTGGGATTTAATTGGAGTCTGTACTACATATTTAGAGGGGATGTACTTGTGGGCTTGAGAAAAAGCCTGTTTGGAATATCCAAATATGGGAGTTGATTGAGCAATAAACTTAGGTTTTGATTTACCGAATCCTAAGTTTTAAATATAAATATCTTCTCCCCTAATCTCTCGGCGCCAAGCCCCTTGCCCGTGCCCTAGCTTCCCTTTCCCCTGCGGCGCCGAGCTTCCCCTTTTCCTCCTCACTGCCGCCCGACGCCGCTCCCCCTCCTCCGCCGAGCCTCTTCTCCCCAAGCCGTCGTCAGTCCTTTTCTCCGTCGAGCAACAGCCGCCGAGTTTCCGCACAGGTGCCGACCTTCCTTCCCTCGCTCGAGCACCACCACAGCAGTCGTCGACCTCCTCTCTTCGCGCGGTGCCCTAATTGATCCGGCAAGTACACTTCCTTATGCAACTGTGAGATCTGTGAGGTATGAGAATAGAACCTAGGAGATGCTGGAATGTCTCTTGACGAGCTCCGATTGCTTCATTGCATGATGTTTGTCCGATTTAGGGTTTTCGTGATGTTTTCCACAACATTTGGACTGCAGTTTGTGAGGCTACATTCTGATTTTCTGTAAGATGGTGGATGGTCTTGTTTTCTAATCGAGTTCTTGAGGAATTGAGTTTTGGGTTCATATTCTAGATTGTTCTATCGAATTTGACTTCATCCTTGCAGTTGATGTTGTGAGTTTTCTTCCGTAAGCAACCTATTTGTTTAAATGTCTAACCGGGAGGTTAAATTAGTGGAATGATTTGGGCGTTGAGAATTCTGTGGTCTGCTTCCAGTTGATTAATCCTCTGGTTTTGAGTGATTGGGATTGAACTGAATTTGGACTGGTTTCCGTTGTTTGATTCGATCCTGTGGAGTCATTGATGGGAAGGCTAGGAGTTTTCTTTGGAGGTTTAAGTTTTGATTTGTGTTGTTGTTGTTTCCTGTTGTGTTAATGGATTTGTACAGGTTTCTCATGCTAAGATATGGATTGGTGGTACTATAGAATGTAATTTTTTTCTATTGCTTTTGAAACGCAGAATAGATCGGGTTAGGTTGATCTTAACTTGAGTGTAGGTGCTGTGAGAAATCATGTTTTACTGCAGCCTATTAAATTGGGTTTGGGATTAGCTAGTTGTGGTTTATGCAATTAGTTAAACTGTACCTTATGTGATTTACAGGGCTGTAATTCGAGACGAGCACTTCGACGTGAAGATTATTTAACTCGGCCTACATTTAAGGCGGGTACTTCTTGCTTTGTTTTCTTTTAGTACTTTAACCTTAGTGCATGAATTATTTTGGATAAGGACTGTTTACCTTGACTCCACTCTTACTTTCCTGCGCTTGATACTTCCACGCAATCTTTGAGAAATTCGTTTCTATATCCATACAGTCTCTTCTTGTTGTCCATGATCCGTAGCAGATACTAAATATCATATTTGTATACTTTAACTGTTATTTGTTTATGTACCGTATTGAGCATGCTGGCTTCATGTAGCATACATGTTTCTGCTTATATATATATGATGACTGTTGCATTGTTCGCATCATGTCATTGCATGCATGCCGCATCCTCGGCCACTCGAGAGAGTGGTAGCTGGAGTTGATGCCGCCTGTCCTGTCGTGCCACACTCGGCCACTCGTGTGAGTGGTAACTGGAGTTACGAGCAGCAGGGACCCCGTCGCAGATGTAGCTAGTTAGCTACTATGCAACTGTCCCCTCGGCCACTCGTGTGAGTGGTAGCTGGAGTGGTGTACAGTCTGTCACTGACCCAGCCTCTCGACCATACAAGGGTCATGGTGCAGAGAGGTGGGCGGGAGTGACCATCCGTGCATACGCTGTTGTTATTATATTTGTTATGGATGCTGCTGTTTATATATGCTGTTATTGCTTACTTACTGCTGTTGTTCGCATATGCTGATATGCTTGTGTTGAGATATATTCTCGTTGTCGATGTTTAGTCATTGGAAATTTGTATATACCTTGCTTATTACCTCTGTAGTATGAGCAGTACTGTAGCAGATTAGTACCAGTTCTGACCTACTATACCTAGCCTAGGATATGATTTCAGGTATGAGCATTTATTTTGGTTCTATTATAGTATCTGCTATTTTTCTTATGAGGCTGTATACTGTTGACACTCTCTACTTACATGTTATGTTCATGCACTATCTCTTTCCTTACCCGTTGAGTTCCAATACTCACCACCCCACAAAATGGTTTTCTTTCGCCAGGTAACAGATAGATGAGTCATGGATGCTTGGAGAGATGCCGGTTGTCAGTCCTGGGTCCTACGTCACACTCGAGGATAGTTTTCGTTTTGGTTTTGTTATCGTTTGGAGTGGTATATTGATTTGGTGTGTTTTGTTTTTCAACAAGTCGATGTGAATTTTGGGTCAACTCTGTGATGACAGGTATTTTTGTTAGTGGCGTTAGTTTTACGTTCGTATCGCTTTATGTCTTCCGCTGCTGTGTGTTTACGTTCAGCCATGTAGCCTTATTAAACTGCGTGGTGGTATTTATTTTGTTCCAGCCGAGTGGGCTGATGATATAAACTGCGTGGTTGTGTTTATTTCATTTTTGTCCAGCCGGGTAGGCTGAGTATATTAAACTGCGTGTCATGTTGTTTATATTTTGTATATATATTCCAGCCGAGTGTGGCTGAGGTATATTTTGTATGTAGTGATGTTACAGATTGTCACCCGTATAGGGGAGATGCTGCCGAAATTTCTTCGGACAGAGACTCCTCTAGGGCGTGACACTAGGAATATGCAAAAGGTTCAGTCAATCGATCAGGGAGGATCGGTCAACCGATCAACGCTAAGTCAAAGATTGATCCCGAGATCAATGGATCTGGATCAGGTCTAGCTTGGCTATAAAATGGGATTCGATCAGTAGCTTCGGGATAGAGATTCAGATATCATTTAGAACTACTTCAGCTCTTCCACACTGCTCCGACAATTGATGAACGACTGCTAATTCTATTATTGTTGGTAACTTTATTACTATTATACTTCAAGTTTGTAATCATTGTTTGAATTATTAGTGATTGCCTAACGAAAGCGATTAACAATCGCGGGCCTTGGAATACGAGTCATTACAAGCTCCGAACCAAATAAATCCTTGGTGTGTTAGCGATTGCATTGTTTCTGTTTCTTTATTTCCACTGCATTAATTCTGTGTTTTCCGAAAAGCAAAAATGTCATGAATGCTATTCACCCACACCGCCCCCCCCCCTCTAGCATGTCTTGATCCTACATTGAGGACCTCCATATCCTACATGAGTTAATCTCGCTTCTGTTGGAGCATATCTTCATGGAGGGTCTCTGTGACCACTTGAATTGTGTGATTTTCAAATGCTCCTCCAAGATGACTACTTAGCTTCTCAGTCTAATAATTTCAGCACAGTCAATTATTCGAACAATATCTCTCTCATGATACCAAGTCTTCGAATCCGTATCTAGTGGGTGGTTTTACGACACGTCTCGTTTATCACCAGCTATAGTGCGAAGCTCCGTGTGCTCTGAGTTAGAATCATTGGAGTCATGAATCTCTAATTCCACCTGCATAACATCTTTCTCCATATTACTTTGTAGTGTTTCCTTTCCTTCTCCTGAGTACGTTGTAGCATAGTTTTCTCATCAAATACCACATCTCTACTGATCACCACCTTATTTGCCTTAGGGTCCCAAAGCTTGAAGCCTTTAACTCCTTTATGGTACCCTAGAAAAATACACTGCTTTGACTTCACATCCAGCTTTGATCTTTCCTCGCTAGATATGTGTATATAGGTTGGATATCTAAAAACTCGAAGCTGAGAGTAATCTATTTGATTCCCTATCCATACTTTCTCTGATACTTTGCCTTCTAGTGTTGCCATTGGTGATATACTAAAGAGATAACATGCCATGTTAATCGTTTACGCTCAAAAATTCTTTGCAAGCCCTACATTCAGCCTGAGACATCTTGCCTTCTCAATGATTGTCTTATTCATCCTTTCTGCCACCCCGTTCTGCTGAGGTGTCCTGCGAACCGAGAAATGCCTCATTATCCCATGCTGCTCACAAAATTCCTGAAACTTTGAATCCGTGTACTCAGTCCCATTGTCTGACCTAAGACATTTGATCTTCCTTCCAGTCTGATTCTCAATTTTAGTTTTTCACAGTTTAAACTTTACAAAAATTTCCAACTTGTGATATATAAAGTATACTTAGACCTTTCGTGAGAAATCATTAGTAAAACTCACAAAATATAAGTACCCACCACATGATGTTACATTGACTGGTCCCCAGAGATCCATATGTACGTAGTCCAGAATCCCCTCCATCTTATTTGTTACCGTCTTAAATTACACTTTGCTCTATTTTCCAAGAACACAGAATTTGCAGAATTCAAACTTGCACGTCTTGACACCCTTCAACAAATCTCTCTTATGAAGTTCTAGCATCCCACGTTCACCCATATGCCGTAGCTACATATGCCACAAGACAGTATTGTCTAATTCAGACTCCACCAAGGCGACTCCATCTACAACTGTAGTCCCTATCAACCTGTAGATGTTTCCTGCTACCTTTTGTCCTTTCATTACCGTCAAAGCTCCCTTGCTGACCTTCATCACCCCACTCACTGATTTGTAATTGCAACCAATATCATTCAGTGTGCCTAGTGAGATCAAGTTATTCCTTAGCTCTGTTATATATCTGACATCACATAGGGTTCTAATCACACCATCAAACATCTTGATTCTGACATTCCCTATACTGATAACTTTGCATGACGCATTGTTTCCCATCAACACTAAATCGGAATGCACTGCCCTATAGGTGTCAAACCAGTCCTTGTTTGTGTTAGAGTGTATACTGAAAGCCTAAGCTTTTGTAAACATTTATTTTGAATAAAGAATCACATTTGGTCAAAATATCTACATTTGTTTGTAGTTGTTCAATTAATTTATATTGTAGATAACATAGTATGTGGTGTCACATACAGAAGATGATGTTATCAGTACCTTATAAATTATAAACAGCAGCTCACGACCAAAATGGAAAGGAACAAACCATTGGAAGGTCGTAGTGTAATTAGGAATTAGTTTATCTTAACTATATAATTATATTAGTACACTTAGAGTGTATTGAGTAGGACCATTTGAAGTTGTTTCTTTTATATTGATTTTATAAAGAAACAAATACCTCAGTTATTATGGAAGTGTGTGCTCTTAATCCTAATATAATAACAAACACATATATTTGATATTTATTTCTTTAATTTATCAATGGGTGAGATTTAGTTCGATAAATCAATAAGCCCGATAAGTCGGGAAATGATGTCACTTATAGTGTGTGTTGTTGATTATAGAAAGAAACCGTGCCCTAGTAATCTAGGTTGATAATGTCCCCAAGATGAGCTCATAAGGATTGTCATGTTAAACCCTGCAGGTGGACTTAGTCCGACATGATGATAAGGTTGAGTGGTACTATTCTTGGATTAAGATATTAATTAAATGAGTTGTCAGTAACTCACTTAATTAGTGGACATTTGACATCTTAAACACAGGGAGACTAACACACTCATAATAAGAAGGAGCCCAAAAATATAATTTGGGATTGGTGCGGTAGTTCAATAATAGTTCTCTAGTGGAATGAATTATTATTGATAAAATTAAGTTGTGTGTTCGGGGCGAACACAAGATGCTTAATTTTATCGGGAGACCAAAACCAATTCCTCCTCTCGGTCCCTATCGTAGCCTCTTATTTATAGAGTACTATACCCACCTATACCCACCTTCGTACCCATGATGTAGGGGCCGGCCAAGCTAGGGCCGGCCAAGCCTTGGTTCATGGGTGGCCGGCCCTAGCTTGAACCCAAGATTAGGTGGCCGGCCCCCATTAAATTAAAAGGAATTTTAATTTTAAATATTTCTTATGTGAAAGATATAATTTGTTGGAGAGATTAAAAATTAAAATATCTTTTTTAAAAGGATCTACAAAAGATTAAAGAAAGAGATTAGATCTCTTTCCTTATTTGTAGATTGGAAAGATATTTTATTTTTATTCTTTATAAATTATTCACATGTAGAAAAATTAAAATTATAGAAATTTCTTTTTTATCAACCATGAAGGGATTTTAAAGGGAAATTTTATTTTTTTTAAATTTCCGAAGACAAATAAGGAATTTTAATTGTTGATTGAAATTGCCTTGTTTGCTCCTATTGAGGTGGCCGACCATGATGAAATTGATTAGGAAATTTTATTTAATTTTTCTTAATTAATTGTTGTCAAGGAAAGTTAAGGAAATTTGATTGTAATTAAATTTCCTTATTACCAAAGCTAAGGAATATAAAAGAGGGGGTTGGGGTGCCTTCATGAGACACAACTTCTATTATTCTCTCCCTCTTTTTCCTTGGTGTTGTGGCCGGCCATCCTCTCTCCCTCTCTTCCTCTTTGTGGTGGCCGAAACTCTTCCATTGTTTGGAGCTTTTGTGGTGGCCGGATACTACTTGGAGAAGAAGAAGAAGGAGTGAAAGCTTGCATCCCTTGGAGCTTAGTTGGTGGAGAAAGTTCTTCATCCTTGGATTTTGGTGCTTGGCCGAAACTTGAAGGAAGAAGAAGAAGGTGCTAGGTGGTCCTCATCTTGGAAGATCGTTGCCCACACAACGTACGAGGTTAGAAGAGGAATACGGTCGAAAATCAAGAAGTTTTTCTAAAAAGGTATAACTAGTATTTTTCCTTTCCGCATCATACTAGTTATTTTTGGAAATAATACCAAATACAAGAGGCATGCGATTCTAGTATTTTGAATTTATTTTCGATGTTGTGTTTTTTTTGTTTTTCTTTATCCTTGTGATTTGATTGTTCTTTTCAGTTGACCTAAAGTTATTTAAGGAAATTAAATATTAGTTTTCCTTAAAAGGCTTTGTCTAGTCGGTGGTGGTTGCTCCCATATCCAAGAAGGTCATGTGCCTCGCCACGTCAGTACTAGAAGCCAATTTTGGAAATTAATATTTAATAGAATTAATAACCTAAGTGATTTGGATCGAAAGTGTTAAGTTCCGCAGGAGATCCAAGTCTAAACCTAAAAGAACAAATAAATTAAACTTTGGATCAAACGTGTTAAGTTCCGCAGGCGATCCAAGTTTAATTTAAAAGAACACATAGTAGCTAGGAAAAGGTTCAGACCTTTGTACAAAATTTTTGTACAGTGGAACCATTAGGTTTTCCGAGTAGCAACCAACAATTGGTATCAGAGCTAGGGTTTTGCCTCTATGTATTTGGTATTAGTTTAATTATGCGCATGTCATACATAATTTAGGCAGGTTAATAGTAGGATGTGCTAACTTTGTGGATGCATGATCCAACTATTATGGCTTATAGTTTTTTATGTGTGATTGGACCCTTGGACATGTCAAGGGCATTTATATGTGTGTGCATGATTGTATTATAAAATACAGCAGGAGCTGTATTTAGTTTTTATTATGATTTTATGTTCGATCTAGTTTACATGTACATTCCTTCGAGGAATATAGGATCAAAAAATGTAAAATTTTATTTATGTCGCGGATCGAATCTTGCAAGGCGTGGAACTTTTTTGAGGACCAGAGGCGCAGCTGAACAAGGAGCAAGATGGATGCGACAGCTAGACCCGGTGGCGGTGGCCAAATATGGCAGCAGCTTGGGATGACAACACACGGAGGACAACCATAGATAAAAGCCATAATAGTTGAAAATTAGATTTTCTATTTATTGCTTTTATATTGTGCTGTGTGTGCATGTTAGTATACATGTTTAGTAGGCTAGCATAGTTAAAATTTCTCATTTATAAATAACTAAGTGGGAGAGGGATTTTAAATAAATTCCACAGTCTCCATTACTGGTTTATAAGTGATGCAAACAAGCTTGCGCGTTGGCTCTGAGTGCCTTCCTCCATATCGGATGAGCTTGTTTGTGGATCACTAGAACAAACTTCCATTTTGGATGACTATAGGAAGTTAATTAAGAGCGTGTGATCTTCCCCATCGGAAGGGGCACAATCTTATTAATGGACTTAGTGTCAAGTAATGGTATACACTTAGGCTCGTTTAATAGTATCCTCCCCATCGGAGTCACTGCTATTATTTGTGTGACCAAAGGATACCAACTATTAATTTTATTTGTCAAAAAGTTAGGTTGACAAGATAATAAAATTAATGGGTTAAACCCTCCTTTTACGAATGTTGAATTTGTATACGTCCACACTATCGTGGCATACAAAATTCACGGTGTTTTGAGGTGTTGGTTAATTTAAAATAGTATTGTTTGAGGAATCAATATTATTCTAAATTTAAAGTTCTGACCAAAAGCTATTTGTGATTCTTAGGATGCTTTCAACCCACTGTCCATCATACTACAACAGAATAGACTTACTGGTCCTAACTACATAGATTGGAAAAGGAACCTGGACATTGTTCTTACTGCTGAAAGTTATAAGTTTGTACTGACTGAGCCTTGCCCTGATGCACCCACTGGGGAATCTACCCAAGAGGAGATTGAATATCATAAGAAATGGGTAAAAGCAGATGAGATGGCGCGGTGTTACATTCTGGCTTTAATGTCAAATGTATTGCAACATCAACATCAAGATTTACCAACAGCTTATAATATTATGAACAATCTCAAGGAACTCTTTGGTCATCAGGATCGGGCTTCTAGGCAAGAAGCCATGAGAAAGATAATGACAGCTACCATGCAAGAGGGTACTCCTGTGAGGGATCATATCCTAAATATGATGGCTTATCTGAACGAAATACAGATCCTTGGAGGAGAAATTGATGGGGAAACCCAGATCGATATGATCCTCCAAACACTACCTAGAAGTTTTGAGCAATTCCGCCTGAATTACAATATAAACAAAAGGGTATATTCATTGGTGGAACTACTGACAGAACTTCAGGCAGCAGAAGGTTTGTTTCGTCACAATTCTCATATTCACTATGCTGAAAATGGTTCTACTTCTAAACCGAAAGGAAAGAAGAAGAAGAAACAAGTTGGTCCAGCAAAGAAAGTGAATAAATTTCATAGTACAGGACCTAAAGCTAGAATGAAGAAGCCGAAGGGCAAGTGCTTCATTTGCAAGCAGTTAGGGCATTGGAAGGCAGACTGTCCTCGTAGGAATCAAAACAACAAAGGTATATCTCATGCTCTAGTTGTTGAAACATGTTTAGCGGTGTTATCTACCAGCACCTGGTGTGTAGAAACGGGAGCCACTGATCATGTCTGCAATTCCTTGCAGGGGTTCCAGGAAACCCGACGACTAACTGAAGGAGAGATTACTATCTACATGGGCAATGCTACTAAGGTGGCGGCTGTTGCAGTGGGAGACGTCTACTTATCTTTTAATAGAAATAGAAATTTGGTTTTAAGAAATTGTCTTAATGTACCCAGTTTTAGAAAGAATTTAATTTCAGTTTCTAAACTGTTTTTAGATGGATATTCAGTTTCCTTTAGTAACGATGTAGTTATTAAGAGAAATAAAGAGATTATCTGTTCTGGTGCATTAGTTGGCAATTTGTATACTTTAAATCCAATTTCTCCCACAAAGCAAAACATGAAAATTTATAACTCATCTTCTAACTCTAATAAGAGAAAAGAACCTTCGGAAATGAACCAAGCATATCTTTGGCATCTAAGGCTTGGTCATATTAACTTAAGTAGGATTCAGAGGCTTATAGCCGATGGACTTTTGAGTTCATTAGAGTTGGAAAATTTTTCAACTTGTGAATCTTGCTTAGAAGGTAAGATGACCAAGAGACCATTCAAGGCCAAGGGGTATAGAGCCAAAGAAGTGTTAGAATTGGTTCATTCTGATTTGTGTGGTCCTATGTCTGTCCAGGCAAGAGGTGGTTTTGAATATTTTATCTCTTTTATAGACGATTATTCAAGATACGGATATATTTACCTAATGCGCCGCAAGTCCGAGTGCTTTGATAAGTTCAAAGAATACAAGGCTGATGTGGAGAAACGACTAGGTAAAAGTATCAAGACACTACGGTCTGATCGTGGTGGCGAATACCTCTTAGGAGAGTTTAGGAACTACTTATCAGAGGCCGGGATTCAATCCCAACTGTCCGCACCTGGTACACCCCAACAGAATGGTGTGGCAGAACAAAGGAATAGGACTCTTATGGAGATGGTTAGATAGATGATGAGTTATTCAGAATTACCAAATTCGTTTTGGGGATACGCTCTGGAAATAGCGGTGTACATTCTGAACTTAGTACCTTCTAAATCAGTTTCTTCTACTCCCACAGAATTGTGGAATGGGTGAAAGCCCACTCTAAGACATATTCGGATTTGGGGTAGTCCAACACATGTGCTGAAACCAGATGCTGATAAGTTAGAATCTCGTACAAAAGTTCGTGTGTTTGTGGGGTATCCCAGAGGAACGAAAGGTGGTTTATTTTATAGTCCTAAAGACCAGAAGGTCATTGTTAGCACCAATGCCCAGTTTTTAGAAGAAGACTATATAATGGATCACAAGCCCAGTAGCAAAGTTGTTTTAGAAGAACTTAGAGAGGTCACGTCTACCTTAGTACCAACAGTACAAGATAAAGTACCACAAGAGACTGCAACACGTGTCACACATGATACACAACCACAGACTGTGCCTCGTCGTAGTGGGAGGGTTGTTAGGCAGCCTGATAGATTCATGTTTTTGGGAGAGTCTTCGGACTTGATCCCGGGTAAACATGAACCTGATCCCCGAACATATAACGAAGCACTCCAAGATATATATGCAGCATCTTGGCAAAAGGCAATGAATTCTGAAATAGAGTCTATGTACTCTAATAAGGTCTGGGAGCTCGTAGAACCACCTGATGGTGTAAAAGCCGTTGGATGCAAGTGGATCTACAAAAGGAAAAGAGGGACAGACGGGAAGGTAGAAACCTTCAAAGCTAGGCTTGTTGCGAAAGGATACACTCAGAAAGAGGGAATCGATTATGAGGAGACCTTTTCACCGGTAGCCATGCTTAAGTCTATCCGGATACTCTTATCCATTGCTGCTCATATGGATTATGAGATTTGGCAAATGGATGTCAAGACAGCTTTTCTTAATGGAAGTCTTGAAGAGAACATCCATATGAAGCAACCAGAAGGGTTTATTGAAAAAGGCAAAGAGCATCTAGTGTGCAAGCTCAATCGGTCCATTTATGGACTGAAGCAAGCTTCAAGGTCTTGGAACATCCGATTTAATGAAGTAATCTAGTCATATGGATTTATTCAGTGTCCGGATGAGTCTTGTGTATACAAGAAGTGTAACGAAAACGTGGTGGTATTTCTTGTACTATACGTAGATGATATTTTGTTAATTGGCAACAATGTCAAGGTATTATCGGGCGTAAGGGTATGTGTTGGTGCAACCTTAGGTCAAGGTTGACCTGGTTGACCTGACTCGAGTTGACCTGACTCGAGTTGTATTTTGATGTTTGACTTAGGAAGATTGTCGGTGCAACCTTAGGTCAAGGTTGACCTAGTTGAGTTGCATGTTGATGTTTGACACTCGTGGAAGAGTTGTATTCTTGATATGGGACAAGAATAGATGTTTGGGAGATTGTTGGTGCAACCGTAGGTCAAGGTTGACCTGGTTGACCTGATTCGGGAAAAAGTCCAAGTATGGAGACTTGGCAACGGAAAAGTCCAAGCATGGAGCTTGGCACTAGAAAAGTCCAAGTATGGAGACTTGGCACTGGAAAAGTCCAAGCAGGGAGCTTGGCACGCGAAAAGTCCAAGTATGGAGACTTGGCACGGGAAAAGTCCAAGTATGGAGACTTGGCAGCGAAAAGTCCAAGTATGGAGACTTGGCACGGAAAAGTCCTAACTGGGATGTTAGGCAGTGTGGAAAGTCCTGGTGAGTGAAGCCAGGCAGTGGGAAAGTCCTAACTGGGATGTTAGGCAGTGTGGAAAGTCCTAACTGGGATGTTAGGCAGTGTGGAAAGTCCTGGTGAGTGAAGCCAGGCAGTGAGAAAGTCCTAACTGGGATGTTAGGCAGTGTGAAAACCCTAGTGAGTGAAGCTAGGTGAAAGTCCTGGTGAGTGAAGCCGGGCAAGGGAAAATCCAGATGGATCAAGGGTGATCGGACATCTGGTGATGGGAAGTCCAAGTAGGTCATAGGAGTGACCGGATACTTGGTATGGAGAGAAAAGTCTAAGTGGGTCAAAGGGATTGACCGGACACTTAGCGGGGAGTCCTAGCAGGTCAAGGGAGTGACCGGATGCTAGGCGCAATGTACCAACAGGTCAAGATTGACCGGATGTTGGTTTGGACTTGGTTTGGGCGAAAACCATGAGCTGGATCGATCTGGTGATCGATCCAGTGATACCGCGAATATTCTGATCGGTCTGGTGACCGATCAGTACATCGATAGCATCTCGTGATAACTGATCGATGCGGTGACCGATCGAGTCGATCGAAGCCGAACAGAGGCGAGGCGCAGAGGCCGATCGGTCGGGACCGATCGATGCCCGATCGGTCCCGGACCAATCGGGAAGTTCCTCGATCGATGCGTGGACCGATCTTCTGATCGGTCCATGGACCGATCGGGGACGGAACAGAAGCAAAGTCCCGATCGGTCCACGACCGATCGAACTATAGCGAGACCCATTTCTGCTTCTTCATCGATCGGATATGAAATCGAGGCTTCTTCTTCTTCTTCTTCTTCCTTTCTTGTTTTCTGACCAAGAACTGAGCTTTGTTGAGCTCACTTCGAAGCCCCGTGAGCTTCTTCGACTGAGTTGCTTGTTGGCATTCGTCCGTGAAGTTGTTGCTTCAGAACTAATCGACAAGAAGGCAAGCTTGTATTGTTACATTCATTGTATTTACTTCTTGTATTCTGTTGTACTCTTAGCTTGCTGTTGCAAGTGATTGTGGCGAGGTTTCTCCACCCACAAGGAGTTGATATTAGCCGGTTCTCCGGGGACTCATCCACCGACGGATTGATAGGGCTCGTCCACCTTACGGACACGCCGAGGAGTAGGAGTATCATCTCCGAACCTCGTTACATCCTTGCGTTGAGGTTTGATTTCTTCTCCTGTTTTCTTTCTGCATTTAGTTTCCGCTGTGCTAACCCTAGATTGTAGAAAGAAACGCGAGCAATTGGGGTCGGCTATTCACACCCCCCTCTCTAGCCGTACAAAGGATCCTAACAAGTGGTATCAGAGCGAGGTCGCTCTTCATCGGATCAACACCCGGGGGAGCACGGGTTAGAGATGGATCTCTATGGAGAAGATGTCACGGTTCAACCCTTCTACGAGTCTCACGACAACTTCACATATTGGAAGGTAAGGATGATGTATTTTCTTAGGACTAATATGTTAAATTGGTTTTGTGTACAAGAAGGGTTTTCCCCTCCGATGGATGAGGAAGGAAAACCTATCAAGAAGAAGGAGTGGACGAAGGAGCAAATCCACCAATCAACCATCAATGATGAGGTAACGAAAATCATTGAATTCTCTTTACCTAATGATGTGTTGTGTAGGATAGGTGAATACAATAATGCCAAGGAGTTGTGGAACAACTTGGCCAAACTCCATGAGGAGAGCCCCACTTCAAGCCATGAAGAGGAGCTTAGTGAGCCAAGTAGCTCACATCGTGGAGGTGAGGAATTAGAAGTTGAGGGCTACTCAACATCTAAAGAAGAAGAGGAGGTGAGTTCTTCTTCAAGATCGGAGCACGAAGAAGAAGCTTCTACCTCCGGGAGGGATGAAGAAGAGAGCATCCATCCATCCTCGACCCTAGGTAACTCAAACACTTTAAGTTCAAGTAAATTGCATATAATGTGTTTTGAGTGTAGGGAATTTGGACATTACAAGAGTAAATGTCCAAAGAAGACTAAGAAGACTCCACCGGCGCCAAAGATCAAGGAAGTCGGAGTCCCAAAACGCAAGGGCAAGGAGCACGTGGTGTGCTTCCAATGCAAGCAACGAGGACACTATAGGAGTCAATGTCCAAGGGGGAGGCAATCTCACAAGGACAAAAGACCAAGCACGTGTAAAGGGGGAGCGAAGGCAAACCCTAAGGTATCCTTTAAGGCTCATTCGTGTAATTCTAGTAGGATACATGCTAGTAATTTTATTGCATTAGTAATAATGATAAGCATGTTAACACTAGAAATCAATACATGTGCTTAGGTGCTAAACATGTCAACCTAGATAGGGATACTACTAGGAATGCTAACCCTAGGATTAACACTTCTAAGGTTAAGGAAAACCTAGGTAGAAACCCTAAATCAACTAGACACATGCCTAGGAACACCTCAAGAAAGAATGACAAATCAAAACTTGAGGTATTAGAGAGGGAAAATCAAGTCTTGAGGTCAAGACTTGATAATTTAGAAAAGGCCCTTAAAAACATGGAGAAGTCATCTCTAGGGTTTAAGGGTCAAAAACCAATGTCCAAGGACAAGAAAGGTTTGGGTCACAAACCTAAGTCCCAAATGGTCAAGCCCACCTATCATAATGTTCAATTCGATTATGGAACAAGACCTAGGGCTAGGGAGACCAACACCAAGGTCACAAGGGGAGTCACCCCTAGAGTTGATCTTGATGAGACCCAAATGACCAAGGCTTCAAAGCCTAAGAGGGTCATTAGGAGGGTTGCTAGGGAAGTCATCCCTAGTGAATATTTAGTGAACCCAATGAGCTCACATAGGTATTGGGTTCCTAGGAGCATCTTCTCTACCCCATAAATGGGTTAGAGAGTGTCAACTCCAATAAGAAGGGTAGTTAACCCAACTTTGAGGAAATTGACACTCAAGGAGCATTTTCAAGGTTTTGTGAACCTTTGAAAATGAAATGGAATTATCATTTACTCCTTGGAAGAGTAAAATGTGTCATTATGGAAAAGAATGATCTTATTTGGCACAATTTAAGAAAACCTAGAGAAATACCATAATTGGGATTTTGGTTTTCTCTTAGGGATATATGAGCAATCTAGGGTTAGATTTTAAGTTAGCTAAGGCTAAGGATACTTAGATAGGGAATTTAGGTATTTTATTTGTGCTAACTTTCCATGATTGGTTGCCATATGTCATGCCATGACATCATATTTAGTTTATTATCATTTGAAATGTCATGATAATGCTTAGGCTAGTTTATATGTCATGCTTTATTTAAGTTTTCAAACTTTATGCCATGACATCATGACATTGGCACATGTTTTTACTTATGATATCATTATATGCCATGTCATCATCTCTTGCATTATAATCAATGAAATTGATTTAAGGACAAACATATAATTTGATATTGAGATCAAATTGGTGTTTAGAAAATGCATGAGAACTTAGCCTAAGTTGACCTTAACCCATATCTCACATCAAATTGACTTGAATGTGGTTTGATACACCTTAGATGTGTGTGAGATATTAGGATCATGAGTTAGGATCAAGGTGCATTGTCCTTGTACCTAGATGACCCTAATTCAAGAAATTAAGGATCATAGGGAAAGCTTGTGTACAAGTCATGTACATCTAGCCCTAAGATTATGGTCCTAAATTCAAATGGTTTTAAAAGCATTTTAAAATTGATTTGAAAAACCTTGATGAAGCTTTCCTAGTGATAGCATCCATCATTGAACATTGTGATACAAAGTTGAGTTAAACTTGAACGATTTCGAAGTTTTTGAACTTTATATCAAGATTGAAAAATGGAAGTTATTTTCATAGAAAACTATTTTTCCATGATAATATATGTTATGAGGAATGTATTCTCAAAATTTCACAATTTTTCGAATTTTCTGTAATTTTCTGTGAGTTTCTGAACTTCTCCCGGGGAGAAAATCAGAAGTTCTGTTTTCAGTGGCTGGATCGGTCCGGGGACCGATCCAAGGAAGATCTGATCGGTCTGCGGACCGATCCAGAGTATTGTGGATCGGTCTGCAGACCGATCCAGTGAGTTCCAGTAGCACGAGTGCGATCTGGCGAAGGGCTGATCGGTCTGGGGACCGATCAGGGCGTGCCGAATTTCTGATTTTTCAGCTGTTGTCTGAAATTTCAGTTATGGAAATGGTGTTTTTGGATTTCTAAAGGTTTGGAACTCACAAAGACATTGTTGGTGCAATGGTCAAGGGGGAGTTGACCTTTAGGGGGAGTTTTACCTAATTGTCAAGGGGGAGTTGACTTTTAGGGGGAGTTTTTACTCCTTAAGACTTTTTAAGGATTAGTGATATGGGATTATCACTAAGTTGATTGTTGAGTTTAGTATCAAGGGGGAAATTAAGAGTTTCAATGAAAGGTATGGGACTTTCATTAGGAAGAAACTCTTGACCTTGATACCCTCTTTTTCCTTTTTGATGTGTGTCAAAAAGGGGAGAGTGTTCATCGGAGAATTATTGGAGAACCCAAGTTAGGTTATCGGGTTAACCTAATCTAGGGGAAGAATGTCAAGGAATGTTCAAGGAAGAACATTGGAGTTCTTTTTGATGTGTGTCAAAAAGGGGGAGAATTATTGGAGAACCCAAGTTAGGTTATCGGGTTAACCTAAGGGGAGAATGTCCAGAGAATGTTCAAGGAAAGAACATTGGACATTGGAAGATGATTGGAAAACCTAAGTTAGGTTATCGGGTTAACCTAACTTGATTATGGGTTTTGTCAAACATCAAAAAGGGGGAGATTGTTGGTGCAACCTTAGGTCAAGGTTGACTGGTTGACTGACTCGAGTTGACCTGACTCGAGTTGTATTTTGATGTTTGACTTAGGAAGATTGTCGGTGCAACCTTAGGTCAAGGTTGACCTAGTTGAGTTGCATGTTGATGTTTGACACTCGTGGAAGAGTTGTATTCTAGATATGGGACAAGAATAGATGTTTGGGAGATTGTTGGTGCAACCGTAGGTCAAGGTTAACCTGGTTGACCTGATTCGGGAAAAAGTCCAAGTATGGAGACTTGGCAACGGAAAAGTCCAAGCAGGGAGCTTGGCACTAGAAAAGTCCAAGTATGGAGACTTGGCACTGGAAAAGTCCAAGCAGGGAGCTTGGCACGCGAAAAGTCCAAGTATGGAGACTTGGCACAGGAAAAGTCCAAGTATGGAGACTTGGCACTGGAAAAGTCCAAGTATGGAGACTTGGCACGGAAAAGTCCTAACTGGGATGTTAGGCAGTGTGGAAAGTCCTGGTGAGTGAAGTCAGGCAGTGAGAAAGTCCTAACTGGGATGTTAGGCAGTTGGGAAGTCCTGGTGAGTGAAGCCAGGCAGTGAGAAAGTCCTAACTGGGATGTTAGGCAGTGTGAAAAACCCTAGTGAGTGAAGCTAGGTGAAAGTCCTGGTGAGTGAAGCCGGGCAAGGGAAAATCCAGATGGATCAAGGGTGATCGGACATCTGGTGATGGGAAGTCCAAGTAGGTCATAGGAGTGACCGGATACTTGGTACGGAGAGAAAAGTCTAAGTGGGTCAAAGGGATTGACCGGACACTTAGCGGGGAGTCCTAGCAGGTCAAGGGAGTGACCGGATGCTAGGCGCAATGTACCAACAGGTCAAGATTGACCGGATGTTGGTTTGGACTTGGTTTGGGCGAAAACCATGAGCTGGATCGATCTGGTGATCGATCCAGTGATACCGCGACTATTCTGATCGGTCTGGTGACCGATCAGTAACACATCAGTAGCATACTGTGTGATAACTGATCGGTCTGGTGACCGATCAGGAGTCGATCAGAAGCCGAACAGGAGCGAGGCGCAAGAGGGGCTGATCGGTCTGGGGACCGATCAGCACAAAGCCTGATCGGTCCCCAGACCGATCAGGAAGTTCCCTGATCGGTCTGTGGACCGATCAGGAGGTTCCCTGATCGGTCCATGGACCGATCAGGGACGGAACAGAAGCAAAGGCTTCTTCCCTGATCGGTCCACAGACCGATCAGGGTTCTAGCCGTTGCGACGCAACGGCTAGTTTCTTCGCTGTTTCTTCTTCACAGGTATAAAGGATCGAGGGCTTCTTCTTCTTCTTCCTTCTTCCTGTTCTTGGTGCTGCTAAGCTTCGACTGAGCTTTGTTGAGCTCACTTCCGAAGCCCCGCGTGAGCTTCTTTCGGCTGAGTTGCTTGTTGGCATTCGTCCGTGAAGTTGTTGCTTCCAGGACTTCAGTCGACGACAAGAAGGCAAGCTTGTATTGTTACATTCATTGTATTTACTTCTTGTATTCTGTTGTACTCTTAGCTTGCTGTTGCAAGTGATTGTGGCGAGGTTTCTCCACCCACAAGGAGTTGATATTAGCCGGTTCTCCGGGGACTCATCCACCGACGGATTGATAGGGCTCGTCCACCTTACGGACACGCCGAGGAGTAGGAGTATCATCTCCGAACCTCGTTACATCCTTGCGTTGAGGTTTGATTTCTTCTCCTGTTTTCTTTCTGCATTTAGTTTCCGCTGCGCTAATCCTAGATTGTAGAAAGAAACGCGAGCAATTGGGGTCGGCTATTCACACCCCCCTCTCTAGCCGTACAAAGGATCCTAACAGTATGGTTGTCCAAACAATTTGATATGAAGGACTTAGGAGATTGTGTACACATTCTTGGGATCAAAGTTATAAGGGATCGCAAGAAAAGAATGTTGTGTCTGTCCCAAGCTTCATATATAGATACAATCCTTGCTCGTTTTAGCATGCAGGATTCCAAGAAAGGTTTCTTACCTTTTAGGCATGGAGTAGCTCTATCTAAAGAGATGTCTCCGAAGACATCAAAGGAGATAGAGGACATGAAAGCAGTTCCTTATGTTTCGGCTGTAGGAAGCTTAATGTATGCAATGCTATGTACGAGACCTGATATCTGTTTTACCATGGGCATGGTTAGCAGATATCAGAGTAATCCTGGACAAGGACATTGGACTGCGGTAAAGCATATATTAAAGTACCTGAGAAGGACTAGTGATTATATGCTAGTTTACCAAGCAGACGATTTGCTCCCTGTGGGTTACACGGATTCAGATTTCCAATCAGATAGGGACAACAGTAAGTCCACATCAGGCTATGTGTTTACTTTAGGAGGAGGAGTCATTTCATGGAGGAGTGTTAAGCAGAAATGTGTTTCGGACTCAACCATGGAAGCTGAGTATGTAGCAGCCTCTGAGGCGGCTAAAGAAGCAGTATGACTCAGGAACTTTCTAATGGACTTAGATGTGATTCCTGGTTTGCCCAAAATCATCACAATTTATTGTGATAATAGCGGTGCAGTTGCAAACTCGAAGGAACCACGAGCCCATAAGGCAAGTAAACATATAGAGCGCAAGTACCACCTGATACGAGATATCGTGAAGCGAGGAGAAGTTGTCATCGCCAAGATTGCATCAGCAGATAACATGGCAGATCCTTTCACTAAGGCCCTTCCGGCAAAAGCTTTCGATCGGCATGTGGAAGGAATGAGAATCAGATGTATGGCAGAAGATATGGCAGCTTAGTCATTAGTATAAGTGGGAGATTGTTAGAGTGTATACTGAAAGCCTAAGCTTTTTTAAACATTTATTTTGAATAAAGAATCACATTTGGTCAAAATATCTACATTTGTTTGTAGTTGTTCAATTAATTTATATTGTAGATAACATAGTATGTGGTGTCACATACAGAAGATGATGTTATCAGTACCTTATAAATTATAAACAGTAGCCCACGACCAAAATGGAAAGGAACAAACCATTGGAAGGTCGTAGTATAATTAGGAATTAGTTTATTTTAACTATATAATTACACTAGTACACTTAGAGTGTATTGAGTAGGACCATTTGAAGTTATTTCTTTTATACTGATTTTATAAAGAAACAAATACCTCAGTTATTATGGAAGTGTGTGCTCTTAATCCTAATATAATAACAAACACATATATTTGATATTTATTTCTTTAATTTATCAATGGGTGAGATTTAGTTCGATAAATCAATAAGCCCGATAAGTTGGGAAATGATATCACTTATAGTGTGTGTTGTTGATTATAGAAAGAAACTGTGTCGTAGTAATCTAGGTTGATAATGTCCCCAAGATGAGCTCATAAGTATTGTCATGTTAAACCCTGCAGGTGGACTTAGTTCGACATGATGATAAGGTTGAGTGGTACTATTCTTGGATTAAGATATTAATTAAATGAGTTGTCAGTAACTCACTTAATTAGTGGACATTTGACATCTTAAACACAGGGAGACTAACACACTCATAATAAGAAGGAGCTCAAAAATGTAATTTGGGATTGGTGTGGTAGTTCAATAATAGTTCTCTAGTGGAATGAATTATTATTGATAAAATTAAGTTGTGTGTTCGGGGCGAACACAGGATGCTTAATTTTATCGGGAGACCAAAACCAATTCCTCCTCTCGGTCCCTATCGTAGCCTCTTATTTATAGAGTACTATACCCACCTATACCCACCTTCGTACTCATGATGTAGGGGCCGACCAAGCTAGCTTGTGGTTCAAGCTAGGGTCGGCCAAGCCTTGGTTCATGGGTGGCCGGCCCTAGCTTGAACCCAAGCTTAGGTGGCCGGCCCCCATTAAATTAAAAGGAATTTTAATTTTAAATATTTCTTATGTGAAAGATATAATTTATTGGAGAGATTAAAAATTAAAATATCTTTTTTAAAAGGATCTACAAAAGATTAAAGAAAGAGATTAGATCTCTTTCCTTATTTGTAGATTGGAAAGATATTTTATTTTTATTCTTTATAAATTATTCACATGTAGAAAAATTAAAATTATAGAAATTTCTTTTTTATCAACCATGAAGGGATTTTAAAGGGAAATTTTATTTTTTTTAAATTTCCGAAGACAAATAAGGAATTTTAATTGTTGATTGAAATTGCCTTGTTTGCTCCTATTGAGGTGGCCGACCATGATGAAATTGATTAGGAAATTTTATTTAATTTTTCTTAATTAATTGTTGTCAAGGAAAGTTAAGGAAATTTTATTGTAATTAAATTTTCTTATTTACCAAAGCTAAGGAATATAAAAGAGGGGGTTGGGGTGCCTTCATGAGACACAACTTCTATTATTCTCTCCCTCTTTTTCCTTGGTGTTGTGGCCGGCCATCCTCTCTCCCTCTCTTCCTCTTTGTGGTGGCCGAAACTCTTCCATTGTTTGGAGCTTTTGTGGTGGCCGGATACTACTTGGAGAAGAAGAAGAAGAAGGAGTGAAAGCTTACATCCCTTGGAGCTTAGTTGGTGGAAAAAGTTCTTCATCCTTGGATTTTGGTGCTTGGCCGAAACTTGAAGGAAGAAGAAGAAGGTGCTAGGTGGTCCTCATCTGGGAAGATCGTTGCCCACACAACGTCCGAGGTTAGAAGAGGAATACGGTAGAAAATCAAGAGGTTTTTCTAAAAAGGTATAACTAGTATTTTTCCTTTCCGCATCATACTAGTTATTTTTGGAAATAATACCAAATACAAGAGGCATGCGATTCTAGTATTTCGAATTTATTTTCGATGTTGTGTTTTTTTTGTTTTTCTTTATCCTTGTGATTTGATTGTTCTTTTCGGTTGACCTAAAGTTATTTAAGGAAATTAAATATTAGTTTTTCTTAAAAGGCTTTGTCTAGTCGGTGGTGGTTGCTCCCATATCCAAGAAGGTCATGTGCCTCGCCACGTCAATACTGGAAGCCAATTTTGGAAATTAATATTTAATAGAATTAATAACCTAGGTGATTTGGATCGAAAGTGTTAAGTTCCGCAGGAGATCCAAGTCTAAACCTAAAAGAACAAATAAATTAAACTTTGGATCAAACGTGTTAAGTTCCGCAGGCGATCCAAGTTTAATTTAAAAGAACACATGGTGGCTAGGAAAAGGTTCAGACCTTTGTATAGAATTTTTGTACAGTGGAACCATTAGGTTTTCCGAGTAGCAACCAACAGTTTGGAGTCATGTGATATGAACATGCAGAGTCTAAGATTCTTGCATCCATCAGCTGCTCTTAACTCGATATAACTCATAGCATATCTCCATCATCGCTCTCTAAATTTTTCTTTTCAACTATATTTGCAGAGTTTGTCAAACTACCTTTGTTCTTGTAACATGTTTCTTTATTTCTCGACAATCTCTCTTAATATGAACTTTGCCTCCTCACTTGTAGCACGTGATCACCTTCTTATTTTCGATATAGAACGAGTCTTGTTGTTGTTGCCTGATCCATGTCGAGATTTTCTCCTACCACGCTCTTGATTGTTGTTTACCACAAGTCCTTCTCCTTGAGAAACTTCATCGCTTGTTTTCTTTCTTTGGTGAAAACCTAGCAATGTACCTGTGATCTCCTCCAATTTGAAAGTTTCCATTCCCCACATCAAGGTAGTAACCAAATTCTCGTACGTAGAAGATGAAGATAGAGAATTCAACAACATCAGCACTTTGTCTTCATCTTCGATCTTCACATCAACTTGCTTCAGATCACTTACAATCTGATTGAATACGTTGATGTGCTGGCTCAGATTAGTTCCCTCTGACATCTTTAGCCCGAATAATTTTTACTTAAGATATATTTTGTTTGTCAATGACTTTGACATGTACTGACTTTCTAGCTTTTGCCAAACTGCTATTAATGACTCCATATCCATGACATGGTACATCACATCATCCGTAAGATAAACCTTGATTGTTGTCATTGCCTTTGCTTGAAGTTCTTCCCAATCTGATCTCTCCATGCTTTTCGATTTCCTTTCTCCTAGCGCCTTCACCATGTCTTGTTGTACCAATAAGTGATTGACTCTTCTCTGCTATAATCTGAAGTTTCTGGTTCTGTCAAACTTCATCATATCAAATTTCACAGAAGTCGTCCCCAAAATGTTGAAGAAATCCGTCAAAAATCTATAGGTTTGATACCAATTGTTATACAAAGAGGGGGCAACACCTCTCAACCTCTAACTTGCGGAAGAAGAGGAAGAGAGAAAAGAGATCGCATGAAGCAATAAGACAGACACACAAAAGGAGAGCAAACATGAGAAAGGAGGAGAAGAAGAGAAAGAAGAAGAGTTATCGTGGTTCAATGACGCGCCTACTCCATACAAACGGCTGAAACTTTATTATAATTTTCTCTATATAAGAGAATCACTTCTAATGATTTTTGTGATTATTGTTGTACAATAAATTTATAATGATCCCTATAAATAATGCATAAACATTAGATCCGGTAAAATCATAATAAAATTTTATTATGAAAAATCACAACAGAATTCTATTATAAAAATCATAATAAAATTATATTATATAAAATTATAACAAAATTTTATTAAAAAATCATAATTTTTTTTATAACATTCCACATTAACCTTAAGTCAAATATAAGCACCAGACATTCTTAAATGTAAATTAAACTACGTACATCGTAATCCTGTCCGAAACTAATTGGCACGATCACAAATATAAATATTTCATTCTTCAAACTCAAGCTTACGAGATAATTTATATTCTTAAACGCGAAGTTTCATATAATATGCATGCTGGAAAATTTTAGTTTCATATAAGGGAAGTTTAACACATTCTTAAATGAAAACATGCTGCAAACGCGAAGTTTCATATAATGATCCGGGATGCGTTTGGTTTACACATTTTATTTTTTATCATTCTCTATTTCTCTAAAATATACTAGTTATTTTTTAAAAAAATAGATATAAAAAATATAAATTAAACATCGTTTTTCAGAAACATATATTTTTCAAAAAATAAAAAATAAAAAACACACAAATCAAACCAAACGCATCCAATATTCTAATCCACGTGGGTATATATATATATATATATAAAATATGATTTAGACGGGATTAGCAGCGCATGCATGCGGGCGTCACAAGCGAGCCATAACGACGGTCCTCTAACTTCAGCTGCCGAACTCCATTCATCCTTCCTTCCGCCCCCTATATAACGGCGCTATGCACCACTCCGGCCGAACTGCACTCGGAAAGCACCGGCAGCCATGGATCTTCTTCTCCTGAACTTACTCACCCGCCCACTCCTCCTCCATCTCTTCTTCATGGTTGTCGTCATCATCATGCTCCCGGTTACTCTCTTTCAATACCTCTGGCACTCCTCCGCCAAGAAGCCCAAGTTGGTGCAGCCACCTTCCCCCTCGCGGCTCCCCCTCATCGGAAACCTCCACCAGCTCGGCTCGCTCCCCCACCGCTCTCTCCGAGCCATGTCGACGCGCCACGGCCCGCTCATGCTCCTCCGACTCGGCCAAGTCCCCGCTCTCGTGGTGTCATCGGCAGATATGGCCAGCGAGGTCATGAAGCACCAGGACCACGTCTTCGCCAGCCGGCCGTCGCTCACCGTCCCCAACATGTTCACCCGCAACGGCCGTGATGTGGCCTTCGCTCCCTATGGGGACCACTGGCGCCAGGTCAGGGGTGGAATTATTGTTGTTCATTTTCAATCTAATTTATAATCTCTCGATCTCTGATTCTGCGCCAGCAGGCCAAGAAGGTGAGCCTCCTCCACCTGCTCAGCGCCAAGATGGTGCGCTCCTTTCGACACGTCCGCGAGGAAGAGGTGGCATCCATGGTGGAGGACATCGCCGGAGCCTGCGCCTCCGCACCGGGCCGCGCCATCGACATGACCCGCGTGCTGAACACTCTCGCCAAGCACGTGATCGGGCGGGTGACGCTCGGGGAGATCTCGAGGCACGCCGCGTGGGGAGACTACATCGACGAGATCATGGGGGACGTGTCCGTCGCCATGGGAACGCTCCACGTCTGCGACTGCTTTCCGCTGCTGCCGTGCCTGAGAAGGATGATGATCAGCGGCCGAGTGAGGAAGATGGTGGACCGAGCCGATGAGATTATGGAGCAGATAATTGAGGATAACGAGAGGAAGTGCGCCGCAGCCGGAGAAGGGGATCATGACGGTGAGGAGCCGAAGGAGACGGCGGAGAGCTTCGTCGAGGTGTTGCTGTCGCTGCAGAAGGACGGGGACGACGAAATGAAGCGATTGATGACGAGGGACACCATCAAGTCAATGATCATGGTGAGTTTGACCATCAATTTTATCAGTTTTTTTAAAAATAAAAGATAATTAGTTACTTTATTGGATAAACATCAAAAAAAAAAATTAATATATTAGTTAACATATTGTTTTGGGCAGGATATGTATGCGGCTGGAATGGACTCGACACATATTGTTATCGAGTGGGCGATGGCGGAGTTAGTCAGCAATCCACGTGTCATGAAGAAATTGCAACACGAGGTGCGACAAGTAGTTGGATCAAAATCAAACATCTCCGAGGACGACTTGACTCAAATGGATTACCTACGTGCAGTCGTCAAGGAAGCCATGCGCCTCCATCCACCAGGGCCATTATTGGTCCCGAGACAATCGCTTCGTGACACCACCGTCGGAGGGTACCACATCCCCAAGGACACTTGGGTCTTCATAAACGTGTGGGCCATCGGACGAGACTCGATCTCATGGGGTGAGACAGTCGAGGAGTTCCAACCGGAGAGGTTCCTCGACAATGACATCGACTATCGAGGGCAGCATTTTGAGCTGACTCCTTTTGGTGCCGGAAGGAGAATTTGTCCCGGAATTGGGTTTGCTATCGCCGTCATCGAGCTTGGACTTGCTACCCTCGTGCATAAGTTTGAGTGGAAACTGCTCGAAGGTGCGGAGATGGACATGAGCGAAGTTTTTGGGATCACAATGCGCAAAAAGAGTGGCCTACAACTTGTTGCAACACCTTGCTTCTAAGTATTTATGTAGTTCGAAATTAGAAGAATAATGGCAATGGAGTTTGTCTTTTATAAAATTTTAATCACGTACGGTTGATATGGGTGAAATAATGAAATTATTTATCGGTTAAAGGTATTATTAATACGTCAAAATTCGGTTGTCTGCAGCTGACTACTTTCTAAGCGTTGAGAGTCGAACACTCCTTTGTGTTCTCTGTATCAGGTAGAAAATTTTCTTTGTGTCCAAGATCAACGTATAGTCAGAGAGTGTTGGTCATGTCCCGACAAATCTTCTCCGATGCTTCAGTGAGATTTTGAGAGTTAGTGAAGTGAGAGTCAGCATACCTTTTTCCGAATAATAACTTTTCCGAAAAAAATAATTAACTTAAATTTTAATAAATAATAAATAAATTTAAATTAGAGTATTTATGATCTAATTATTTTATCAAGTGGGTGGAAATTAATTGGTATGAAAGACTTGATATTAGAATAAAATTTAACTAGGTTCATAGGACTCGATAACTTATGCGAAGTCTAAATAAATTTGTGGGACCTGATATCTAGCAGGAAGTTCGATTGGGTCTGCGGGACCTGACAATCGGTCGAAATCTAGTTGAGTCTGTGGACTTGACAACTGGCGGGAAGGCCTGGTGGGTCAAAGGCGAGTCAAGCGACTGCAGTTGATAAATAGTATTAGTACCTCGTGGTTGTTTTGATGTAATCGACCAAGTTCAGTTAGCTCCTGTTGTATTTGATCCTTGTTTCAAAGTGTGCAGGAGTTTAGGAACACAAGAAGTCGAGCAGAAGACGTAGTTAGCGAGAAGATGACACAAGAAAGGAGTCGACGGATTCGGTGCATCCGAAGGACAAAATGCTATAGAAGAGTACACCGGCGGACGAGAAGGACGTGTGCGGCGGTCCAAAAAACGAGAAGCCGGGGAGGAAGACTATTCGAGAAGAAGGTTAGAGTTGGGTTCGGGTGAACTCAACTCCGGTTAGCCAGAGAATCACTCATGCGAAGCAATCAATTATTGATCTAAGTTGCCCTGTGGAAGGCACCTTCCATGGACTAGAAGGCGCCTTCAATGCCTCTTGAAAGGCACATTTCATGGCTTAGAAGGCACCTTCGATGAACAGTAAGAAGGCGTTTTCTAGCCTTTGAAGGCGCCTTCAGATAGTTGTTAGTCGCGGATAGAGTTTTATCCACAGTGGATAAAACTTATCCGATGGAGGACGCCTTGGACCTCTTTGGAGGCGCCTTCAAGCTATTGATAGAGTTTTTCAGGGGCTATAAAAAGACCCCCTAACCTAGGAAATAGTCTTATTAATTTCCTAGTAACTTTATGAGCATTCAATGAGTGTAAGAGGCTTCTCCGCCTTCAATGAAGGAGATTTTTTTTTTGTACTTTTATTTGTCTTGGATTAACAACCACCTAGGTTGTAACCAAGTAACTCTTTTTGTCTCTTTCCTTTAAGTTGTTAATGTTAGGACCTTCGGATAGCGGCTAGAGAGGGGGGGTGTGAATAACCGACCCCAAATTCACGTTTCTTCCTACAATTTGAGTTAGCGCAGCGGAAATAAAGAGTAGAAACGAAAGTGAAGATGATCAAACCTCAAACACGACGATATAACGAGGTTCGGAGATGATACTCCTACTCCTCGGCGTGTCCGTAAGGTGGACGAAGCCTATCAATCCGTCGGTGGATGAGACCCCGGAAAACCGGCTAACAACAACTCCTTCTGGGTGGAGAAACCTCGCCACAAACTCTTTTGCAACAGCAATAAAGGAGTACAAGATAGAGCAAGAAAACAATGGACAATATGAATGTAAAAACACCCTACCAAGTTTGCTTGTCTTCTCGTTGTTTACTAGAGTCCGTTGATGAAGCAGCAACTTCACGGATCCAACAACAGCAGCTAGAAAACCAGCCGATGGAAGCTCACACGAAGCTTCAGCAGTGGAGAGCTCAACAAAGCTCAGATCGTCGGAGCAAGAACCGTAGTCAGCAAGCGTTGTCTCACCTTCTTCTACTGTAGCGGCCTTATATCCTGCACCTGCGAAGAAGACAAAGAAGAATCCAGAAATCTAGCCGTTGAGTCACAACGGCTAAGCCTGGACCGATCAGGCTCCATCCTGATCGGTCCAGGAGGACCCTGATCGGTCTGTGGACCGATCAGGCCCTAGGCTGATCGGTCCCCAGGCCGATCAACCAACTCTCTGTGAGAGTTGGCTTCGAAGCCTGATCGGTCTGTGGACCGATCAGGCTATAGGTGGATCGGTCCACAGACCGATCCCCCTACCTTTTTCTGCCTCCTGATCGTCTGATCGTTTCCTGATCGGTCTAGTGACCGATCAGATACCTTACAGTGAGCCACTGTTTGGTTACTGATCGGTCACCAGACCGATCAGATAACCCATAGTATCACTGGATCGGTCTGCAGACCGATCCAATTTCCCAGCCTTAAACCTAAAGCCTTCCCGGTCTAGAGAACGAGCTACCGAGCCCTCTCCGACTTCCTCATCCGGTCCAGAGAACGAGCTCCCGAGCCCTCTCTGACCTAGTCCGGAGAACGAGCTACCGAGCCCTCTTCGACTTCCACGTCAGGTCCAGAGACCGAGCTCCCGAGCCCTCTCTGACCTAGTCCGGAGAACGAGCTACCGAGCCCTCTCCGACTTCATCCGGTCCAGAGAACGAGCTCCCGAGCCCTCTCTGACCTAGTCCGGAGAACGAGCTACCGAGCCCTCTCTAACTTCCCATGCCAAGCTTCCATACTTGGACTTTTCCCCGTGCCAAGCTCCCTGCTTGGTCTTTTCTCGTGCCAAGCTCCCTGCTTGGTCTTTTCTCGTGCCAAGCTCCCTGCTTGGACTTTTCCGTGCCAAGTCTCCATACTTGGGCTTTTCCCGTGCCAAGCTCCCTGCTTGGACTTTTCCGTGCCAAGTCTCCATACTTGGACTTTACCGAATCAAGTCAACTCAAGTCGGGTCAACCAGGTCAACCTTGACCGAAGGTTGCACCCGCAATCTCCCAAGTTTGTATTCTTGTCAAACATCAAGATACAACTTTTCTATTCTCGTCAAACATCAAAATACAACTCGAGTCGGGTCAACCAAGTCAACCTTGACCTAAGGTTGCACCAACAGTTAATTTATTTTATAGTTGTTCAATTGAGGTGTTATAATTGTGCGATTGCGACTAATTTGAGTCGAGAGATTAGGAAAGGTTTGTTTTTATTATACAGGCAATTCACCCCATCTTGTCGACCCCCGCTAAACCAATGAGTGGTATCAGAATCCAACCACTTGAGAAGGGATTATCGCTGACTGAAGTACAAAGACGATGGTCGGACTAAACATTTATCCATTGAAGTTCGAGGGAGACTTCCCACAATGGAAATGCTAGATAGAGGTATTTTTTAAAATAGATTTTGAAATTATCTTAATTATGAAATATGGTCTTGTAGCTCCCCAAGACCCACAAGGAAATGAAAAAAAAAGAGTATCAATGCACCAAGTAGAAATAAGCAGACTTCGTAGCAAATGGACGAGCTGAATTCCATCTGCTAAGCATTCTATCTCCACAAGAAGTCAGCAGAATCGACACCTAAGAATCAACAAATGTGTAAAACTAAACATGCATATAGTTTAAACTTAAGCTTAATTAAATCATTAAAACATAATACTATTAATAAATAACCATTCATGATCGATATACCTAAAGTCGATGCACAAAGAAACTAGATTGTCTCCAAAGAAAATGCACACCAAAGCCTACACACACAACACCAAATAGAGAATCATGCACATTCCAATATTATGAAGTCAACAATCAAATACAAGTGTGCATAAACAATAATCAAATACCGGAGTTTCACACCCACCTGACCCCTGACCAATTCAACAATCTTTGAGCCCGGGGCTGAGCTTGCGGTCCGAGCCAAGCTCACAGCAAGGGCTAGGTGAGGCCACGACCAAGCCCACGACCTGCCAAGCTGAGGACGGACAAGTTCGTGGCTAGGGCTGAGGTTGCGTCCTTGCTTACGGCCAGGGCTGAGACTGTGGCCTAGCTTGCAACTGGCCAAACTCACGGTTGGGTGAGAGTCCGCAGCCAGAGCTTGCATAGGTTGTGGTCGGCCTCACAACCTCGACGAGAGACCGTGGTCGTGATCGAAGATGGGTGGGGAGGGAGAGGAGAGGAGAGGGAAGAGGATTACCTGTGTTTTAGAGAGTAGATCGCATGTCGGAGAAGATGACACTGACAATCAGATAGAGAGGAGAGAGATCAATGAGATAGGGAAAAAAAATCAGGTCAGTAAATCCAGAATTCATTAAATTAGCGATGGAAATTTAATTCTGTCATTGAAATAGTGAAGGAATTAAATTTTCATCACTATTTCAACAACTTAATTAAATAATGTCATTGAAATAACAACAAAATTAATTTTCATCACTAAATTAGCGACGGGATTAAATTTTCATCGCTAACGTAGTGATAGAATTAAATTTCAGTCGCTAATTGAGTGGCGAGAATTTATTTCTATTGCTAAATTAAATAGATTAAATATGATTTTGGTTAAAACAATCAAATTAGCGATGTAATTATAATTCTATTGTTATTTAAGGGGTTTTTTAAGTGAGGGCTTGTAAATCAAGATCAAAGTCCTGTATGCCCCGGTCTTAGAATTTGATACTCGGAATAGACTCGGAGTCACAAGAAGTGCCCGACTCTAAGATCCTGTACTAAAAAATTAGGCTCAGAGACGAATAAAGATTGATTAGCACTCAAGAAGGAAGGGCGAAGTAAGCAACATAATAAATACAATTAATGGTGAACATTAGCTGTTATAGATAAAGGATAATTTTTAGGGTGCATTTGATTCAAGTTATTATATATAATCAAAATTATTGGGAATAAAACATAACCAAATATTATTTGGTTCAATATAGATAATGTAATAAAAATTTATTTATTGGAAGGTTTTAATGAATAACCTAATTTAAAATTTTACTGTATTACAAAATTAATCATAATATAATAATAATAATAATAATATTATTATTATTATTATTAAACTCTACGTTTTTATATGTTTTTTTTACTTTTTATTTTTCACATTTTTCTTTATTTTTTTATGTATTTTTTTTTAATTTTTTTTTAACATTTTTTATTTATTTTATTTACATTTTTCTTGTTTTTTAAATTTTATTAAGTTTTTTAATTTTTTTTTTCTATTTTTCTATTTTTTATGTTTTATTTTTTTATATGTTTTTTCTATTTTATGTTTTTTTAAAATTTTTTTACGTTGTTTTATTTATTTTTTTTTACGAATTTTTTTTATTTTTTTAACATTTTTTTTAATTTTTTTAAACGTTTTTCTATTTTTTTCCTTTTTAATGTTTTTATGTTTTTTTATTTTTACATTTTTTCTATTTTTTTTTACATTTTTCTCTTAGGGTATTTTTGGTAAAAAAAAATTCGTTAAACTCGGGATAAAGAAAAACCTTAGTTTTCCAAAGTTTCCTAATTCCGGGTTGCATGTCCCTTTTGTTGATGTATCAAACATGAAATATTACTGGAGAATCATCGATTACCTAAATCAAACAGGATTTTTATTGATCAGTTTGGATGAATAATCAAGATTATCAAAGATAATATCAATCAGACACACCCTAATAAAGTTTTTAAGAAGGAGAGTTGCTAAACGGCGAGATAAATAATAACCATTATCGGTGAATCTTGCATAAGGAGAATATTAATGTCATAATGCGAACTGTTACATATAAAGAACTATAAAAGAAAGTCGATAATACAAGACGAGGTATGTTAATTCTCATACAACTATCTATTCCTCTAATTCTTTCTACTTTCAAAATCTCATTTAACCATTGAAGGGACTTTGTCGGAACAAGACTAACGCCTCTAATTGCGTGTTGATCTTGAGCAAGGAATTGTTTCTACTTGGTATGGAGAACATGAGGAGTTCTCACTCATCAATAACCAGGGAGTACTCGGCTGCCCATCCTGATTATACCATATCATATACGAATTAGAGCTATTTTTTACCATCAAAATATCTTGACTAACAGACTTTGAGGGCCCCACAGGATTTAAATCCATGGATAAAGGTAAAAATAAATAAATAAATAGTAAGAGAGACTAGAGTTTTACCGTTTGTTTTACCGTTACGTTTTATCTACGGATATAGTGTAATGGTAAAATACTCAAAAAAACACTAAAAAAAAAATTAGAATTTGAATACTAAATGGAATAAATATTTTGAAGATCGGCTGTATAAACTATTTTAAAAATTTATTTAGTAAATGAATCGGGGAGTAAATGAATTAGAAAAAAAAATCCTTCGGCGAGTTAAGTGAAGAAAAAGAATCCTATATAAAATTATTATGAACACGTGATTATTATTATTATTATTATTATATTTTTTATTTTTAAAATTATATCATATATTTAATTCACGCTGATTAATTCTATAGTGATCAACGTATGATCCTACGAAAATTTTTCATCGTTCATCAAAATAAATCAAAAATACTCGTAGTGGGTGTTCCATCAACCTAATATTTTTAAGTCAATCATTTGTTAAGAAAAATTTATCCTCTAATTTATCAAAACTGAAATTCAATCCTTATATATTTGAGAAATTAAGAAAATAGTCTACCACTGCACCATTATCTTGAGGTTAACACATTAGTATTATTAAAGCAAAATATAATTTCACTCATAGCACAGTGTCACCAACCCCACTTGTCTTATTACAGTGCCCTTTATATGAGGTAGATCGGACACCTAACAAAATATTTTTGTATCTATTAAAAATCTCAAATTTATTAGCGCAACCACTCAGTGCCGTGGACACCAGAATGTGTTGTTCAATCAATTGCCTTTTTGATTCATCACTGAAGGGCAAACCAATTTCCTTTTCAGCTATAGCTGCAAACTATTAGAGGGGAAGCAATCCATTGTCCATCGCTGTCCTGGAAAAGCTGCATGCCTTGGCGACAGGCGCTCAGTTGTCTGCAATGCACGGCGCTCACAAGCCGAACATCTCTAGCCTTCGGCATGCAGCGACTGCCCAGGCCGGGCTCTGATTTAAATCGATTACTGTCCTTAGAGAATCTGTAGACCTTAACTTTGCTACACTGTGTGGAAAATGGAATTAGGTACAGGGGCAAGACAGCAAGGGCACAGTTCGGGCACATCATTCATGTCTTTGCTCTGAGCTATCGGGTTCTACCCATCTCAAACTTACCACTTTCGTCACAAGCTTACAAAGTCAATTTACTGTCCAGTTAATTAGAAGATGACAATAGCATAAGAAATTAATTTCTAATAAATATATACTTTTAAAAAAAAAACTCTTCTCATAATCTCATTTCTTAACTAATTTTACGATTTTATTATAATTACAAAGTCATCTTACATTACTGCACATATAAATTTCAAAAAAAATTATTTTACGTACTTAATTAACTTTTGTAATATCAAAATGTACAATTTCTCTTTTATTTAAATTTTTACTCTGCACATTGGAAAATTTAATATTCTTAATTTATCATCTCAAATTTAAATATAGACAAAATTCATTAATAAGACTTAGAAAATTTTAAATCACTTGAACTAAAATTATAAAATTAATGTACCCATGGAAATTTATTTAATATATCTATGCCCTCATATGTTATAATTTATCACAAATTTATTATAAGATTTATAAGAATAATATTAAATAATTAATGTTACATATTTTTATAATTCTCTTAGTTTGAAAAATATTAAATTTTTAAATGATATAGATCCATGGATCAATTTTGAATTCTAAATTGACTAAAGAATTTTAAATTAAAATTAATATATTTTTCAAAATCTTGACGGTATAAATTAAGAAATTTTTTTGAATAGATGCAGTAAAAATTGAAAATTTGAGATCATGCGCTGAAAAAACAAACATGGATATCAAGGAGCTGGAGAGATCAATTCATACCTTGCATCATTTACTTTTTTTGCAGTAAAACTATGAAGAATTGGTGGTGCATGTACGAGGGACAGGTTATATCACACCTTTGTTTTGTTCTTAGCACGGAGAAAGATGGAGACCGAGAAGCATAAAGAGAGAAAATATAAAATAGATAGATGTATGGGATTAGGTAGCTGCTTCAACACCAGGCCAAAGGGCAAGACACACCTCTCCCAAATCCTTGTCTGGCCTATCAGAATATATCTTCTGATAGCTAGGCAAATATTCCTCAAGACTATGTCACAATACTGCACAGCTAGCAGATGAACTTAAATATATCAATTTTCTCTTATAAGCATTTTCCTCCATAGCCTGCATTCCTGAAGAGTGCTTGTTTGATGTCTTCAGCGCTCATGACTGCCCTCTGATCCATCTCCTACAGCTCGAATCGAGGATCGATCAGTAGAACAAAATCTTGACGATGTCAATTACATAAAATGCAAACGTACCTCCAGACAAGATGCCTGCATTCCGAATTCACTGAAGCAACTCATCACGCACTGTTGGATGTCCAGCCCGAGAGCTTCCAGCGTGCTCACGGTGGAAAGCAGGAGGCCCGGCTTGGCGGCGCAGCAGATTCCGATGCGCGTATCGTTCTCTCTTCTTTGGACATCGAACTGGAAGATCGTTAATGCACACCAAGATCTGTTAGATTCGGAGCCGCAGGATTAATGCGCGTGTACTTTAGGGAGTTCCTCACCGAGACCTCCTTCGAGTTTAATTCCTTGAAGATGTTCAGTAGAGTACGAGTGTCTTGCTCCGGAGCGAGGTCGATCATCTCCTCTTGCAGGTGCTTGACCCTGTCGAGTAGCTCCTTCATGTAATCGATGGTGTCCCCGAGAATGGAAGTTCTGTCCATCTGCGTGTTTTTCTCACGAGCATTTAATCGAACACTCGACGGAGGGGCGAGCGAGGTAAACCAAAGTGAGAAAAAGCAATCCACCTTGCTAATCTTGGGGACTATCGACCTGAGCATGGAGAGCCGGTCATTGAGCCTCTTCCTTCTCCGTCGTTCCGCCATTAGATTCTTTGACGGCGCACCTTCGAGCTTCGTCTTCCTCGTCTTCCTCAGCCCGGCGACCGGCGGCGGCGGCGGCGGCGCCTCCGACTTGCAGGAGCTCTGGCCGCGCTCGACGTCGTCGAACGCCGAGGACTGTACCTCCGGCGCGGCAGAGTACACTGCGTCGCTCAGGCAGTAATCGTAGCCGGCGCAGGGAGGGAGGAGTCCCGCGGGGCTCTGCTGGAAACAGTCGAAGCAGGCGTCAGCTTCGCCGGGCGCGAAGAAGGGGCCGAGCAGCTCGTCCAAGAAGCCCTGCTCGTCGAGTTCCATGGGCTTCCCACCTACCAAACCGCTGCACGAGCAGTCCTTATAACAAAAAAGAGAGAAAGGATGAAGAAGGTGGGGCAATTATCCCTCGCAGTAAACGCTAAATCTCAGCCTATCCGATAGGGGCTGCAACCCATTCGAGCAATGCATGATTAAGGCAAAGATTCCGACACAATCTGCTGCTCTCTCTTTAGTCTTTATCCTTGTTCAGGCTCTTCCAGTACCAGCTTTGGTCATGGAGAATTACGGTCATCAGCTGTCATTGCTCAGCTGTTGGACACGGAGCAAAACCACAGCGGTAGAGCATGTGCCCACTGTATTTTCTCTCCTCATCCTCCCAAGAATACCACCAACACAAATCCTCCCTCTATTTTGTTCTGTCTCCCTGAGTCACGGAGGAAGATAGAGACATGCAGTCGCAAGACGATGACGGAGCTGGAGAAAGGGGGAGAAGGAAAAAGAGGGCACAAACAAAAAAGCTACTGCTAGTGACGGGGCAGGGCTTAGCTCCTCCTCCCCTAAACCTTGGTTTACGTGACCATTCAATCCACGCATTGCAGTAGAAAAAGTGCAGACACACACAGCCCTTGTTGGAAACAGAAATTATGGGAGAAGAAAAAAGAATTATAGAAGGAAAAAATGTGGAAGAGGAGAAATAACTCTATGTGGAAGAGGAGTAGAAGAAAATAGAAAACTCAACTTGTTTCATTCAGTGAAAAGAAGTACATATTTATAGGCTTATTGGATAAGCACTAATATGAGATAATCATGATATTTAAAAAAAATAAATAAATAAATTTTATCTCCACGAACTCTTATCAATTCATCAAGTTCTATCTCTATCCTATCTCTAGTCAAGACTTGCCACATCACTATTTTATTTCCATAAGATTTTATCAACAAAAAATAAAGTTTAATTTTCAACACCCCCTCTTAAACTTGATTTTGTGACTCCAAGCAAATATCGCATTTTGATGAAGTCTTCAAATTTGAGTGGCTTGGTAAAAATATCAGCAACTTGATCTTGATGCAGATAAATTCTCTTGAGTACTTGATGTTGGTGTTACTAGTGGAGTAGTAGGCTCCTCTCTTGTTTGCTCTACCCTTGGTTGCTCCACCCTTAGTTGCTCCACATCTTCTTCTTCAAAGCACGGGAAAAAGTTGTAATCTTCATTTTGAGATTCCCAATTCCATTCTTCTTCTTCATTAAATATGACATCTCGGCTGATGATTGTCTTCCCAGTATCTGGATTGTATAGCTTATACCCTTTTGAGTTAGTATCATAACCAATAAAAATAAACTTCTTACTTTTATCATCCAATTTGCTTCTTGATTGATCAGGCACATGAACGTGAGCTATACTTCCAAAAACTTTTAGATGAGAAATCCCAGGCTTCCTTCCGCTCCATGCTTCTTGTGGTGTCTTGCCCCACACACTCCTTGTTGGTGATCGGTTGGATAAGTATACTGCACATGCAACCGCTTCTGCCCAAAGTTCCTTTGGTAGCCGCTTGCTTTTGAGAATGCTCCTTGCCATGTCAAGGATGGTTCGATTCTTTCTTTCCGCCACTCCATTTTGTTGAGGGGATCTTGGAACTGTCAAGGGTCGTCGTATTCCGTTGGCTTCACAAAATTCTTGAAACTCCTTTGAGGTAAATTCTCCTCCTCGATCAGAACGCATAGCTTTGACCTCGAGACCGCTTTCCTTTTCTATGGTAGCTTTAAATTTCTTGAATATGCCGAAGACCTCCGATTTTTGCTTCAAGAAGTATACCCAAGTTTTCCGAGAAAAATCATCTATGAAAAGAATGAAATAATTACTCTTACCAAGTGAACTTGGCTTTATCGGCCCACAAACATCTGTATGTATAAGTTCAAGAGGCTTTTGAGCTCTTGAACTTGACTCCTTTGGAAAACTTCTTCTAAATTGCTTCCCACGTAGGCATGCTTCACATACTTGATCAGGATGTTTGATGTAAGGTAGTCCTCTCACCATCTCCTTCTTTGAAAGCAGTTCTAGTCCTCCGAAATTCAGATGTCCAAATCGAAGATGCCATAGCCAAGTGATGTCTTTGTAACAAGCTTTGAGACAGTTGACGACATCATTTTGAATATTAAGTAAGAACATTCTATTTTTTGACATAGGCACCTTAGCAATTAAGCAACCAATATGATCTTTCAAGATGAGCATACCATCTTTTAGATGAATATCATACCCTTTTGCCAAAAGTTGTCCTAAGCTTAGGATGTTGCTCTTCATATTTGGTACAAAGAAAACATTTGAGATAAATTCATGTTTTCCATTCTTCAAACGGATGAGAATGTTACCTTTGCCTTTTACCTCAATCTTTGATTCATCTCCGAAGGATACATTACCACCAACTGATTCATCAAGCTCTACAAACATGTTTCTTTTCCCACACATATGATTGCTTGCACCAGTGTCGAGATACCAAATTGTATCTTCTTCTCTTTCATTATCTTTATACGCTAGCAGTAGGGTGCCATCTTCTTCTTTCCTTTCTTCCATATAATTTACTCTTTCATATACTCTATTCTTGGGAGATCTACATTCTTTTGCATAATGTCCAAATTTGTCACAATTGTAGCACTTAACTTGAGATTTATCGTACCTCGAGTTTGTATACCCTCTTCCACGTCCTCTTGTTGAATGTTCTCCTCTTTCATTGTTGTTGTTGGAGACCCATCCTTGCTCATTAGAACGACCTCGTCCATATCCACGACCTCTTCCCCGTTGACTTCTATTATTACTGGAGCTTTCATCTTTCTTTGTCGGTTGAAGAGTCGTCTTTAGGAGTTGTTGAGTAATTTCTTCATTTATCTTCTTCTTTTCTTCATGGGCTTGTAATGAACCCAGCAGTTGCTCAATCGTCATGACTTGTAGATCCTTGGTCTCTTCGATGATGGTTGTAATGCTATCAAATTTTGAATCCAATGATCGAAGAATTTTCTCAATAATAGTTACTTCTTCTAGTTTCTCACCATTTCTCTTTAGTTGATTGGAAATGGTAGAGACTCTAGAAAAGTAATCTGATACTAACTCACCTTCTTTCATACGAAGAGCATCAAATTGACTTCTTAATGTCTGAAGTCGTACCTTTTTTACCTTTTCTTCTCCTTGATATGAGACTTGGAGCTTTTCCCATGCTTGCTTGGCTGAAGGAGCACTTGAAATCTTCTCAAAACCATCCTCATCTAAAGCTTGATAAATGAGGAAGAGAGCCTTCTTGTCTCTCTTTCTTAAATCTCTCAGACTGTCTTTTTCAGTTGGAGATAACGTCGAGTCATCACGAGGCTCAACGTAGCCTTTTTCTATAACTTCCCAAACATCATGAGCTCCAAGAAGCGCCTTCATCTTGATACTCCAATTGTCATAATTACTCGCTTTGAGTACTGGAACTTGGAAGGGAACCATACCTCCATTAGCCATAGCTCTGATACCACTTTGTTGGAAACAGAAATTATGGGAGAAGAAAAAAGAATTATAGAAGGAAAAAATGTGGAAGAGGAGAAATAACTCTATGTGGAAGAGGAGTAGAAGAAAATAGAAAACTCAACTTGTTTCATTCAGTGAAAAGAAGTACATATTTATAGGCTTATTGGATAAGCACTAATATGAGATAATCATGATATTTAAAAAAAATAAATAAATAAATTTTATCTCCACGAACTCTTATCAATTCATCAAGTTCTATCTCTATCCTATCTCTAGTCAAGACTTGCCACATCACTATTTTATTTCCATAAGATTTTATCAACAAAAAATAAAGTTTAATTTTCAACAGCCCTACGCTCTGGTAACGATGGCTCAGTTTTTAGTCAATGAAAGGTCGGCTGTGTTTGAGGTGGCAACTTTTTTGGTCGTTCGTAGCTTAAGAACGAGGGCTATAGATGCAAACGAAGGGAACCCGAGGGAGAAGAAGACCAAAAGACAAAGCACAAAAACCCAATCCACATGTGATCATGTGTCTTCGTTGCCTTTCGGCGCTAAATATTGAGTTGAGCTCATTGCGACTTTAACTCCGGCGCCAAGAGCATCTCTTAGTGGAAAGTTGTTGCAGGTTTTTTTTTTAATCTCCATATCAAAGTAAAAAAATTTATTTATTTCTCCGCTAGTAAAAAAAACTTCTATTATTTACCAAACATCATATCTAATTCTACATATTATCTTTAAAAAAATTATTTATTTTAAAATGGACCAAAGCAGGTATCCTTTTTCATTTTTTTTCTTATAATAACCCTTTTCTTTTTTTACTGTTCATCTGGGAAAAAAACTCAGAACCATTTATTCTTTTCTCAAAAAAAAAAAAAAATCTAATCTCCTCTTTCATCTCCGTTGAAGAGTTCATCTACGGAGCTGGCTGATGATTTGCTCCTCGCCTGTTGAGTTTTGTCTAGGAGTTTACGATTGTCATGCGAGATAGGGTCGCCACTGCCGAGGCTGCCACCGTTGTGAAGATCCGATTTTGGACATGGTGATGGATACTAGTGGACATACCTTTAAAGGTTAAGTTAGGTTCAACTCTTAGAAATCTTAATACCATAAAATTGAACCCAAGTTATAATTACTGTGTCATGTGTAAGTTTGGATCTTAGGCATTTCGAATGATGGGTCAGTTGCTCATATGTTTCTTCTATACTCTTCATCATGAAAATTTATGAGTCACATATTAATTTTATGTGTTTTAACTTTTTATTCTAGTTATATCTATGTTTTTCTTGATTTCTATCAAGATGACCTAGTGAGTCATATGTTAAAATTTTATGTCTATGTTTCTTTTGGTTTTATCATAATAACATAATAAGTCATATGTGTTAATCCTTTTATGTAACTTGGACTTATTCTAGCTATGCCAATGTTTCATGTGCTAAGTTGTAATGGTATGGTGACCTTTCACCTAGCCTTTTTAATATGGATTTATTTGATACAAATAAGAGAGAATTCGAATAACCATAATCATGACGATTAGTGGAGAATTCGAATAATCATCATAATGATAATTAATGAAGAATTTGAAAAGTCATCATAATAAAGGTTATAAATGGAGAATTTATGGAGCCTATAGCTCTTCATCTTCTTAATTAATGAAGATCATAAATGATGAATTAATTGAGACCTTAACTCTTCGTATTCCTTAGAGGCTATAAGTAGTCATCATCGGAAATATGCAAAAGGGGAATTCCTTCTCTCGATTTCTCCCTAGTCAACTTCTTCTTTGTTGACCTTCTACCGGAAGAGATCGGTAGTGCTTCTAAGTCTTTGTCGATTCAAGAGGCTAGCACCTAATGGATCATATCAAGTTCGTGATCTAGTGCGTGTAGATACCGCTAGAGGAGTCACACGTGGGACTCTTATTTGTCTATCTGTCTGTGATATCATTTACACCTATCGAGAACTTAAGTTGAAGCCAAATTCTGATTAACAAGCGTAAGTTCAAGTTTCGTAAAATTTCTGTCCAAAACTGAAGAAATTTCTGGCCAGGTAAGTGGGCTTTTCATTTCGAGTGTATCTACGGAATATGTTTACATTTCATTATTTTATATTGCAAATTCATTTCTTTTTATTCCAAGATGCACTGTTATGACTCAAGTTAGATATGGTAAAAGGAATTTCCAAAAATATGATAAGATATGACAAGTTATGACCCTGATGCGGTGGGTAATAATAATCGATATATGACCTTGATGCGGTGGGTAATAATAACCGATATATAGCCTCACCCCTTAGAGGAATTACATATAGGGGCTGATCAGTAAAAGGAAATTTTCGAAAACATAATAAGATATGACAAGTTATGGCCCTGATGCGGTGGGTAATAATAATCGATATATGACCTCACCCCTTAGAGGAATTACGTATAGGGGATTGATCAGTAATACCATGGAAAGACAAGATGATTAACAGTGCTATGTTTTGATTAAGTGATATGATTTTGATTAAGTGCTATATTTTTTATTAAGTTATATTTTTGTCATGAATTTTGAATGTCTTGCTAAAAGTATAAGTTTTCGATTAAGTTATGTTTCTGTCATGTTTCACGAAATATGTTTTCATCATGAATTCCGAATATTTTGCTATATTTTGTATTCTGTCATGCTATGTTCGATTGATCCCACTTACTGAGTGTTTTTTCAAGCACTCACCCCCCCCCTTACTCCCATCCCTAGATAAAGACGAGGAACAAGTTGAGAAGGAGGAGAAAAAGATGTTTTGGGGCTGGTAATGAAGTCGTGTCCAAGTGATTCGTCCTTTTAGTTCATGTTATCTTTATTTGTACGCTTTCGCTTTTGGATTGTAAAGACAATATTTTCATTATAGTATTACTAGTTTGGTATGCACTTTATGCGACTTGTTATTTTCGAGTATTTATATTCATGAGCAACGGCGGTGTCACGCACCTAGGTCACGGGGCGTGACAACTGTGACCAAGAAGCACCTTCATAGCACCGAAAAAATTCATGGATTGCTAGCACTATATTTCTCATCCTCGTAGTTCCCCTTATCATTGAGATGGACCATGAATAACAGCTGAAGGAGTTAGAGATGCAACAGTTGACTCTCCTCGCCGTCCCCACCACCCTAATTCCCCTCAACTCCAAAGTCACGCCATCGAAGTGAGAAAAGGAATTAGATGGTTATGGTCTAATATCATGCTTGGGTAGTAATAGTAGTTCATGTTTAAGATAGTTCATTAAATTTGACGAGTTAAAAATGCGTCGATGTTCTTGTCTAATTGAATATTGAATTTCATTGCAGATAGTTTTCATTATTTCTTTTATGATTCCCTTAAAGTTGACTAAAAATTATGAATGCTCTCCTAACTGATTTGTTCGAAGAATATAGTTTTAAGTTGGTCTAACCTTTTTCATATAACGATTGGTTTGTTGGACTTTTTGTTGTCATTTTGATCAAATATTTTAGTGCCAAAATTTTGACTACAAGAAAAAAAACTGATAGACAATACTTTAAAAGTGTTGTCTATGTGAATGAAAAGCATTGTTAAAAGTACTATTGTTAAAAGTCTGCTCAAAGACAACGCTTTAAAAGCGCTGTCGTTTATAGTAAAGATAACGCTTTAAAAGCATTATCGATTTTTACAAAGATAATTCATAAAAAGCGTTATCTTTTTTAAAGACAACGCATAAAAAGTATTGTCTTTTTTAGCAAAGACAATAGTTTCACAACACATAAAAAATATTATTTTTTTTAGAAAAAGACAAAAGGTTTTAAACTATTGTCTTTTAATACCAAAGACAAATAAAAGATAAATGAAAATGAATCTACTTCAATCAATGACATATTATTAAATAAACAACCAAGATAAATATACAAATTATCATCCTTACACTTCTATAACAAACATTATTACTTACATACAAAGAAATTTTAATTAGGAGACACTCAAAACTACTCCTATCAATTACATCTTATTGCATGAACTTAAAAGGATCTTGATAGTTGCTACTTATCCTCTTGACTTGAATGTTCTTTACTCATTGACTTTAACCATCTTCTCACTTAAATCCCAAAGCTTTCTTGATAGTTCTTCGTCGAAGTACTTCCCAGTCACACCCCTGAGGTTCAGATGCACTGCCACATAGCATATAGTTGTTGCTCCTGTAATCATCCATACTCGAGCTATTTAGCTGGAGTTTTTTAATACCTCCACTCACCTTCAAAATATCTGAAAAGGCATTGCACATGAAAGATTCAAGACAAAGTGTAGGTTAGTCCTGATGACCCACAAAAGTGGAACAACAACAATATCTCTAGTGGATTCTATAAACTATGAGATTCTAAAGTAGAAATCAAGACGGTTTACTTAGTATTAAATCAACAAACAACATAACATAACTGATAAACCAAAAAAGGAGAACAAACTCATGGCTTAATGTACCATCCACACTATGTGCTATCATGTCATGGTTCTACTAGCAGAAATATTGATGCTACTATTTTAGAATTCCACAACATTTTCCCATTGTGATGTTCTTCCAAGATAGAATGGCAAAAACACACAACAATATGGGCAATCAATAGAAATATGAACAAATCCACCTGAAAATTAAATAATTTTTTTACATACCTCTAGAAATGATGGTTGAACTTCTATAAGTTGTACAAAGGCGGAACAAACCTGTGTATCAAAGAAAACAAACACAGATCGGTGAAAGATCAAAAACTTAAGGTAAAAATACTTAAGCAACACGTAAGTTTGGATTCATTAGAGAACTCTTTTTTTCTCACAGATACATATCCAACATCCTTACCAATCATTTAGTAATTAGATTCATTAGAGAACTCTCCACTTTCAAACAAATTTTAACAAAAAAGAAAGGTTATTAGGCCCATGCAATATTCTAAGAGACTGGAGATAAATGATGATGAACCTCTCTCTTGATATATGTAGCCATGGACTTTCATTTTTCTATATTTTGCATCTTAATCCTCCATACTCTGATCAAGTAGTGCTTTTTCCTCCTCTTCGCTTATCAATGTCTCCTTAAAGAGCATCATGCAAGCAATGTTGAACTTCACTTAGCTCTGTTTATATGTGGCTTTCTCGTTGTGCTTGAGATGAGGCTTAAAGTAAAAATTGTATGGTTGGCATGTGTGTTATCAGCAATGTATATATATCACATAAAAGTTACTTGCAATGAAGAAAAGAAATCATATGTAATCAATTTAAACAAGCTTATCAAATGTATCCTTTAGAATCTACTTGTGATATGATGTCCTTTAGAAGTGGCACACAAAATTTGTTTATGGTCCATTAACATCTGCATTGAAAAAGACTTAATGCATCACCATTTATCAACCAAGAAAGATATTGGAGCTTGTTAGGAAAGTGTGATGACATGCTACAAGGAATCAATAAAGCTCGAAGGCCAATGCTTAGTTCCCCTGACATATGAGAGATCAGTATAATGAGGATCCAAAAGAGTGGAAATTGTAAACTGGTTCTCAGCAAGGAGTGCAGCATGCTTGTTAGTATACAATGATACAGCTAGAGCTGCATGTATCTCTGTGGGATGAAAGATACCCCTTATAAAAACTTGTAAAACATGTATTGTAGGAAGCATAAAATTAATCTTGAAGAAGTACCTGGGTATCCCTTTAGAGAAATGGATACATCCTCTATCTCAGCAATGACCTTGTCTCTATCTCCAATCTCATACAATATAGCAATGCCTTTCTAACTCTTGCATAGTCTTAGTTGCCTTGAATCATTCACGTTTGCAAATAGATGTATATATGTATTATAGCATTTTTCTTATACCAAAAAACTAAATCATATGCATTGGTGTATAAAAATATGCAAGATCCAACCTCAAATGAAATTGTTTTCCATTTCTCCCCACAGGTCTTGCCAATCTATGGAAAAGCATCATGATAGATATATTAGGTTTAACAAAAATAAAAAAACTAAAAAAGCTATACATAACTACATGCTTGAAAATTATGAAATTAATAGTGGATATATCCAAAATCACAATAAGCCCAGCTAACTCTAGGTATTTGGTGTTTGGTACATGAATCCTAACCAACCTAATTGAACTCCATTCAAGGCAATTTGAGTCTAGGCAAGGCAATTGAAAAGTTGAATAAATTTGAGTCGCAGAAATTTTTCAAAATTGAACTAATCTAATCTAACCTAAAACATTCAACTAACTAACCATCACAAGAATTCAAACCAAAGAAGATGCAAGTTTAGAAACTAACTAATGAAAGAGGCATTTCATCAAACACATAATGAGCGAGAATTCAATTAAGCAAAATACATGCAATTCTAAATATGGGAGAATAGTTACGTTACAATTAACAACCAACAAGCATAACACAATCCAACATAGATAGAAATAACCCAATGTCGTAGACATGAATTGGAATACAGCTCTCCTCTTCGAATCTAAAGTAGAGAGGGGGCTACTGGATGGAGATTCTCCGACGGCCAATCTGTCAGTGAAGGCTGTGGATGAACTGCTCATTGATGGAGAACGGACCCTTCTTTTCAAATCTGAAGAGAAAGGGGTTGTCGAAAGGATGGATGAACTCTCCTCTTCAAATCCGAAGAGGAGAGGCGCTACCGGCTAGTGATGAAGCTTTACTCTTTAAATCCAAAATGAAGAGGTGGAAGAAAACCAGTGGTGGTGAAGAAACCTCTACCAATCAGGAGAGGGTGATGTAGAGTTCGACGGTGGCACCACCTCTCCCAATTGGGAGAAGGTGGTGGGCTGAGGATGAAGGCACTGTGAGATGGCTTTCAGATCCACAAGATCTGTGAGAAGACCTTGTCGTTAGCGATGAGGATGATAGTAGAGGAGATGAGATGGCCGACGAATTCTGGGATGAAGCTCCTATTGTGTGCGTTAGCATCGGCTGTGGATGAGATGGAGGCGGAAGAGGGAGCCTGTCCTCTCCCAATTGGGTAGAGGAAGAGAATGAGAGAGGCCGGCGGTGATGAAGTGGAGGAGGCCGCCGACCCTTGGTAGTGGTGGAGAAGAGATGAAGCTTTGGGTTTTTGTCTGCGGACATGAGTTTTGAAGCCTAGGTTTTTCACTGAGAAGGGTTCGGGCGGAAATGAGTTTTTAATGAATTTTTCACGAAGGGGTGGTTTTGGAAAAGGAGATTTGGTCGTGGACATAAAGAGCACTTGTTAAAAAATTATTGTTATAGATATAAAAAAAATGTCAACATACAACGCTTTTTAAAATGCATTATCTTTGATAAAAACAAAAATCAGTAGACAACACTTATTTAAAAAAAGTGTTGTATTTACTAACAAACAAAAAACATAAACAACAAGTTTTCCTAGAAGCGTTGTTAAAAAAAAGACAATACTTTTTTTTAAAAGGTATTGTCTTTTAGTATTGTGTAATCCCAATTTTCTTGTAATACACTTTTTAACTAATTACTTAGACTGGACTGATTTTCTTAATATATGTAAAAGTTTCATTAACAATATGTCAATTATTTCAACTCTAGTTTTTTTATCTTTATATTGTATTATTGCTATTCAAATATTCTATCTTTTGAAAACAATGTCGAGAAAAAATGACATGTTTGTGGAATAAATTATGTTATGAAACGTCATAATCTTGTACTAGATTTGAACAATAATATTAAGAGATAATTTATTCATATAATTATAATAGCATTAATCCTGCTCTATTCCTTTTTTCTGAATTAACAGGAACCTCCTTAATTATTATTTGTAGAATATTTATCTCTTTTTACAAAAGGCTAAGGATAATAAAAAAGGATCACTTGAGCTATCTTCCTATAGAAAATCATCTAGGATACTTGAAAATTATAAAATATCGAACCAGATAATAATTAAATAATAAGGTTTAATAGGCTAATAGCCTTAACGAAATTTTTAGAATTTTTTTTGGATTTAATCGGAGATCGTATGATACGTTTTAAGGGGATGGATCGATTGGGATAGGATAAAACCTATTTGGAATATCCAAAAGTGGGAGTTGGTTGAGGAATATTCGATGTTAAACTAGGTTTCCTTTGATAAGTGAACTGTTGGGACAGAAGATAGTTAATTTGTGTGCGCTGGCGCAGGACGTTGATTGAGACGATTGACATGATGGGGCGTGATTTGGTTCAGACTACCTAGTAAAGGCGGGTACTTCTTACTTTGACTCTTTAGTTATTTGAACTTAGTGCATGAGCTATCTTTGGTTAGAAACTACTTTTACCTTGACTCCACTCTTATTTTTCTGCGTTTGATACTTCCACTTGATCTTTGAGATATTCGTTTTCATATCTATATAGTCTCTCATTGTTATCCATGATATGTAGCAGATATTAGATACCATGTTTGCATGTTTTGATTATTGTTTATTTATGTTCCGTATTGAGCATGCTGGCTTCATGTAGCATACCTAATTTTTACTTATATTTGTATGATGACTGTTGCATCTTGCGCATCATATCATTGCATGTATGTCAATAACAAATTCTCTCTTGTGGTCGAGAGAGTCGTTGACCAAGGCCGCACGCTCGACCACTCGAGAGAGTGGTAGCTGGAGCAGATGCCGCTTGTCCTGTCGTGCCACACTCGAGCACTCATGGGTGGTGGTAGCTGGAGTTACGAGCAGCAGGGACCCCCGTAGTAGATGTAGCTAGTTAGCTACTATACAACTGTCCACTCGGTTACTTGAGAGAGTGGTAGCTGGAGTGTTGTACAATTTGTCACTGACCCGGCCTCTCGACCATACAGGGGTCATGTTGCAGAGGGGTCGGCTGGAGTGACCATCCATGCATACGCTGTTATTATGCTTTGGATGCTGCTATTTACATATGCTGTTATTGCTTACTTATGCGGTTATGGTATACTTATGCTGTCATCGCTTACTGCTGTTGTTCACTTATGCTGTTATGCTTACTTATGTTGAGATTTACTCTCATTGTAGATGTTTAGATGTTGGTTTATTTATTGGAAATTTGTATATACCTTGCTTATTACCTCTGTAGTTATGAGCAGTACTGTAGCAGATTAGTACCACTTCTGATATTTTATTACCTAGCCTAGGATATAGTTTCAGGTATGTGCTTTTATTATGGTTTTATTTTAGTATCTGCTATTTCTCTTATGAGACTGTATACTGTTGACACTCTCTACTTGGATATTATGTTCATGCACTATCTTTCCTATACTCTCTGAATTCAAATACTCACCACCCCACAAAATGATTTTTCTTTCGCCAGGTAACAGGTAGATGAGTCATGGATGCTTGGAGAGATGCTGCCTGCCAGTCCTGTGTCATATCCGAGGAATGATTTTGGTTTTGTTTCTCTTTACTTACATTTTGTATTCGTTGGATTTGGTATTATGAGAACTAACTATATTTTGATACTTGTTTTGTGGACTTTGTATCTGTGACGTTTTGTGGGCTTTGCATTTGTGGGTTTTCTTTCCGTTATTCCGCTGTGTTTTCAGTGCAGCCGTGTGGGCTGCTAGTATTTTAAACTGCGCGAGTGTTGTTGTTTTGTTCCAGCCGAGTAGGCTGTATTATATAAACTGCGTGGTTATGTGTGTTCCAGTCATGTGGGCTGATGAATATGTTATTATGTTGTTTGTGTATGTATATTAGTCCCAATTGTCACCGGTACAGGGGAGATGCTGTCGGATTTTTGCCTGGCAGGAACTTCTCTGGGGCGTAATAAAAATATTTGAAAACTTGATTTTTTTTTTATGGGATGATATGGAGAACTTTGCCCTTCCTAGCCAAACAAATCACAAGCAAGACTGATTTTCTGTGGATCTTAAAGAGAAATATTTATAATATTTTATAGTTATTTTTGCCTACATAATTATTATTGATGTATATAGCTAATTATTTTTTTCCTAATTATTATGCTTTTTTTGTGTTATTGTAATATATGTTGTTGTTGTAAACTCAATAAAATTGTTATTGTTATTTTATAGTATAACAGTTGTAAATTGATGTTAGTATAATAATAATTTTTTATTAGATTATTATTAATGTTTAAATATTTTGTTGTAAATTATTATTTGGTATATTATAAAATGATCTTGTACTTGTATTTAAAAATATTATTATTTTAATATATATGGGTAATGAAATTATTGATGAGATTTTATGAAAAGACTTTTTCTAAAAAAATGATATTGGGTATGACATATTAAGGAATGAATTTGTATTGATGGTTTTGAAAAAAAAAATTGCTCTCAATATACTGTATTGCATATATGGTTAAGGAAATGACTATAGTCGGGAGAACTAGATGAGCACATAGATCTTGGTTTCATATCATTTCGAGTTCTCTAGGTCTATTAGTCACTTTTGAGACGAAATCGACTTATGAATCTAGAACATTCTAAAAATAAAAAATTTATCAAATCAAAATTCGTTCAGATATCTTCGATTTGATATATTATGCACTTTATAGTTCAACCTATCTCAAAAGTTATGACCTCTTAAAATTATAACTTGTATTATAGCATATACAATTTTTTAGCTGCTACAACGTATTGCTGATCTTTAGAAGACCAACAACAACTTGTTATTGATCTTCAAAGGACTAACAACATGTTGTTCTTCAGAAGATCCACAATAATATATTGTTGGTCTTTAGAAGATCAACAATAAAGACCAATAATAACATATTGAACCATAAACTTTGAGATGTCACTATTTTTTATTCGGATTGAATAATGAAACACACAATATATCAGATCGAAGTTCGTTAAGAGATTTTAGATTTGATATATTATGTTTCTTGTAGTTCAACCTGAATCAAAAGTTATGATCTCTTAAAATATAATGTGTTGCTAATATTAGATGATCAACAACGTGTTGATGATTTTAGCAATCCTAGAAGATCAGTGACACCGTGTTGTTGATCCTCTAAGATCAACAACACACACGTTATACACTTTGAAATGTCATAACTTTTAATTTTGATTGAATCAAAAATACACAATATATCAAATCAAAGCTCGTTCAATAATCTTTGATTTAATATATTGTGCATCTTGTGGATCAACCTAACTCAAAAGTTATTACCTCTTAAACTTGAACTTGTAGTTGTAACAGTTGTAGTTTCATAGCTGCTACAACTTGTTGTTCGATAAATTTTGAGAAACTATAGCTTTTGACTCTGGTTGATTCATGAGACACACAATATATCAAATTGAAGAAATTTGAATGAGCTTCGATTTGATATATTATGTGTTCCATGATTCAATTAAAATCAAAAGTTATGACATTTCAAAGTTTATAATGTCTTTGTTGTTAATCTTAGAAGATCAATAACAACGTTGGTCCATATATGATTCTATATCAAGCCTAACGTGAATTTGATATGATTCATATCAAGTCCACGTTAGAATTTTTTAGCCGATTATTCTAATAACATTTTAACACTTTTAGAGATACTGAAATAAGCAATGGATGACATCATTACACTCCTTGCAGCCTCAAAAATCTACATGACCTAAAATAGATCAAATTGAACTTATCTAGGCCTGACATGGGCCTGATATAGAATCATATCATGCATTGTTGTTGATCTTTTAAGATCAGCAACACACATGTTGTAAACTTTGAAAGGTCATAACTTTTAATTCAGGTTGAATCATGAAATGCATAAAATATCAAATTGAAGCTTATTCAAAGATCTTCAATTTAATATATCTTGCATCTTGTGAATCAACCCAAGTCAAAAGAACCAGTTGCTTGAGTTTATGGGTTATCATGAGGGTTCTTTCCCCTTCCGTTATTTGGGCATTCCATTGGCGGTGGAGAAACTAAGAATTACAAAATATGGACCGCTTCTTGATGTTATCACAAAAAGGATCAATGCTTGGCCTAAACATACTTTATCTTATGTCGGGCACTTGGAATTGGTAGGTATAATTCTTCAAGGTATGATGTTTTTTTGGTTCTCTATGCTTCCAATTCCTAGTGGAGTAATGATAAGATTAAAACTATATGTCGTATGTTTGTTTGGTTTTCAAAATGCCCTCCTACAGCTTGGTCAAAAATTTGTTTATCAAAGCATGATGGTGGATCTGGTCTTAGGTATCTCCTTACATGGAATGAGACTTTGTTGAGCAAAATATTGTGGGATATTCAGATCGAAATAGATTTTGTATTGGTCAAGTGGGAGCATGGTACGAACTGCAAGTGCACGATTATGTCTTGAGTAATATAAAGATATCGAACCCACAGGGACTAGTTACAAGCACTAGTGATCTCTAATGTGCGTAGATTGTATATACTTGTTTAATATATTTTGACGTACATTCACATATTTTACGCATGCTTTATCTATGCATTTTCATACTCCTTGTTTTACTTTTAGCATATTTACTCTTCTTTGTTCGGAGATCTGATCATGTGTATTTTTTGTCTACAGGAGTCGAATTTGGAGAAGAATTGATGTTCGTGGCCAACTCTACAAGCAAGTAAAGGAAGACAACATCAGCCATGTGAGCCACACGACCATGCCAAAGAAAAATGACCTTGGTCATGTGGAGCAACTAGCCCGTGCAACATCAGCAGAGGAGAAGCATGACATGGCCGTGTGGATTCACATGGCCGTGTCATCCCTGAAGTAATTCTAAAACATGGTCATGTAGATCTACACGGTCGTGCAATATTTCCAGAGCCAAAGCATTGCTAGGCCGTGTGTGCCACATGGTCGTGTGACATTTCCAGAGGCAGAACATTGCTAAGCCATGTGGATCTGCACGACCATGTAAGACATCCAGTGACAGAGCATGGCACGACCATGTGAGAGCCACACAGCCATGTGACTCTGGCTGAGAGCAAAATAAGCAAGGCCGTGTGAGAGCCACACGACCGTGACATGGGCCGTGTGGCACCCAAACCCCTTGCTCTATTTAAAGGGCTTCTTCCTCTTTGAAAGGGGGAGGCTCTCCCTTTAGGGAGATCCAATCTTGAGGCTTTTTTTCACCTTTCGGGCGTTGATCCAGTGATCCCAAGACGTTTCCATTCTCGAATTGACTTTAGTAGCAAGGATTGGTTCCGAAGATCACTCGTCATATCTAGATAAGCATTTCTTTTCTATCTTCTTGATTGGGATCAAAATATTTACGATCTTCTTGTCTTCGGATCTTTTCTTTTATTTCATGGAGTAGATCTTCTTGTTCTAGGATAGAGGAAGTATTTGTGATGTAAATTGATGTAAGATCTTAAGGATTTGCCAACTTCTTGATTCAATGATGTTGTTATGTTTTGTATCAATTCAATCTTGTGTGGATTGTTCTGCTTGGATCTAATTACCATTCTTGATTGATTGTTTGTAAATCTTGATGATCTTGTAGAGGAATTCTTTAGATTATATGACCAAGGGGCGTCGTGACAGGGCTGCCCCGTTAACGGACGTCTAGGGGATCACCTTGAAGGGTGAAGCAAAAGTTTACAAAGAAGTGGGATAGATAGATGAGCTATGTCCTATATCTTGATGTGAATTGATTAGTGATGTGTTTCTATGTCGTATGACCGAGGGGTGTCGTGACAGGGCTGCCCCGCTAACGGACTTCATAGGGATCATAACTATTTGATTGCTTAAGGTGTAGATAAAAGTCCCTTGTCGGTGTTTTCTGTAGGAAATTATCGGTGACTTCTTACAAATGCAAGACAATTGAGGATAGGATTGGTAGATTATATTACATTGCTAAGTATTTTAAAGAAACCAAATCTCCTAGAACTTTCATTAAACTTAGTTTTCTACATTTACCTTTTACTTTTCTTTTCTAGTTGCATCTTAGTTCGTATAACTCCTTATTTGGTTGTTTAGCTAATTCGCTTTGAGACATCTTTAATAGTTATAACCAGTCCCTATGAATTCGATATTCTTTTATTACTGACGACGAAACCGTGCACTTGCGGTTGCGTAACAATCTCTCACATAGAATTAGCTAAATAATCGATGGTTGAAAGTTGACTACTAAGGAAAAGGAACAAAACTAAAAAGAGGGAAGAGAAAATAAGAGGAAGTGTTTGAGGTCTTGGTTTGGGAAGTATTCTAGGAGTTCAGTTTCATTGTGATGCTTACTGATGATATCATGGTTTACCAATTGCCTACCTTCAATTAAAAAGCACTCGTAGGAAGTTAGTTTTATTACCGTCTTTCCTATGTCATGTCAAACCGGCAATGAAAATTGGGTCAATGTCCCTAAGAATCCAATAGGGATGACTCCTATGAAATCTGGAAATGATTAACCCCTATCACTAGGACACCTCGGTCATAGATCACAAGAGTACATTCCTATTAAATAACTATAAAGATAGAGATAGTAAATATGCATGATTCCTTACTTCCTTGTGAGGGATTGTTTCTCCTTTTAAGGGAACATCCTAGACGTCCGTAAATGGGTTATCCCTGTCACTACAGCCCCTCGGTCATACAATCTAGGGTATTCTTTCTATTAGATCAACAATCCCTACACAAATGCTCAATCTAACATGACAATAAAGTGAAAACAAATCTCATACACATTAGATCAAATAGATATAAGGCAAGATAATATCATATAGATAAGAAAAAGGCATATCCATGAGTTACTACATCAATACTTAATCACAACTATTCCCTTAATCCTAGAATAATGGATATACTCCATATCGGAAAGAAAGGAATCCAAAGACATAAAAAAATAAAGTATTCAAACCCAACTAGAAGAAAGAGGGAGAAGAAAGCTTATCCAATCGATCAAGTAATCTTTGGATCCAATACTTCACTTCCAGAGTCGATGGGATGATGGTGCCGGCCTCGGATCGTTGAGTGGAACATGAGAATAGCGTGGAATGACACCAAGATGATCCTCTCCAGGGGAGAGGCTTCCTCCTTTGGAAAAGGGGCAAAGAGCCCTTAATATAGTATAGGGCACGGGCCTAGCACGACCCATGCCACGGTCGTGTGAGATCCACATGACCGAAGTCACCTTGGCTTCTGGTCAGGTGATACGGCTGTGTGGGTTCACACGACCGTGTTCTTCTTTGGCTCTAGATGAGTTGCACGATCATGTGGGATCACACGGTCGTGTGATTTTTCGCCTCTGGATGAGTTTCATGGCCGTGTGGGATCACACGACCATATGTTGCTCTACTCCTAGACTGGCCAAACGACCATGTGGGGTCAAATGGCCAGTGTCAATGGCCTTTGCTTGGTCTCTGGTTCATTGACGAACATCATTTCCATTCCGAAAGCAGCTCCTGTGAATAGAAATATGCACAAAGAGTAGATCTCTGATAAAAAAGAGTAATTAAGCTGAAAATATGACAACAGGTATAGAAATGCATAAATCAATCATAAGGAAAGTATGTGAATGTGTGTTAAAACATATGTAAAGGTGTATACTATCTACACACATCACACCCCCAGACTTGAACCTTTATTTGTCCTCAAGCAAAATACTGCAATCTAAATCCATGTGTTCCTATAGTGCTTCATAATCCCTAGTGTACTCGCCTAACTCTATCAGCTAGTTTCATTGGTGAGCATGATTGTGGAGTAAACTAAGCATAGCCTAAGCATAAGTTCTTGTGCTCAGTGTAATAAGTGACTCAAGCTCTTCAAGTTTCAATTTCTATCCTAGTCGAGTCATCATCCCATTGAGTTCCTATTATTCTCGATGATAGACACTTACCTGCCACACACTTGGTTCATATTCCCTAAACTACACAAGGTCTCAAAGGACTACTCAGAATTAAGAGAAACATAATATTTATTTTCCCAGTAACCTAACTCGGTCTCAAAGGGGTAAATTGTTAGTTTCTACTCATGACAGATATTTTCCATCTCTTATTCAAATGATTTTTTTTTAGCCTAAGGGTGTAGCACTAACACAAATGCAAGTATGCAAATGCAGGAATTTTGATTTTTCCAAATGAATTGCTATGATCTGAGGTCATTCAGTAACCAAAATGTAATCAATGAATCACCATGGAAACAAGAGTGCTAAACAATTTAGATAAATCATGACTATTCCAAAATGTATCTACCATTCAAGCTTAAGAGAAGTGAAGATAAGATCCTTAAGGTTTGGCCAAAACTCACACTTGTCTCCGTACAATACTTAGCTCATTTCATGCTACTAGAGATAGAGAAAAGAGATACACTAAACATACTAGTATTATCTCTACAACAACATGAATCTAGAAATAAATGTGCTAATCATTTTACTATTAGAAAAGTCAGTAAAAATTAAGAGATTTGATGTACTCGATATGCCACAAAATAATTTTTATTATTTTCAAAACTAAAAAACTGCAAACAATAACAAGAAAGTAAAGAAAGAACTGGAACATAAAGAAGTGAAACAAGCAAAACAAACTAAAGTGTAGAAAATGTAAATGAAAAGAAAATACAAAATGTAAATGAAAAGGAAATGCAAAAGACTTGACTCAAATTGTGTAAACACAAATACTCCCCTAGACTTAAACTTTTCATTGTCTCGATAAAATCAATATGGTAGATGGGGAGGAAGATCAGGGAAATCTGGAAGATGAGGAAAAGAATCAAGAACCCATCTCATATCCCTCATAAATTTATGATATGAGAATAGTTCATCAATATCACTCTGAAGATATCTCATATATCCCCTAAAATCCTTATTTAATATCATTCTCCTCTTATGAGCTTCCATAAATTCAATCATCTGTTTGCACAAATCATTCTCGCTCCTAAAATACTCTTGCAAACGTTTAAATTGTTCATCCTCCATGCACATGTTTCTGGTAAACATCTTATTATTTTGTTCCAAATCATGATGAAGGGTATCAATAATAGGATGAAACTCATGAAAATTAAATCTAAGAAGATCTCGACTAACTGAAGGGATGTCTCTAGGAACTAGAGAGGGGAGAGGGTTAGGTTGTTTAGTTGCCAAAGTCAAATGGAAATTATCTTTAACACAAATCATGGTCAAGTTTGTGTTGAGCAATCAAAGAGGGAAATTGTTTTTGATCACAAGACTATACCCATATTCCTCACATCGTATCATATTTATTGCTAAACATGAATTTAAATCTAATCGAGAAAAATTTTCGATCATCTCTAAATTATCAAGTTCGCAGCCTAATACTAGTGCCATACGAGTGAGCAGGCCTCCTAAAACAATAGGGGCAGTAGAAGAGACCTTCCCTAAGGTTACCAAGTGCTTTAAAAAGAAATAACCAAAATTTATTGATACATTTTTTACCATTGCCCATAAACAATATAAATATGAAAGTCTCACTATTCCTTCTTTACCTCCCCTTCCAAATATCGTATTTTTCATAATCAACTGGACATACTGGAAAATAGGGTTAATGATACTAGTGCCCTTGGAAACGTGAGGGTTATAGTGAGATTGCCCAAAGATTAGTTGCCATATGTTTGAGGTTTCAAATGTAGGGAGAATTGTATATGTTCCATCACTAGGCAAATCGTAACATGCATTAAAGTCTCTAAGGGTACATTCATTGTCATCATTAAACAAATGAAATGAACATTATCAATAGTGATGGAGGTTAATATTTCTAAAATAATTCTAGGGTAAGTTGGGTAGTTCATATTCATTAAGTTAATCCAACCTATTCTTTCAAAGAGTCAATCCACATCATCTCTAAAACCCAACACTTCTAAGGTCTCTTGGTCCATGAATCTAGTGCTCAAAATGGAACGTTTAGACAAAGAATTATAATGATGCATTTGTTCATCATTAGATAAAATGATACCAAAGTTGTTAGATGTACCATAAGTGTGAATTTCCTTCATTTGAAACAACCATCTTCTCCTTTCCTTTGCTTGGGTGAGTGTTTCATTCGATGATATTTGACATGGATGATGGGGTGGTTGAACTTAAATGGAATGAGTTGTGAGGGTGGAAGGTAGCACTTTGAGAGCTTTAGGGAGAAGGAGAGGTGAGAGAGGGGTGAAGAAGAGAGGAAAGTTGGCGAGCACGACCGTGCCCTAAAAGAATGTGATTAGACTGGGCCGTGTGGGATCTGCATGGCTTCTTCTCCGCCGACTTCACACGACCATGTCGACCGACATGACCCCTTTCTTCTTCTTCTTCTCAGTCGGGGTCACATGGTCGTGTCAATAGACATGGCCCGTGTCTCATTCTGCTCAGGTGGCATCAAACGACCGTGTGAAGTCACATGGTCGCATTATTCTTCCTCTTTGCCAGGGCCACATGGCCGTGTGAGTTCACACGACCCATGGCGTTCCCTTCTCTGCTAGCATCACACGGTCGTGTGAGTTCACACGACCGACTTCTTGACTTGTGTAGCGGCTAAATTTTCTTCTCTTTGATTCCTCCGACGCCTCCACGCTCATGAAATGATCATGACCAGCTCGTGTAGGTTGCACACAACCTGAAAATAAATATTTTAAAGAAAAATTCTTAAATAACTAACAAGGAAAATAAAATAACCAACTAAAGACTAATTAAAGAAAAACCCCTGGGTTGCCTCCCAAGAAACACTTGTTTTAGGTCTTTAGCTCAACCATGTTGGACTCATTCAGGAGGGTGCGGGTCATAGAAATATAACTGTGAGTTTTCTTCAACCTACATGCCTTTGGAGGTATCTTTTTAAACACTGCCCATTTACTTTGAATTCTTTGAGCTCTTCATTCCAAATATCTAGAACGGATAAACCTTCTTAACTTTGAATGGTCCTGCCCATCTTGATTTCAACTTTTTGGGAAAAAGTTTCAACCTTGAGTTAAATAGTAAACTGGATCCCCTTCCTTGAATTCTCTGTGCAGTATATATTGATCATGTCATTTCTTTGTTCTTTCTTTGTAGGATTTGGCATGCTCGTAAGCATTCCTTAGTTCATTAAGTTCATTCAACTAGAGCTTTCTCTTTTCTCCTGTTGGCTTGAGATCCATGTTAAACCGTTTAATCACCCAGTAAGCTTTATATTCCAATTCTACTAGGAGATGACAAAGCTTTCCATACACTAGTTGGAATGGGGGCATACCAATTGGAGTTTTGAAATCAATATGGTATGCCCATAAGGCATCATCCAACTTTAATGACCAGTCTTTACGTGAGGTGGACACTGTCTTTTCTAATATTGCTTTAATCTCCCAATTAAAAATCTCAGCTTGTCCACTAGTTTGGGGATGGTAGGGTGTCGCCACTTTGTGACTTACTCTGTACTTCTTGAGCAAGTTTTCAAACAATTTTTCAATGAAGTGAGACCCCCCATCATTGATAATTGCCCTGGGCGCATCAAATCATGGGAAAATCACCTTCTTAAATAGTTTGATCACTGTCTCGGCGTCACTGGTAGGAGAAGCTATGACTTCCACCCATTTCGTTACATAGTCCACTGCCGCTAAAATATAATTATTTCTACATGAAGAAGAGAAAGAGCCCATAAAATCTATACCCCATACATCAAACAACTCAACTTCAAGGATATAGTTTAATGGCATCTCGTTTCTCTTAGTGATACTCCCGGTCTTTTGACATTGATCGCAAGACTGTATAAATTTCTTTGTGTCTTTAAATAAGTTTGGCCAAAAGAAACCTGCTTGTAAAATCTTTGCAGCTATTTTCGAAACCCCCAAATGCTTGTCGTAAGATGATGAGTGGCAATAAAACAAAATGTTCTTGACTTCGTCTTCTAGCACACACATTCGATAGATATATTGCATCCCTGTATTTCTTATAAAGCAGTGGTTCATCCAATATGTAGTATTTGACGTCCAAAAATTTTTTCTTTCTTTGCTATCTATTAAGGTTTGAGGATAGTACTCCACTTGCAAGATAGCTAACAAAATTTACATACCAAGGGATCTTCACATAGTTCAATGCTAAAGGATGTTCATCCGAAAAGGTATCATTAATGGGTAGATCAAAATCTACATCTTTTTGCCCATTTTACCACACTCGGGATAAATGATCTGCCACAACATTCTCTGCTTCATTCTTATCTCTAATTTCTAGATCAAATTCCTGAAGAAGAAAAATCCATCTAATCAGTCGTGGTTTGACATCTTTCTTGCTAAGCAGATATCGTATGGCAGCGTGGTCAGAATACACTATTACTTTTGAGCCCACTAAATAGGACCTGAACCTGTCAAATGCAAAGACTATTGCCAATAGTTACTTTTCGATGGTAGAATAGTTTATTTGGGCTGCATCTAATGTCTTGCTAGCATAGTGAATTGCATGTAATACTTTGTCTTTTCTTTGCCCTAGAACTGCACCTACTGCAAAGTCACTAACATTACATATGATTTTGAATGGGAGTTCCCAATCCAGAGCTCGAATTATTGGGGTTGTGACAAGAGCATTATTGATTTTATTAAAGGCCTCAATGCAGTTATCATCAAAACAAAACTCGACATCTTTAATCAATAGATTAGTTAATGGCTTGGAGATTTTTGAAAAATCCTTTATGAAGTGCCGATAAAATTCAGCATGCTCCAAAAAACTCCTTACCCCTTTTACATTGAATGGTGGAGGTAGTTTCTCAATTGCCTCTACTTTGGCTTGATCCACCTCAATTCCTCATTCTGATATTTTGTATCCCAAGACAATTCCTTCTTTGACCATGAAATGACACTTTCCCCAATTTAAGACTAGGTTCACATCTTTGCATCTTTGAAGGACTTTAGAAAGATTTAAAAAAATAGGAATCGAAGTCATTCCCATAAACTAAGAAGTCATCCATAAATACCTTCATGATTTTCTCTATGAAATCTAAGAAGATCGCCATCATACACCGTTGGAAAGTAGTTGGGGCATTACAAAGTCCAAATGGCATACGACGATAAGCATAGGTACCAAAGGGGTGTGTAAAGGTGTTCTTCTCTTGATCTTGGAGATGTATTGGAATTTGAAAGAAATCAGAATATCGGTCCAAATAGCATAAATATGAATGTTTCACCATTCTTTCAAGCATCTCATCAATAAATGGTAGGGGCAAATGGTCTTTCCTAGTTTTTTTGTTTACTTTTCTATAATCAATGCACATCCGCCATCCTGTGACCATTCTTGCTGGAATCAGTTTATTGCTTTCATTTCTGATGACAGTCATTCCTCCTCTTTTTGGGACCACATGTACTAGGCTCACCCACTCACTATCGGATATAAGATAGATAATCCCAGCATCTAGAAGCTTTAACACCTCTTTTTTTACCACCTCCTTCAAGTTAAGGCTTAATCTCCTTTGATGTTCAACCAAATTCTTATACCCTTCCTCAAGTAGAATTCTATGCATACAAATGGAATGATTGATTCCTTTAATATCATCAATAGTGTACCCAATCGCCTTTCTGTGCACCTTTAGCTCATTGATTAATTTCTTTATTTCCAGCTCAGTTAAATTTGCATTAATTATTACTAGGAAAGTAGAATCTAGTCCGACAAATGCATATTTAAGGTTAAGAGGAAAAGGTTTTAGCTCCACTTAAGGCGGCATAATCTCAGGCAGGATTGGCTCTTGCTCTAATAACCTTATTTCCTCATTCACCACTACTTCTTATAAAATTTTCTCAGTTTCCTATACCATTTCTTCCATTTCATCATCATCCAAGTTCTCTTCTGTACACTCAGTACTGCTATATTTCTCTTCTATAGTAGGTATAGTTGACGAAATCATACCCCTTGGCAATTGTGATAGGACCTCACCACACCAAGGGAATATATCTTGTAGATCCTTGCATTGTAAATTGATGGATTCTTCTGATTTGCTCTGAGTTTTAGCACCTTCATGCTCTAATTTATTTCTTCCTATCGACACTCCATTATTCTCTTTTGCTTCAACTGAGCATAGGGAAAGGTTTATCAAATTTTGTCCTGACTAATCGTTAAGATTTGATACCACTTGATAGATTATTTCATGTATTTCATCTAAACTTTTTCTCATGAAAGATCCTCTAGAGGTCATGTCTAACTGACTCTTGTTCTGGAAAGAAAGCCTAATGTAGAATATGTGGATGATCAACTAATTCTCAATACCGTGATGTGAACACTGAAACAGAATCAATAAGTATCTATCCTAAGCTTGATGTAATGCCTCTTCGTCTAGTTGCTTAAAATGTAAGATTTGATTCCTCGACCGGGTGGTCTTCCTTGAGGGAAAATATTTATTCAAAAATGTATGCTCTAACACATCCCAAGTTTTGATACTTCTGGTGGTAGAGTACTGAACCAAACCTTTGCAGCATCTCTAAGACTAAAGGGAAAAGCAATAAGAAGTATAGAATCAACAGGAACTCCCTTATATTTTAATGTATTGCAATAATTGTGAAACTCCATGAAATGTGAATATGGATTCTATAAATCTGATCGCCCAAACTGATCCTCTTGAATCCTCGAGATAAAAAATGGCCTAAGCATAAAACTCTTCGCTTGGATCTCTGGTAGTTCAATAGGCCCTAGCTCTTTGGCAGACTTCAGAGTCCCATAATCTTTCAATGGTTTTAGAACCATATTTATCTAAGAAGACAAGAAATGCGAGTGAAACTGGATCAAGAGGCAATCGATCCCCTACAAGATTAGATTCTTCACATGCAAGAACAAGATAACAACTATTTTTAGTGCAGAAAGAATCAGAGTTAAAAATAAAATGCTAAAAATTTAAATTGTAGAAATAAAATTATAAAAAAAATAAACGTGAGCAAATGCAAGATATAACTTCTAAATACTAAAAAAGATAACAAGTCTAGTCTAACTCAAATGACTATCTACTAATGTTATAAGCACAGTCCCTGGCAACGACACCAAAAACTTGGTACTAACTGTAAGTACACAGATACATTGTTAGTAATATAAAGATATCGAACCCATAGGGACTGGTTACAAGTACTAATGATCTCTCACGTAGAATTAGCTAACCAATCGATGGTTGAGAGTTGACTACTAAGGAAAATGAGTAAAACTAAAAAGAGGGAAGAGAAAATAAGAGAAAGTGTTGAAGGTCTTGGTTTGGGAAGTGTTCTAGGAGTTTGGTTCATTGTGATGTTTACTGATAATATCATGGTTTACCAATTGCCTACCTTCAATTAACAAGAACTTGTAGGAAGTTAGTTTTATTACCGACTTTCCCTTGCAATGTCAAACCAGCAATAGAAATTAGGTCAATATCCCTAAGAATCTAATAGAGATGATTCCTATGAAATTCGGAAATGGTTAACCCCTGTCATTAGGGAACCTCGGTCATAGATCACAAGAGTACATTCCTATTAAATAACTATAGAGATAGAGATAGTAAATATGCATGATTTCTTACTTCCTTGTAAGGGATTGTTTCTCCTTTCAAGAGAACATCCTAGACGTCCGTAAACAGGTTACCCCTGTCACTAGGGCCCCTTGGTCATACGATCTAGGGTACTCCTTCTACGAGATCAACAATCCCTACACAAATGCTCAATCTAACATGACAATAAAGTACAAATAATCTCATACACATTATGACAATAAAGTACAAATAATCTCATACACATTAGATCAAATTGATACAAGGCAAGATAATATCATATAGATAAGAAAAAGGCATATCCATGAGTTATTACATCAATACTCAATCACAACTACTCCCTTAATCCTAGAATAATGAATCTACTCCATATCGGAAAGAAAGGAATCCAAAGACATGAAAAAATAAATCATTCAAACCCAACTAGAAGAAAGAGGGAGAAGAAAGCTTATCTAGTCGGAGGAGCGTCACAGTGTCACAGGAGCTTTTTTGGAGCACCGAGCAAAAGTGAAAGTTGTAACTCTAAAGCTCTTGGTTGAAGGCCTTTATATAGGCCTATTCCGAGCGTCTGGAACCCCTTCAGGCGCCTGGACTACGAGGCTCCGCTAGTCGACGCGCTCCACATCAATTTTTGGATGAATTTTTAGGTCTGGGCGCTTGGACCGATTCCGGGCACCCGAACCACCCGAGTGCCCGCGACACTCGCCCGGGTGCCCGTGGCACTCGGCCAGGTGCACGTGGCACTCGCCCAGGTGTCCACAACACTAGCCCGGGTGAGCCTGGTCCGGGCGCCCAGACCAGCTCCAGGCGCACGAACTCTCCTTTTCTTCAGCAGCTTCTTCTATATAAAAAGGTTACTCCATGTAATAAAAAAATATATTTACCCTATAAAATAGAGTCAGCATAACATAATAAAATAGTAGTAGTAATTAGATCCGATCTCCTCGAGATCAGGATGTAGTCAAGGTCTCAACTTCGGTTTCTCAAATGGACCTAAGCTGGACCGACGCCTACAGTTCCCTCAACAAGGAACACATCCTCACTAGATCTCTCCTCCAGTTGCTTACCTCTACTTACCAACTGCAGTCGATTGACTTGCCTAGGTCTTCCCGCTAGTTGTTAGGTCCGCAGACCCAACTAAATTTCAACTGGTTGTCAGGTTCCGTAAACCCAACCAAACTTCTCGCCAGATATTAGGTCTCACGGACCTATTTGGACTTCACACTAGCTATCTAGTCCTGTGAACCTAGCTAGATTATAGCCTAGTGTCAGGTCCTTCAGACCAGTTAACTCCTGCACACTTGGTAGAAAGGTTAGACAAACACCACATTTAACTTTAACCTATTTGTCATACATCAAAACCAAATTATTAGTGCAACTTGCACCAACAATCTCCTCCTTTTTGATGTAATGACAACTTGGGTTAAAGTTAGAAAAATAAATGTAATTAAGCAAACATTAAAATTTTGAATAAGGTGAGTTAGCATGATTTGATTTTTCTAACTTAACCCACTATCCTCTCCCTTTGACATACATCAAAAAATTAATACATGAAGCATAAATAATAAAGGTTTAACACAAAGTACTATGCAAGTTTTCAAATAATTATGCAAGTACTTCAAATAATATTTTTGAAAATAAGTTTTTAAAAACTAACTACTTTAAAAAATTCTAAGTAATGTTTTTAAAAACTTGACAAAGATAAAAACTCAGGTTCATTTGAAGGAGAAATAAATGTTTTTAAGAAAAATTTTCAAGGCTCTTTTTTAAAATAATTTCTTAATTGTTTTTGCAGAACATTTTCAAGGAACTTCCAACAAAGTTTTTAAAATAATTTTCAAAATAAGTTTTGAAATATGGTTTTGAAAACAAACTTTTCAAAATATGGGTTCCTTAAAAAAATTTTAAGGAAGATTTTTAAGGAAAAATTCTCTAAGTAAGATTTTCTAAATAAATTTTAAAAGGAAATTCTTAAAAAAATATCTAAGGAATATTTTTAAAAATTTAAGAAAAATTTTTCTTAAAAAATTTGGAAAAATTTTCGATCCTCCCCCTGAACTTGATATTTCTTGAAAAATATTTATTTAAATATCTAGCCTTTTGTCGGAGGATATCAGTGTTGACTTGGTTAGTTAAGTTAAGTACTAATGTCTAGTTGGAAATTAATGAAAGAGGACTACTTAATTTGATTAATGTAGTATTATATTTTTCGCCCAGACTTATGTTGATGCACAGATATAAGCATCTAAAATTCAGACAAGAGGTCTACACATCTCACTCCATTCTATGTTTGTGAATACACAATCAAGGTAAATCTAATATGTTTGTGAGATGCTCGATTCCTAGATCTATAGAAGCATGCTTTCTATGGGTACGATCTAAACTAAGGCTAAAATAATTTTTACAACACTAGGGAAATGGGAAAAATTTTGAAAACATAAATGAATAATTTTCCTATAATTTGTAAATCATTTGAAAATTTGTTTGATAATGAAAGTTCTAGTCTATCGTGCACATTCCCAATCATCTTCGTAAATTACTGAATTTAGATTCTGGTAGTAGTTTGATGAAAATGTTAGCGAAATTTGACTTAGACTCAACATAGTTGAGCTCAATGTCTCCTTTGGTGACGTGATCTCTAATAAAGTGATGTTTAATTTTAATATGTTTGGTTCGTGAATGATGCACTGGATTTTTGGTTAAGTTGATTGAATTGATATTATCGATATAGATTTTTATATTTTTATATTCTAAGTTAAAGTCTTTTAATATGTGCATCATCCATTATAGTTGTATTACACATTCACCCATTGCTATGTACTTGGCTTCAGTTGTACATAAAGTAACACAATATTATTTTCTACTAAATCAACCGACAAGTGATAATCCAAGTAATTGGCATCCACCACTTGTACTTTTATGAACTAGTTTACAGCTGGCATAATCGGAGTCTGAGTAGCCTATTAGTTCAAAATTAGGTGTTCTAGGATACCAAATTCCTACATTTAGTGTTCCTTTTAAATATCTAAAAATTCTTTTTACATTAGTTAAGTGGAATTTCTTAGCACAAGTTTGGTATCTAGCACACATACTAACCGTAAACAAGATATCAGATCGACTTGCAGTTAAGTATAAAAGACTACCTATGACACTCCTAGAGTTTTTTAGGTCTATGGGTTTTCTATTTGGGTCATTATCTAAGGTTATGTTAGTTATCATTGATGTTTTTATTTTTTTTAGTATTTTCCATTACAAATTTTTTAAGTAATTCTTTAATGTATTTTTTTTTGTAAACATAATTTCCTTCATTAGTTTGTTTAATCTGCTAAAAAATAAGTTAGTTTACCTACTAGGCTCATTTCAAATTCTTATTCCATTAAAGTTATAAATTCTTATAAAAATTCTGAATTGGTTGAACCAAAGATTATGTCGTCTATATATACTTGAGCTATAAAGATATCTTGTTTGACTGATTTTACAAATAGAGTTGGATCAATTTAACCTTGGTTGAACCCTTTGGAGATTATGTAGAACGTTAGCCTTTCATACCAGGCCCTAGGTGCTTGTTTAAGACCATACAAGACTTTCTTAAGTTTAAAGACATGGTTAGGATGATTATACTTTCAAACTCAGGTGGTTGACCTATATAAACATCTTTTTTTATTATCCCATTTAAGAAGGTAGATTTCACATCTATTTGATAAAACTTGAATCCTTTATGGGTTGCATAGCTTAGTAGCATTCTAATAGACTCAAGTCTGGCTACTAGAGCATATATTTCATCATAGTCAAGTCCCTCTACTTGACTAAACCCTTTAGCTACTAGTCTATCCTTGTTTCTAACAATTTTCCCATTTTCACTTAGTTTATTTCTGAATACCCATTTTATTTCTATTACCTTTTTATTATCAGGTAGTGGTACTAAGTCCCAAACTTTATTTCTCTCAAATTGGGCTAGTTCTTCCTGTATGACTATAATCCAGTCTGGGTCAAGTAGGGATTCTTCTATAGTTTTGGGTTCAATTTTAGAGATTAAGGATATTTGACTTAGGTTTCTGAATGATGATCTAGTCTAAACTCTTAGGTCTAGGTCACCTATTATTTGTTCAATTGGGTGGCCTAAGCTGACTCTTATTGTTCTAGGCTCAATTTGTGTTTGTTCATTTTCTTGTGGATGATTTTGTTCATCCTCATATTCGTCTATTACGTTTTCACTTGCTCTCCGTAGATTAGTGCTAGCTCTAACGAAGTCCATTGGTTGATACTGAGGTTGAGTTGAGCTAGATTCTTTAGTAATTTCGTCGAATTTTACATTGGTTGTTTACTCAATTTTTAGAGTAGTCTTATTATAGACTCTATATCCTCTACTATTTAGGGAATCCCCTACAAAGATTCTATTTTCTACTTTTGAGGTAAATTTTCTTAAGTATTCTCTAGTATTTAATATGTAAACAGGACATCCAAACACCTTAAAGTATTTAATATTTGGTAATTCATTATAGTAAATTTCAAATGGGGTTTTATTTTGTTTCTTATTTATTGTTGTTCTATTTTGTACATAGCAAGTTGTACTAACAGCTTCTGCCCAGAAATATTTTGGTAATTGGTATTCATTAAGCATTGTTTGAGTGGCTTCTTGGAGAGTTCTATTTTTTATTTCCACTATTCCATTTTATTGAGGTGTATTAAGGCATGTGAATTCTTGATGGTACCTATTTTCTAAGCAGAATTTAGTAAATATATGGTTTTTAACTTCTCCACCATTATTACTCCTAATTCTTTTAATTTTTGAGTCTTTTTCATTTTCAGTTTGTTTATAAAAATTACTAAATATTTTAAATATTTCATCTTTATGTTTTAAGAATTTTACCCAAGTGAATCTTGAGTAATCATCAATTATTACTAGATAGTATAAGTTTTCATTCATGGATTTAATCTCATGTGAGTCAAATAAATCTAAGTGCAATAATTCAAGTGTTGAATTAGTTTGAATTTGATTTGTTGGTTTGTGAGTTGATTTGGTCTATTTTCCTTGTTAACAAGCATTACAAATTATTAAATCTAAATTAAGTAGTTTTGGTAATCCTCTAACTAAGCCATTTAGTTTGGCGAGGTTTCTAAAGTTAGTGTGAGATATTCTCCTATGCCACAACCAGGTTTCCTCTTTTGTGTCAAGTGACACTTAAGTGAGGAGCTGACTAGGTCAATTGTATAAATGTTATTATTCCTAAGTCCTTTTAATCTTTGTAAGGTCTTTTGTATGTTTAATTAAGCATTCAGTGGATGTAAACCTAACCTTATATTCTGAGTCACACAATTGACTAACGCTGAGTAAATTAAATTTAAAATTTTCAATAAGGAGTACTTTATTAATAATGAAATTAGATTTTAATTTAATGTTACATATTCCAATTACCTTCAGTTTGCTGTTGTTTCCAAAGGTAATTGTTCCTAGTCTTTTGAAGGTTAACTTTGTGAATATTGTTTGATCCCCGGTCATATGTCAAGAGCAACCACTGTCCAATATCTATTTAGATTCCTAAAAAATATTAGGAGAAACAAAATTTTAGCTCAAGTGTGAACTTATTTTAACTTGATTTATTTTGATTTTAATTTAATTTATTTTTAATTTAATTTTGATTTAATCCTGATTCATGTCACCTAATCTAAGTTTTCAGACAAGGGAATCCTATGATTTTGTAAGATGAGTTACGTTAAATTTTAGGATTTGGTTTAACTTGTATTAGATTCAAGTTTATCTTTGAGTTTAACAAATAGACATTCTTTGGATAAACTTCTAAGTTATAGTGAGTCACCTGCACATTATTAGAGTAACCACACCTTTGAGGTTTTCCAAATAGTCATATCCACTGAACTTAATAACAAAACTTTGGTCAAACAAACTAGGATTGGTAAGGGATAACTTTAGTTAATTCTACTAAGCCAAATACATCAGGTCGAAGTCATATCTTTCTAGACTGTATAGATATAGTTTTCTTAACCTACTATCATCCAAAACTTCTCCAGTATTATTTTTAAGGTTAAAATTTTATCCTTTTTTGATCTAATCCTAATTACCCTGTCAGGTAACCTATTATTTTGGAGATGTCAACTAATTTAGAGCATCCTCCTGAATTATTGAACTTTTCGATTTAGGTTTTAGGTCTATGTCGATTTTTTTTGTAGTTAAAATAAACTTGATAGCAATTTAAATTAGCTTTGAAGTTATTTGATTTGAATTTATTTTTTCTATTTGAGTTTGAATTATTTGATTTGATTTTATTCTTAAGTTTGGAATTTAGCTTTGAAGGTTTATTTTGGTTTAGTTAGATTTGGTTTTAGATAATGAATTTTATTTTTAGGCACATAGAATTGATTGAGTCCTACGTGCATAGTTAGACACACTTTCAAAATCCAAGTTTTAGTTAGGTTTTTGTTTTGGCTTATAAGTGATATAAAAGTTTTATTTGTTGAGCTAGACTTGTATCCGAGCTACTTATTGTATACAGCTTTTTAGGTTTTAAGAATTAAATCTAAATTTTTTGATCTAGTGGTGAAAGTTTCTAATAATCTTTTAAGTTTATTAATTTTACTTTCTAAATTTATGTTTTCCTCCTCAAGTTTTATATCTTGATTTGGATTTCTATTTTTAATTTGTTCCTTGAGGCAATGATTTTCCTCAAGAAGTGATTCAGTTTATTTTTCATGTTTGATTCTTCTTCTTGCATTTTTATGTTAAATAATTTATTTAAAAATATGTGCCTTTTTGTTACCTTTGCGTCGTTGGTTCCCTCGTGTAGTTCTATGAGTTTATCCCATAGTTCCTTCGCATTTTTGTGTGGGCAAACGTGGTTCAGTTCTTCCTTTATTAGCCCGCACTAGATTGTGTTGAGGGCCTTGAAGTCAATTTGGGTCCTTTTCTTCATCTCCGGATTCTAGTTTTCCAGGTCCATTGAAATTCCGTGTTGTGGTCGACTTGAGCCTTGTATCCTTTGGTGATGCTGAACCATTAGTCAAAGTCAACCTTCAGGAATACTTCCATCCGCTTCTTCCAATATGGGAAATCGTCACCGTTGAAGAGGGGAGGAAGAATGGTGTTGTATCCCTCGTTTTGGGCCATGAACCTTGCACACAAAGAAGAAAAGGAAAGAAGTCCAAGACTAGGTCTTGGATTAGTAGTGTGGGAGAAGAAAAAAATATTAAGACTTGATTGGTGTTGCACCAATTCAGAGTAGTTTACAACAAAAAAAAAAAAATCCAAAGAGGTAATTGTACCAGTTTGGATTATATCAAAAAATCTCAAAAATCGAAAGAGAAAGAAAAGAAATTAAAAGTCACCCCCTTGCCTGATTGGTGGTTGCATCAATTCAGAGCGATACCAGCTTTGATACACTTGTAGGACCAGAAAGATGCTAGTGGGGAGGAGGGGGGTAAATAGCGTTCATTGAAAAATCGTGACTAAAAATAGGTATGCAACAGAAGAATAAAAGACAATGCTAACAAAGCCAAGTTTTACTTGGTTCGGAGCCTTCGACGACTCTTACTCTAAGGTCGACACTCATCGAGTGCTTTTGTTGGACAATCCACTAATAGCTCAAACAATTACAAAAGTTAAGTACAAGAATTTACAAACAATGTTACCGACAACAGAGAAAGTAAGAAAATCTTGATCGTCGATTGTCGGAGGAGTGTCACAGTGTTACAGGAGCTTTTTCGGAGCACCGAACAAGAGTGAAAGTCATAGCAGTTGTTATTCTGAAGCTCCTGGTCAAATATCTTTATATAGGCCCATTTCAGGAGCCTAGAATGCCTCCGAGTGTCTAGACCACGTGGCTCAGCCAGTTGACACGCTGCACATTACTTTTGGAAGAATTTTTGGGTCTGAGCGCATGGACTGACTCCGAGTGTTCAGACTGCCCAGACCACCCGGGTGCCCACGACACTCGCCCAGGAGAGCCTAGTCCGAGCGCCCGGACCAACTCCGGGGGCCAGGACTCTAGGCGCCTGGATCCCTTCTGGGCGCCCATACTCTCCTTTTCTTCAGTAGCTTCTTCCTTGCAAAAAGGTTAGTCCCGGCAATAGAAAATATATTTACCCTGCAAAATAGAATTAGCACATTATAATAAAATAGTAGTAGTAATTAGATCCTGTCTCTTCAAGCCCATGATCTAGTCAAGGTCTCAACTTAGGTTTTCCAAATTGACCTAAGTTGGATCAGCGCCTATAGTTCCCTCAATGGGGAATGCGTTCTCACTGGATCTCTCCTCCAGTTGCTTACCTCCACTTACCAACTACAGTGGCTTGACTTGCCTTTGACCCACCAGGTCTTCCCGCTAGTTGTCGGGTCTGCAGACCCAATTGGATTTCGACTGGTTGTTAGGTCCCGCAGACTCAACCAAACTCCCGCCAGATATCGGGTCCCACAGACCTATCTGGACTTCGCACCTGCTATCAGGTTTCACGACCCTAACTGGATTTCAGCCTAGTGTTAGGTCCTTCAGATCAGTCAACTCCTGCACACTTGGTAGAAAGGTTAGACAAAATCACATCTAATTTTAACCTATTTGTCATATATCAAAACTAGATTATTAGTGCAACCTGCACCAACAAAAATACTGTTTCATGCTATGGATGCTTGCACATGGGAAACTAAGAACAAAGAATAAAATGGAGTATGAACCAAACAAGGAGTGTAGCTTGTGCTAGCAACAAGAAGAATCAAACCACCACTTGTTCTTTGATTGCCCTATAGCTTGTGGTCTTTGGTGTAAAGTGAAACAACGGCTAGATATCAATCACAATTTCCACTCTTTTGATGAGTTGCAACAGATTGCAACAGATTTTTTTCCAACACTACAAGGATGGAACCTGGAAAATGAAGGCTAGACATCTAGGCATCTCAAGCTTGATCTACTTTGTATGGGAAGCTTGAAATTTGTCTAGGCATCTCAAGCTTGATCTACTTTGTATGGGAAGCTTGAAATAAATGTCGACATCAAGGTATTGCTCCGGATATTGATTGAATATTTCAAAAAGTTCAAATCCATATGTATAGGTTTGTGGATCTGCAACCAATTTAAAGCATCTCACCTTGCTTTGCTTGGTTCGGCTTGAAAGGAGCTTACCTCATGTGCACCGATTTTGATGGTTTGATGTTTTGATGTTTTGTGGGAGATTTTGGTGTATTGATCTTGTTTTGTTTGATATGTATGTATTTGTAATGAATACATAACAATGGGTAACTTGTGCTCATGTCATGTATGATTGATTGAGTGGGTGGAGTGTAGTGCATGATTGTGTGATGGGTAGTGCATGATGTGAGATCTCGAAAAATTTAATTAATAGGGTTATTTGGAAAATAGCCTTATAGAATTTTTTCAAAATTTTTAGAAATTTTCTGGGAATTTTTCGGAACTCGTACGGAGGGTTTTGAGGGGATCGTTCGGTAGGCGCGGAATAAGCCTGTTTGGGATACCCGTTTAAGTGAGGAAAAGTTTTAAATATAAATACTTTTCTTTTTTCTTATTCTTCCCCTAAACCCATAGCCGAACCCGAACTGATCTCTTCCCCGACTCTTCTCTTCTTCCTCTGTTCTCCCTCTCTCTCGCAGACGACTCGGCGCCGAGGTCAGAGGAGCTTATCGCCGGAGCTTGCCGGCGATCGAACCAGGAGGTTCGAATCATCCTGACCTACTCTTCTCAAATCTTCGGTTGAGGAGTCTGCTCCGGTGGTGCCTGCGGCCGAACGGGGATTCCTTGGTGGCTAGGGCACGGTGAGAAGCCAGATTCACGTCGTCTCTCAATTAATTGACCTCGCTTTCCCTCTCCTCGCACTGCTCACAGTGCGATCCATCTCTTCCTTGGCCGGATCTGGATCGAGCCGTGCCACCCGATCGCCGGCGTGGAAGGGGCGATTAGGGCTTCAAAGGTAAGCAATCGAACCTTCTGTTGCGTTCTTGTTTCAATCCATGCCTTAAATCCATCGCCGGAGCTTTGCCCTTTGGATCTTTGGTGCTAGATTTTTATCCTATCAGATCTTGATCCTCATTCTTTTTGTGGCTGAATTAGGTCACAGATTGGAGGGGTTCCGTGAGGTTGTTCTTGAGTTGTCGGGCAGAGTCTAGGAGGTTTGCACTCTATCAGTGATCTCCTCAACTTGATCGGATTGTCAAGATAGTTTCCAGTGAGGATCTGTTCCGAGGCTTGAAATGGTGCTGTGGGTTGCTCACTGATCCAGTAGCTCATTTAGCAGGACCTCCTTTCGGCAGCACTCTTGTTGGCGGAGCTTGAGGTATTGTGTATTAATTGATACATGTTCTAGAGGAATTAGGTTTAATGTTGATGAAGTAGATTCATGTATTGGATTAGAAAGGCATTGGATTAATCCCTGATTAGTTGATACATGATGTGTACATTTGAATTAAGGAATTTATTGATTGTGACTAGATTTACTTGCCTAGATTAATCTAATGGAATAATTAGGGTTAAGACATTTAACCCTAGTCAACTATTAGATTTAATCTAAGTTTAGATTTCTAACCTATTGGTGATTAGGGATTTGGTAACTAATCCTAATTGACCGTTAGATTTAATTAGGTAGGTTGAGATTGTATGAATTAGGGTTTTGCCCTAATTTAGTTTTAGGGATTTTATTTAGCTATTCCTTTGGATTTAGCTAAATAAAATATATATTGTTTGTTTGACACAGGACTCTGATTCGAGACAGGCGTCTCGGCCTTGGATTGCTTGATCGTACCTTCTATTTGAGGCGGGTACCCTTTGACTTATCTTTTGATACTGTCTTATGATATGTATAGTTTATATATAGTTACTAGTGATAGGTGGTAGATTTATTTCTTCCCTGGTCTTAGCTAGTTGATACCTATCACATGCTTCATCTGTTAGTTGCTTTACTTCAGGATTGGATATTTACCTCTTGCCATGTATATATATGTTCATAGAGATGCATATCTATAGTGCTCTACTCTACTGGATTAGTTGCTTTACATGTGTGATACATGCTCTTGGATTCATGATACTTACATCATGGTTATATGTGATGTCTTTGAGTTTATGCTGTTTATATCATGGTTATATATATGCGTTTACCTTTTGGGCACACCCATATATGGAGGAGGCTATGTTCAGGTATGACATACTGTAGCATCATGCACCATCCCGCATGATTGCATGCTGGGCGATTGACGACTCCATTATTGTTGAGCTCGTCGGCCGGCTACATGGGCCTGCACACAACGTGACCACTGCATGGGTAGTGGCACAGCACCCAGGGTGTGTATGGCAGTTGCTCTGTAGTGCTCCGCTGGTTCGCTCATGGGTAGTGTGACTGCAGCGTGGTAGCGGACAGGGATCCCTCCCCGTCATTGCGTACCGGGAGTTGAGAGCGTTACGCTCCCTCACTATGTTTGAGGTAGGAGGATAGGTGTACTCCGACAGCATCCCGTCCACTCGGTCACTCATCAGGGGTAGTGACGACAGAGTGCACGGTGTCACAGCCCTACCTACTCGGTCTCGCCATCGCGTGTGAGACGGCTGACTAGCGTCAGGGGTGACCATGTCATATCGCATCATATGCACAGATTGTATTTATTGTGATTGTTGCATATTGGATGATGCACTTGGGTGACTGCATATGATTGACATGCATACAGGATACATGCGTATTTGTTCTGACTATCTTTATCTGTGTATGTCCACAGTCATTCGCCCAAGTCTCGCAGGTGAGTACAGTTTATTACAGTTATGCAGTTCCTTATTATTCTTGTTATAGATTGTGCTTTATGCATATTGTGGGTTACTACAGTTTGTTTCAGCTCTGCATATCTGTTGAACTGTTAGGAGACTATACCGTAGGTTGTATGGTTAGAGAATTGTACTATTGATCCTATGGTTTAGGAGACTGTACCTTAAGATATTACTGGTAGTTATATATTGCTGTACATGTCTATTGGATTACCAGCTGAGTTCTTTGAACTCACCCCGTTGTTACTACTTTTCAGGTTGAGGCCGTCAGGAGAGATTCCAGTCGCTAGCCCCATTATCGCGAGGATTTTCTTTGTCGGAGTATATTTTGCTTTTGCATCTTATATACTTGTATTGTGGGTTTGTATTGTGGACTTTACATTGAACATTCGGGTTTGCTACTTTTGTTTTCCGCTGCGGTTGTATTTCCATTACTTCGTGGATTTGTTTCTTCGTTGTAGTGGAGTAGGCTGTTTACATATATCTTCGAGGTTCTATACCGTCTTTCCTTATTAAACTGCGTGGATTGATCATATATTATATCTGTGTGGAATGTTGATATAAACTGCGTGGTTTGTTTCTTATTTGTATTGTATTATTCCGGCCGTGTGTGGCCGAGGTATAGAGATATATGTATACTGAGCTTCATATTGTCCGCCGTACAGGGGAGATGCTGCCAAAATTTCTTCGGACAGGGACTACCTGGGGGCGTGACAATTTATTTGGTATCAGAGCTAGGCTCCGATTCAGATTATTGTGTCCTGGAGTTTGTTAGCGTATCTGGATTTTTGGGATTTTATCTGATACCAATTTATTTGGTATCAGAGCCTATCTGATCCTAGTTCGTACGAGTTTTGCGATACCTACTGGTCGGGCTTCGGATTTACGAGGCTTACTTTCGTGAGCATTTCTCGGTATTTTGGATTTGTACGGATTTTCGTCGACTTACTCGTTTCGGAATTCCGAGGTATTTTTGACGAGGTTCTTTATGGGGCTATGCAGCGACAGGACATCTTCGGACGACAAATAGGTAAATGAGGTAATTTTATAGTTTTTAATACCTGTAGTGATATCTGGGTAACATTTTGTTGACAGATATGATACATACACGTATTCTGGTACCGAGACATGATCGCCCCCAATAAGAGGGCGATAGATTCTCCGGGGACAGAGTCTCCAGGGAGATCTGCTAGGGTCGAGCCTGTCCGTCAGGGACAGACTCGTCAGGATATTATAGGCACGTCGGATTATAAGACCTCGACGGTTCCGACTTCAGAGGTACCTACCTCGACTGTACCACCAGTTGTACCACCGTCGGCATATCCGGCACCTCCCCCATCAGTAGTACTCGCGGTATACTCGGCACCTTCTCTAGCCATGCCTGTTACTGCGTACTCGGTATTACTACAGATACCTGTGTCGGTTACTATATACTAGGCACCCACACCGGTAGTACCGGTTACTTCTTACCCGGTACTGCCCATCGTACTTTTAGTACTTATGTCTACCTTGTGGTTCCACTAGCAGTATCCACCTCGGTTTATGCGGTAATTCCAGTAGTACCACCCATAGGATCAGCTCCAGTGGTTCTGTCCAGTTCCGTAGCGATATCTACGGATATGGTTGCGGCACTGGCATGGATCCCAGCCTTAGCGAAGTCGGTGAAAAGATCGATTTACGCTATTTCGCTGGGAGACTTATCCGAGCGTGGCTCAATCTTAGATAGAGTCTATGGAGTGAACATTCTTTTACAGGGCTGCTCCGAGTGGGAGAAGGCTGAGCTGGCTGCTTACCACTTACGAGACGGGGCAGAGATCTGGTAGGATACGCAGCGCTCGATTATAGGCGAGCAACATATTACCTGGACAAGATTTATGGAGGCATTTGAGAGTTAGTATTTTCCCCGCGCGTATCAGATGACACGTCGGCAGGATTTTCTGAGTCTTCGGTAGAATAACCGCTCAGTGATAGAGTATAATACTGAATTTAATCGGTTGGTCAGATTCTGTCCTGAGTTGGTTGCCGATGACAGATCTCGTATGCTTCAGTTTGTCCAGGAATTGGATGGACATCTTCAGGTGAAGATTGTCGGTCTTGATATAGCATCATACACGGAGTCACGGGATATCGCTCTTATGATTGAGTCAGCTCAGTGGAGAGTGAATGCAGATAAGAAGAGGAAGCAGACTGATCGGATTTCAGGACAGATCCAGCAATCACAGACTACTGGACAGCAGCAGAGCAGTCGCCCTCAGACGGGTCAGAGTACTTCTGGGTCATCTGGCCGACCCCGGAAGTCAGGACGATCTTCATCTGGACGCTCCCGGTCCTCTTAGCAGAACCGGAAATAGTCCATCGGTGACTCTCACTGCACCCGATGCGGGTCCTGAGATCACATCATCTCTGCATGCACCTTGGATAGTCAGTTTGCTATTATTGTAAACTGCCTAGGCACGTGAGCCGAGACTGTTCGCTGAAGGCTCAGCATGTAGCTTCCGTAGTTTCTGTTCTGGGAGGACAGTCTGGTCAGTCCGGGACTCAGCGAGGAGGGCCGAGAGCCCAATCTTCGCATCGTCTGCAGAGGACAGCTCCCCTTGTAGCAGCTGGATATGGTATGCACGGGCAGGAGTATCCCGGTGTCCTTGTGGAGATCCCCACGGTATTCCGTCTTAGTATTCTCCAGTACTATTCGTCAAGAAGAAGGATGGTACTATGAGGTTGTGCATCGATTATAGGCAGCTGAATGCAGTGACTATCAGAAATAAAACCCCTTACCCCGGATTGAGGATTTATTTGATCAGCTCAGAGATACATCAGTGTATTCTAAGATTGATCTGCGGTCTGGATATCATCAGCTGAGAGTTAGAGATTCTGATATTCAGAAGACAGCATTTCGCACCAGATACGGACATTACGAGTTTTGGTAATGCCATTTGGGCTTACCAATGCTCCAGCAGTATTTATGGATTTGATGAACCGTATCTTTTTGGAGTATCTGGATCAGTTTGTGATTGTATTTATCGATGACATATTGATCTATTCACGTTCCGAGGAGGAACATGCGCAGCACCATCGCATAGTCTTGGAGACTCTTAAACGACATCATCTGTATGCGAAGTTCAGCAAGTGTTCATTTTGGCTTCCCTCAGTTGGTTTTCTAGGACATGTAGTTTCTAGCCGAGGTATTTCAGTAGATCCTCAGAAGATCGAGGCTATCACTAGCTGGGAGCAGCCGAAGTCAGTCCAGGAGATTCGTAGTTCCTTGGGCTTGGCTGGATATTACCGACGATTCGTTGAGGGTTTCTCCAGTATTGCTATGCCGTTGACACGTTTGACCCGGAAAGGCGTGAAATTCACGTGGTCAGAGGCTTGTGAGACCAGCTTCCAGGAGCGGAGGCGGAGATTAGTATCAGCACCATTTTTGGTTTTACCTTCTGGTGATGACGGATTCGTACTTTACACAGACGCATCTCTTCAGGGCTTGGGCGCTGTTTTGATGCGGCACGGTAGGGTAGTCTCCTATGCTTCTCGTCAGTTGAAGGAGCATGAGAAGAACTACCCAGTACATGATTTAGAGCTAGCCGCTATTATCTTTGTTTTGAAGATTTGGCGACATCATCTTTATGGTATTACTTTTGAGATTCTTACTGATCATAGGAGTCTCAAATATATTTTCACACAGAAGGAACTCAATCTCCGACAGAGGAGATGGATGGAGTTCCTGAAGGATTATGATTGTACTATTAGCTACCATCCGGGTAAAGCTAATGTGGTCGCTGATGCACTTAGCAGGAAGTCCAGAGGGACTTTAGCTCGTCATCGAGTTTTAGTCACGGACTTGATTCAGGGATTCTCCGAGCTGGGCCTTGAGGAGCAGGGACGGACAGAGCAGGGTATTCTGGTTACCATGGTTGCTCAGTCGTCGATCAGGATGAGGATTCGAGAGACCCAGGCCGGAGATCAGCATTTACAGTTCATTAGCAGCCAGATAGCTTCCGGACAGCAGACCGAGTTTACACGAGATGACGAGGGTATTGTGTATTTCCGAGGCAGATTATGTGTACCTCAGTCTCACCCGGTCATGGAGGAGTTACTTCAGGAGGCTCATCGTTCTAGATTTGCTATCCACCCAGGTGGGACCCGTATGTATCGGGATTTGAGGCGTTCCTATTGGTGGAACAGTATGAAGAAGGACATCGCGGAGTTTGTTGCTAGATGTCTTATCTGTCAGCAGGTGAAGGTTGAGCACCAGAGACCTGCTGGGTTACTTCAGAGGATCCCTATTCCAGAGTGGAAGTGGGAGCATATTACTATGAATTTCGTGGTAGGATTGCCTAGGACTCGACGAGGCCATGATGCGATTTGGGTAATCGTTGATCGATTAACCAAATCGGCACACTTTTTAGCGATCCGGAAGACTGATTCTCTGGATCGATTAGCAGAGTTATATTGTCGTGAGATTATTAGATTACATGGTGTTCCTTTGAGCATCATATCAGATAGAGACCCACGGTTCACGTCCCGATTCTGGCAGAGTCTGCAGCAGGCCTTGGGCACACAGCTTCGTTTCAGTACGGCATTCCATCCGCAGACAGATGGGCAGTCAGAGCGGACTATCCAGACATTGGAGGACTTGCTGAGGTCTTGTGTCATGGACTTCGGAGGCAGTTGGGAGGACCACCTGCCATTAGTGGAGTTCGCATACAACAACAACTATCATTCGGCTATCCAGATAGTACCGTTTGAGGCGTTGTATGGTAGGCCTTGTCGGACACCCATCCTCTGGGAAGAGGTTGGGGAGGCCCAGCTGATAGGACCTCAGAGAGCTCAACAGGATGCAGAGTTAGTTTGCACTATCAGACGGAGGATGTCAGAGGCTCAGGACCGTCAGAAGAGTTATGCTGATCAGAGACGGAGACCCCTGGAGTTCTCCATTGGTGATCATGTATTTCTTAGAGTTTCACCCACGAAAGGGGTGAAGAGATTTGGTCTCCGAGGTAAGCTAGCTCCCCGATATATTGGACCATTCCAGATCTTGGAGAGGATTGGAGCAGTAGCTTACCGTCTAGCGCTACCACCATCTCTAGCTGGCATTCACGATGTATTCCATGTATCTATGCTGAGGAGATACGTATCCGATCCGGCACATGTTCTGTCAGATATATCTGTTCCTATTCAGCCTGATGTTACTTACGAGGAGGTTCCGGTGCGGATTCTGGACGTGCGGAACAAGACTGTCCGACTGGTTAAAGTCGGATGGCAGCATCATTCTGACGAGGAGGCTACGTGGGAGCTGGAGGATACGATCCGAGCTCGATACCCTCATCTTTTTACTTGAGGTATGGGGGTTAGAGTTCCTTTCAGCATTTATACTGTTTGGTTATATTTTAGTGTTTGCTGTTAGTATAGCGAAATTTGGGGACCAAATTTTTATTAGTAGGGGAGGATGTGAGATCTCGAAAAATTTAATTAATAGGGTTATTTGGAAAATAGCCTTATAGAATTTTTTCGAAATTTTTAGAAATTTTCTGGGAATTTTTCGGAACTCGTACGGAGGGTTTTGAGGGGATCATTCGGTAGGCGCGGAATAAGCCTGTTTGGGATACCCGTTTAAGTGAGGAAAAGTTTTAAATATAAATACTTTTCTTTTTTCTTATTCTTCCCCTAAACCCATAGCCGAACCCGAACTGATCTCTTCCCCGACTCTTCTCTTCTTCCTCTGTTCTCCCTCTCTCTCGCAGACGACTCGGCGCCGAGGTCAGAGGAGCTTATCGCCGGAGCTTGCCGGCGATCGAACCAGGAGGTTTGAATCATCCTGACCTACTCTTCTCAAATCTTCGGTTGAGGAGTCTGCTCCGGTGGTGCCTGCGGCCGAACAGGGATTCCTTGGTGGCTAGGGCACGGTGAGAAGCCAGATTCACGTCGTCTCTCAATTAATTGACCTCGCTTTCCCTCTCCTCGCACTTCTCACAGTGCGATCCATCTCTTCCTTGGCCGGATCTGGATCGAGCCGTGCCACCCGATCGCCGGCGTGGAAGGGGCGATTAGGGCTTCAAAGGTAAGCAATCGAACCTTCTGTTGCGTTCTTGTTTCAATCCATGCCTTAAATCCATCGCCGGAGCTTTGCCCTTTGGATCTTTGGTGCTAGATTTTTATCCTATCAGATCTTGATCCTCATTCTTTTTGTGGATGAATTAGGTCACAGATTGGAGGGGTTCCGTGAGGTTGTTCTTGAGTTGTCGGGCAGAGTCTAGGAGGTTTGCACTCTATCAGTGATCTCCTCAACTTGATCGGATTGTCAAGATAGTTTCCAGTGAGGATCTGTTCCGAGGCTTGAAATGGTGCTGTGGGTTGCTCACTGATCCAGTAGCTCATTCAGCAGGACCTCCTTTCGGCAACACTCTTGTTGGCGGAGCTTGAGGTATTGTGTATTAATTGATACATGTTCTAGAGGAATTAGGTTTAATGTTGATGAAGTAGATTCATGTATTGGATTAGAAAGGCATTGGATTAATCCCTGATTAGTTGATACATGATGTGTACATTTGAATTAAGGAATTTATTGATTGTGACTAGATTTACTTGCCTAGATTAATCTAATGGAATAATTAGGGTTAAGACATTTAACCCTAGTCAACTATTAGATTTAATCTAAGTTTAGATTTCTAACCTATTGGTGATTAGGGATTTGGTAACTAATCCTAATTGACCGTTAGATTTAATTAGGTAGGTTGAGATTGTATGAATTAGGGTTTTGCCCTAATTTAGTTTTAGGGATTTTATTTAGCTATTCCTTTGGATTTAGCTAAATAAAATATATATTGTTTGTTTGACACAGGACTCTGATTCGAGACAGGCGTCTCGGCCTTGGATTGCTTGATCGTACCTTCTATTTGAGGCGGGTACCCTTTGACTTATCTTTTGATACTGTCTTATGATATGTATAGTTTATATATAGTTACTAGTGATAGGTGGTAGATTTATTTCTTCCCTGGTCTTAGCTAGTTGATACCTATCACATGCTTCATCTGTTAGTTGCTTTACTTCAGGATTGGATATTTACCTCTTGCCATGTATATATATGTTCATAGAGATGCATATCTATAGTGCTCTACTCTACTGGATTAGTTGCTTTACATGTGTGATACATGCTCTTGGATTCATGATACTTACATCATGGTTATATGTGATGTCTTTGAGTTTATGCTGTTTATATCATGGTTATATATATGCGTTTACCTTTTGGGCACACCCATATATGGAGGAGGCTATGTTCAGGTATGACATACTGTAGCATCATGCACCATCCCGCATGATTGCATGCTGGGCGATTGACGACTCCATTATTGTTGAGCTCGTCGGCCGGCTACATGGGCCTGCACACAACGTGACCACTGCATGGGTAGTGGCACAGCACCCAGGGTGTGTATGGCAGTTGCTCTGTAGTGCTCCGCTGGTTCGCTCATGGGTAGTGTGACTGCAGCGTGGTAGCGGATAGGGATCCCTCCCCGTCATTGCGTACCGGGAGTTGAGAGCGTTACGCTCCCTCACTATGTTTGAGGTAGGAGGATAGGTGTACTCCGACAGCATCCCGTCCACTCGGTCACTCATCAGGGGTAGTGACGACAGAGTGCACGGTGTCACAGCCCTACCTACTCGGTCTCGCCATCGCGTGTGAGACGGCTGACTAGCGTCAGGGGTGACCATGTCATATCGCATCATATGCACAGATTGCATTTATTGTGATTGTTGCATATTGGATGATGCACTTGGGTGACTGCATATGATTGACATGCATACATGATACATGCGTATTTGTTCTGACTATCTTTATCTGTGTATGTCCACAGTCATTCGCCCAAGCCTCGCAGGTGAGTACAGTTTATTACAGTTATGCAGTTCCTTATTATTCTTGCTATAGATTGTGATTTAGGCATATTGTGGGTTACTACAGTTTGTTTCAGCTCTGCATATCTGTTGAACTGTTAGGAGACTATACCGTAGGTTGTATGGTTAGAGAATTGTACTATTGATCCTATGGTTTAGGAGACTGTACCTTAAGATATTACTGGTAGTTATATATTGCTGTACATGTCTATTGGATTACCAGCTGAGTTCTTTGAACTCACCCCGTTGTTACTACTTTTCAGGTTGAGGCCGTCAGGAGAGTTCCAGTCGCTAGCCCCATTATCGCGAGGATTTTCTTTGTCGGAGTATATTTTGCTTTTGCATCTTATATACTTGTATTGTGGGTTTGTATTGTGGACTTTACATTGAACATTCGGGTTTGCTACTTTTGTTTTCCGCTGCGGTTGTATTTCCATTACTTCGTGGATTTGTTTCTTCGTTGTAGTGGAGTAGGCTGTTTACATATATCTTCGAGGTTCTATACCGTCTTTCCTTATTAAACTGCGTGGATTGATCATATATTATATCTGTGTGGAATGCTGATATAAACTGCGTGGTTTGTTTCTTATTTGTATTGTATTATTCCGGCCGTGTGTGGCCGAGGTATAGAGATATATGTATACTGAGCTTCATATTGTCCGCCGTACAGGGGAGATGCTGCCGAAATTTCTTCGGACAGGGACTACCTGGGGGTGTGACACATGATGTGTGAGAGGATTGAGAGTTCATTGTGGAGTTTGCCTCTGTTGTAGAGGATCAAACTCCTAAGTTTTGTAAACTTTGATGCACAGTTTTGAGAATTTTTACCTCTCAAAGCAATTTTTATACATATGTACCTATTTCAAAAAAAGGAAAAAAAATAAAACAACCCATAAGCACATCACCCAAGCTTTGACGAGCTTCTCCCTCGATCGTGGTGGACGATGGCAATTGCGGAGGAGATCAGACCTTCCTCTTCTAACTTGATGAGGAAGTGGCTGTCGGAAATCCTCCTCTTCTAATTTGAAGAGAAGGATTGTCGGATGACGAAGTGAGCTGTCAGAATGCAAAGGGGTTGCCCTCTTCTCTTCTAACCCAAAGAGGAGAGGGAAGAGTGTTTTGGATGGTCGGAGATAGAAGAAGCTCCCCTTCTAACTCAAATAAGAAACCCCTTTTGCTCTCTTCCCTTCTAACCCGAAGGAAGGAGGTGGAGTTCTCCTCTTCCTAACCCGGAAGAAGAGAGTTGGTGATGAGGGGAAGAGATGGCCGAAGCTTGGAAATGGACCTACGGTGGCCAGAGGAGAAGCATTGAGGTTGGCAAAAGGTTGTGGTGTCAGGAGAGCTTTTGTGTCTAATCTGTTCCACATCAGCTCTACAAATGGCTTCGGTGTTAGGCTTCTGTGAGATTCCCATGAGAAGGGGCCTAGAGAAGAAGATGGTGAGATGGAGAGGATAAGGTGCGGTGAGGGTCAGTTGGCGATGGAGTGGAAGTGCATCGTTGGTCGTTGGTAAGGATGAAGATAGAAGAGAGGGGCAGTGGTCTTGGTGTCGGGGAGGGGGGATAATCGTGTAAAGAGCATAATCCTTTTATGTGTGTCAGTATGAGGAAGGATTTTCTCCCTCCGATCTGAACCGATCGTGCATATGAGGAAGAGAGATCTGACTGTCAAATATTGAGATGAGTGGTTCAAATCGCTTGAGATTAAATTGAAGTTGATTTCTTCCTTTTGATCAAACGGTCCACATAATTTCAAATCTAGATAGAGAGTCGGATGACTTAGATCTGAATGAAGAAACAAGATTTCTCTAGATCTGGATTAACGGTTCATATTAATTCAGCTTGATCTCCTCCATTTGACCTTCAAATCAAGTCAAATTTGATCTAACTTGAATCCATGGCTATTTGGATTTCCTACAGTACCACATTAAAAACATGAGTTTAACCCCACAATTGTAGAAAATTTATAATTAACGGTCAGAATACAAAGGGGTTGCCCTCTTCTCTTCTAACCCAATATACTAAAAGCCTAGCTTTTGTAAACATTTATTTTGAAATAAAGAATCACTTTTGGTCAAAAGTATCTACATTTATGATGAATGTAGTTGTTCAATTAATTTATATCGTAGATAACATGGTGTGTGGTGTCACACACAGAAGATCATGTTATCAGTTCTTTATAAATTATAAATAATTGCTCATGACTAAGATGGAAAGGAACAAACCATTGGAATAGTCGTAGTGTAATTAGGTATTAGTTTATCTTGACTAATAAATTACACTAGTACACTATAAGTGTATTGAGTAGGTGTTGGTTGCTACTCGGAAAACTTAGAGGTTCCACTGTACAAAAATTTTGTATAAAGGTCTGAACCTTTTCCTAGCTACCATGTGTTCTTTTAAATTAAATTTTAGATCGCCTGCGGAACTTAACACGTTTTATCCAAAACTTAATGTATTTGTTCTTTTAGGTTTTGACTTGGATCTCCTGCGGAACTTAACACATTCGACCCAAGTCACCTTATGTTATTAATTCCATTAAATATTAATTTCCATAATTGGTTCCCAGTACTGACGTAGCGAGGCACATGACCTTCTTGGATATGGGAGCAACCACTACCGACTAGACAAAACCTTTTATAGAAATCTAATATTTAATTTCCTAAAATAACTTTAGGTTAACCAAAAGGAACAATCAAATCACAAGGAAAAATAAAACAAAAAAAACACAACTTCGAAAAACATATTCGAAATACTAGAACGTAAGCCTCTTGTATTTGGTATTATTTCCATAAATAACTAGTATGATGCGGAAAAGGAAAAACTACTAGTTATACCTTCTAGAAAGACCTCTTGATCTTCTACCGTATTCCTCTTCTAACCTAGGACGTTGTGTGGGCAACGATCTTCCGAGATGAGAAACCACCAACCACCTTCTTCTCCTCCTAGCTAGGTTCGACCACAACAAGGAAGCTTCACCAAGGAAGAAGATCAAAACACCAACCAAGCTCCAAGAGATGCTAGCTTTCTCTCCTTCTTCTTCTTCTTCTTCTCCAAGTAGTATCCGGCCTCCACAAAATCTCCAAGCAATAGGGATGTTTCGGCCACCACAAGAGGAAGAGAGGGAGAGGATGATGATAGCCGACCACAACAAGGAACAAAAGAGGGAGAGAAATAATAGAGATTGTTGTCCCTCTTGAAGGCACCCGCACCCCTTCTTTTATATTCCTTGGCCTAGGCAAATTAGGAAATTTAATTACAATAAAATTTCCTTAATTTCCTTGACATGATTTAATTGAGAAAAATAAAATAAAATTTCCAATTAAAATAATATTGGTCGGCCACATCAAAAGAAATAAATTAGACAAGTTTAAATCAACAACTTAAAACTTCCTAATTTGTTTCCGGAAATTTTAAAAATAAAATTTCTATTCAAAAATCTCTTCATGGTTGATAAAATGAAATTTCTATAATTTTAATTTAACAATATGTGAATAATTTTTAAAGAGAAAATAAAATATCTCACCAATCTACAAATAAGGAAAGAGATCTAATCTCTTTCTTTAATCTTTTATAGATCTTTTACAAGAGAGATATTTTAATTTTAATTCTCTTTAATAAATTATATCTTCCACATAATAAAAATTAAAATTAAAATCTTTTTTAATTTAATATGGCCGACCCCTCTAGCTTGGGTTCAAGCTAGGGCCGGCCACACCAATTTATGCTTAGGCCGACCCTAGCTTGGATCCCAAGCTAGCTTGGCCGGCCCCTATTAGGTGGGTATAGAAAGTGGGTATAGGTAGGTATAGTACTCTATAAATAAGAGGCTACGATAGGGACCGAGAGGAGGAATTGGTTTTGATCTCCCGATAAAATTAAGCATCCCGTGTTCGCCCCGAACACACAACTTAATTTTATCAATAATAATTCATTCCACTAGAGAACTATTATTGAACTACCGCACCAATCCCAAATTACATTTTTGGGCTCCTTCTTATTATGAGTGTGTTAGTCTCCCTGTGTTTAAGATATCGAATGTCCACTAATTAAGTGAGTTACTGACAACTCATTTAATTAATATCTTAATCCAAGAGTAGTACCACTCAACCTTATCATCATGTCGGACTAAGTCCACCTGCAGGGTTTAACATAACAATCCTTATGAGCTCCTCTTGAGGACATTATCAACCTAGTATCTCTAGGACACAGTTTCCTTCTATAATCAACAAGACACACTATAAGTGATACCATTTCCCAACTTATCGGGCTTATTGATTCATCGAACTAAATCTCACCCATTGATAAATTAAAGAAATAAATATCAAATATATGTGCTTGTTATTATATTAGGATTAAGAGCACACACTTCCATAATAACCGAGGTCTTTGTTTCTTTATAAAGTCAGTATAAAAGAAACGACCTCAAATGGTCCTACTCATTACACTCTAAGTGTACTAGTGTAATTATACAGTCAAGATAAACTGATACCTAATTACACTACAACCTTCTAATGGTTTGTTCCTTTCCATTTTGGCCGTGAGCTACTGTTTATAATTTATAAGGTACTGATAACATTATCTTCTGCATGTGACACCACATACTATGTTATCTACAATATAAATTAATTGAACAACTACAACTAAATGTAGACAATTTGACCAAATGTGATTCTTTATTCATAATGAATGTTTACAAAGCTTAGGCTTTCAGTATACACTCCAACAATCTCCCACTTATACTAATGACTAAGCTGTCATATCTTCTACCATACATCTGATTCCCATTCCCTCCACATGCCGATCGAAAGCTTTCGCCGGAAGGTCCTTAGTGATGCAATCTTGGCGATGACAACTTCTCCTCGCTTCACGATATCTCGTATCAGGTGGTACTTGCGCTCTATATGTTTACTTGCCTTATGAGCTCGTGGTTCCTTCGAGTTTGCAACTGCACCGCTATTATCACAATAAATTGTGATGATTTTGGGCAAACCAGGAATCACATCTAAGTCCATTAGAAAGTTCCTGAGCCATACCGCTTCTAGCGCCTCGAGGTCGCTACATACTCGCTTCCATGGTTGAGTCGAAAACGTTTCGCTTAACACTCCTCCATGAAATGGCTCCACCTCCTAAAGTAAACACATAGCCGATGTAGACTTCTGTTGTCCCTATCGATTGGAAATCGAATCCGTGTAACCCATGAGGAGATCGTCTTGGTAAACTAGCATATAATCTCTAGTCCTTCTCAGGTACTTTAATATATGCTTTACCGCAGTCCAATGTCCTTGTCCAGGGTTACTTTGATATCTGCTGCCCATGCCCACGGTAAAACAAATATCAGGTCTCGTACATAGCATTGCATACATAAGGCTTCCTACAGCCGAGGCATAAGGAATTGCTTTATATCTTCTATCTCCTTTGATGTCTTAGGAGACATCTCTTTAGATAGAGCTATTCCATGCCTAAAAGGTAAGAAACCTTTCTTGGAATCTTGCATGCTAAAACAAGCAAGGATTGTATCTATATATGAAGCTTGGGACAGACACAACATTCTTTTCTTGCGATCCCTTATTACTTTGATCCCAAGAATGTGTGCACACTCTCCTAAGTCCTTCATATCAAATTGTTTGGACAATCATACCCTTACGTCTGATAATACCTTGACATTGTTGCCAATTAATAAAATATCATCTACGTATAGTACAAGAAATATCACCACGTTTCCGTTACACTTCTTATATACACAAGACTCATCCGGACTTTGAATAAATCCATATGACTGGATTATTTCATTAAACCGGATGTTCCAAGATCTTGAAGCTTGCTTCAGTCCATAAATGGACCGATTGAGCTTGCACACTAGATGCTCTTTGCCTTTTTCAATGAACCCTTCTGGTTGCTTCATATGGATGTTCTCTTCAAGACTTCCATTAAGGAAAGCTGTCTTGACATCCATTTGCCAAATCTCATAATCCATATGAGCAGCAATGGATAAGAGTATCCGGATAGACTTAAGCATGGCTACCGGTGAAAAGGTTTCCTCATAATCGATTCCCTCTTTCTGAGTGTACCCTTTCGCAATAAGCCTAGCTTTGAAGGTTTCTACCTTCCCGTCTGTCCCTCTTTTCCTTTTGTAGATCCACTTACATCCAACGACTGTTATACCATCAGGTGGTTCTATAAGCTCCCAGACCTTATTAGAGTACATAGACTCTATTTCAGAATTCATTGCCTTTTGCCAAGATGTTGCATCTATATCTTGGAGTGCTTCGTCATATGTCCGGGGATCAGGTTCATATTTACCCGGGATCAGGTCCGAAGACTCTCCCAAAAACATGAATCTCTCAGGCTGCCTCACAACCCTCCCACTACGACGAGGCACTGTCTGTGGTTGTGTATCATGTGTGACACACGTTGCAGTCTCTTGTGGTACTTCATCTTGTACTGTTGGTACTAAAGTAGACCTGCCCTCTCTTAGTTCTTCTAAAACAACTTTACTACTGGGCTTGTGATCCATTATATAATTTTCTTCTAAAAACTGGGCATTGGTGCTAACAATGACCTTCTGGTCTTTAGGACTATAAAATAAATGACCTTTCGTTCCTTTGGGATATCCTACAAACACACGAACTTCTGTACGGGATTCTAACTTATTAGCATCTGGTTTCAGCACATGTGCTGGACTGCCCCAAATCTGAATATGTCTTAGACTGGGTTTTCGCCCATTCCACAATTCTATGGGAGTAAAAGAAACTGATTTAGAAGATACTAAGTTCAGAACATACACTGTTGTTTCCAGAGCATATCCCCAAAACGAATTTGGTAATTCTGAATAACTCATCATCGATCTAACCATCTCCATAAGAGTCCTATTCCTTCGTTCTGCTACACCATTCTGTTGGGGTGTTCCAGGTGCAGACAATTGGGATTGAATCCCGGCCTCTGCTAAGTAATTCCTAAACTCTCCTAAGAGGTATTTGCCACCACGATCAGATCGTAGTGTCTTGATACTTTTACCTAATCGTTTCTCCACATCAGCCTTGTATTCTTTGAACTTATCAAAGCACTCAGACTTGCGGCGCATTAGGTAAATATATCCGTATCTTGAATAATCATCTATAAAAGAGACAAAATATTCAAAACCACCTCTTGCCTGGACAGACATAGGACCACACAAATCAGAATGAACCAATTCCAACACTTCTTTGGCTCTATACCCCTTGGCCTTGAACGGCCTCTTGGTCATTTTTCCTTCCAAGCAAGATTCACAAGTTGGAAAATTTTCCAACTTTACCGAACTCAAAAGTCCATCAGCTATAAGCCTCTGAATCCTACTTAAGTTAATATGACCAAGCCTTAGATGCCAAAGATATGCTTGGTTTATTTTCGAAGGTTCTTTTCTCTTATTAGAGTTAGAAGATGAGTTATAAATTTTCATGTTTTGCTTTGTGGAAGAAATTGGATTTAAAGTATACAAATTGCCAACTAATGTAACAGAACAGATAATCACTTTATTTCTCTTAATAACTACATCGTTACTGAAAAAAACTGAATATCCATCTAAAAACAGTTTAGAAACTGAAATTAAATTCTTTCTAAAACTGGGTACATAAAGACAATTTCTTAAAACTAAATTTCTATTACTACTAAAAGATAAGTAGACGTCTCCCACTGCAACAGCTGCCACTTTAGTAGCATTGCCCATGTAGACGGTAATTTCTCCTTCAGATAGTCGTCAGGTTTCCTGGAACCCCTGCAAGGAATTGTAGACATGATCAGTGGCTCCCGTATCTACACACCAGGTGTTGGTAGATAACACCGCTAAACATGTTTCAACAACTAGAGCATGAGATATACCTTTGTTTTGGTTCCTACGAGGACAGTCAGCCTTCTAATGTCCTGCCTGCTTGTAGATGAAGCACTTGCCCTTCGGCTTCTTCACTCCAGCTTTAAATCCCGTACTCTGAGACTTATTCACTTTCTTTGCTGAACCGACTTGTTTCTTCTTCTTCTTTCCTCTCGGTTTAGAAGTAGAACCATTTTCAACATAGTGAATTTGAGCATTGTGACGAAATAATCCTTCTGCTGCCTGAAGTTCTGTCAGTAGTTCCGCCAATGAATATACCCTTTTATTCATATTGTAATTCAGGCGGAATTGCTCAAAACTTCTAGGTAGTGTTTGGAGGATCATATCGATATGGATTTCCCCATCAATTTCTCCTCCAAGGATCTGCATCTCGTTCAGATAAGCCATCATCTTTAGGATATGATCCCTCACAGGAGTACCCTCTTGCATGGTGGCTGTCATTATCTTTCTCATGGCTTCTTGTCTAGAAGCCCTATCCTGATGACCAAAGAGTTCCTTGAGATTGTTCATAATATCATAAGCTGTTGGTAAATCTTGATGCTGATATTGCAATACATTTGACATTGAAGCCAAAATGTAACACCGCGCCATCTCATCTGCTTTTACCCATTTCCTATGATATTCAATCTCCTCTTGGGTAGATTCACCAGTAGGTGCTTCAGGGCAAGGCTCAGTCAGTACAAATTTATAGCTTTCAGCAGTAAGAACAATGTCCAAGTTCCTTTTCCAATCTATGTAATTAGGTCCAGTAAGTCTATTCTGTTGAAGTATGATGGACAGTGGGTTGAAAGTCATCCTAAGAATTACAAATAACTTTTGGTCAGAACTCTAAATTTAGAATAATATTGATTCCTCAAACAATACTATTTTAAATTAACCAACACCTCAAAACACCGTGAATTTTGTATGCCACGTTAGTGTGGACGTATACAAATTCAACATTTGTAAAAGGAGGGTTTTAACCCATTAATTTTATTATCTTGTCAACCTAATTTTTTGACAAATAAAATTAATAGTTGGTGTCTTTTGGTCACACAAATAATAGCAGTGACTCCGATGGTGAGGATACTATTAGATGTGTCTAAGTGTATACCATTACTTGACACTAAGTCCATTAATAAGATTATGCCTCTTCCGTTGGGGAAGATCACACGCTCTTAATTAACTTCCTATAGTCATCCAAAAATGGAAGTTTGTTCTAGTGATCCACAAACAAGCTCATCCATTATGGAGGAAGGCACTCAGAGCCAACGCGCAAGCTTGTTTGCATCACTTACAAACCAGTAATGGAGACCATGGGATTTATTTAAAAAACCCTCTCCCACTTGGTTATTTATAAATGAGGAATTTTAACTATGCTAGCCTACTAGTCGTGTATACTAACATGCACACACAGCACAATATAAAAGCAATAAATAGAAAATCTAATTTTCAACTATTATGGCTTTTATCTATGGTTGTCCTCCGTGTGTTGTCATCCCAAGCTGCTGCCATATTTGGCCACCGCCACCGGGTCTAGCTGTCGAATCCATCTTGCTCCTAGTTCCGCTGCGCCTCTGGTCATTAGAAGGTTCCACGCTTTGCAAGATTTGATCCGCGACATAAATAGAATTTTACATTTTTGATCCTATATTCCATAAAAGGAATGTACATGTATCTAGATAAAAAAAATCCTAATTAAAACTAAATACAGTTCCTGCTGCTTTTTTAATACAATCATGCACACACATATAAATGCCCTTGACATGTCCAAGGGTCCAATCACACACATAAAACTATAAGCCATAATAGTTGGATCCTTCTTCCACAAAGTTAGCACATCCTACTATTATCCTGCCTAAATTATGTATGACATGTGCATAATTAAATTAATACCAAATACACAGAGGCAAAACCCTAGCTCTGATACCAATTGTTGGTTGCTACTCGAAAAACCTAGAGGTTCCACTATACAAAAATTTTGTACAAAGGTCTGAACCTTTTCCTAGCTACCATGTGTTCTTTTAAATTAAATTTTGGATCGCCTGCGGAACTTAACACGTTTGATCCAAAACTTAATCTATTTGTTCTTTTAGGTTTTGACTTGGATCTCCTGCGGAACTTAACACGTTCAACCCAAGTCACCTTAAGTTATTAATTCCATTAAATATTAATTTCCATAATTGGTTCCCAGTACTGACGTGGCGAGGCACATGACCTTCTTGGATATGGGAGCAACCACCACCGACTAGACAAAACCTTTTATAGAAATCTAATATTTAATTTCCTAAAATAACTTTAGGTTAACCAAAAGGAACAATCAAATCACAAGGAAAAATAAAACAAAAAAAAAACATAACTTCGAAAAACATATTCGAAATACTAGAACGTAAGCCTCTTGTATTTGGTATTATTTCCATAAATAACTAGTATGATGCGGAAAAGGAAAAACTACTAGTTATACCTTCTAGAAAGACCTCTTGATCTTCTACCGTATTCCTCTTCTAACCTTGGACGTTGTGTGGGCAACGATCTTCCGAGATGAGAAACCACCAACCACCTTCTTCTCCTCCTAGCTAGGTTCGGCCACAACAAGGAAGCTTCACCAAGGAAGAAGATCAAAACACCAACCAAGCTCCAAGAGATGCTAGCTTTCTCTCCTTCTTCTTCTTCTTCTTCTCCAAGTAGTATCCGGCCTCCACAAAATCTCCAAGCAATAGGGATGTTTCGGCCACCACAAGAGGAAGAGAGGGAGAGGATGATGATAGTCGGCCACAACAAGGAACAAAAGAGGGAGAGAAATAATAGAGATTGTTGTCCCTCTTGAAGGCACCCCCACCCCTTCTTTTATATTCCTTGGCCTAGGCAAATTAGGAAATTTAATTACAATAAAATTTCCTTAATTTCCTTGACATGATTTAATTGAGAAAAATAAAATAAAATATCCAATTAAAACAATATTGGCCGGCCACATCAAAAGAAATAAATTAGACAAGTTTAAATCAACAAATTAAAACTTCCTAATTTGTTTCCGAAATTTTAAAAATAAAATTTCTATTCAAAAATCTCTTCATGGTTGATAAAAAGAAATTTCTATAATTTTAATTTAACAATATGTGAATAATTTTTAAAGAGAAAATAAAATATCTCACCAATCTACAAATAAGGAAAGAGATCTAATCTCTTTCTTTAATCTTTTGTAGATCTTTTACAAGAGAGATATTTTAATTTTAATTCTCTTTAATAAATTATATCTTCCACATAATAAAAATTAAAATTAAAATCTTTTTTAATTTAATATGGCCGGCCCCTCTAGCTTGGGTTCAAGCTAGGGCCGACCACACCAATTTATGCTTAGGCCGACCCTAGCTTGGATCCCAAGCTAGCTTGGCCGGCCCCTATTAGTTGGGTATAGAAAGTGGGTATAGGTGGGTATAGTATTCTATAAATAAGAGGCTACGATAGGGACCGAGAGGAAGAATTGGTTTTGGTCTCCCGATAAAATTAAGCATCCCGTGTTCGCCCCGAACACACAACTTAATTTTATCAATAATAATTCATTCCACTAGAGAACTATTATTGAACTACCGCACCAATCCCAAATTACATTTTTGGGCTCCTTATTATGAGTGTGTTAGTCTTCCTGTGTTTAAGATATCGATTGTCCACTAATTAAGTGAGTTACTGACAACTCATTTAATTAATATCTTAATCCAAGAGTAGTACCACTCAACCTTATCATCATGTCGGACTAAGTCCACCTGCAGGGTTTAACATGACAATCCTTATAAGCTCCTCTTGAGGACATTATCAACCTAGTATCTCTAGGACACAGTTTCCTTCTATAATCAACAACACACACTATAAGTGATACCATTTCCCAACTTATCGGGCTTATTGATTCATCGAACTAAATCTCACCCATTGATAAATTAAAGAAATAAATATCAAATATATGTGCTTGTTATTATATTAGGATTAAGAGCACACACTTCCATAATAACCGAGGTCTTTGTTTCTTTATAAAGTCAGTATAAAAGAAACGACCTCAAATGGTCCTACTCATTACACTCTAAGTGTACTAGTGTAATTATACAGTCAAGATAAACTGATACCTAATTACACTACAACCTTCTAATGGTTTGTTCCTTTCCATTTTGGTCGTGAGCTACTATTTATAATTTATAAGGTACTGATAACTGTTGGGGTTGCAAGGTTGCAAACATAGTCCCATATTGAAAACACATGGAAAAGATCATGAGTTTATAAGAGAAAGATATCTCCATTGACATGAGGCCTTTTGGGGAGAGCCCAAGAGCAAAACCATGAGGGCTTAGGCCCAAAGTGGACAATATCATGTTATTGTGGAGATATCTAAATTCTTTTCGATCCTACAATTGGTATCAGAGCCCGGACTGCCAGAAGGTTTAACCGCCGACTGTGCACAAGAGCTATGGTCTAATTGAACCATGTAAGTACAATATTGACCTCGAACAAAGAAAGTGGGAGCTCCTATGTTCGGATCAAGAGGACCAGACACCAGGCAGGAAGTCCTAGTAGGTCGGGTGGACCGAGGGGCAGGAAGTCCTAGTTGCGGCTAGGCAAGGAAGTCCTAGTAGGTCGGGTATTCGAGGGGCAGGAAGTCCTAGTAGGTCGGGTAGACCGAGGGGCAGGAAGACCTGGTGGGTCAAGGATCGGACGTGGGAAGCCCATGGTCCTTTGTTTGAGGGGGGGATTGTTGGGGTTGCAAGGTTGCAAACATAGTCCCATATTGAAAACACATGGAAAAGATCATGAGTTTATAAGAGAAAGATATCTCCATTGACATGAGGCATTTTGGGTAGAGCCCAAGAGCAAAACCATGAGGGCTTAGGCCCAAAGTGGACAATATCATGTCATTGTGGAGATATCTAAATTCTTTTCGATCCAACAATAACATTATCTTCTGCATGTGGCACCACATACTATGTTATCTACAGTATAAATTAATTGAACAACTACAACTAAATGTAGACAATTTGACCAAATGTGATTCTTTATTCATAATGAATGTCTACAAAGCTTAGGCTTTCAGTATACACTCCAACAGTAGGACCATTTAAGGTAAGTTCTTTTTATACTGACTTAATAAAAAAACAAGTCCTTAGTTATTATGGAATTGTGTGCTCTGAATCCTAATATAATAACAAGCACATATATTTAATATTTATTTCTTTGACTTATCAAAGGGTGAGGTTTAGCTCGATAAATCAATAAGCTCGATAAGTTGAGAAATGATATTACTTATAGTGTGTGTTGTTGATTATAGAAGGAAACTGTGTTCTAGTTATCTAGGTTGAGAATGTCTCCAAGAGGAGCTCATAAGAATTGTCATGTTAAACCCTGTAGGTGGACTTAGTCCGACATGACGATGAAGTTGAGTGGTACTACTCTTGGAGCTAGATATTAAGTGAGTTGTCAGTAACTTACTTAATTAGTAGACATTCGTTATCTTAAACACAGGGAGACTATCACACTCATGGTCAGAATGAGCCCATAATGTAATTTGGTATTGGTGCGGTAGTACAACAATAACTCTCTAGTGGAATGAGTTATTGTTGATGAACTTGAGTTGTGTGTTCGGGGTGAACACGGGATACTCAAGCTCATCGGAAGGTCAAAACCAATTTCTCCTCTAGGTCCTGTTGTAGTCTCATTAGTGTCTCATAGTCCACTCATGAAAGCCCTTCTTGGATTCCAAGAAGAGGCCGCTCATGGCTTGGTGACCAAGCCAAAGGGGCCGACCAATCTCCTTCACAAAGGGGCCGACCCTTTGCTTGGTGTCCAAGCAAAGAGGGGCCGACCATGATTAATTCAAATAGGAGGGGTGTTTTAAATTTTTAAAATCTTCTCTTTGTAGAAATCTACAAGTTGTAAAAGAGAGATATTAAATTTGAAAACTTTCCTTAGGCCACATGGTTTAAAAGAAAGTTTAAAAGTTTTTAAAACTTTCCTTTTTTAACCATCCTCATGGTTTTAAGGAAAAAGGAAGAGAAGTTTTAAAATTTAAATTTTCTATTTTTATAACCATATTAAAAAAGGGAATTTTTAGAAAAGAAGTTTTAAATTTTAAAACATGGTTTTAATTTTTAAAACTTTCCTTTTTTAACTTCCACTTTAGGAAATTAAAAGAGAGCTTATAAAATTTTATAAGAGGTTTTCTCCTTGGCTTATAAATTTTTTTTACAAAATTATTATTCCTTTCCTATTGAGGTCGACCACCCTTGCTTGGTGCCCAAGCAAGGGGCCGGCCAAATAAAACCAATCAATGATTGGTGATTAAATCAATAAAGAGGAAAGAAAAGGAAAAATAAAAAGGAAAAACAAGAGGAAGATTTAAATTTTTGTAAAAAGTCTTTCCTTACTTGCCTTGGGCAAGTAATATAAAAAAAGGGGAAGGGAGACCTCATGAAAAATCAATTCTTATTCTCTTGGTGGAGTTCCTCTTGGTGGCCGACCCTCTCTCTCCCTCTCTTTTCTCTTTGCTCTCTTTTGCTCCTTGGTGGTGGTGGTGGTCGAAACATAGAGAAGAAGGAGAAGTTCTTTGGGTGGTGTTCATCTTGGAGGATCATCGCCCACACGACGTCCAAGGCGAGGCGAGGAATACGACAGAAGATCTCGAGGTTATTAGTATACAAAGAGAATGTATAATTAGCAATTGTTTTCGGCATCATGCTAGTTATTTTTCTTTGTAAGAATTCCAAACACAAGAGACATTAGATTCTAGTTTTTCGGATTTGTTTCGAAGTTGTGTTTTCTTTGTTTTATTTTTCGAATTTGTGATTTGATTGTTCATTTTGGTTAAACCTAGAGTTATATAAGGAAATTAAATATTAGTTTTCCTTAAAAGGCTTTGCCTAGGTGGTGGTGGATGCTCCCATACCCAAGAATGCCATGTGCCTCGCCATGTAGTCCTGGAAGCCAATTTTGGAAATTAATATTTAATGAAATTTATAACATAGGCGAATTTGGATCAATAGTGTTAAGTTCCGCTTGTGATCCAAATCTAAATCATTAAGAACAGATAAGTTAAATTTGGAATCAATGATGTTAAGTTCTGTTTGCGATTCCTAATCTAACTTCTAAAGAATACAATAGGTTATTTAGGAAAGGTTCGACACTTGTACAAAATTTTTGTACAGTGGAACCGGTACGATCTTCCTAGGACTAACCAACAGGAGAGGATAAGGTGTGGTGAGGGTCGGTTGGCGATGGAGTGGAAGTGCATCGTTGGTCGTTGGCAAGGATGGAGATAGAAGAGAGGGGCAACGGTCTTGGTGTCGGGGAGGGGGGATAATCGTGTAAAGAGCATAATCCTTTTATGTGTGTCAGTATGAGGAAGGATTTTCTCCCTCCGATCTGAACCGATCGTGCATGTGAGGAAGAGAGATCTGACTGTCAAATCTTGAGATGAGTGGTTCAAATCGCTTGAGATTAAATTGAAGTTGATTTCTTCCTTTTGATCAAACGGTCCACATAATTTCAAATCTAGATGGAGAGTTGGATGACTTAGATCTGAATGAAGAAACAAGATTTCTCTAGATCTGGATTAACGGTTCATATTAATTCAGCTTGATCTCCTCCATTTGACCTTCAAATCAAGTTAAATTTGATCTAACTCGAATCCATGGCCATTTTGATTTCCTACAGTACCACATTAAAAACATGAGTTTAACCCCATAATTGTAGAAAATTTATAATTAAGTCTAAAATAGATTTCTACTCATAAAACATAATATGAACACCAAATTTAACGTACGAGATGATAAAAATACCAAGTATAAGAGTTAAAATAATACATAAAAAATACTAATTATAAGACTACAACAACAAAGTTGATGTCCTTCTAGATTTGGAGCTCCTGCAAGCAACTAGGATGGACGACAGCAAGGTGGAAGCAACTAGTGTCAAGAGGACAACAAGATCATGTTGTTGTCCAGCCAGAATTGCTTGTTGTCCAATATTATTTGGATGGTAGCAAGATGATGTCCAGCAACTAGGATGGCAGCAAGGTGGCCGGCTCGAAGGGGAGGCCTCGATAGCGAGGCTGGATGCCGATGACTTGTACTTCCGACGACACAAGAGATGTTGGTGCCTCTTGTGATTGGCGGCGACAAGGAGAGGAGAACGAGAAAGGAGACAAAAACCTAATCCCATTAGGTTGTTCTTCTCTAATCAACAATTAATTAATTAATACTTCTCCTCATGGAGGGGTATTTATATACCTCTTCATGATGACTTGCAGACAAAACCCAATATATAATAGCAACCCAATCCACTATCATTAAGTTTGGCTCAAAACCAAACCAACTTGGTTCAAAATCAAAACACTCTTGGTTTATTGTTAAACCAAACCAATTTTGGTTCATAACTAACCAAAAGGGATCCAATCATGCCTACAAGAGGCGTGGCCCACCATCGCTTTAGTTCCAATAAATATCTTCCATATTTTCAATTTTTGTTGGTCTTTTACAATTAACCATAAATTATGGATCAATCATGAGTGACACCTAATAGTATATCATGATCCCCAATTAATAAAAACATCATAATTGAATCCAGAACAATTTTAAACCCTTCAGTTGCTATAGTAATTAGTGTGCATATTCTTTTCACTAATCTTACACCTACTTAGTTTAGAACATGGTATATGTGTTAGTCCCCACTAGGTTGACTATATCACACCTCACCCCAAGTAGTAGTTTCTTGTCCTATGGATTCAAATTACTCAAACACATGTCTAAGAAAATCATCCTCTTGATGTGTAATCCTTTAGCCAAAGACTTACGAGTAATAATCCTGACAAGAAGCCTTATAGTATACGTCTCCTTATCAAAAGAGTCGTCAATCATCTGTGAGTTATTCAATCACTTTTGGACACTTTGACTTATACCTAATCATTTTGGGACCACACCTCCAAGTAGATACATGCTTAAGATGTCAAAGTATAAGTCTACATGACCAAGATGACTAGAATATCTAAAGTCAAAGGAAACTTACACTCAAGCTGCAATGAGATCTTCATAGATATGTATAAAACCACATGAAGTCTCGTAGCAGGTAACATCCAATGAACTAGTTATCCTTAATCAGCATTATATGTTAACTCTCAACATCCCAATATTTTCAGCCGGTGAGGACTAACTGTTGGATAAACTAAGGAACATAATATATGCTAGTCTCAAAGAATTGATGATGTTCAATTTCATCAATTCATCAACTAAAGAATATTTCAATATATACATAATTACATAGGTAAAAATACTCACTAATTGTGACTCAATCACAATTTCTCTTATACTATGTATTGTATTGTGGACTTCATTAATTGAGTTTAAAATCAATATCATATACATAGAAAATTTATACTCAAATAGTGAATTTATTTATCCAATAAATAATATAATATCTAAGATTGTCTTAATACACCTCTCAAATATAACATACTCCCACCTGACCTAATATCAATGGCCTTGCTATCTAATACTAGAGGACTCAACGTGACTTTCACACTTACTTTGTCGTAGAGACTTTGTTAAAGAATCTACTAGGTTCCTTTTGGTGGAAATTTTCTCAATTTGTATTTATCTTCTACTTATGATCTCCCTGATCAAATAATAGTAGTGAAACATCTATTTAGATCATTGATGAGACCTAGGTTCATTGGTCAGAGGCATGGCCCCATTGTTGTCACAGTAAATTGGTAATGCTTCAACAATGCTCGAAATCACACCAAGTTTAATAATGAACTTCTTGATCCAAACTGCTTCATTTGCTACTTCAGAAGCTGCAATGTATTCCACCTCAGTGGGAAAATCAGCAACAGTTTCTTGCTTGGAACTTTTTTAACTAATTACACCTCTGATTAGAGTGAATATGTATCTAGACTAGGACATGGAGTCATCATTGTCTGTTTAGAAGCTGGCATTAATATAACTACGTATTACCATATCACTTTCTCCATATATCAAAAACACATCATTAGTTCTTCTCAATTACATAAGGATTACTTTAACAGCCACATAATGATCCATACCTGGATTCGATTGATATCGATTCGTGACACTTAGAGCGTATGATACATCAAGCCTAGTACATAACATATCATGCATGATCGATCTTATAGCTAACGCATATGGGATCTAACTCATGTGAATACTCTTGTCTACTGTGTTTAGACACATAAACTTCGAAAGGTGAATCTCATGACTCATGGGAAGAAAATCCTTTTTGGATTCCTAATGCTAAATTGTTTTAGCACTTTATCTATATATGTAGACTACGAAAGACCAAGCAATTTTCTCAATCTATATCTATATATCTTAATCCCAAGAATATAGGCTGCTTCTTCCATATCTTTCATAAAGAAATATTTTGGACAATCAAAATTTAATTGACTATAGAACAAACACATGATTTCCTATAAATAATATGTCATCAATATATAACACTAGGAAAATGACCACACTCCCTCTAATCTTCATTTACACACTGGGTTCATCTGGATTTTGTGAAAAATCAAATTCTTTAATTACTTGATCAAAATGGATATTCCAACTGTTGGATACTTATTTCAGTCCATAAATAAACCATTAAAGCTTGTATACTTTAGTTTTGTCAATAGATGTGAAACCTTTGAGTTGTATCATATGTGTTGGTGCAACCTTAGGTCAAGGTTGACTTGGTTGACCTGACTCGAGTTGGTCAAGGGTGACCTGACTCGAGTTGTATTTTGATGTTTGACAATGTTTGACGAGAGTAGAAAAGTTGTATTCTGATGTGTTGACAAGAATACAAACTTGGGAGATTGTTGGTGCAACCGTAGGTCAAGGTTGACCTGAAAAGTCCAAACAGGGAGGTTTGGCACTGGAAAAGTCCAAGTATGGAGACTTGGCACTGGAAAAGTCCAAGAAGGGAGCTTGGCACGCGGAAAGTCCAAGTATGGAGACTTGGCACGGGAAAAGTCCAAGTATGGAGACTTGGCACGGAGAAGTCCAAGCAGGGAGCTTGGCACGAGAGAAAGTCCTAACTGGGATGTTAGGCAGTGTGGAAATCCTGGTGAGTGAAGCCAGGTGAAAGTCCTGGTGAGTGAAGCCAGGCAGTGAGAAAGTCCTAACTGGGATGTTAGGCAGTGTGGAAATCCTGGTGAGTGAAGCCAGGTGAAAGTCCTGGTGAGTGAAGCCAGGCAGTGAGAAAGTCCTAACTGGGATGTTAGGCAGTGTGGAAATCCTGGTGAGTGAAGCCAGGTGAAAGTCCTGGTGAGTGAAGCCAGGCAAGGGAAAATCCAGATGGATCAGGGATGATCGGACATCTGGTGTAGAGAAAAGTCCAAGTGGGTCAAAGGAATTGACCGGACACTTGGTGGAGAGTCTTAGCAGGTCAAGGGACTGACCGGATGCTAAGCATGATGTACCAACAGGTCAAGGTTGACCGGATGTTGGTTTGGGAGACTTGGGACTTGGTTTGGGCAAAAACCAAGCTCTGGATCGGTCTGCAGACCGATCCAGCGATACGTTTGTGTATCTGATCGATCTGGTGACCGATCAGATAACAAACAGAAGGCAAAGCATCTCTGATTGGTCTGGAGACCGATCAGAAGAGTTGAGCAGAGACACAGCCACCTCTCGTACAGAGAGGTGGGATCGGTCCGGGGACCGATCAGACTGGGGCCTGATCGGTCCCCATGACCGATCAGCAGGAAGCCTGATCGGTCCACGGGACCGATCAGGGTACGCACAGAGAGTTGGGCAACTCTCTGTGCTCTATTCTGATCGGTCTGGGGACCGATCAGCATAGAGCCTGATCGGTCCCCACGACCGATCAGACCAGCCCCAGACCGATCAGGGTGATGCCTGATCGGTCCACACACTAGCCGTTGCGACACAACGGCTAGATTCTGTGTCTTCTTCGCAGGTGCAGGTATAAGACCTCTACAGGAGACGAAGAAGAAGTCAACTCTCTTCCTCACGACACTGCGATTTGAGCTTTGCTGAGCTCCTCTTTGCTGAAGCTTCGCGTGAGCTTCGTGCTGGTTTTCTAGCTGCTGGCATCCGTGAAGCTGCTGCTTCATCAACGGACTCCAGACGAGAAGGCAAGCTTGTTTGTTTTACATTCATATTGTTCTTGCTCTTCTTTGTATCTCCTGTATTGCTTTTGCAAAAGATTGTGGCGAGGTTTCTCCACCCATAAGGAGTTCTTGTTAGCCGGTTTTCCGGGGACTCATCCACCGACGGATTGATAGGCTTCGTCCACCTTACGGACACGCCGAGGAGTAGGAGTTCATCTCCGAACCTCGTTATATGGTTTGTCTTTCTTCTCTTGTTTTCTTTCTACGTTGTATTTCCGCTGCACTAACCTAATCGTAGGAAGAAACGCGAAAGATTGGGGTCGGCTATTCACACCCCCCTCTCTAGCCGTACGAAGGATCCTAACAAGTGGTATCAGAGCGAGGTCGCTCTTCATCGGATCAACACCCGTGGGAGCAAAGCTAGAGATGGATCTCTATGGAGAAGATGTCACGATTCAACCCTTCTACGAGTCTCACGACAACTTCACATATTGGAAGGTAAGGATGATGTATTTTCTTAGGACTAATATGTTAAATTGGTTTTGTGTACAAGAAGGGTTTTCCCCTCTGATGGATGAGGAAGGAAAACCTATCAAGAAGAAGGAGTGGACGAAGGAGCAAATCCACCAATCAACCATCAATGATGAGGTAACGAAAATCATTGAATTCTCTTTACCTAATGATGTGTTGTGTAGGATAGGTGAATACAATAATGCCAAGGAGTTGTGGAACAACTTGGCCAAACTCCATGAGGAGAGCCCCACTTCAAGCCATGAAGAGGAGCCTAGTGAGCCAAGTAGCTCACATCGTGGAGGTGAGGAATTAGAAGTTGAGGGCTACTCAACATCTAAAGAAGAAGAGGAGGTGAGTTCTTCTTCAAGATCGGAGCACGAAGAAGAAGCTTCTACCTCCGGGAGGGATGAAGAAGAGAGCATCCATCTATCCTCGACCCTAGGTAACTCAAACACTTTAAGTTCAAGTAAATTGCATATAATGTGTTTTGAGTGTAGGGAATTTGGACATTACAAGAGTAAATGTCCAAAGAAGACTAAGAAGACTCCACCGGCGCCAAAGATCAAGGAAGTCGGAGTCCCAAAACGCAAGGGCAAGGAGCACGTGGTGTGCTTCCAATGCAAGCAACGGGGACACTATAGGAGCCAATGTCCGAAGGGGAGGAAACCTCACAAGGACAAGGGATGCACATCGATAGGGGGAGCTAAGGCAAACCCTAAGGTATCTTTTAAGGCTCATTCGTGCAATTCTAGTAGGATACATGCTAGTAATTTTATTGCATTAGTCAATAATGATAAGCATATTAACACTAGAAATCAATACATGTGCTTAGGTGCCAAACATGTGAGCCTAAATAAGGATAACACTAGGAAAGCCAACCCTAGAATTAACTCATCTAAGGCTAAGGAAAACCTAGGTAGGAATCCCAAATCAACTAGACACATGCCGAGGAATGCATCAAAGAACAATGACAAATTAAAACTTGAGGTATTAAGGAAGGAGAATCAAGTCTTGAGGTCAAGACTTGATACTTTGGAAAAGGCTCTTAAGAACTTGGAGAAGTCATCTCTAGGGTTTAAGGGTCAAAAACCAATGTCCAAGGACAAGAAAGGTTTGAGTCACAAACCTAAGTCCCAAGTGGTTAAGCCCACTTACCAAAATGTTCCATTCGATTATGGAACAAAACCTAGGGCTAGGAAGACCATTACCAAGGTTACAAGGGGAGTCACCCCTATAGTTGACCTTGATGAGACCCAAATGACCAAGGCTTCAAAGCCTAAGAGGGTCATTAGGAGGGTTGCTAGGGAAGTCATCCCTAATGAATATTTAGTGAACCCAATGAGCTCAAATAGGTATTGGGTTCCTAGGAGCATCTTCTCTATCCCATAGATGGGTTAGAGAGTGTCAACTCCGATTATAAGGGTAGTTAGCCCAACTTTGAGGAAATTGACACTCAAGGAGCATTTTCAAGGTTTTGTTAACCTTTGAAAATGAAATAGAATTACTAGTTACTCCTTGAAGAGCTAAATGTGCCTAATGGTGGAAATATCATTTTTAATCTTAAGTGGCACAATTTGAGGAAAACCTAGAGAAATACCATAATTGGGATTTTGGTTTCTCTTAGGGATATAAGGGCAATCTAGGATTAGCTGTTAAAATTAGCTAAGTGATTAAGGATACTTAGATAGGTAATCTAGGTATTTCATTTGTGCTAACTTACCATGATTGTTTGCCATATGCCATGTCATGACATCATATTTAATTTATGATCATTTGAAATGTCATGATAATGCTTAGGTTATTTATATGTCATGCTTTAGTTAAAATTCAAACTTTACGCCATGACATCATGACATTGACACATGTTTTCATTTATGATACCATTTTATGCCATGTCATCATCTCTTGCATTAATAATCAATTGAATTGATTTAAGGATGAAAAACACATTTTGATATTGAGATCAAATTTGTGTTTAGAAAATGCATGAGACCTTAGTCTAAGATACCTAAACCCATATCTCACATCAAAATTGACATGGATGTGTTTGATACACTTTAGATGTGTGTGAGATATTAGGATCATGAGTTAGGATCAAGGTGCATAGTTCTTGTACCTAGATGAGCCTAATTCAAGAAATGGAGGATCATAGGGAAAGCTTGTGTACAAGTCATGTACATTTAGCCCTAAGATTATGGTCCTAAATTCAAATGGTTTTAAAAGCATTTTAAAATTGATTTGAAAAACCTTGATGAAGCTTTCCTAGTGATAGCATTCATCATTGAACATTGTGATACAAAGTTAGTTAAACTTGAACTATTTCAAAGTTTTTGAACTTTGTATCAAAATTGAAAAATGGAAGTTATTTTCATAGAAAACTATTTTTCCATGATAGTATATGTTATGAGGAATGTATCCTCAAAATTTCACAATTTTTTGAATTTTCTGGAATTTTCTAGGAGTTTCTGAATTTCGGAAGGAAAATCAGAAATTCTGATATCAGAATTGTGGACCGATCAGGAGGTTGCCTGATCGGTCTGGTGACCGATCAGGGCGTGCCAACTTGCTATTTTTCGACTGGTTGTCTGAAATTTCAGCTTCGGAAGTTGGTGCTTTGGATTTCCAAAGGTTTGAAACTCTCCAAGACATTGTTGGTGCAATGGTCAAGGGGGAGTTGACCTTTAGGGGGAGTTTTACCTATTAGTCAAGAGGGAGTTGACTCTTAGGGGGAGTTTTTACTCCTAAAGACTTGAGTGATATGAGATTATCACTGAGTTAATTGTTGACTCTAGTATCAAGGGGGAAATTAAGAGTTTTAAATGAAAGGTATGGGACTTTCATTAGGAAGAAACTCTTGACCTTGATTCACTCTTTTTGATGTGTGTCAAAAAGGGGAGAATGTTCATTGGAGAACCCAAGTTAGGTTATCGGGTTAACCTAAGCTAGGGGAAGAATGTCAAGGAATGTTCGAGGAAGAACATTGGAATTCTTTTTGATGTGTGTCAAAAAGGGGAGAATGTTCATTGGAGAACCCAAGTTAGGTTATCGGGTTAACCTAAGCTAGGGGAAGAATGTCAAGGAATGTTCGAGGAAGAACATTGGAATTCTTTTTGATGTGTGTCAAAAAGGGGGAGAATTATTGGAGAAACCTAAGTTAGGTTATCGGGTTAACCTAACTTGATTTTGGATTTTGTCAAACATCAAAAAGGGGGAGATTGTTGGTGCAACCTTAGGTCAAGGTTGACTTGGTTGACCTGACTCGAGTTGGTCAAGGGTGACCTGACTCGAGTTATATTTTGATGTTTGACAATGTTTGACGAGAGTAGAAAAGTTGTATTCTGATGTGTTGACAAGAATACAAACTTGGGAGATTGTTGGTGCAACCGTAGGTCAAGGTTGACCTGGTTGACCTGAAAAGTCCAAACAGGGAGGTTTGGCACTGGAAAAGTCCAAGTATGGAGACTTGGCACTGGAAAAGTCCAAGCAGGGAGCTTGGCACGCGGAAAGTCCAAGTATGGAGACTTGGCACGGGAAAAGTCCAAGTATGGAGACTTGGCACTGGAAAAGTCCAAGTATGGAGACTTGGCACGGAGAAGTCCAAGCAGGGAGCTTGGCACGAGAGAAAGTCCTAACTGGGATGTTAGGCAGTGTGGAAATCCTGGTGAGTGAAGCCAGGTGAAAGTCCTTGTGAGTGAAGCCAGGCAGTGAGAAAGTCCTAACTGGGATGTTAGGCTGTGTGGAAATCCTGGTGAGTGAAGCTAGGTGAAAGTCCTGGTGAGTGAAGCCAGGCAGTGAGAAAGTCCTAACTGGGATGTTAGGCAGTGTGGAAATCCTGGTGAGTGAAGCCAGGTGAAAGTCCTGGTGAGTGAAGCCAGGCAAGGGAAAATCCAGATGGATCAGGGATGATCGGACATCTGGTGTAGAGAAAAGTCCAAGTGGGTCAAAGGAATTGACCGGACACTTGGTGGAGAGTCTTAGCAGGTCAAGGGACTGACCGGATGCTAAGCATGATGTACCAACAGGTCAAGGTTGACCGGATGTTGGTTTGGGAGACTTGGGACTTGGTTTGGGCAAAATTGCTCGATCGGTCTCGCAGACCGATCCAATGACACGTTATGTATCCGATCGATCCGTGACCGATCGATAACAAATGTAGGTTCTAGAGACATCTGATCGGCCCGAGACCGATCGAAGAGTTGAGCAGAGATACGCTCACCTCTCGAGAGAGGTGGGATCGTCCGGGACCGATCGGTGAGATCGACGTCCCATGACCGATCAGAAGCTCGATCGGTCCACGGACCGATCAGGTACGCATGCTTAGGCAACTCTGATCGACTTCTGATCGGTCCGGGACCGATCAGCATAGAGCCTGATCGGTCCCCACGACCGATCAGACCAGCCCCAGACCGATCAGGGTGATGCCTGATCGGTCCACACACTAGCCGTTGCAACACAACGGCTAGATTCTGTGTCTTCTTCGCAGGTGCAGGTATAAGACCTCTACAGGAGACGAAGAAGAAGTCAACTCTCTTCCTCACGACACTGCGATTTGAGCTTTGCTGAGCTCCTCTTTGCTGAAGCTTCGCGTGAGCTTCGTGCTGGTTTTCTAGCTGCTGGCATCCGTGAAGCTGCTGCTTCATCAACGGACTCCAGACGAGAAGGCAAGCTTGTTTGTTTTACATTCATATTGTTCTTGCTCTTCTTTGTATCTCCTGTATTGCTTTTGCAAAAGATTGTGGCGAGGTTTCTCCACCCATAAGGAGTTCTTGTTAGCCGGTTTTCCGGGGACTCATCCACCGACGGATTGATAGGCTTCGTCCACCTTACGGACACGCCGAGGAGTAGGAGTTCATCTCCGAACCTCGTTATATGGTTTGTCTTTCTTCTCTTGTTTTCTTTCTACGTTGTATTTCCGCTGCACTAACCTAATCGTAGGAAGAAACGCGAAAGATTGGGGTCGGCTATTCACACCCCCCTCTCTAGCCGTACGAAGGATCCTAACAATATGCACATCCTCAAATAGATTTTCATTAAGGAAAGTCATTTTAGCATCCATTTGTTATATCCCATAATCATGATGAGCTGTTATAGCTAGGAGTATCCAAAAGGATTTAAGCATGACGACTGATGGGAAAGTTTTATCATAGTCAATATCATAATTTTGACGATAGTCTTTCACCACTAATCTTGTTTTGTAGATAATCAAATTACTATCTATGTCGATTTTCTTCTTGAAAATTCATTTACACTCTATAGGCGTTATACCTTCAGATGGATTAAGTAAGTTCCAAACTTGGTTTTCATATATAGAATTTATTTCCGATTTCATGGCTTCTAATCATGAGACTATTTCTGAATTATTCAGAACTTCTTCATAACTAGTAAGCTCATCTTCACTTATGAGAAATTCATATCTCTTGAGAATTAGACATGTCCTACTAGATCTATGAATAGGTGGTGTATCAACAAGTTCAGCTATTACCTCATCTCTATGAGTAATAGTTGTAGTTCTTGTATTAGGCATTTCTTCTGTGTCTATTGGAGTCTCTTAAACTACCCTTAGTTTAACCTCACTCCTACTATTTTCCTATAAGAGAAACTCTTTCTCCAGGAATATAACATGCCTTGAAATAAATACCTTTTATTCCAAGGGATGATAAAATTGGTAATCCCTAATTTTCTTAAGGTAATCAATAAATAGACACTTATCAAACTTAGCATCTAGCTTATCTAATACAGTTATCTTCACATAAGCAAGGTAACCTCATAGCTTCAAATAAAACAGATAAGATTTTTTACCATTCCATATCTCATATGAAATAGTAAAGACTGTCTTAGTCCGAACTCTATTTAGCAAGTAAACGGTTGTCTTGAGTGCGTAAGCCGAAAAAGATTTGGAAAGACCTGCATGCTTCATCAACTTAACTATGTCCAACAAAATTCGATTTTACCTTTCAGACACACCATTATATTATGATACATATAGCAAAATACATTAAAATAATATATCATTATCCATAATCTTGAAACTCTTCACTTTCTTATTTCCTTTCCTACGTTTCACATTCACTCTCTCAAAACTTCAACCACTTTCTTCAAATTCTTTCCCCCTTTCTTCGTTATGCACTTTTTTTTTCATCTAACAAGACAAAACCTTCCATAACCTTTATCCTGCTTTTCTTCTTTTTCTTTCCTTTTTCTTTAAAATTCTTGCAAAATCTTTTGAATTGCTATCTGCTTTTTAAGTAATGTAAGCTATGAAAACAAATTCAAGTTAATTTTGAAACATTGAGAGGTGAATCAACCATGATCAATTCACAAAATGTTAAAAGAAGAGGCTAATAAAATAGAATTGTATGTGGTAAAAAAAATACTTACACATTTCATTGCTTCATTGAATGTACATAGGCCTTGACCATTCAGCAGCAAATTTACATTGTCTCAAAAAGACGGACAGGATATCTATCAATTTTATCCATGTCCATGAGCCTCTGTGCAAGTAGTCTTCTCAATAATCTGATGCACCACCTTCCCCTTTTCCTGCATCAAGAGAGCATCATACAGGCTGACCGAATCCTTCGCGAACTGCGTTAGTGATTCAAAAATGCTAGCCAATCCAATTTTGAATCCATTGATAGTGATTTCGCGGGTCTTGTGCAGACAATCTTGATGTTTCACTTTGTCAGATTCCAGTTTTTTCCTGAACATGTCTAGCAGCTCTTTCTTTCTGGATAAATACTCTACTTGCTGCCACATATCAGAATCAGGTTTGTTCTCAGACTGCTCGAGTTCCACAAGTGCCAGGACCCTGCGGTCGAGCTCTTTGGTGAGTCTGTCGACTTTTCTCTTTTGCTGTTGTTCCTCCCCCTGCTTAATCCACAATCCCTGAACCGTTCTGATGAAATTTTGCATTCCCAAGGATACAGCTTGATCAGGCAGCTTCCTTAGTGAGGTCAGCCATTCATGAGACATAACAACTAAAGGAGGTGTTCCAGCTCTGTAAGAAGGTAATAAAGATCTAGTTCGAGAATAGTATTCGACATCAGACGCAAGGAACTTCGATAACCATGCATGAATAGCTTTGGCATATGCTTTCTGTGCCGCTACATAGCCTATAAAGCATGATCTCCAGTTGCGAAGCTCAGCCTCCAAAGTAACAGTCGCCAGACGATTAGTATTGTTAGTGAATTTTCCATATTCAGGGCATATGAATGTGCTCACTTCAAACATTACTTGTTTCTGAGACTCATGAGACTCGAGCATTATATTCCACATCCGGGATAAGCTGCAAGAAAAAAGCAAACAATGAAGAGAATGATCTATAAATTTCATGTCTTATTTAGCAATACCAAATTCTTCTTACCCTTGTAGAAGCTCTATGATTTGCGGTTGTAGCTCCTCATCTCTTAATTTCTCTAATCTCTGTGATATGGATTGAGAAGCTTGTAATGCCACACATATCTCCGCGTGTAGATCTCTTGCGATAGCCTGATTTTTCTCCACCGAGCTTGATTTTGATCCTTTCACTTCTTGGTTTTTTAGTTTCATGCATTTTTTCAGATAAGCTTGCCAAACCTGGTCTCCAGCCTAGATATAAAATCAATCCATGAAGATAGAATCGTAAATAAACCAAATTTTTGTCCACAAACTTAATATTCGGCTTGTTAAGAGCCGTTATTTCATTCAATACATATAAGATCAATTAAATGAGCAAGTTTGAACAACTCGTTAAACTAAACGAATAAGTTTAAACGTATGTGTTCAACTCGTTCGTGAATAATATTTGTGAATAATATTCATGAACCATATTCATCAATAAAATTCTTATCAATATACTAAATAAATAAAGAAATTTTAAAAATGAACAAATAAGTTTGTATTATCAAGCTCAGTAACTAATCAAACAAATTTAAATGTAAAAATTTCAAGCAATCAAATAAACTTGAACGGTAAAGCTTGCTAACGAATCAAGGTAAAGCTCATAAAAGGGGAAAACACTAAGAGAATCCATAGAATTTCAAGAACACACAAATGTACCTTCACTTGTTCATATAGCTTTTTCTCCCAAGCATACAACCTTCCTAGAGTCTGTGAATGTCTTCCAGACTCCATTCCAACATACTCATCCAAAATTTCGCTCGATGCGCTGTTTGAGCTTGATGTAACTAGACTTCTATCCGAGGACGAGACCGATACAGACCGATGCCATGTAATAGCTCGAATAGCTTTGGATGAACTCTCTAAAATCAAAGATGATGCAGATACACAATCAGTCTTAAAGTTCGATACACACAACAATCAAAAGAACAGATCATTACAAACTTGTAAGAGCATGCCTGCCTAAGGGCTCAGTTGATTCGTCACAGAATAATGATCAAGACATTGACAAAATCAGATCGCCAAACATGAGAAAAAAGAAACACACAGAAGAGTGAAAAATCCAACCTTTGTTCTCTTCATGAACTGCTCGGTGTTTAAAAGAGTTGCACTCCAACATCCTTGAGACGTCCTTCCCAGAATGGTACGCCTTGATGAAGTGGTCTTCGATTTCTCTCAGCGCTTGCAGTAGATCTCTGCCCTCTCCTGCTGCCTTCTCGGACAGAACCGACTCCACTTCTTGGCTCGCGGCGATGATCTCCATCGCTGCTGTGTTGCCGCCGCAGTCGGTTACTCTTTCTACAGCTGAAGTGTCGCCTTTCGCCTCTTCTTCTTCTTCTTCTTCTTCTTCGTATTCATCGGCTTCCTCGAGATCCGGGATGCCTTCTTGCTCCCTCACCGCCCTCAGATACTCATCTGAACTCCGGTCGAGTCGCCCAGCTGTGATTGCCGGTTCCGCTGCGCGTTGGACCTCGTCGAACGGGCCGAAGAAGTCCCAACCGAACACCTCCGACGAGGGAGACGGCGGCATTGGCCCTGTTGCGGAGAAGAAGTAGCGACCGCAACTCGTTTCACTTGTCTCCTCCTCCACTGACTCAGCTGCCTCTGTGGAGTTCGAGCCCGAGGGAGAGGAGGGGGGAGGAGAAGCGCGGCAGGGCAAAGATTCGGTCTTTGGCTCCGTCGGCGTCTGGCGGAGGTAGGCACAGGGAGGGGAAGAAACTGCAGCGCCGCTAGGGAGGGTAATGAGGAAGGGAGTGGGGACGGAGAGGCGGCAGACGAAAACGTCGATGGCGGCGGCGGCGGCGACGGCGTTGAGGGAGTGGATGTAGGCGGCGTGAGCGGCGGCGAGTTCGTAGCGGCAGTCGACCGCAGCTCTGATGAGGCGCTTCCTCTCGCGACAGAGCGCCACCGGGCCTTCCTCCTCGCTGCTGGACCCAAGCCTGGACGCCGCACAGCCACCCATTTGAGGAGGCGAGGAGTGGCGAGGTGGCAGGAGGAGCTTTGCCTTCGAGCCACGAGTATGGAGACAGAAACAGAGAGTGAAAGTCAAAGATTGAAGTGAGGAGGAAGGTTAAGGGCACAGTCGGCAACTGGCTTGCTCGATAGCGTCCAGTGGTTGTTAAGGCTCCGGTGGACGATGGCGGCGGTCGGGGAAACGCCGATTATCCAGCAGTCGGGCGGTGGTCATGCTGAGATTATAGTGACCTCAACTACTGACATCTGGTCGAGTTGGTGGCCCGGGGAGCCGTTCTTGCATGGATCCACGAGCCCTTGGATTTGACCAGCAGAAGAGCAGTCTTATCTCGTGCGTGCCTTCCCATCCCATTTCTCGATCGCCGTTCTCTCGTGTCGCGGTGTGTCGTGTCGTATCGTGTTGTGCCCATGTTCTGAACAGAATAGCGGCGAGCATGTCCCTGCTCTGAAAACAATGGAAATGGGGGAGTTGATTGAACCGAATCAACAGGGAGAGAGTGACATTGAATCCTGTTGAAGGCCCCTTTAAGGACATTCAGTTTGCATCAAATATGGCAGTGCTCGTAAGAGCATCCGCAATGAGTTCAAGGAGCTCTCTTACTAGCATAAAAAGTGATTTATTCATCTCCATCAATCCGCCTATAAATTAAAATATTAATAATTTATCAAATGATGTATATTTAATGTAATGTTTATCAAAAAGTATAATGTAATTTTATTTATATCAAATGATGCAAAATATAAAAAAAAATGAAGTTTTCTTTTTATCTTTTCCGTCAACCTCCTCTTATTAATCATTATTTTCTAAACATCCAAACTATATTTTTAATTAAAAATTATTTTATGATTCGGATATACGTCTTCTCACCCTCTCTCTCCCTCCATCCCTCTTCCTAGTCTTATAAATATGAAGCGATCATGAACCTCCTCCGTTTGTTATACCTTCTCGTGTTGTTTGACAACATTGTAAAAGATTATTTAAGGTTTAGGGATATTGTCGCAAGAGTTTCAAGAGAAGAGTTCAAATGACAACAGCGATTAAGAACAACAGCGTTGAAAAACAAATTTATAGCAAGAGAGAAATTAGTAGAAGAAATCAGTTAAAGATTTAGCGATAGATGTATAAATTTACTACTGTAAAATAGGGTTGTCATGTAAAAAGTTTACCGTTTGGTAGTAAAGGGCGATGATAAAAATCATGTGTATGGTTTCATTCGATGTCTGGGGAATAAATATTCAACAACACATGTAATATGATGTACTCCAATACTTAATCGGATTGCAAGGTGCTTAACTATGATGTTAGATTTCAGCTAGACTTTGCTTATGCATGTTAGGTTGATATGGTAGGTATCAGGACGTTGTGCCTGATATGCAATCATATCAGGACGTTGTGCCTGATATGCAATCATATCAGGACGTTGGGCCTGATATGCAATCATATCAGACCCACTGCATTCGTTGATCAAAAATTTGGTTTGATATCATATCTACCTTCTCCTCGCTTAACCCTTTGTAGTGATTGGAAGTTTGCATAAATCCAATTATCCTAGATCCAAAAATATGTTTAGACCAAAACTCACTTAAAGACCTAAACTTGTTTGATTATACCCAATGAACATGTTGTTACTTTCTGGTGTTATAAGGAGGTAAATTATTGTATCCATTACTTATTTAAGGCTTTGAGTGGTGGTGCAACATTACCAGAAATTTCTACTTCAATGAAGGTCTAATATGGGATGATATCAAGCCCACGTTGGGCCAAATATTATCCCATATCAGGCCCAACATAGGCCTGATGTGGGATCATATTAGGTCTTGCATGATCTTTGCTTAAAACTTTACTTTTACACCATATATATCATTTCCTCGCTCAACCCTTTCTAGTGTTTGAAATTATGAAAAATTACAAAAATCCTAGGTCCATATCAGTCGGATTATATCACAACTACTGATAAATTATGAAAATCTAATATGTACACCATATATATTGTTACTTGATCTTTGCTAAATTAGTATGCACAACGACACTTGATTATGTAGTTGTAACTTTGCTAAATTAGTTTATAATTTTTTTATCAAGGACGATCATATTACTGAAGAAATTTTCTTTGAGATATGGAATACACTTGATGTAAATTCTTACATGGGACCTGAAGCTAATGTAGGAAAATTATCCAAAACAAATATTCCATCATCTTCTCAGTATAGTCGTGTGCAAAACATAAATAGAAATATAAGCAACAATGTGGCATTTGATCTAAATGAAGAAGCAAGTATTTTAGAAGATGAGGTTCTGAATCTTTGTACAACACTTGGTGATTACTTTGAGCATACTTGAAGTGAGGAGGAAGGGCATTATACTCGAATTGAAGAGGAATTACAATGTAATACAAATGTACAAGAATTCTTAGTTGATGATATGCAGATTGAATAATATGAAATTCTCTAGAGCAGTACAGTGACTTACAGGAGGAGTTCCCAATAGTTGATGATGCATATATTCTAAATTCTCGGTTGCTCCAAAGCTCATGTTGAAGAGGCAACATATGAGCATGAATTTTATATTGGATAGATTTTTCTGTCTTAACGAGAGTTCAAGAATGCACTTGTGAAATATGCCATAGTTAAACATATAAGATATAACCCAGTTGACACCCGAAAAAATAAAGTAAAAACCGTCTGCTTCAATCAACCATGTACATGGAGAGTAGTTGCCCGGGGATGTAAAGTTTACTGTTATGAAATATGTAAAGGAACACCAATGTAGCACTATCAGAGCAAGTGCTGATCATCAAGCATGTTTTTCCTCCTTTATAGCGTATTTTGTTGAAGAGCAATTTGTTACACACTTTAGTGGGAGAAGGTACATAATATTAACCACCAATTGTGTAGAGAGTTTAAATGCTTTGTTCAAACATACACGTGAACTTCCCATAAATAGGTTAATTGATAATACCAGAAGAAAGGTAGTTCAATAGTTCTTTAACTATAGGGAGGAAGTATCTAAATGGTATGTTGCTTTGACACCTCATGTTACCAAAGAAATGGATTCAAGGAGAGAGAAAGCTAGACGATATAAAGTCCATGTAACGCCTCAAATTTTCTCAATTAGAGTCCTAAAAGTAATTTAAAAATGCTATAGAAATATTCTAGGCATTTTTAGAAATTTTTAGAGTATTTTTATATAATTTTTGGAAGTCATTTGGTATTTTTACTAAACGAAGGAAGTTTCGACAAAAAAATGTCCAAGCCGAGAATTGAACCCACGACCTTTGACTCGGTCAAAACCCAACTGACCAGGTGGGCAAACAGTTTTTCTGTTTAGAAAAGGTAGCGAATTTATTTAAGATAGTTAACAGAATATTATAAAAGGGATAAGTTGATCTTGGATTTGTTTGTTTAGAAAAGGTAGGGAATTTATTTAAGATAGTTAACAGAATATTATAAAAGGGATAAGTTGATGTTGGATTTGTTTGTTTAGAAAAAGTAGCGAATTTATTTAAAATAATTAACAGAATATTAGATTATAAAAGGGATAAGTTGATGTTGGATTTGTCTGTTTAGAAAAAATAGCAAATTTATTTAAGGAGTTAACAGAAATATTAAGTTATAAAAAGGGATAAGTTGATGCTCTGTTTTCCCGTGACTTAAACCATTCTCTCATTCTCTTTTGCGTACGATGGCATAGCTCGGGCAGAAAACGAAAGGGAGTTAGGGCATCATCTCCGGCGGACGGCCAAGGTCCTAGAAGCCCTTTTTGTTCGGTTGTGAGTCCAAGAAGCAAGGTAAGTTGCTACTCACCTGCAGTAGGATTGCTCTGAGATTTTCTTTCCTTGCTGCCGTGGTTTAAGGATTTTGGTTTTATGCTTATTGGCGTGAGTTAGATTTCTGAAGCATGTAGTAGGAGTAGTTTTCGGACTTGTTCTTCTTGATTTCGAATCATGCTGTAAAGATTATGCTTGTTCTTCTTGATTGTTGAAGCATGCTGTAAGGAGTTTTGTCTTTGAAGATTTCTAACGTGAGTGTTCTATAGGTTATCGCTTGATTTCTAATTCTTTTTGGAAGTTAGAATGTTGGAGCTATGTAGCCCTATCTTTGCATGATTGTCTATTCCTTTGTATCGAAAAGGTTAGTAGTTGTTTGAATTTTCCTTGTTCTCCGAGTTTGGAATGATAACTTAAGGATAATGAGCAAGTGATTCTATTTCCTGTATCTTTTCTGTTCGAGTACTTTGTTAGAGAAGGTTATTAGGTTTGTTCTTCATATCTAATTTGTATAAGGATTATTCTCTTTTATTAGTAGCAGTAATCTTTTTCTTAGTACTTTGCTTAGTTGGAAATAATTCAACATGTGTAGATCTAGTGATGCATGCTTCAGTATACCACGTGTAAAGGTCGTTAGCAGCAGTAATCTTTCTTATTGCTTTGCTTAGTTGGAAATAATCTAGGATGTGTAGATTTATTGAGTTATTGTTCTTGAATATGCAGATTTATTTTCCAGTTTTGTTTGCTATGAGTTAAGCTTAAGATGCAGATTTTTGATAAGCTTAGTATGCAGACCTTAGATAAGCTTAGTATGCAGATTTTGTTAAGCTTAGTATGCAGATTTTAGATAAGCTTAGTATGCAGATTTTAGATAAGCTTAATATGCAGATTTCTGTTTAAACTTGTATGCAGAGTTTGTTTAAGCATTGCAATGTTAGAATTTGTTTAAACATTTCAGTTTTGTAAGAAGCATTCTTTTATAAGAAAAGTATAAGAAAGATTAAGAAAAGAAAGAAAAAGGCCAAGGCCTTAAGTAAATCCCAAAGTCAAGACTTTAGGGATTTTGGCACACAAGGTGCTAAAGAAAATGCCGAGGCATTATATAGAAGTATTAAAAGATAACAAGTATTTTACTTTTATCAGTGGCACTGTGTTGGACTCTCTGTCCTTAGGCTGGGCTCCCATAGTCGTCCCTAGGTTTAGATAACCTAGTAGTAACGGTTCGGCCGACGGTCGACGACCATAGGGTCGCCAAATGGGCCGCCAAATGGGCCGCCGAATGGGTCGGGTCGTTACAAAAGTAAAAGCACAGTTGCCGGGCCCAAGAAGAAGTTGATTATTATTTTGAAGTATTATAAGTATAAGTTTTTGAACAAGTAAAACGAGTTTTACATAAGTATAAAGTATTAAAGAATAAGTCTTTAAACAAGTGGAATAAGATTCAGAAGGTGTTTAGAATTCAGTAAGTTTAGTTCTTTATTCTACCATGTTTATCTAGTGGATGAGTAGTTTCATGTTTACCTATTAGATGAGTAGCATGATTAGCGAGTAGAATTACATGAGTAGATTTCTTAGCTTTTCTTTGCTATTAGTTTGACATGAGCAGTTATGTTTATGCTTTATTTCTTTTTAGAGCATATAGTTTTTAGTTCTTTTCGTATACATGCACATTCGTGATTTTGTGAGTTAGATAGCGCTTACTAAGCAAATTTTGCTTATAGACTACACTTCCTCTTACTGCAGATACAGGAAAGGAAAAGATATAGAAAGGAAGGCGACAAGGTGGCGCGGATGGTGTGTGATGCCAGGACTATGGAAGCCTTGGGACTTAGTTTAAGAATTTATTAAGATTGTCATTTATTAAGAATGTATTAAACGAGTCATTTAGTCTTCCGCTGTTAGTTAATTGTATGTTTATTTTGTTTCCGCTATTCATTACTTGCATGATTTGATTTCATTAAACTGCGTGGTGATGTTATTCCTTTTGTGTGTTTGATATGTGTTCCAGCCGCCTGTGGCTGTGTATATTATGTTATGTATGTCAGTTTAAGGTCACCGGTACAGGGTCGAAATTTTTCGGTAGGGTTTCCATGTGATTTTTAATCATACTGGTTAAGTAGAGTTAGTAGTAAGTAACAGTCATCCTTAGAGAATAGTAGTAGTAAGAAGGGTGGTCGTTACAATTGGTATCAGAGCAGTTCCCATTCTCCAGCATCACACATCAGCACCATACTTGCCGTCTTCAAGTAAGAAAGTATTTAATTTTCTTTTATGCTTTCTTTATTATTTACAGTATAGAGTATCTGCTTATATGTGTTTAGGAAAGAAGAAGATTCATGTTTTAATTTTCTATATTGTGATACATATGCTTAGAAAGAATAGAGACAATTTTAGTTTTGTTTATCTTATATTTATATACATAAGTATGTTTAGAAAGAATAGAGAAGATATCAAGCCTTCCAAGGACTACTAATGGGTACGATGCAGTATGATTAATAGAGGACCGAGAAGTTAAGAGACTAAGGAACAAAGAGTACCATTAGTGAAAGTCATTTAGAACCAGAAGCACGAGGAAGTTACTTAGGAGCGTGAGGACAGTATGAGACAGAGATATCCAGAATTATTCTAAGTTCGAGGACGAACTTTTTATAAGGTAGGGAAAATTGTAACGCCATAAATTTCCTCAATTAGAGTCCTAAAAGTAATTTAAAAATATTTAAAAATGCTATAGAAATATTCTAGGCATTTTTAGAAATTTTTAGAGTATTTTTATATAATTTTTGGAAGTCATTTGGTATTTTTACTAAACGAAGGAAGTTTCGACAAAAAAATGTCCAAGCCGAGAATTGAACCCACGACCTTTGACTCGGTCAAAACCCAACTGACCAGGTGGGCAAACAGATTTTTCTGTTTAGAAAAGGTAGCGAATTTATTTAAGATAGTTAACAGAATATTATAAAAGGGATAAGTTGATCTTGGATTTGTTTGTTTAGAAAAGGTAGCGAATTTATTTAAGATAGTTAACAGAATATTATAAAAGGGATAAGTTGATGTTGGATTTGTTTGTTTAGAAAAAGTAGCGAATTTATTTAAAATAATTAACAGAATATTAGATTATAAAAGGGATAAGTTGATGTTGGATTTGTCTGTTTAGAAAAAATAGCAAATTTATTTAAGGAGTTAACGGAAATATTAAGTTATAAAAAGGGATAAGTTGATGCTCTGTTTTCCCGTGAATTAAACCATTCTCTTTTGCGTATGATGGCAGAGCTCGGGCAGAAAACGAAAGGGAGTTAGGGCATCATCTCCGGCGGACGGCCAAGGTCCTAGAAGCCCTTTTTGTTCGGTTGTGAGTCCAAGAAGCAAGGTAAGTTGCTACTCACCTGCAGTAGGATTGCTCCGAGATTTTCTTTCCTTGCTGCCGTGGTTTAAGGATTTTGGTTTTATGCTTATTGGCGTGAGTTAGATTTCTGAAGCATGTAGTAGGAGTAGTTTTCGGACTTGTTCTTCTTGATTTCGAATCATGCTGTAAAGATTATGCTTGTTCTTCTTGATTGTTGAAGCATGCTGTAAGGAGTTTTGTCTTTGAAGATTTCTGACGTGAGTGTTCTATAGGTTATCGCTTGATTTCTAATTCTTTTTGGAAGTTAGAATGTTGGAGCTATGTAGCCCTATCTTTGCATGATTGTCTATTCCTTTGTATCGAAAAGGTTAGTAGTTGTTTGAATTTTCCTTGTTCTCCGAGTTTGGAATGATAACTTAAGGATAATGAGCAAGTGATTCTATTTCCTGTATCTTTTCTGTTCGAGTACTTTGTTAGAGAAGGTTATTAGGTTTGTTCTTCATATCTAATTTGTATAAGGATTATTCTCTTTTATTAGCAGCAGTAATCTTTTTCTTAGTACTTTGCTTAGTTGGAAATAATTCAACATGTGTAGATCTAGTGATGCATGCTTCAGTATACCACGTGTAAAGGTCGTTAGCAGCAGTAATCTTTCTTATTGCTTTGCTTAGTTGGAAATAATCTAGGATGTGTAGATTTATTGAGTTATTGTTCTTGAATATGCAGATTTATTTTCCAGTTTTGTTTGCTATGAGTTAAGCTTAAGATGCAGATTTTTGATAAGCTTAGTATGCAGACCTTAGATAAGCTTAGTATGCAGATTTTGTTAAGCTTAGTATGCAGATTTTAGATAAGCTTAGTATGCAGATTTTAGATAAGCTTAATATGCAGATTTCTGTTTAAACTTGTATGCAGATTTTGTTTAAGCATTGCAATGTTAGAATTTGTTTAAACATTTCAGTTTTGTAAGAAGCATTCTTTTATAAGAAAAGTATAAGAAAGATTAAGAAAAGAAAGAAAAAGGCCAAGACCTTAAGTAAATCCCAAAGTCAAAACTTTAGGGATTTTGGCACACAAGGTGCTAAAGAAAATGCCGAGGCATTATATAGAAGTATTAAAAGATAACAAGTATTTTACTTTTATCAGTGGCACTGTGTTGGACTCTCTGTCCTTGGGCTGGGCTCCCATAGTCGTCCCTAGGTTTAGATAACCTAGTAGTAATGGCTCGGCCGACGGTCGACGGTCGACGACCATAGGGTCGCCAAATGGGCCGCCAAATGGGTCGCCGAATGGGTCGGGTCGTTACAAAAGTAAAAGCACAGTTGCCGGGCCCAAGAAGAAGTTGATTATTATTTTGAAGTATTACAAGTATAAGTTTTTGAACAAGTAAAACGAGTTTTACATAAGTATAAAGTATTAAAGAATAAGTCTTTAAACAAGTGGAATAAGATTCAGAAGGTGTTTAGAATTCAGTAAGTTTAGTTCTTTATTCTACCATGTTTATCTAGTGGATGAGTAGTCTCATGTTTACCTATTAGATGAGTAGCATGATTAGCGAGTAGAATTACATGAGTAGATTTCTTAGCTTTTCTTTGCTATTAGTTTGACATGAGCAGTTATGTTTATGCTTTATTTCTTTTTAGAGCATATAGTTTTTAGTTCTTTTCGTATACATGCACATTCGTGATTTTGTGAGTTTGATAGCGCTTACTAAGCAAATTTTACTTATAGACTACACTTCCTCTTACTGCAGATACAGGAAAGGAAAAGATATAGAAAGGAAGGCGATAATGTGGCGCGGATGGTGTGTGATGCCAGGACTATGGAAGCCTTGGGACTTAGTTTAAGAATTTATTAAGATTGTCATTTATTAAGAATGTATTAAACGAGTCATTTAGTCTTCCGCTGTTAGTTAATTGTATGTTTATTTTGTTTCCGCTATTCATTACTTGCATGATTTGATTTCATTAAACTGCGTGGTGATGTTATTCCTTTTGTGTGTTTGATATGTGTTCCAGCCGCCTGTGGCTATGTATATTATGTTATGTATGTCAGTTTAAGGTCACCGGTACAGGGGAGACTCTGTCGAAATTTTTCGGTAGGGTTTCCATGTGATTTTTAATCATACCGGTTAAGTAGAGTTAGTAGTAAGTAACGGTCATCCTTAGAGAATAGTAGTAGTAAGAAGGGTGGTCGTTACAATTGGTATCAGAGCAGTTCCCATTCTCCAGCATCACACATCAGCACCATCCTTGCCGTCTTCAAGTAAGAAAGTATTTAATTTTCTTTTATGCTTTCTTTATTATTTACAGTATAGAGTATCTGCTTATATGTGTTTAGGAAAGAAGAAGATTCATGTTTTAATTTTCTATATTGTGATACATATGCTTAGAAAGAATAGAGACAATTTTAGTTTTGTTTCTCTTATATTTATATACATAAGTATGTTTAGAAAGAATAGAGAAGATATCAAGCCTTCCAAGGACTACTAATGGGTACGATGCAGTATGATTAATAGAGGACCGAGAAGTTAAGAGACTAAGGAACAAAGAGTACCATTAGTGAAAGTCATTTAGAACCAGAAGCACGAGGAAGTTACTTAGGAGCGTGAGGACAGTATGAGACAGAGATATCCAGAATTATTCTAAGTTCGAGGACGAACTTTTTATAAGGTAGGGAGAATTGTAACGCCCCAAATTTCCTCAATTAGAGTCCTAAAAGTAATTTAAAAATATTTAAAAATGCTATAGAAATATTCTAGGCATTTTTAGAAATTTTTAGAGTATTTTTATATAATTTTTGGAAGTCATTTGGTATTTTTACTAAACGAAGGAAGTTTCGACAAAAAAATGTCCAAGCCGAGAATTGAACCCACGACCTTTGACTCGGTCAAAACCCAACTGACCAGGTGGGCAAACAGATTTTTCTGTTTAGAAAAGGTAGCGAATTTATTTAAGATAGTTAACAGAATATTATAAAAGGGATAAGTTGATCTTGGATTTGTTTGTTTAGAAAAGGTAGCGAATTTATTTAAGATAGTTAACAGAATATTATAAAAGGGATAAGTTGATGTTGGATTTGTTTGTTTAGAAAAAGTAGCGAATTTATTTAAAATAATTAACAGAATATTAGATTATAAAAGGGATAAGTTGATGTTGGATTTGTCTGTTTAGAAAAAATAGCAAATTTATTTAAAGAGTTAACAGAAATATTAAGTTATAAAAAGGGATAAGTTGATGCTCTGTTTTCCCGTGACTTAAACCATTCTCTCATTCTCTTTTGTGTACGATGGCAGAGCTCGGGCAGAAAACGAAAGGGAGTTAGGGCATCATCTCCGGCGGACGGCCAAGGAAGCCCTTTTTGTTCGGTTGTGAGTCCAAGAAGCAAGGTAAGTTGCTACTCACCTGCAGTAGGATTGCTCCGAGATTTTCTTTCCTTGCTGCCGTGGTTTAAGGATTTTGGTTTTATGCTTATTGGCGTGAGTTAGATTTCTGAAGCATGTAGTAGGAGTAGTTTTCGGACTTGTTCTTCTTGATTTCGAATCATGCTGTAAAGATTATGCTTGTTCTTCTTGATTGTTGAAGCATGCTGTAAGGAGTTTTGTCTTTGAAGATTTCTGACGTGAGTGTTCTATAGGTTATCGCTTGATTTCTAATTCTTTTTGGAAGTTAGAATGTTGGAGCTATGTAGCCCTATCTTTGCATGATTGTCTATTCCTTTGTATCGAAAAGGTTAGTAGTTGTTTGAATTTTCCTTGTTCTCCGAGTTTGGAATGATAACTTAAGGATAATGAGCAAGTGATTCTATTTCCTGTATCTTTTCTGTACGAGTACTTTGTTAGAGAAGGTTATTAGGTTTGTTCTTCATATCTAATTTGTATAAGGATTATTCTCTTTTATTAGCAGCAGTAATCTTTTTCTTAGTACTTTGCTTAGTTGGAAATAATTCAACATGTGTAGATCTAGTGATGCATGCTTCAGTATACCACGTGTAAAGGTCGTTAGCAGCAGTAATCTTTCTTATTGCTTTGCTTAGTTGGAAATAATCTAGGATGTGTAGATTTATTGAGTTATTGTTCTTGAATATGCAGATTTATTTTCCAGTTTTGTTTGCTATGAGTTAAGCTTAAGATGCAGATTTTTGATAAGCTTAGTATGCAGACCTTAGATAAGCTTAGTATGCAGATTTTAGATAAGCTTAGTATGCAGATTTTAGATAAGCTTAATATGCAGATTTCTGTTTAAACTTGTATGCAGATTTTGTTTAAGCATTGCAATGTTAGAATTTGTTTAAACATTTCAGTTTTGTAAGAAGCATTCTTTTATAAGAAAAGTATAAGAAAGATTAAGAAAAGAAAGAAAAAGGCCAAGGCCTTAAGTAAATCCCAAAGTCAAGACTTTAGGGATTTTGGCACACAAGGTGCTAAAGAAAATGCCGAGGCATTATATAGAAGTATTAAAAGATAACAAGTATTTTACTTTTATCAGTGGCACTGTGTTGGACTCTCTGTTGGGCTCCCATAGTCGTCCCTAGGTTTAGATAACCTAGTAGTAACGGCTCGGCCGACGGTCGACGGTCGACGACCATAGGGTCGCCAAATGGGTCGCCGAATGGGTCGGGTCGTTACAAAAGTAAAAGCACAGTTGCCGGGCCCAAGAAGAAGTTGATTATTATTTTGAAGTATTATAAGTATAAGTTTTTGAACAAGTAAAACGAGTTTTACATAAGTATAAAGTATTAAAGAATAAGTCTTTAAACAAGTGGAATAAGATTCAGAAGGTGTTTAGAATTCAGTAAGTTTAGTTCTTTATTCTACCATGTTTATCTAGTGGATGAGTAGTCTCATGTTTACCTATTAGATGAGTAGCATGATTAGCGAGTAGAATTACATGAGTAGATTTCTTAGCTTTTCTTTGCTATTAGTTTGACATGAGCAGTTATGTTTATGCTTTATTTCTTTTTAGAGCATATAGTTTTTAGTTCTTTTCGTATACATGCACATTCGTGATTTTGTGAGTTAGATAGCGCTTACTAAGCAAATTTTGCTTATAGACTACACTTCCTCTTACTGCAGATACAGGAATGGAAAAGATATAGAAAGGAAGGCGACAAGGTGGCGCGGATGGTGTGTGATGCCAGGACTATGGAAGCCTTGGGACTTAGTTTAAGAATTTATTAAGATTGTCATTTATTAAGAATGTATTAAACGAGTCATTTAGTCTTCCGCTGTTAGTTAATTGTATGTTTATTTTGTTTCCGCTATTCATTACTTGCATGATTTGATTTCATTAAACTGCGTGGTGATGTTATTCCTTTTGTGTGTTTGATATGTGTTCCAGCCGCCTGTGGCTGTGTATATTATGTTATGTATGTCAGTTTAAGGTCACCGGTACAGGGGAGACTCTATCGAAATTTTTCGGTAGGGTTTCCATGTGATTTTTAATCATACCGGTTAAGTAGAGTTAGGAGTAAGTAACGGTCATCCTTAGAGAATAGTAGTAGTAAGAAGGGTGGTCGTTACAGTCCACCCCTACTCTCAATCTGAAATGGAAGTAGAGACATGGAGTACTTCATTCATTGTTGATTTGAAAAGAAAACATTGCAACTGCGGGGAGTTTCAAATTTTAGGGTTGCCTTACTCACATGCTATTGCTGTCATCATTCACCGGAACATGGATACACTCCCATATAGTGAGCATTTTTTTCATTCACGGAATTGGAATGTAACATACATGAATTGTATTTAGCCATGTTGAAGCAAGGAATTTTGGCCTAGGGGCATAAACAACATTATAGTTTTATGTCCCCGTAACCTTGTGCAGCCGAGTAGACGAAAGAAGATACAGATTGAGTTGAAACATAATGGGAAGGTAAAAAATCAAATGTAGCTGGTGCAAACAACTGGACCATAATCGAAGACTTGTAGAATGTCGCCAACCCTTGGTTCTTAACTTACCTGTATATGTATATAGGAATATTATGCTTGATTTAAATATTTTGTAAGCAGGAGGAGTGGACCCTTATATTTTGTATGTAGTGCATCCATAGTGTTGTAAGAAAAATAGTTGTACAAAAAATGTTACTGTTATATCGTTGTATGTAGTATTCATTTTTTTAATACATTGATATCTATGATATGAGAAGTGTAAACCAATCCCACGAAGGTAGAATTAATACTTCACACTATATCTCCATTTTGTAAAATAAAAACTCTTTAGCAGTTGTGAATATTCAGAAATATAATAAGTTCAGTCCAACTGTGCATATAAACTCAATACGTTGGGGTTAGAAATTTCAAAGTCTTATAATTTTTTTTTCGACTCTAACTAAGTTATGACTTAAACAAAATGAGTGTTGTTGTGCTTGAAAAATATAATAGGATAGAGGTTGTTGTTCATAGAATACAATTCAGGTGCACATATTCTGTGCCAACAGCACGGAGCAAGAGCTTCATTTGTATTGGTTAAAACTAAGTTTTGACAACATATATAGCTTCTACAAACTCAAACCTTCATAGATAAGGTGATTTTAGAGAAACCCAAGTACCGTAGAGTCATAAGTGAGTTTTGACCAAAACTCACTGATGGCCCTACACATCTCTGATTGAGGTCATTTCAAGTCTTGTGAGTTTCTAATATTACAAGGACTCAAATGGTGCTATCCGTTACTGATTTAAAGATCCCTAAAGGTGATCAAACATTATGAAACATCTCAGCCTTATTATGGGCCTGATATGCTAACATATCAGGCCTAGCATTGGATTGATAGGTTGGGACCTTAACCGCTTTGTTCAGCCGATCACCTCCAAGTTTTTGCTCTCCAAATCTAAAACTTGACATCAGCTTTCCCTTCTATAAACTATAAACTCACTACGGATTGTGAAAAAATATAGAAATTCTAGTAGGCTAGGTCCAACAATAGATTTTAAGGCTACGACGTGTGATTGGAAATTGCTAATAGTAGTGTAATATAGCTTTAACCTCTAACTAAGTTGTCTCTCAAAAATAAAATGGTAGTACTTGGTGTTGTTGTAAATTTAATGATGTTCATTTAAAGAAATCTAATAGGTTGACATGTTCTGTGCCAACTGGCACGGAGCAAGAGCTTCATTTGTATTGGTTAAAACTAAGTTTTTACACCATATATAGCTTCTACAAGCTCAAACCTTCATAGGGAAGGTGATTTTAGAGAAACCCAAGAACCATAGGACCTTCAGTGGATTTTAACCAAAACTCACTTATGAACCTACTCATCTCTTATTGCAGTCATTTCAAGTCTTGTGAGTTTCTAGTATTACAAGGGCTCGAACGGTGCTATCCATTACTGCTTTAAAGATCCCTAGAGGTGATCAAATGTTATGAAATATCTCAGCCTTATTATGGGCTTTGCCCGGTCGAGCTCATACAAGCAACCTCACACTTGTTTGGTCTTCACTCGGCCAAACGTATGCTAGAAACTTTATAAGGCTGAGTGCCTTTAGGCTCGGTCGGGCTTTGCCTGGTCGAGTACATACAAGCATCCTCACACTCGTTCAGTCTTCGCTCGTCCGAATGTATACTAGAAAATTTATAAGGCTGAGTACCTTTAGGCTCGGTCGAGCTTTGCTCGGTAGAGGGTGTGGGATCGGTGGTGTCGATAGAGGGGGGGGTGAATATCGACTCGTCGTTCTTTCACTTTTCGAAAACACAAAGTAAACGCAGCAGAAGATAGAAAGAAACAAAAGAACAATCGCTAACACTTTTGGTTACATGGTTTGGAGCCTATGACAACTCCTACTCTAAGGCCTGCGATCGTTGATTGCTTACGTTGGGCAATCACTATAAGTTCAAAAACATTTTACAAAGACTAGTACAAGTGTAATAATGAAAACAAGATTTACCGACAACAAAGAATAAAAAGTTGATCGTCGATTGTTGGAGTAGCAATTAGGCGTTGTTGAGTCATTCTGTAGCAGCGCACACGTAAGAAGAATGTTTTGAGTGTCTTGTTCGAAGTGCTAGCTGAGACCCCTTTTTATAGCCACCTCAGACCTGATCCAGATCCACTGATCTCCGGATCATGTTTACCCCGACTCAAATCGGTAGACTAATCCATCGAATTGATCGACCGATCTTGCTCGAATCGGTTCAGCTTCTTGTCCAGGTTCTGCTACTCAGATAGAAGTCTTCGTTTGATCGACTGATCCCATCGTTCGATCGACCAATATCCAGCTTATCTGGTTCAATCAACTCGGCTTGACCACGCCAATGCTTATCCACTATTCAATCGACTGAACCCCAGGATCGGTCGAATCCCTTGGTCGAACCCTATCTGCTCATTGGAAATCTGATCCTTCTGTTTGAGTGTTCAGTCGATCAAACCGAAGGTTTGCTTGACCGATCAAGGTCAAATCTAACCCTACAAAAAGTGTTAGTCTCCTGCAAAACAAAGTCAAACAAGTAGCAAATAAAGAAATAAGAAAGAATAACTTTTGATAGACTTCGGACTGTCCGGTTCTAACTTTCGGAATTCATCCGGAAATCCTAGGCTGAACCAACACCTACTGTTCTCTCTTTAGGAAACGCGTCCTCACATACTCTTTTCAGGAGAAGTTACATGTTGTCAGACCGGTCCTCTAGACCGATTGAACTTTTGCTCAGTGCCCGAGACTTCAGCTCTTCATGTTGGACATCTACTCCACGACCCGTCCAGACTTTCACCTGGTCCGCGACTATTAAGATTTTCATCTAGAGTCCCCGACTCTAGGATTTTGCCCAAAGTACACGATCCGCCAAGACTTTCCACCTAGGATTGTCACCCCCTAGGACTTAGGGTTACCTCCCCCTAGGGTTTTTCCCTACCTAGAATTTACTAGGACTTTTGCCTAAGAACACTTAAAACTTTCTTACAAGCTCAACACACTTGTTAGACAACAAGACATCTTAACTTTTGAATCCTTTGTCATTATCAAAACACAGGTTTGATTATCTGATGCTCCTTGTACCAACAATCCCCCCTTTTTTATTATGGCAACTAGGTTGAAAAGTTAAGTAAATATATAGTAGTTTTAAAGAAAAACATAGGAAAACCATAGCATTTTTCACACTTAATAACATAGGAGAAACATAGCATTTTTTTCATATTAAATTTTTAGCTCCCCCTTAATTTATCTCTCTCCCTTTACTTTTAACCATTCTCTCCCCCTTTGTCATATATCAAAAAATAATTTAGGGAGGAAAGGTACAATTAGTTTTTCAAATACTTAGAAATATACTTTGTTTTATTTTTAGAAGGCTAAAAACATAGTTTTTGAACTTTAGTTTTCCAAAAGTTTATAGCTCTAAACACCTTAGTTTGCAAAATTTATCAAGTACTTAGCTTTTACCAAAAATTTAGCTAAATTTAAGCTTTGAAGTTAGCTAAATTTAAGCTCAAAAAAGATTTTGAAAAAAAAAGCTTTAGGTACTTAGCCCCCAAAAAATTAAGTACTTAGCTTAAATAGATTTTAAAAAAACTTTTAAGTACTTAACTTTAAGCTTTAAAAAGATTTTAAAAAAAACTTTAAGTACTTAGCTTAAACATATTTTAAAAGAACTTTAAGTACTTGGCTTTTAAAAAAAAAAATTTGATAACACACTTGATAACAAAAGGAAATTTTTAACTTTGAAATTTTGAAAAAGAATACTTTAACTTTTTTTTAAAAAATTAAACTTAACTTCTTTCACTCCCCCTTGATTAATGCCTTAAAAATGTTTGAGGATCCTAGAGTCCAAGCATGAGAATTAAAAAAGAATCTTCAAAAAAAAAATGTCTAACCTTTAGCTACTAGTTGTTTACCATAAGGTAGTGACTTTCACTTGGTTAGTCAAGTTATGTAAGTATTCCAATTAGTTTGACAAAATTGTATAACTTAACTTGATCAATTTGACTTGGTATTTATTATCCAAACTTATGTCGATGCACAGACATAAGCATTCTGAAGTCCAAGCAGTACCGTATGCATCTCACACCATTCTAAGTATTTTTCATACACAAGCAAGGTAATTCTAGTGTGCTTGTGAGATGTTCTGGCTGAAACCTATGGATACATGCTTTCTAGAGGGAAAGTCCTAGACTATTTCCATTCTTTGAAAATTCCAGTAAAATTAGGATTTTTAAAAAAAAAATAATTTTCCTATAATTTAAAAAAAAAAGATAATATAATAACTTTTTAAGACAATAGACATTTTGAAAAATTTTAATCTACTCTACTGTGCACATTCCTAATTGCCTTCTATGTGCACTAAACTTAAGTTCAGGTAAGGATTTTGTGAAAATATCAGCTAAGTTTGACTTAGACTCAACATAGTTAAATATAATATCACCCTTAACTACGTGATCCCTTACAAAATGGTGCTTGACTTCTATGTGTTTAGTCCTTGAGTGATGTATTAGATTTTTAGTTAAATTTATCGAACTTACGGTATCAATTAAAATTTTTATATTTTTTATATTCTAATTGATAATCTTTTAAAATATGCATCATCCACTATAGTTGGGATGCACATTCCCCTATGGCTATGTACTCTGCTTTAGTAGTGGATAAAGCAACACAATGTTGCTTTCTACTGGACCAGCTTACTAGGCACTGACCTAGAAATTGACAGTTTCCCCTAGTACTTTTTTCTATCTAATTTGCACCCAGCATAGTTTGAGTCAAAGTATCTGATTAAATCAAATGTGTTAGTCCTAGGGTACCAAAGTCCTATACTTAGGGTTCCCTTAACACATCTAAGTATCCTTTTTACATTGATTAGGTGTGATTCTTTTGTACAGGATTGTACCTAGTACACATACCTATTACAAATAAAATATTAGGTCAACTTGGAGTTAGGTACAGTAGACTTTCTATTGTACTTCTATAATATTTTAAGTATACTGATTTTCCTTCTAAGTCAGAATTAATTTTAGCATTAGTTGCATTAGGATACTTATATTTTTGGAATTTTCTATTCAAATTTTTTAATTAATTCCTTAGCATATTTGGTTGAAAGATATGAATTCCTTATTTTGTTTATTTATTTGTAAACCTACGAAGAAATTAAGTTCTCCTACTAGACTCATTTCAAATTCATTTTCCATTAATTTGATAAACTCTTTTAAGAATTTTGTATTTGTTAAACCAGATATTATGTCATCTACATAAATTTGAGTGATAAAAATATCATTTTCTAAGGTTTTAACAAATAGGGTTTGGTTTATTTACCCTTGGTTAAATCTCTTAGATGTTAGATATGTAGATAGTCATTCATACCAAGCCCTAAGTGTTTATTTTAGTCCATATAAAGCTTTCTTTGACCTAAGAACATGGTTTGGGTGATCTAGTTCTTCAAATCCTGGGGGTTGATTTACATAAACCTCTTCTTTGATGAACCCATTCAGGAATGCAGATTTTACATCCATTTAGTATAACTTAAATCCTTTATATGTTGCATAAGCTAGCAGCATCCTTATGGATTCAAGTCTGGCTACAGGTGCATAGGTTTCACCATAATCTAACCCTTCTATTTGGCTGAACCCTTTAGCTACTAGTCTAGCCTTATTTCTTACTATTTCACCTTTATCATCTAGTTATTTTTGAATACCCACGTAATGTCAATTATGGATTTATTTGTGGGTATAGGTACTAGCTCCTAGACTTGATTTCTCTCAAATTGAGCTAACTCCTCTTGCATTAAGATTATCCAATCTGGGTCAGGTAAGGTTTCCTCTATTATTTTGGGTTCTATTTTAGAAATGAGAGCTATTTGACTTGGATTTCTATAGGATGATCTAGTTTGAACTCCTAGGGTTGGGTCACCCAAAATTTGATCAGATGGATGGTTGGATCTTATCATAGATGGTCTTATGTTAGGGTCAATACTTGGTTCTTCTGATTCACTAGGTTTAGGTCTAAATTGATTATCTTCTTCATCATCTATTTTTCTTATATTTTGATGATTATTTTCATTGATTAAATTAGGTAAGTTATTTTCTTTATAAAAATGGCGTTCATTGTTTCTCTAATTTTTTTGGGTATTTTTGTTATAGACTCTATAGGTTCTACTAGTTGTGGAGTGCCCTAAAAATAAGCTAGTTGTAGATTTTGATGTAAATTTACCTAAATAATCTTTAGTGTTTAATATGTGTACTTTACAACCAAAGACTTTTAGATAATTTAGATTAGGTATTTTGTTATAGTATATTTCATAAGGGGTTTATTGTAAAATTTATTAATCAATATCCTATTTTGAATATAACATGCTATGTTTATTGCTTCAGCCCAAAATTAGTTGCTTAGATTATATTCATTTAACATGGTTCTAGCAGCTTCTTATAACATTTTATTTTTTCGTTCTACTAGTTCATTTTGTTGGGGAGGTCTGGGGCATGAGAACTCATGTTTATATCCATTAATTTAACAAAATTTAGTAAATTTATGATTTTTGAATTCCCCTCCATGATCACTTCTAATTCTTGTAATTTTAGTATCTTTTTCATTTTCTATTAACTTGCAAAAATTATTAAAGATTTTGAAAGTTTCATCTTTGGTTTTTAGAAATTTTATCCAAGTAAATCTTGAGTAATATCGATTATAACTAAGCAATATATGTTTATGCTTAGTGACTTGGCTCCGTGTGAATCAAATAGATCTAAATGTAGGAGCTTAAATATTGAGTTGGTTCGGTTTAGGTGTGTTGGTTTGTGAGTTAATTTAGTTTGTTTACCTTATTGGTAAGCATTAAAAACTGAATTTTCTAAGGTTTTTATTTTGGGTAAACATCTAACTAGGTCATTTTGACTCATTTTTGAAATGAGTCTGATGTGAGTGTGACCTAGTCTTCTATGCCATAACTTAGTTTCCTCTTATTGTGTCAAAAGACACTTTAGTGAGGAGGTTGGTAGGTTAATTGTGTAAATATTATTTTTCCTAATTCCCTTAAGTGTAACTTCCGGGTATTCAACATTTCTAATTACACACTCAGAGTTGGAAAAGGTAACTAAATGACCAGAGCCAGACAGATGACTTATGCTAAGTAAGTTAAAGTTAAATTTATCAACTAATAGGACTTTTCAAATAATAAAATCGAAACCTAGTTCGATATTACCTGTTCTAATTATCTTAAGTTTTTCGTCATTGTCAAATGCAACTGACCCTATGTTCTTGAGTTTTAGCTTAGTGAACTTTAATCTGTCTCCAGTCATGTGTCTGGAGCATCTACTATCCAATATCTATTAGTCCAAATCATTATGTTCCTATACATAAAGTATTTGATTTGGATCCAATTTTGACGGATTAAAAGATAGTTTGATTGAATTCAGCTCCTTAATTTTCCATCTCACCCAGTCTAGATTGTCAATCATGTTATACTTATGGGTGATTGTGAGATGGTTAATAATTTGATTTTATTTAAGTTTAATTTTATTAGATTTAAGTTTAATTAAGTTTAAGTAAGTTTTAATTTAGTTTAATTTTAATTAAGTTTAAGTAAGTTTTAATTTATTTTTATTTTAATTAAGTTTAAATAAGTTTAATTTAGTTTAAGTTTAATTAAGTTTAATTTACTTTAATTTTAATTAAGTTTAAGTAAGTTTAGTTTAAGTTTAAGTAAGTTTTAATTTAGTTTAATTTTAATTAGGTTGTCAACTAATTTAAACTTAAATCCATCTCACCCTTTTCTATATTTTCAATCAGGGAAACTTATAAGTTTTTATGAGATGGTTAATTTTATCTTTAATTTAGATTAAAATCTAGGGATTGTTCCACATTTGAGTTAGACTAAGGTTTAGCAGTTAGTTAATTAAATATCTATTTCAATAATTGGCTTCCAGGCTATGGTGAGGCATTAGGTCTTCTTGGGTATTGGATCATCAACCAATTCTAGACAAAGCCATTTAAAGAAATTGAATATTTAATTTCCTTTATGAAACTCCTAGGTCTAACTAGTCAAGTGTGAATTAAACCTAAGTACTTATCTATCCTAATCTAAGCATGAATAATAGAAAGCAGTAAAACATACATCAAACAAATTTATCTAATGAATATGGTCTTTTTATTAGCTCTCCCTGGATCATAGCCTCGATAGGGTCTATCAAAGTAATGAATTTGATCCTTAGGGATCCAATATTCACCAAGTCCAACTTGATTAATCAAGTTAGACTTGGGGACCCATGCTTGGACGATTTTTCTATTTGTTTGGTTAACAAGTGATAAATAAGATCTAAACTTGCGATTAGCCTTATATCTAAGTCCAGATCGATTGTATACGACTCTTTGTTTTTTAAAAATCAAATCAAGATTCTTGGAACTCACGGTGAATCGCTCCAATGTATCTTTCAGTTTCTTGACTTGGTTTTTCAGAATGGAATTTTCTTCCTCAAATTTTTAGACTTGAGTTGAAGTTCCATTCTGAACTAATTTTGTCAAGAAACTTGGGACAACCACTTCTTTGAGGGCTTTAACCTCCTCTTGGAGTGACTTGACCCGGAGGTTGGACTTCGCTAACTTTCTTGACAGGTAAGAGATTAAGTTATGTGATCTAATTAAAGAGATATTTACATTGGTTTGGGAACCTTCTAAACCAGATACGGATCCATGGCTTCGCTCGGACTCAGCTTCCGACTCTGTCTCAGACTCGGATTCAACGACTTGCTCTTGGGCCGGAAGTACGAGGAAACTTGTTTGTTCGAGGTCTTCATCGGAGTTTTTCGATGAGGATTCATCCCACGTTGCTTGTAGCGCCTTCTTTCTTCATTGCTTCTTCATTTTCTTCTTCTAATTTTGATAGTTGACTTTGATGTGGCCCTTCTTCTTGCAGCCATAGCATGTGACTTCAACCTTCATTTTGGAGCTTGGGCTTGGTTGCGTTGTCTTTACCTGGATTACCTTTTTGATTTCCCATTTTGTGAAGTCCTTCTTTTTCTTGTATAGTTTTCATACAAGGTTGACGAGTTCGGTGGTGATCTCGTCATCATCCTCTAAGTATAACTCATCTACAGGCTCAGGTTCGGTTCAACGCTTGGCTTTTGGTTCCTTTGTTCTGTTTGTACCTACAACAAGAGTAATACTTTTCTTGACCAAAGGTGTATTAGTCTGCTCATGCAATTCAAATTCTGAGAAAAATTCATCTAATCTAATTGAGGAAAGATCCTTAGATACCTTGTAAGCATATACCATTGATGCCTACAAGGTGTTCCTGGGAAATGCATTTAGTGCATACCTGAAGACGTCACGATTCTCCACCTTTTGACCGATTGCGTGGAGGTCGTTGAGAAGGTCTTGGATGCATGCATGTAGTTGACTTGCTGATTCACCATTCTACATTTTTATGTTATATAACTTATTTAAAATTAGGTCTTTTTTACTTACCTTAGTATCAGAGATCCCTTCGTGCAGCTCGATTAGCTTCTGCCACAAGTCTTTGGCGCTTGAGAATGGGTTGACTTGGTTTAGCTCCTCTATTGTTAAGCCACATTGGAGAGTGCATGTCGCCTTGGCGTTGGCTTTGATCTTCTTCATCAAATTTGTGTCCCAGTTCTCGCATGATACTAGTTTTTCAATGTCGTCAAGTGGAAGTACCAGGTCGGTCTGGATGATCATCCACATCTCAACTTGAGTCTGGAGGTGGTACTTCATTCGACCCTTCCAGTAGCCGAAGTCTTCACCAGAGAAGAGTGTAGGATTGAAAGCGCTAGAGGGGGGTGAATAGCACTCGTGGCTATTTCGTTCGTTAAGAGTAAAACTCGCAGCGGAAAAATAAAACACTATACGAACACCAAGGATTTACTTGGTTCGGAGCCTGTGGCGACTCCTACTCCAAAGCTCACACTCGTTGAGTGTTTACTTTGGGTAATTACTATCAATTCAAAATATTACAACTTTAAGTACAGTTAATTAAAGTGCAGTAAAATATACCAACGACTAAGATCTGTAAACTTAAGGTTTCTGGTCGTCGGAGTCGAGTTACAGCTTTGTCGGATTATTCTTTGAGCAGCACACGGAAGAAGGGTTGCATTTTTCTTGATTGTCTAAGTTGTTGCTTGAACCAGGCTTAAATAGCTTGTTAAGGGTGTCTCCAACCGCATGGAGGGTGCCTCCAACCTGTCGAGTCAGCCGCGTTGATAAACTCCGCAACGCCACTGCTTATCCGCCTGAGGGTGCTTCCAAGCTCCATGGAGGGCGCCCTTGTAAGGAACTATAGCGCTAAACATGCCAAAAAGTGCAACAGAAGAATAAGTTCCTATCTAGAAGATCCATGCAAAAGGAAATTATATACTAAGTACTAATTTTCTACATGAGAAAGTTATACCTTTGTTGTGTGCCCTTCGTAATCCCAACAACAACGTTTCTTTAGGATGTATATCTCAGCACGATCAACATGTCCGCGCCTCTATGGTATCCACACGAACACATTCTCCGTCCATCTCACGAACTCACGAAATGGAGAAAGAAACAACCAAAAGTTGTGCTAGCAACCTCTTGTGGAAGTTTTGGCCAAGAGTGGAAGAAGGAAGAAGAGCAAAAACCCAAGAAGAGCACACCCACCCAAAAGGTCACTTCATCTATATAAGGTGACTTCACAAAAGGGTTACTTTACCAAATAGGTTACTTCACCAAAAATGTTACTTTACCAAAAAGGTTACTTCACCTAAATGTTACTTTTACAAATGACTTTTGTATTCATCCAATGAATACAAAATATTTTTGTCTCTTGATCTTCCTTTTGATTAATAATATATTAATCTCTACTAATATTCATTAATCTTAATAAGTTAGATTTAGAATATTGGATTAACCATTAATTTAATAAGCCATTAACCTAATAAACCAATGAGTCTAACCCATTACTCAATAAGTCTAATTCGAATTCATTTGAGTCTAACTCAATATGTATACTTCGAATTAAACTTAACCCCATAATCCATCTACAAATCAACATGTTCTTTGTGTGTGACCCAATAGGCTCTTGTAACGTTGGCAATGTATCTAAAATCATTTTAGAAACATAAGTAATGAGTGACATCTAGCAAATGCATCATTGCTACCCAAGTGACGAGAATGTCATGATTCGACCTAACCTTTCCGTGTCTATTATCTTATATGACTCAATCCTTCTATCCTTGATATCTAGATTGATCAATGAGGCATAGAACATGTCATCCTCTTATCAATCTTTGTGTTTCTTGATCTCTAAGTAGACACACTCAATCAAATAAGCTCAATATCGCATATTGACTCATTTGAGCATGACCATGCATTCTTGTGTCCTACTAATCAAGGGGCCCACAGATATTGCTTCTATTATATGGAAGGAATAGATCTCATCTACATCACTCACATCCCTCTGCATAATTCATTGCATACCCAGTGATCGAATTTATTGTCCACCTTGTTACATGTGACGTTTGCCGATACCAAAGTACACAACTCCTTATGTAGGAAACTGTAGTAACTTCAGGTCTAAGGACTATTCATACCAATAGTCACATGAGAATGTTTATGACACTCATATAACGATCTATGAAATATTCTCATGATGGGTCATTCAGTATATATTCTTTAATATATACCCATGTGTCAACCTGATATCGCATATACATGACTTGTGATATTAAGTCATTTGTTGACCTACATGTTAGTCTCAATGCATTAATATTGTCCTTGCATATTAATGCTTGACTAAGAATAGTTAAGAGTAGTGTTCCATGTATATCTATAATATCTTACTATCAATTCAACCAATTGATATGTTGTAGATAAAAACCTACTACTCAAGGACATTATTATACTTATTCAATTGGCACTGAACTGAAATAAATATAATAACCAACTTTATCTTTTATTAATAATGATATATTATACAAAATGAGCCTTTTACAATCATCTCATAATTGGTACTAAGGCTAATACTAACAATCTCCCACTAGCACTAGTGTCAATCACTAAGATATCGAATACCTATTGACCTAGTGTGACCATCATGCTTCCTCTATGCCAAAGTCTTGGTCAAAGGATCTGCAATGTTAGCATCGGTCGGGACTCTGCATATCCTCACATCTCCCCTTTCGATGATCTCTCGAATGAGATGGAATCACTGTAGTATGTGTTTGGATCTTTGATGAGAGCGAGGTTCCTTAGCCTGTGCAATAGCCCCATTATTATCACAATAGAGGTCTATCGGGTTCGCTATACTAGGAACAATACCAAGCTCTGTGATGAACTTCCTGATATAAACAGCCTCCTTTGCTGCAACTGAAACAACAATGTACTCGGCCTCTGTTGTAGAATCAGCTACTGTGTCCTGTTTTGAACTCTTCCAGCTCACAACACCACCACATACCCTGACTGTGATCTGTAATCATCCTTATCAGTTTGGAAGCTAGCATCGGTGAAACCCTTTACAACAAGCTCTTCATTGCCTCCAAAGATCAAGAAATAATCTTAAGTCCTTCTCAAGTACTTAAGAATATTTTTGACTGCTGTCCAGTGACATTCACCTGGATCTGAATGGTATCTACTCATCATGCTTAAAGCATATAAAACATTTGGGCGAGTACAAAACATAGTATATATGATAGACCCTATAGTAGATGCATAAGGAATCTGATCCATACGGTCCCTTTCTTTCTTAGAAGAGGGGCATTGAGTCTTTGAAAGACTCACACCATGTGACATCGGCAAGAATCCTTTTTTGGAATTCTCCATGGAAAAATGTTTAAGCACCTTGTCAATGTATGTACTCTGGCTTAGGCCAAGCAATCTTTTAGATCTATCTCTATAGATCTTAAGGCCTAAAATGTAGGCTGTTTCACCTAAGTCTTTTATTGAAAAATAATTCCCAAGCCAAGTCTTCACTGAATGAAGAATAGGAATATCATTTCCAATGAGAAGTATGTCATCTACATACAATATGAGAAAGATGACTATGCTTCCACTAACCTTCTTGTAGACATAAGATTCATCTTCATTCTTAATGAAACCAAACATTTTGATTGCATCATCGAATTGAAGATTCCAGCTTCTAGAAGCTTGCTTTAATCCATAAATGGATCTTTGTAGCTTATAAACCTTTCTAGAATTCTTTGGATCTATAAAACCCTCAAGTTGTGTCATGTACACATCCTTGAGTAGATTTCCATTAAGAAATGCAATTTTGACATCCATCTGTTAGATCTCATAATCATAGTAAGCTGCAATAGCAAGTAAAATCTGAATAGACTTGAGCATTACAACTGGTGAAAAAGTTTCATCATAGTCTATGCCATGAATTTGGTTGAAACCTTTAGCTACCAATCTACCTTTATATGTATGCATATGCCCATCCATGTCAGTCTTCACTTTGAAGACTCACTTACACCCAATGGGATTGATCCCTTCAGGTGGATCAACCAAAGTCCATACTTGGTTAGTGTACATGGATTCCATTTCAGATCTCATGGCCTCTAGCCAATTCTCAAAATTTGGGCCCTGTACAACTCTAGCACTACATCACCGTTGTCAGACAAGAGAAAAGAATATCTCTCAGGTTGACGACGGGCCCTATCAGATTTGCGTAGAGTTTGTGCTACTTGAACAGGTTGTTGCTCCACAATTTCTTGTGGTGTAACAAAATCATGATCCACAATATCTTGTGGTGCCTATTCAGTTTCCATTAAGGCTTCGGTGCTAGTTTGTGTATCTTGAATTTCTTCAAGATCAACTTGACTCCCACTAGTTTTTCTAGAAATGAATTCCTTTTCTAGAAAGACACCAGTTCTGACAATAAACACTTTGCCTTGTGTGAGATTATAGAAGTAATATCCCTTTGTTTCCTTGGGATATCCTACAAAGTAGCACTTTTTTTTTATTTGAGTTCTAGTTTATTTGAGACTTACCGTTGAACGTAAGCCTCACAACCCCAAATCTTCATGAAAGACATCTTGGGACTCTTCCCAGTCCATATTGTATATGGTGTCTTTATGACAGCTTTAGATGGAATACGGTTAAGTGTGAAAGCGGATGTCTCTAGAGCATATCCCCAGAAGGAAGTAGGAAGTTTTGTTTGACTCATCATCGAACATACCATATCTAATAAAATATTATTTCTCCTCTCTGATACACCATTCCATTGTGGTGTGCCAGGTGGAGTGAGTTGAGATATGATCCCACACTCAACGAGATGGTCATGAAATTCTTGGCTAAGGTATTCCCCACCTCGATCTGATCAAAGTATCTTAATATTCTTACCAAGTTGGTTTTGTACTTCATTCTTGAATTCTTTAAACTTTTCAAAAGATTCTGACTTGTGTCTCATCAGATATACGTAGCCATATCTACTAATATCATCAGTGAAAGTAATGAAATAATGATAACCTCCTCTAGTTACTATCTTGAAAGGGTCGCATACATCAGTATGTATGAGTCCTAACAAGTCATTAGCTCTTTCGCTATGTCCACTAAATGGAGTTTTTGTCATCTTGCCTTGAAGACAAGATTCACATACTTCATATGATTCAAAATCAAATGAGTCCAAAAGTCCATCCTTATGGAGTTGGGATATGCGACTCTCATTTATGTGACCTAAGCAACAATGCCAGAGATATGTTTGGTACAAATCATTAGACTTGAACCGTTTGGTATTTATGTTATAGATAGGGTTGTCAAAGTCTAGAACATAGAGTCCATTCACGAGATGTGTTAGTATTAGCCCTAGTACCAATTATGAGATAATTGTAAAGGGTTCCTTTTGTATCATATTTCATTATTAATAAAGGCAAAGTTGGTTATTATATTTAATTCAATTCAGTGCCGAATGAATAAGTATAATAATGTCCTAGAATAGGAGGTTCTAATCTACAACATATCAATTGGTTGAATTGATAGTAAGATATTGTAGATATACATAGAACACTACTCTTAACTATTCCTAGTCAAACATTAATATGCAAAGACAATATTAATGCATTGAGACTAGCATGTAGGTCAACGGATGACTTGATCTCACAAGTTATGGATATGAGATATCAGGTTGACACATGGGTATATATTAGAGAATATGTACTGAATGACCCACCATGAGAATGTTTCATGGATCGTCATATGAATGTCATAAACATTCTCATGTGACTATTGGTATGAATAGTCCTTAGACTTGAAGTCACTACGGTTCCCTACATAAGGAGTTGTATACTTTTGTATCGTCAAACGTCACCCGTAACAGGGTGGACTATAAAGTCGATCACTAGGTATGCAATAAATTATGCGGAGGGATGTGAGTGATGTAGATGAGATCTATCCCTTCCATATGACGGAAGTGATATCTATGGGCCCCTTGATTAGTAGGACACAAGAATGCATGGTCATGCTTAAATAAGTCAATATGTGATATTGAGCTTATTTAATTGAGTGTGTCTACTTAGATATCAAGAAACATAAAGATTGATAAGAGGATGACACGGTCTATGCCTCATTGATCAATCTAGATATCGAGGATAGAAGGATTGAGTCATACAAGATAATAGTCACAGAAAGGTTAAGTCAGATCTCGACATTCTCGTCACTTGGGTAGCAATGATGCCTTGCTAGATGCCACTCATTGCTTATGTATTTAAATGTTAATTTGGATACATTGCCAATGTTACGAGAACCTATTGGGGCATACACAAAGAACAAGTCAATGGAGATAGATTCATATGATGAATCATTAGATTAAGCCTAATTCAAATTGGACTCATTGAGTAAGACTCAATTAAATCTAACTATTGGATTGAGTCCAATTCAAGTTAGACTCATTGAATCAATTAATTAATGAATAATGAGTTGGACTCATTATATGATTTCATGAAATTTGAATTCATGAAGAAAGAGGAGTGTACAACTTGAGTTACTCATGCATTGGATGAAGAGTGAACAATTTGAATTGCTCATGCATTGCATGCATTGGATGCATTGAATTCATTGGATGAAGAGTGAACCATTTGAATTGCATATGCATTGGATTCATTGGATGAAGACAAATATTAATGACAATTGACATTAAGGCATGAGGCAACTTCATGAATCTATAAAAAGGGGTTTTTGGATTCATTTTCATGATGAGTTTTTGGTGCTCTAGCTCTTCTTCCTCCTCCTCTCTTCCACTTGGTCGAAACCTCCAAGAAAGGTTGCTAGCACAACCTTTGGTTGTTTCATTCTCCACCTTGTGAGTTTGTGAGACAAACGAGACATGTTCGTGTGGATACCATAGAGGCGCGGCCACTTAATCGCGCTAAGATCCGCATCTAAAGAAACGTTGGAATCGGGATTGCGAAGGGCACGCAACAAAGGTATAACTTTCTCATGTAGATAATTAATACTTAGTATATGGTTTCCTTTCGCATGGATCTATTGGAAAGGAACTAGATGTTTTCCGCTGCGCTTTCGCGTATTTAGCGCCCTAGTTCCTTACAGTGATATCAGAGCCACTTGCGAAGGCATATACTAAGTTATAGTAGAATTTCATATGTGATATAGAAATTGCATGACAAGTTTATTATGGTTTGCATGATTATGAGCAAGTTTCGGCCAAGAGGTTTTTAGCGAAATCATCATGGCATTGTGGCTCATAATTAGTTGTTTAAATCATAGTAAATTTTGCCATAATAGATTGAGAATGTTATATGACATGGTGTGTGGTTATGGCCCTTAAACCCCTATGTGATTGGATGTGTGTATTGTAATTCATAATACGGTCTGTGTGTCGTATCTCTCCTCTTTTATTCTAGTTGTAAATTTAGACTACACTCGAATGTAACTTGAGTTTCTCTTTAGACTTTGTAATGTACAAATTAGAAGAATAAGTCTACTTGACAACGGTAAAAAGGGAGAAGGATAACAACACATGACGACCAAGGAAGCACTTGGAGAAGATGCTTTTGAAGCATTTGGAGAAGATGCTTTTGCCTAGGTTGACCTTTTGATCTTCTCATTGGCTTGAGAGGGTCATAGAAAATGGTGTCATAACCATGTCACAATTTTTATGCATATATGTGATGTATGCCATGATATGCTATGATTTTGTGTGTTGCATATGTAGTTTAATCATGATTAGATCTATTAAATATGTCTACCAAAGTTTAGTACTCACTACTAGCTTGATCAATTGTAGTCAGGTTTTGCCAAAGCAAAGTGACTCGATTTATCTTGCTAGAGTGCGAAGGGCAATTGTGATGTCCGACTACTAAAACTTTGGGTGTGACTTAACTAAGTTAAGAACTTAGAGACATATCCCATACAATGAAATTCAAGATTATACTAGTTTTGGGCAATTAGCCAAAGCTAACTTAAGATGAGTTATAATGTGAATTTCATAAGATGGGCAAATGAATAAATAGTCTTGTTCACACAATGATACAAGAGTTATATATGATGTAATTGGTAAATGTTGCCTACCTAAGTTATACTAAGTCTTGGGCGATTAGCCAAAGCTAACTCAAGATGCGGTATAATATGGATCTTGTCCCACATAAATGTTATCGCGATTAGATTTAGAGCTAGTAGTGTGGGTAAAACCACATCCATGACTTACTTCTACCAAAAGCTTTACAATTTAGTGGGAGAATCATTTAATTAAAGACCTAGTTAAATGATAAAAAATATGATACTTATTTCTACATTTTATTGTTGTAGATCACCATGTCGTCAAATACATCAAATACTCTCTCTCTGCGATCTGTCCTTGATAAGGGCAAGCTCAATGGAGCTAACTTCTTAGACTGGTACAGAAACTTGAGAATAGTACTCAAGCAAGAACGAAAACTGTACGTCCTAGAGCAGCCCATTCCTGAAGCACCCCCCGCTACTGCCACTAGAGCTGATAGGGATGCTTACAAGAAGCATCAAGATGACGCATTAGATGTGTCATGCCTTATGCTCGCCACCATGAACTCTGAGCTTCAAAAGCAACATGAGAACATGGATGCCTATGATATGGTTGAACACCTTAGACAACTATATCAAGGAGAAGTAAGGCATGAGAGATTTGAGATCTCAAAAGCTCTATTTCAATGCAGAATGCAAGAAGGAAGTCCCGTAGGGCCTTATGTGCTCAAGATGATCGGGTATGTGGAGAATCTACAAAGGTTGGGATTCCCACTAGGCCAAGAATTGGCCACTGACCTAATTTTGCAATCATTTCCCGAAAGCTATAGTCAATTTGTCATGAACTATAACATGAATGAAATTGACAAACCATTGCCTGAGATGTTAAGCATGTTGAGAACTGCTGAACTCAACCTTAAGAAGGCAAAGCCTAGCACCATTTTAATGGTGTCAAAGGGCAAAGGCAAATGGAAGCCTAAAGGTAAAGGTAAAACCCAAACCAAAGGCAAGGGCAAGGCTCATGCACTGAAACCCAAAGGCGGGGTGGCTAAGGAAGGAACTTGCTTCCACTGTGGTGAGATCGGACATTGGAAGAGGAACTACAAATTATACCTAGAGGAAGTGAAAAGGAAGAGAAGTGAAACTTCTGGCTTAGATATACAAGTTATAGAAGTCAATCTATCTGTTTCTTCTTCATGGGTATTAGATACCGGATGTGCATCTTACATTTGTACTAATGTGCAGGGCTTGAGAAATAGTAGAATATTGACAAAAGGTGAAGTGGACCTACGAGTAGGCAATGGCGCAAGAGTTGCTACTATAGCTGTAGGAACATATTCCTTATCTTTGCCCACTGGACTTGTATTAGAACTTGAAGAGTGCTGTTATGTGTTTGCCTTAACTAAGAACATCATCTCTGTTTCTTGTTTGGACAAGAAAGGATTCTCATTTGTAATAAAGGACAAATGTTGTTTCATTTATTTCAATGAAATGTTCTATTGTACTGCACATCTTGTGAATGGACTCTATGTTCTAGACTTTGACAACCCAATCTATAACATAAATACCAAGCGGTTCATGTCTAATGATTTGAACCAAACATATCTCTAGCATTGTCGTTTAGGTCACATAAATGAGAGTCGTATATCCCAACTCCATAAGGATGGACTTTTGGACTCATTTGATTTTGAATAATATGAGATATGCGAATCTTGTCTTCATGGCAAGATAACAAAGACTCCATTTAGTGGACATAGCAAAATAGCTAATGACTTGTTAGGACTCATACATACAGATGTATGTGGCCCTTTCAGAATAGCAGCTAGAGGAGGCTACCATTACTTCATTTCTTTTACTGATGATTTCAGTAGATATGACTATGTGTATCTAATGCGACATAAGTCAAAATCCTTTGAAAAGTTCAAAGAATTCAAGAATGAAGTACAAAATCAACTTGGTAAGAGTATTAAGATGCTTCGATCAAATCGAGGTGGAGAATACCTTAGCCAAGAGTTTCATGACCATCTTGTTGAGTGTGGGATTATATCTCAACTCACACCACCTGGAACACCACAATGGAATGGTGTATCAGAATGGAGAAATCGTACTTTATTAGATATGGTACGAACGATGATGAGTCAAACAGAACTTCTTGCTTCCTTCTGGGGGCATGCTCTAGAGACGACCACTTTCACACTTAACCGCATTCCATCTAAAGTTGTCATAAAGACACCATATACAATATGGACTGGGAAGAGTCCCAAGATGTCTTTCATGAAGATTTGGGGATGTGAGGCTTACGTTTGACTACAAGTCTCCGATAAACTAGGACCCAAATCAGACAAGTGCTATTTTGTAGGATATCCCAAGGAAACAAAGGGATATTACTTCTATAATCTCACACAAGGCAAAGTGTTTATTGCCAAAATTGGTGTCTTTCTAGAAAGGAAATTTATTTCTAGAAGAACTAGTGGGAGTAATGTCGATCTTGAAGAAATTCAAGATACACAAACTAGCACCGACGCCTTGATGGAAACTGAATAGGTACCACAAGATGTTGTAGATAATGATTTTGTTACACCACAAGAAGTTATGGAGCAACAACCTATTCAAGTAGCACAAGTTCTACACAGATCTGATAGGACCCGTCGTCAACCTGAGAGATACTCTTTTCTCTTGTTTGACAATGGTGATGTAGAGCTTATTGGTCTCAATGAGCCTACATCATATCAGAAAGTTGTACAGGGCCCAGATTCTAAGAAATGGCTAGAGGCCATGAGATCCAAAATGGAATCCATGTACACTAACTAAGTATGGACTTTGGTTGATCCACCTGTTAGAAATTTCGAGTCGTAAAAACCGCTTTTTGTGTTGCGGAAACCCCGAAGTTCTTAGCTATTGGATCCGTGTGAAGATAAATTTTTCATGTACTTAGTTTTTCTACTCTAGATCTACTTTAGATCTACATGTTAAGGGATATACCTTTGAAGCGAAGCCCTTCGCAAATCCTGCTCATCCAAGGTTCTTCGGATCTCAAGTGTGTTCAAGCGGACACACCTCTAGAAGTATCCACACGAACAAGAGATGGAGAGAAAAAACTAAGAGTGTGCTAGCACCCTTAGAAGTCACGACAAGGATGAGAGGGAGAGGGAAGAAGAGAGGAGGAGGAAGATCACTTGAATGAGCACACCAAAAATTATTCACACACTTGTAACTCCTCTCCTCTTTAAGTGGTCGACCACTCATGGAAGACCAAGAGTCATGGTGTTAGAGTGTATACTAAAAGCCTAGCTTTTGTATAAACATTTATTTAGAAATAAAGAATCACAGTGGTCAATATCTACATTTATTTGTTAAATGTAATCTATTCAATTAATTTATATAGTAGACAACATGGTGTGTGGTGTCACACACAAAAGATCATGTTGTCGGTTCTTTATAAATTATAAACAGTTGCTCGCGACTAAGATGGAAAGGAGCAAACCGTTGAAGTAGTCGTAGTGTAATTAAGTATTAGTTTATCTTAACTAATAAATTACACTAATACACTCCAAGTGTATTGAGTAGGACCATTTTAGATAAGTTCTTTTTATACTGACTTGATAAAAGAACTAGACCTTAGTTATTATGGAAGTGTGTGCTCTTAATCCTAATATAATAACAAACACATATATTTAGTATTTATTTCTTTGACTTATCAATGGGTGAGATTTAACTCGATAAATCAATAAGCCCGATAATTTAGGAAATGATATTACTTATAGTGTGTGTTGTTGATTATAGAAGGAAATTGTGTCATAGTAATCTAGGTTGAGAATAACCCCAAGAGGAGCTCATAAGGATTGCCATGTTAAACTCTGCAGGTGGACTTAGTACGACATGACGATAAGATTGAGTGGTACTATTCTTGGACTAAGATATTAATTAAGTGAATTGTCAGTAACTCATTTAATTAGTGGACATTCATTATCTTAAACACAGGGAGACTAACACACTCATAATAAGAAGGAGCCCAAAATGTAATTTGGGATTGGTGCGGTAGTTCAATAATAATTCTTTAGTAGTATGAATTATTATTGATGAAATTAAGTTGTGTATTCGGGGCAAATACGGGAAGCTTAATTTTATCGGGAGACCAAAACTAATTCCTCCTCTCGATCCCTACCATAACCTCTTATATATAGAAAATTATATCCATTCAAGTCCATCTTCTAGTTCATGTCGTTGGTGTTTGCTTCACACTGCTGAAATTAACGTGAACAGAACAGCAACTCACGGGAAGCTTGTGAACATTTTGCTTGCCAACGTTGATGTGTCAACGTGAGAAGCTGTGATGTGTCAATGTGAGAAATTTTGAGATGCCAACATGAGAAGCTTTGAGATATCAACGTGAGAAGCTTTGTCAACTAACGGTTTTTTTTTGTAAATTAAGTCAACGTGAGAAGCTTGTTTAAGCAACTCATGTTTTTGATTGAATTCACGTGAGAAGCTTGTTTAAGTAACTTATGTTTTTGATTGCAAATAAAGTCAACGTGAGAAGCTTGCCAACGTTGATCAATGTTAAGGCCGATCATATAGTATTAAAAGGACAGGAGTTTTAATTTTTATTCTTTTATAACTATCCACCGAGGGATTTAAAAGAAAATTTTTATTTTAAATCTTTCCTTTTATAATTATTCTTAAAAGGATTTAAAAAAAAAATTTTAATTTCTCTTGTCAAAAAAAAAAAAATTAGGAAGTTTTAATTCTTATATGAATTAAACTTTCCTTTGATTGGGATTGTTAGTGGCTGACCATTATAGTTGATGAAAAGAAAATTATTTTTAATTAAATAAAATTTCCTTTTCAATGGCAAAGGAATTAAAGAACTTTTTATTAAATTTTCCTTATTTGCCAAGACCAAAGATTATAAAAGAGCGGGTAGAGGTGGCTTCATAGATAACATCTCTATTCTTTTTCCTCCTCTCTTTTCCTCCTTGGTGTGGCTGGCCCTAGGGTCTCTTCTTCTTCTCTTTTCTTCCTCCTTTGTGGTTGGCGGCATCAACACAAGAGAAGTCCATGGTGACCGGTTCTAGCTAGGAGAAGAAGGAGAGAAAGAAGGTTTTGTTTCTAGCATCCCTTGGAGCTTGGTGGTAGTGACCGGACCTCTACTTTTCTTGGAGAATTGTGGTGGCTGAATCTTGCTTGGAGAAGAAGGTGGCTTAGGTGGATTCTCATCTCGATAGATCGTTGCCCACACAACGTCCGGGAGAAGAAGAGGAATACGGTAGAAGATCAAGAGGTTATTTGCTTACAAAGAAAGGTATAACTATTAATTATTTTCCGCATCATACTAGTTTTCTTTGTATAGTTATTTTTGGAAATACCAAACACAAGAGGCATATGATTCTAGAGTTTATCGGATTTGTTTTGAATTTGTGTTTCTTTTGTTTTATTTTTCGAATTTATGATTCGATTGTTCCTTTTGGTTAACCTAGAGTTATTTAAGAAAATTAAATATTCGCTTTCCTTAAAAGGCTTTGTCTAGGCGGTGGTGGTTGCTCCCATATCCAAGAAGGTCATGTGCCTCGCCATGCAGTCTTGGAAGCCAATTTTGGAAATTAATATTTAATGGAATTAATAACATATGTGGGTTTGTATCAATAGTGTTAAGTTCCGCTTGCGATTCAAATCTAAACCATTAAGAACAGATAAGTTAAATTTGGAATCAATGATGTTAAGTTCCGTCTGCGATTCCTAATTTAACTTCTAAAGAACACAATAGGTTATTTAAGGAAAGGTTCGACACTTGTACAAAATTTTTATACAGTGGAACTGGTACATTTTTCCTAGGACTAACCAACAATTGGTATCAGAGCTAGGGTTTGCCTCTGTGTGTTTGGTTTTCAAATAGATTATGCACATGTCATACATAATTTAGGCAGGATAATAGTAGGATGTGCTAACTTTGTGGTTGCAGGCTCCAACTATTATGGCATATAGATATTGTGTGTGATTGGACCCTTGGACATGTCAAGGGCATTTTATTATGTGTGCATGATTGTAATATTAAATACAACAGGAGCTGTATTAGTTATTAGGATTTTACATTTTTGTTTCGATCTAGATTACATGTACATTCCTTTGTGGAATATAGGATCGATATATGTAAAATTCTATTTTTGCCACGGATCGTATCCTTGCGAAGCGTGGTGCTACTGGAGGACCAGAGGCGCAGCAGAAAAGGAAGTTCGATGGACCCGACGACATGGACCCGATGGCGGTGGCTAAAGATGACAGCAGCTAGGGTTGGAGCACACGGAGGACAGTGATGAAAATGCCATAATAGTTGGAAAATTAATTTCTAAATTTATTACTTTTATTTACTGTGTGTGTGCATGTGTTATATGCTAGCATAGGTTAAAATTCTTCATTTTAAATAACTAAGTGGGAGAGGGATTAGTATATAAATCCCACGGTCTCCATTACTGGTTTGTAAGTGATGCAACAAGCTTGCGTGTTGGCTCTGAGTGTCTCCCTCCACAACGGATGAGTTTGTTGCGGATCACTAGATCAAACTTCCTTTATGAATGGTTATAGGAAATTATTTAGGAGCGTGTGATCTTCTCCAACTGAAGGGGCATAATCCTATTTAATGGACTAAGTATCAAATAATGGTACACACTTTGACGCATTCAATAGTATCCTCCCCAACGGAGTCACTGCTATTGTTTTGCGGGACCAAAGGAATACCAACTATTAATTTGTCACAAAACTAGGTTGACAAGATAATAAAATTAATGGGTTAAAACCCCTCTTACAAATGATTGATTTTGTATACGTCCACACTAACGTGGCATACAAAATTAACGGTGTTTGAGATAATTTTATTTGTCATAAAGTTAGGTTGACAAGATAATTAATGGGTAAAACCCTCCTCTTATAAATGTTGATTTTGTATACGTCCACACTAACGTGACATGCAAAATTCACGGTGTTTTGAGGTGTTGGTAAATTTAAATAGTATTGTTAGAGGAATCCATATTATTTTAAATTTAGAGTCTTGACCAAATATTTGATCAAAGACAGACCAACTATTAATTTTATTTGTCATAGGATAAAATCTCTTTTTAGAATTTGTATACGTCCACACTAACGTGGCATACAAAATTCACGGGGATTTTGAGATGTTGGTCTTGACCAAATAATTTTGTGATTATTAGGTTTTCAAATGTTAGTCAATTCCCTAGCTGTTATACTATAGAATAGACTTAGTAGTCTCAATTATAATGATTGGAAAAACTTGGACATTAAGGTAGACTGCCCTCTCAAAACTGAGAATAATAATGGTGTATTTTATTAGTCGTTGAAACATATTTAGTAGTGTTATCTACCGGTACCTGGTGTGTAGATACATGAACCACTGATTATGTCTGCAATTCATTACAGGGGTTCCAGGAAACCCGACAACTATATAAATCACCATCTACATGGGCACTGCTGCAATTGTAGTAGCTGTTGCAGTGGGAGATGTTTATCCTCTGATAGGAATAAAATATGAATTTTAAGAAATTGTCTTTACGTACTAAGTTTAGAAAGAATTTGATTTCAGTTTCTAAACTATTCTGTCTATTTTGGTAACAAAATTTTTATCAAGAAAATAGGAAGTTATCTGTTCTAGTATGTTGGTTGACAATTTATAATCCAATAACTCCCACGATGTAATAAATCAAAATTAATAACACATTTTCTAACTTTAATAGGAGAAAGTAACCTTCGGAAATGAACCAATCATATTTTTGGCATCTAAGGCTAGGTTATATTAACTTGAGTAGGATTCAAAGGATAATAACCAATGAACTCTTGGGTTCATTGGTAGTGGAAATCTTTTCAACCTGCGAGTCTTACTTGGAGGGAAAAATAACCAAGAAGCTTTTAAGTCTAAGGGGTATGGAGCCAAAGATATGTTGGAATTGGTTTATTATGATTTGTGTAGACCTTTGACAATCCAGGCAAGAGTTTGTTTCGAATATTTCGTCTCTTTTATAGATGACTATTTGAGATAAGGATACATTTACTTGACGCACCACAAGTCTAAGTGCTTTGATTAGTTCAAACAGTACTAGGCTGATGTAGAGTAACGTCAAAGTAAAAGTATCAAGACACTACGGTGAAATCGTAGTAACGAGTACCTCTTAGGAGAGTTTAGGAGTCACTTATCAGAAGTCGGGATTTAATCCCAACTAACTGCACCTGATACACCCCAACAGAATGGTGTAGTAGTAAGAAGGTATAAGGCTCTTATGGAAAAATTAGATCGATGATGAGTTATTCAGAAAATTACCAAATTCTTTTTAAGGATATACACTGGAAACAGAAGTGAACATAGTACCTTCTAAGTCAGAACTCTCTACTCCCATAGAATTGCAGAATGGCGTAAGCCTAGTATGAAGCATATTCGGATTTGGGTGGTCTAGCACATGAGAGACACTGATGAGTTGGACATGAGTTCACTTGTTTGTGAGTTATCCTAGAAAAACGAAAAGAGATTTATAGTCTTTAAAATCGGAAGGTCATTGTCGGCACCAATGCCCGATTTTAGAAAAGGACTATACTATGAACCATAAGCCCATGAGTAAAAATTGTTCTTAAGGAAATTAAAGGACACGTTTAACCTAGTACCAACTGTATAAGATGAAATATCACAAGAAACTGCAACACGTATCACAAATGATACACAATTGCAGAAAGTGTCTCATCGTAGTAGGAGGGTTGTTAGACAACCTAAAAGATTCATGTTTTGGGAGAGTCTTTAGACTCGATCCTGGTGAACATGAACCTGATCTCCAGACATATAACGAAGCACTCCAAGATAAAGATGCAGCATCTTTGCAAAGAATACAGAATTAGAATATATGTATTCTAATAAAGTCCGGGAGCTTATAAAATAACCAACTGGTGTAAAAGCCATTGGGTGAAAATAAGTCTACAATAGGAAAAGAGGGATAGACAGGAAGGTAGAAACTTTCAAAGCAAGGCTTGTTGAAAAAGGAAACTTTTTTACCAGGTTGCCATGCTTAAGTCTATCCAGATTATTTTATCTATGAGATTTAGCAAGTGGATGTCAAGACAGCTTTCCTTAATGGAAGTCTTAAAGAAAACATCCATATAAAGCAACTAGAAGGGTTCATTGCAAAGAGCAAAGAGCATCTTGTGTAAAGCTCAATCAGTCTGTGGACTGAAGCAAAACTTCAAGATCTTGGAACATCCGGTTTAATGAAGTAATCCAGTTATATGGATTTATTCAGTGTCCAGATGAGTCTTGTGTATACAAGAAATGTGATTGAAACGTGGTGGTATTTCTTGTATTATACGTAGATGACATTTTTGGTAGTTGGAAATAATATCAAAGTGTTGTTGGAAGTAAGGGTATGGTTGTCCAAGAAATTCAATATAAAGGACTTGGGAGAGTGCGCACATATTCTTGGGATCAAAGGGATTGCAAGAAAAGAATGTTGTGCTTATCCCGAGCTTCATACAATCCTTGCTTGTTTTAGCATGCAGAACTCCAAGAAAGGTTTCTTACCTTTTAGGCATGAAGTAGCTTTATCTAAAGAGATGTCTCTGAAGACATCAAAGAAGATAGAGAACATGAAGGCAGTTCCTTATGCTTCGGCTGTGGGAAGCCTAATGTATGCAATGCTGAGAACAAGACTGAATATCTGATTTGCTGTGGGCATGGTTAGTAAATATCAAAGTAACCCTAGAAAAGGACATTGGACTGTGGTAAAGCATATATAGAAGTACCTGAGAGGCACTAGAGATTATATGCTAGCTTACAAGGCAGATAATTTTCTCCCTGTGGGTTGCACGGATTTTGACTTCCAATCGGATAGGGACAATAGTAAGTCAACCTCAGGATTTTGTGTTTACTTTAGGAGGTAAAGCCATAACTATGGAGGAGTGTTAAGCATATGTTCTTTTCAGACTCCACTATGGAAGTTGAGTATGTGGCAGCCTCAGAGGCAGCCATAGAAGCTGTATGGCTCAGATACTTCATAATGGACTTAGACATATTTTCTGGTTTGCCCAAAATTTATTACAATTTATTGTAATAATAATGGTACAGTAGAAAACTCGAAGAAACCATAAGTCCATAAGGCAAGTAAACACAATAGAGCGCAAGTATCACCCAATACGAGAAATCGTATAAACGAGGAGAAGTTGTTGCCGCCTAGATTACATTAGGTGATGACCTATAGATCCTTTCACTAAGGTCCTTAAGGCAAGAGCTTTTGATGGGAATGTTGAAGGGTTGGGAATCAGATGTATGGCAGCATAGTCTTTTAGTATAAGTGGGAGATTGTTAGAGTGTATACTAAAAGTCTAGCTTTTGTATAAATATTTATTTAGAAATAAAGAATCACAGTGGTCAATATCTACATTTATTTGTTAAATGTAATCTGTTCAATTAATTTATATAGTAGACAACATGGTGTGTGGTGTCACATACAGAAGATCATGTTGTCAGTTCTTTATAAATTATAAACAGTTGCTCGCGACTAAGATGGAAAGAAACAAACCATTGAAGTAGTCGTAGTGTAATTAAGTATTAGTTTATCTTAACTAATAAATTACACTGATACACTCCAAGTGTATTGAGTAGGATCATTTTAGGTAAGTTCTTTTTATACTGACTTGATAAAAGAACTAGACCTTAGTTATTATGAAAGTGTGTGCTCTTAATCCTAATATAATAACAAACACATATATTTAGTATTTATTTCTTTGACTTACCAATGAGTGAGATTTAGCTCGATAAATCAATAAGCCCGATAAGTTGGGAAATGATATTACTTATAGTGTGTGTTGTTGATTATAGAAGGAAACTGTGTCCTAGTAATCTAGGTTGAGAATGACTCCAAGAGGAGCTCATAAGGATTGTCATGTTAAACCCTGCAGGTGGACTTAGTCCGACATGACGATAAAGTTGAGTGGTACTACTCTTGGACTAAGATATTAATTAAGTGAATTGTCAGTAACTCATTTAATTAGTGGGCATTCATTATCTTAAGCACAGGGAGACTAACACACTCATAATAAGAAGGAGCCCAAAATGTAATTTGGGATTGATGCGGTAGTTCAATAATAATTCTTTAGTGGTATGAATTATTATTGATGAAATTAAGTTGTATGTTCGGGGCGAATACGGGAAGCTTAATTTCATCGGGAGACCAAAACCAATTCCTCCTCTCGATCCCTACCGTAACCTCTTGTATATAAAAAATTATATCCATCAAAATTCATTTTCTAGTTCATGTTGTTGGTGTTTGCTTCACACTGCTGAAATTAACGTGAACAGAACAACAACTCACAGGAAGCTTGTGAACATTTTGCTTGCCAACGTTGATGTGTCAACGTGAGAAGCTGTGATGTGTCAACGTGAGAAATTTTGAGATGCCAACATGAGAAGCTTTGAGATATCAACGTGAGAAGCTTTGTCAACTAACGGTTTTTGTTTGTAAATTAAGTCAACGTGAGAAGCTTGTTTAAGCAACTCATGTTTTTGATTGCAAATTCACGTGAGAAGCTTGTTTAAGCAACTTATGTTTTTGATTGCAAATTAAGTCAACGTGAGAAGCTTGCCAACGTTGATCAATGCTAAGGTTGATCATATAGTATTAAAAGGACAGGAGTTTTAATTTTTATTCTTTTATAACTATCTACCATGAGAAATTTAAAAGAGAAATTTTATTTTAAATCTTTCTTTTTATAGTTATCCTTAAAAGGATTTAAAAGAAAGATTTTAATTTTTCTTGTAAAAATAAATAAATTAAGAAGTTTTAATTCTTGTATGAATTAAACTTTCCTTTGATTGGGATTGTTAGTGGCCGACCATTATAGTTGATGAAAAGAAAATTATTTTTAATTAAATAAATTTTCCTTTTCAATGGCAAAGGAATTAAGGAACTTTTTATTAAATTTTCCTTATTTGCCAAGACCAAAGATTATAAAAGAGGGGGTAGAGGTGGCTTCATAGATAACATCTCTATTCTTTTTCCTCCTCTCTTTTCCTCCTTGGTGTGGCTGGCCTTAGGGTCTCTTCTTCTTCTCTTTTCTTCCTCCTTTGTGGCCGGCGGCATCAACACAAGAGAAGTCCATGGTGGCCGGTTCTAGCTAGGAGAAGAAGGAGAGAAAGAAGGTTTTGTTTCTAGCATCCCTTGGAGCTTGGTGGTGGTGGCCGGACCTCTACTTTTCTTGGAGAATTGTGGTGGCCGGACCTCTATTTTTCTTGGAGAATTATGGTGGCCGAATCTTGCTTAGAGAAGAAGGTGGCTTAGGTGGATTCTCATCTCGGTAGATCGTTGCCCACACAACGTCCGGGATAAGAAGAGGAATACAGTAGAAAATCAAGAGGTTATTTGTTGACAAAGAAAGGTATAACTAGTAATTATTTTCCGCATCATACTAGTTTTCTTTGTATAGTTATTTTTGGAAATACCAAACACAAGAGGCATATGATTCTAGATTTTATCAGATTTGTTTCGAATTTGTGTTTCTTTTGTTTTATTTTTCCAATTTGTGATTCGATTGTTCCTTTTGGTTAACCTAGAGTTATTTAAGGAAATTAAATATTAGCTTTCCTTAAAAGACTTTATCTAGGCGGTGGTGGTTGCTCCCATATCCAAGAAGGCCATGTGCCTCTCCATGCAGTCCTGAAAGCCAATTTTGGAAATTAATATTTAATGGAATTAATAACATGGTGGGTTTGAATCAATAGTGTTAAGTTTCGCTTGTGATTCAAATCTAAACCATTAAGAACAGATAAGTTAAATTTGGAATCAATGATGTTAAGTTCCGTCTGCGATTCCTAATTTAACTTCTAAAGAACACAATAGGTTATTTAAGGAAAGGTTCGACACTTGTACAAAATTTTTGTACAGTGGAACCTGTACGTTTTTCCTAGGACTAACCAACACATGGCTCTTGATTTTCCTCATGAGGTGGCACACACTTGAGCTAGCTTTGATAATGTGGAACACCATCATTGGCCGGCCCCATGCCATGTCACAAATAAAGTGGCAAATGGTCAAGTTAAACTTGACCCTTCATCTTCCCTCTCAAGTCAAGTCAAACTTGACCTCTTATCTCCCATGGTTGAACAAATCCAACCTTTGATTCAAGTCAATTTTGATTTAATTAATCTCTATTCATTGAATTAAATTGACTCAATGAATCATAATCTAAATTAGACTCATTGGACACATGAATCAAATTGAGTCCAACTCAATTAGTTTAATTTGGATTACTCTTAATCAAATTTAGTTCATCACATGAACCTAATCCTCTAGGTTCATCAAATGAACCTAATCTCCATCTAATTACCCTTTGTGTGTGACCCTATAGGTTCTTGTAACGTTGGAAATGTTTCTAAACCCATTTAGAAACATAAGTAATGAGCGGTATCTAGCAACACATCATTACTACCAAGTTACAAGAATGTTGAGATCCAACATCACCTTGTGACTACTAATTGTGACTCTCACAATATATGACAATGTCCTTCTATCCTTGACATCTATATTGATCAATTGAGGCATAGATAATGTCATCCTCTAATCAATCTATATCTTGAACTCTAAGTAGACTCACTCTAATCAAATGAGCTCAATATCTCATATTGACTCACTTGGGCATGTCCATGCACTTAGTGGTCTCACTCTATCAAGAATCATGATGTCTCTCCCATCATATAGGAGGGATATATCCCATTTACATCACTCACATCCCTCCGCATAATTTGTTACATACCCAGTAATCGCTTTTATAGTCCACCCAGTTACGGGTGACGTTTGACGAAGCCAAAGTATGCAACTCCTTATGTAGGGAACTATGGTGACTTCAGGTCCAAGGACTCATAGTCATACTAATAGTCACATGAGAAAGTATATGACACTCATATAACGATCCATGATACTTTCTCATGGCGGGTCATTCAGTATACATTCTCTAATGCATACCCATGTGTCAACTTGATATCTCTATATCCATGACTTGTGAGATCAAGTCATCGAGTTGACCTACATGCTAGTCTCAGTGCATTAACATTGTCCCTGAATGTTAATACTTGACTAGAAATGATTAAGAGTAGTGTTCTCTATATCATCTCACTATCGATTCAACCAATTGATTGATATAGATAAGAACCTTCTACTCAAGGACGCTATTATACTTAGTTATTTGGCACCAATACAAGTAAGTATAATAACCATAAAGAAATGCCTTTATAAGTATATAAGAATATGATACATCAAGTCCATACAACAATCATCATATAATTGGCTCTAGGGCTCTAACTAACAATCTCCCACTAGCACTAGTGCCAATCAGTGTAGGGTCTAATACCCAATGACCTAGTGTGACCATCATGCTTTCTCTGTGCCAAAGCCTTAGTCAAGGGATCAACGACATTAGTCTCTGTGAACTCTTCCAGCTCACAGCACCACCATTCAAATAAAACACAAACCCAGACTGTGATCTATAATCATCCTGGTCAGTTTGGAAGCTTGCATCACTATAACCCTTTACAGCTAGCTCGCCATCACCTCCAAATATCAAGAAATAGTCTTTAGTCCTTCTCGGGTACTTAAGAATATTATTGACCGCTATCCAGTGACGCTCATCTGGATCTGACTGGTATCTGCTCATCATGCTCAAAGCATACGAAACATCAGGACGAGTATATGCTCAAAGGCCACTGGTAATGCGAGGAAGCTCTTCGGTTCTTCTTCATCAGTCTCGAATTCGTCTGACGACTCGGACTAGGTTGTCTTCAATGCCTACTTTTTGCGTTGCTTTTTGTTTGGACAATCCGGCTTGTAGTGCCCCTTCTGGTTACAACCGTAGCAAGTGACTCCAGATCTGTCCTTTGTGTTTGTTTGAGTTGCCTTCTTCAACTTGCATATCTTCCGTATGAGCTTTATCAGTTCGGAAATAACTTCATCTTCGTCCTCTAAGTCTGATTCATCTTTGGACTCAGGTTTGGATTTGCGCCTTGATGTCGGTTCGTACGTTTTGCTAGTACCTGAAACCAAAGCTATACCCTTTTCGACCGGGCGTGCATTAATCTGCTCATGCAACTCAAATTCAGAAAACATTTCATCTAATTTAATAGAAGAAAGATCCTTGGAAACATTGTAAGCATCTACCATGGATGCCCACAAGGTATTCCTTGGAAAGGCGTTTAAGGCATACCTTATGACGTCCCTATTCTCCACATTTTGGCCGATCGCATGAAGCCTGTTGAGTAGGTCCTGGATGCGTGCATGGAGCTGGCTGGCCATCTCACCTTCCTGCATTTTAATATTGTATAATTTGTTGAAAATTAAGTCGTGCTTACTTACTTTAACATCGGAGGTGCCCTCGTGCAGCTCGATTAGTTTGTTCCACAACTCTTTTACACTTGAGAATGGTCCAACTTTGTTGAGTTCTTCTTTTGAAAGGCCGCATTGTAGCATGCAAGTTGCTTTGGCATCAGCTTTCACCTTCTTCTTTATGCTAGCATCCCAATTGGTGCATGAGACAAGTTCTCCTGTGCCGTCGTGTGGAAATTCGAGACCGGTCTGGATAATGATCCACATCTCGACTTGCGTCTTGAGGTGGTATTCCATCCGGTTCTTCCAATAGGCAAAGTCCTCGCCGGAGAAGAGTGGTGGGCGGACTGTGCTAAAGCCTTCTTGGAGGGCCATTTGAAAATCCTGCACAAAAAAAAGAGAAAAACAACTAGTCCCAGGACTTGATCCTGGATTAGTAGTGCGAGAGAGGGATAAAGATAACAAGTAACTAATTTTGGAAAAAAATAATAAAAAAAAAATAATAAAATATTAGAAAAATATAAAAAAAATATTATTTTAAAATTTGAAATCGTGATATTTTGCTAATATGGACCAATGGTGAAAAGATGTCAATGAAGTTTTTTAAAATTAATTTTGGAGGGAAAAAATGAAAGGCGACATAAAATTAATTTATTTTTACCCTATAAGAACGAGAAAGCGACAAAAAGATGCTCGAACGGTAGTTGTACCAATTCAGAGCAACCCCGCTCTGATACCAATTGTTGGATCGAGAAGCGCTAGAGGGGGTGAATAGAGCTCGTGGCTTTCACTTGTTTCGGATTCGTAAAACTAGTTTAGAATAAAGCAGCGGAAAGATTAAAAGAAATATGCACAAACACAAAAGACACCAAGGGTTTACTTGATTCGGAGCCTTGATCGACTCCTACTCCAAGGCCCGCGATCATTGATCGCTTTCGGTGGGCAACAACTATAATATCATAAAGTGTACAATTTAGTATTACAGTAAATGCAATAAAAGAAACTATACCGACAACTCAAAAATAGAAATCTCGAAGTTCCGGGTCGTCGGGGACTCGTCGTAGCTCAGCCGGATTGTCTCGTTGGCAGTATACAGCTCAAAGATGTCTTGGAAGGTGATGCCTTAGCTGCTGCCTTGAGATAGCCTTTTATAGGCTGTTGGAGGCACCTTGAAGCCACTCCGAGGCGCCTCAGACTATGCGAGTCAGCCGCGCGGATGAGCAAAGAAACGGTCGCATCTTATCCTGCTAGAGGCGCCTCCAAGCAGTGTTGTGCGCAAACTTCACTTCTTTGCACACGAGGCACCTCCAAGCTCCATGGAGGCGCCTCAGATACTATTCATCTGAGGCTTAACCTTGTTCTTTTGTACCTGCAAGACATGTTAGACTCAAAACACAAGCATATTCTGCAAAACAAAAGTTAGCACATATAATATCATAAATATAAAGTTTGACAGTCATCGGACTGTCCGGGTCTGACTTTGGATTTCCTACCGGAAATCCTAGGTCGACCCGAAGCCTACTGTTCCCTCTACGGGGAACGCGTCCTCACCTACTCCTCTCAGGAGATTTACCTGTTGCCAGTGCAATCCTCCAGATCGACTGGACTTTTGCTCAGCGTCAGATGCTTCCGGTCTTCATGCTGGATGTCCGATCCTCGACCCATCCAGACTTCTACCCTGTTCGCGATAACAGGATTTTAACCTAGGGTTACCACCCCCTAGGATTTTTGCCCAAAGCTCTGACCCGCCAAGACTTTTCACATAGGGTTACCACCCCCTATGACCTAGGATTACCACCCCCTAGGATTTTTGCCCAAAGCTCCGACCCGCCAAGACTTTTTGCATAGGGTTACCACCCCCTATGACCTAGGATTACCACCCCCTAGGGTTTTTCCCTTGCCTAACCATAACTAGAACTTTCCTGAAACACTCAATCATACACATTAGATTACAATTAAACTTAACTTTGAATCCCTTTGCCATTATCAAAACTAGAGTTCGATCATCGGATGCTTCTGTTGGACCCTGTGGTATTTTGATGTGATCAACCAAGTTGGTTAGGTCCTGCTTTTTGTTTGATCCCTGTGTCTGAGTGTGCAGGAGCTTAGGAGCGCAGGAAGTCGAGCGGAAGACGCAGCTAGCGAGAAGGACGGCACGGGAAGGGAGCCGACGGGCTTGGTGCGTCCGAAGGACGAGAGAGCTGCGAAAGAGTACACCGGTGGGCGAGAAGAACGTGCACGGCGTTCGAGGGATGTTAAGCCGGGGAGGAAGACTACTCGAGGAGAAGGCCGGGAATTGGGTTCGGGTGAGCCCTATTCCGGTTGGCCGCAATCACCCAAAAGAATGGAGCTTTGGAAGCCAAAGCGAAGATGAAAAGGAGTCAAAAGAGGCTGGAAATTACTGTAGCAGGAAGTTACTGTAGCAAGAACTTGAAGGCGCCTTAAACATGCATTGAAGGCGCCTTCAACATTGGAGGTGCCTTCATTGCTTGTTGATGGCGCCTTGAGCCAGGTCAGAATGACCGTTCGAACACCGGATAGAATTCTATCCACTCACCGAGCTGGAGGCGCCTTAGACCTTATTGGAGGTACCTTGGACCCTCGGGATAGAATTTCCAGAGACTATTTAAAGGCCCCTGGAGCTAGAAATTAAACAACAACTCAAGCAATCAATCGTGTAGTCATTCCTAGCAATAGTTCTAAGCTTCCAAAGTGTAAAAGGCTTCTCCGCCTTCAGTAAAGGAGATTTTTTTTAGTGCGCTTCCCATTGCCCTAGATTAACAACCTCCTTGGTTGTAACCAGGTTAAATTCCTGTTTCTTTTCTGTTTACTATTTTAATTACTTTACTGCTTTATTTACTATTGCACTAATTGAGTTGAAAGCATGAGGAGGGTATAGTTTATTTTTGTTTTCAACAATTCACCCCCCTCTTGCCGGCCTATGCTGCACCTACAAGTGGTATCAGAGCCTGATCGCCTCAGAAGGACTAACCGTGCAATGACCTAATTTTCCTCATTAGGAGTTCTAAAAGTTCTTAAAAATATTTAGAAATACTTTAGAAAAAATCTAGAGATTTTTAGAAATTTTTAGAGTATTTTTATGTAATTTTTGTAGGTCGTTTGGTATTTTTACTAAACGAAGAAAGTTTTGACAAAAAGATGTCCAAGCCGAGGTTCGAACCAGCGACCCTTGACCCGGTCAAAACCCAGCTAACCAAGTGGGCAAGCGGTCATTACTAACCATATAAGGGACAAATTATATTTGTGCAGTAGTTAGGAACATTTAAAATAAAAGAGGAAGAAAAAGGCTCGGCTGAGGATTTGAACCCGTGACCAAGGGTTCGGCGGAAACACAGCCAACCAACGGTTCCGCGAGTATTTCGTGAAAAGGTAAGGTGCAAAATATTCTTAAGCAATAGTTGATAACAGAAATTACCTTAGGTTATAAAAAGAGGGCTTAAGTGATTTTCGAAAAAACCTAACTTTTCCTTTCTCCTCTCCTCGCGTCTCTCTTCTACGCGCGACGGTCGTGCTCGGGCGGAAGGCAAGGAAGGTTAGGGCTTCACTCCGGCGGCTGATTGAGGGAGTTTTCCGAGAGTTCTCCACCTCCTCACGATCCTTTCGTCGAGGAGAGCTTGTGGGCACGAAGAGGAGCCAGATTGTTGAGTTCTCCGCAAGCCCTAGAAGCATTAGAAGCCTTCTTCTCGGCGGTGAGTGCAAGAACGCAAAGGTAAGTTGCTACTCACCTGTAGTAGGATAGCTTCGAGATTTTCTTTCCTTGCTGCCGTGAATTGAGGATTTGGATTTCTACACGAGTTTTGAGTTTTGTACTACTTCTTCTTGGTAGTTTGGGATTCCAGATTAAGAACGTGAAGGCTTCTGCTGGATTTCGATTTTATTTCAGACTTATCGCCCTTAAAGTTTTTGGATTGGTTGTTGGGAATTAAGTCTTAATTAGGATGTTATTGCTTCTCCCTGTCGAATTTGCAACTGTTGTACCGATTTGGATAGATTAAGCTTGATTGATGATGCCTTTGTTCCTCTTTATGGCTTCTAGAATTTTTGTACAGATTATTGGTAGGTTAAGATTCAATGGTTGGAGGTTTTGTTCTTTTGAGAGCTTCCAAAATCTTGGACAAATTCTGTCAGTGGATTTAACTTGATGATTGGTATTTTGATGGAGATTTTAGAACTAAATCAGCGGATTAAGAAGAGTGAAGAGAACCTAATCCCTTTTTGCAGGATATCGATTATTCTTTGAAAAGGTTTGAAGCAGATGGACAACTTGAAGCTATGCTTTCTAGATTAAGAGTCCATGCATTAGAGCTGCTGGGTAGAAGATTATATGATTTATTTCAATGGGGTTTCACTACATATAATCAGATGTCTGTAAGATATAACATTCTGTTATACTAGTTTATTCAGGAGATCAAGTGGGATTAGTTTTAGGTGTAAAATATTTAGGCTTTGAGATCTTGTTTCCTTGTTGTTCAAGTATAGAGTAAGGAGGTTAATAAATGATTGAGTACAGTTTATATGTATTGAAATCTTCAGGTTTGGGAGATATTCTTGTAGTGCAGAATTTTAGTGCAGGTGTAATACCATTGTATTGTGCTAAGGAGTGTATATGGATAACATCTGTGCTTGGCTGATTCTGGAATTTTGAATGGATTACGAGTTATAATATCTTTATTGAGTGAATTCCAGATAAGCTGGGTATTAGTCATATTATGGAAAGGAAGTTTGAGAGACGATGAAAATCTGTACTAGCCAGAATATGTTTCTTTTGTTAAGTTTCTTTGCAGAATTTCTGTTAAGCAAGTGCAGATTTTGTTAAGCTAGTATGCAGATTTCTGTTAAGCTATTATGCAGATTTTTATTAAGCTAGTATGCAGATTTCTGTTAAGCATTAGTGCAGATTTTTGATAAGTATTGTATGTGCAGATTTCTTTTGTATTCTATGCATGATTATGTGTTACATAGTTAGTTTCATTCATAGATGCATAAGAAAGATAAAGAAAAGTATACGAAAGATAAAGAAAAGAAAGAAAAGGCCAAGGCCTTAAGTAGATCCCAAAGTCAAGACTTTAGGGATTTTTGGCACACAAGGTGCCTATTAAAATGCCAAGACATTTAAAGAAGAAGTAATTAAGATTATAAGTATTTTACTTTTAAGAAGAGGCTAGTACCCGACTTCCGAGGTTGTCGTTAAACAAATCCAGGTGTCCAATTCCGAGGTCTTGGCCCTGGTAGACTGAGGTCTGCTCTTTTAGGATTGGTGGCTCGCTACCCCAACCTATTAGAGAACGCGCATAAGATGGTACTATGCCTGGGCCCAAGAAGAAAGTTGATTATTATTTTGAAGTATTATAAGTATAAGTTTTTGAACAAGTAAAACAAGTTTTACCTAAGTATAAGGTGTTAAAGAATAAGTTTTAAACAAGTGAAATAAAGAATAAGTTTAGAACAATTGAAATAAGTTTCACTTTGTTTTAAAATCAGCAAGTTGAGTTTTCTTTTATGCTAGCATGTTATTTAGATTAGTTTACTGTTCTTTGCTATTAGAAGAGCATGAGTAGCTTTACATGTTTAGCATTTCAGTATGTTTGTTTCTTTTACTAGTAAATGAGCATGAGTAGTTTTCTTTTTGATCATTCAGCTTTTAGATTTCAGTATATTCACATGCATAACGAGTTTTGTGAGTTAGATAGCGCCTACTAAGCATTTTGCTTATAGATTGCATTTCCTCTTACTGCAGATAAAGGAAGACGACGAGGAGGTGCGGATGATGTGTGATGCTAGGACTATGGAAGTCTTGGGTCTAGAAAGGAGTTCCTTTAGTCTTCTTTCCTTATTCTTTTTTTAGCTTCCGCATTTTAGTTATTGTAAACATTTGAGACTGTATTTTACACTCCGTGTCATTCAAGTTTATTTTTGTTCTAGGTTGCATGTAGGATGAGTTCAGATTAGTAAGTAGATATTTGTGTATTTGATACTTATTTAACTGCGTGGGTGTTTGATAAATGTTCCAGCCGCCTGTGGCTGATGTATACTATGTTTGTATCTCAGTTTATGGTCACTGGTATAGGGGAGACTCTGCCGAAATTTTTCGGTAGAGACTCTTCGTGGTTTCGATCATACCGGCTAAGTAGAGTTAGTAGTTAAGTAACGGTCACCTTAGAGAGTAATATAGTATAGTAAGAAGGGTGGTCGTTACAAACCGCCAACTGAAGCACTACGATCAAGACGATGGCCGGAGCGAACATCCATCCCCCGAAGTTCGACAGAGACTTCGCCACATGGAAGCGCAAAATGGAGGTATTTTTTAAAACTGAATTTGACATTCTTTTAATAATGAAATATGGCTATGCAGTTCCGAAAGATAAGGAGGAAAACACCTGGACGAAAAAGGAACAAGCAGATTTCATCGCCAACGGGAAGGCTGAGTTCCACCTACTCAGCATTCTGCCGCCTCAGGAGGTAAATCGGATCGGAAGCTACGACTCCGCGAAAGATCTCTGGGAAAAATTCCTGGAGCTTCACGAAGGTACCTCCGAAGCAAAGCTAGCGAGGCGCGACATCCTCCGGACCCAGTTGACGAACCTTCAGATGAACCAAGACGAGAAGGTAGCGCAACTCCAAGCAAGGATCAAAGAGCTGATAACTCAACTCAACAACCTTGGAGAAGAAGTAACGAACCGGGACTCGATCCGATACGCGCTCAACGCTTTTCCGAGAACTTCCGATTGGGCCTCCTTAGTAGATGCGTACTACATCTCTAAGGACTTCGAGGTAAGTACTTTAGAACAATTGTTTTCTACTTTTGAACTTCACGAATCTCGTGTTGCCGAGCCCAATGGAGTGGAGAAGACCAGTCAGAACATTGCCTTAAAGGTAAAAATAAACGGTTCTGACTCAGAAGCCTCGGTCGACGAATCCGAAGCAGCACTACTGGCAAAACGCTTCAATAAATTTTTTAATACTAATAAGTTTAGATCGCAGAGGCATCAACGAAAGAAAAGAACGATTCGTTGCTACAACTGCAACGAAGAAGGGCATATCAAGGAGGACTGCCCAAAATTGAAGAGCAAACAGAAGGATAAGGAAAGGAGCAAGAATCCAGCTCGACCCAAACATAACCTAAAGGCCACATGGGATGATTCGTCGTCCTCCGAATCAGAAGTCGAAGAATTCTCAGGAATAGCTCTGATGGTCAACCATCAGCTAGAAGAAACGTCTAGCTCAGAGATGAGCATCGATGAAGGGGGAGGAACATCAGAAGAAGAAAGCAACAGTGAAGGGGGAGCGTCACCAGATCAGGTAAGTAAGGTACGCAATCTAACCCCGACTCAGTCTTTTAAATTTATCAAGTCTCTGTCCAAAGAATTAGATCAATTAGAAAAAGAAACTAGTGAATTGAAATTGATCCTTGCAAAAGCATGTCCAGTAGAAATGTATGATAATTTAAAGTTAGAAAATAAAAAATTAAAAGTTGAAATTGAGAAATTGAAATATCATGATGCATGCTTAAATAAATTTCCTAAATCAAAATTAAGAATTTATGGAAAATTAAATTGGTACATAAGAAAACACCAGGGTCAACTTAGAAAAATGCTCGAAAATCATGTACCCCCTAAGTTTTTGACCAACCCTGTAGGAAGGAACCTTTATTGGGTTCCAAAATCTCTGCTAGTTTAAATTTCTCTTTTAGTTAAAAGCTTACAGTGAGAAAATTAAATTTTGAAATTCTTTATGGAAGCTTTATCTAAGGAAATGGTTGTTGCTCCAATAACCAAGAAGGCCTAGTACCTCGCCACGACCTGGAAGTTAAAATATTAAAAGAAAATGTTTAATTAACTTTCTGAAAAAGCATTAAACAAGAATTAAATAATGCTTTGAAAGTTTTTCAAACATTTTTTCCAAAAAAAATCGATTTTGACTTAGAAATTTTTGTGAAAAAGTCATAGATTTTTTTTCTTATAATTTTCTTTAAATCTCAATTATTTTTACTAAGAATTATTTTTGAAATTAACTTTTCCTTGGAAAATTTTAAAAAAAAAATTTACTTAGAAATTTTTTTTTCAAAAAACCTCATTCTTACTTAGAAATTTTATCTAAAGTTAAAATTTTTTCTAAAATATATTTTTTTAGTTATCACCCCATTTTTGCTGTGATCAAAGGGGGAGAGAAAGGTTACAAGTTAAGGGGGAGTTAGAAAGTTTAAAATTTTAACTATTTTTTTTTTTGAAAATGTGTTGTAATTTTATTTATTGTAAAAGTTATGCTTAACTGGTTAGTTTAATAATTTTTCTTTAAAATTACTTTTTATGTCTATTTTTTCCCTAACTTGAACTTGGGTTGATGCACATCAAAAAGGGGGAGATTGTTGGACCCCGTGGTGTTTTGATGTGATCAACCAAGTTGGTTAGGTCCTGCTTTGTGTTTGATCCCTGTGTCTGAGTGTGCAGGAGCTTAGGAGAGCAGGAAGTCGAGCGGAAGATGCAGCTAGCGAGAAGGACGGCACGGGAAGGGAGCCGACGGGCTCGGTGCGTCCGAAGGACGAGAGAGCTACGGAAGAGTACACCGGTGGGCGAGAAGAACATGTGCGGCGTTCGAGGGACGTTAAGCCAGGGAGGAAGACTACTGAGGAGAAGGCCAGGAATTGGGTTCGAGTGAGCCCTATTCCGGTTGGCTGCAATCACCCAAAAGAACGGAGCTTCGGAAGCCAAAGCGAAGAAGAAAAGGAGTCAAAAGAGGCTGGAAATTACTGTAGCAGGAACTTGAAGGCGCCTTAAACATGCATTGAAGGCACCTTCAACATTGAAGGCACCTTCATTGCTTGTTGAAGGTGCCTTGAGCCAGGTCAGAATGACCGTTCGAGCACCGGATAGAATTCTATCCACTCACCGAGCTGGAGGCACCTTGGACCTTGTTGGAGGCGCCTTGGACCCTCGGGATAGAATTTTCAGAGGCTATTTAAAGGCCCCTAAAGCTAGGAATTAAACAACAACTCAAGTAATCAATCGTGTAGCCATTCCTAGCAATAGTTCTAAGCTTCCAAAGTGTAAAAAGCTTCTCCGCCTTCAATAAAGGAGATTTTTTTTAGTGCGCTTCCCATTGCCCTGGATTAACAACCTCCTTGGTTGTAACCAGGTTAAATTCCTGTTTCTTTTATGTTTACTATTTTAATTACTTTACTGCTTTATTTACTATTGCACTAATTGAGTTGAAAGCACGAGAAGGGTATAGTTTATTTTTGTTTTAAGCAATTCACTCCCCTCTTGCCGGCCTACGCTGCACCTACAACTTCCTGCACCAACATTAGTATCTTAAGAATATTAAAATTAAACACTTAATTTTCTTGCCTACATGTCTAACCAGTTAGCTACTAGCTGATTACTTAGAGAGCAACAACTTTCACTTGGTTAGTCAAATTAAGTCAATTGTTCCAGTTAGATTTGACTAGGTCTGGATGACTTAATTTGATTAATGTAAGATTGGTTTTTAACGCTCAGACTTACTGCGATGCACAGAAATAAGCATTCTGAAGTCTTGGATGTACCCTATGCATCTCACGTCATTCTAAGTTTCTTTCAAACACAAGCAAGTTAAACCTAGTGTGCTTGTGAGATGCTCTGGCTGAAATCTAGGGGAATATAATTTCTAGGGTTAGTGCCTAGGTTAAATCCAAATTTTTGAAAGTCTAGTAAAATTGGAATTTTGAAAACATTATTTTTCCTAAGATTTTGAATGATACAAGAACTAAGCTGATTAAAGAAAAGGAACATAAGGTCTATTCTACAAAGCATATTCCTATTTGTCTTCTAAGTGCACTGAACTCAAGTTCAGGTAAGAGCTTTGTGAATATGTCAGCTAAGTTTGATTTGGACTTAACATTGTTAAGTACAATATTACCCCTAGCTATGTGATCCCTTACAAAATAGTGTTTTACTTCTATATGTTTAGTTCTTGAGTGGTGAATTGGGTTTTTGGTTAGATTAATTAATTAAACTTATGTTGTTAATTGAAATTTTAGTGTTCTGATATTTTAATTGGTAGTCTTTTAGGGTATGCTTCATCCATAATAGTTGAGATGCACATTCTCCTAGGGCTATGTACTCAGCTTCAGTGGTTGATAGAGCAATATAATGTTGCTTTCTACTTGACCAACTTACTAGGCACTGACCTAGAAATTGGCAGCTACCACTTGTGCTTTTTCTATCTAGCTTGCATCCGGCATAGTCTGAGTCAGAATAGCCAGTTAGATCAAGAGTAAAAGTCCTAGGGTACCATAGTCCTACATTTAGGGTTCCCTTAATATATCTAAGTATTCTTTTAACATGAGTTAGGTGTGACTCTTTTACACAAGATTGATATCTTGCGCACATACCTACTACAAAAAAAATGTTCGGTCGACTTGTAGTTAGGTACAGTAGACTTCCTATCGCACTTCGATAGTACTTCAAGTCTATTGGTTTTCCTTCTAAGTCTGAGTCAATTTTAATATTGGTGGCCATTGGTGTGTTAATATTCTTCGAATTTTCCATTCCAAATTTTTTAATTAACTCCTTAGCATATTTAGTTTAAAAAAATATATATTCCATCTTTGGTTTGTTTAATTTGTAAACCTAGGAGAAGTTCAGTTCACCTACCATACTCATTTCAAATTCATTTTCCATTAACTTGGTAAATTCTTTTAAAAAACTTGAGTTGGTTGATCCAAAGATTATGTCATCTACATAAATTTGGGCAATAAAAATATCATTTTCTAGGGTTTTTACAAATAGGGTTGGATCTATCTGACCTTGGTTGAATCCTTTTGATATTAGATAGTTAGACGATCATTCATACCAAGCCCTAGGTGCTTGGTTTAGTCCATATAGAGCCTTCTTTAGTCTAAGGACATGGTTAGGATTTTCTAAGTCTTCAAATCCTGGGGGTTGACTAACATACACTTCTTCTTTAATAAATCCGTTTAAAAAGGTGGATTTTACATCCATTTGATAGAGCTTGAATCCTTTATGTGCTGCGTAGGCCAGCAGCATCCTAATGGATTCAAGTCTAGCTACAGGGGCATATGTTTCATCATAGTCTAATTCTTCTACTTGATTGAACCCTTTAGCTACTAACCTCGCTTTGTTTCTAATTATTTCACCTTGATCATTTAATTTGTTCCTAAATACCCATTTAGTATCAATTATAGTTTTATCAGTGGGTTTAGGTACTAATTCCCAGACCTGGTTTCTTTCAAATTGGGCTAATTCTTCTTGCATTGCTAAGGTCCAGTCTGGATCGGGTAGGGCTTCGTCTACAGTTTTTGGTTCAATTTTGGAGATTAGGGATATTTGGCTTAGGTTTCTGTAGGATGATCTAGTTCTAACTCGTAGAGTCGGATCACCCAAAATTTGGTCAGATGGGTGATTTGTGTTTGTTCTAGTTGGTCTTACATTTGGGTTAGCAATTGGTTCTTCAGATTCATTGGGTTTAGGATGAATTTCGTTATCATCTTCTATATTTGTTGAGTTAGCATGTTCTGGATTATTATTTTCATTTATTATATTGGGTAGATTATTTTCTTCATCAAATATTATGTTTATTGTTTCTTCAACATTTAGGCTATTTTTGTTGTATACTCTATATGCCCTACTGGTTGTTGAGTATCCTAAAAATATTCTTGGGGTTGTTTTTGATGAAAATTTTCCTAAGTAGTCTTTAGCGTTCAATATGAATACTTTACATCCAAACACTTTTAGATAGTTTAAATTAGGGATTTTATTATAGTATATTTCATAGGGTGTTTTATTTTAAAATTTGTTAATTAAAATTCTATTTTATATATAGCAGACTGTATTAATTGCTTCAACACAGAATTGATTAGATAAATTATATTCATTTAACATGGTCTTAGCGGCTTCTTGTAGGGTTTTGTTTTTACGTTCTACTAGACCATGTTGTTGGGGGGTCCTAGGAGAGGAGTATTCATATTTATACCCATTAATTTCACAGAATTCAATAAAGTTATGATTTTCAAATTCTCCCCCATGGTCGCTTCTGATTCTTTTTATTTGAGTGTCTTTTTCATTTTCTATTAATTTACAAAAGATTTTAAATATTTCAAAAGTTTCATCTTTAGTTTTTATAAATTTTACCCAAGTAAATCTTGAGTAGTCATCGATTATTACTAAGTAATATTGGTTTTGCTTAGTGACTTGGCTCCATGCGTATCAAACAAGTCTAGGTGAAGGAGCTCAAGTATTGAAGTTGTTCTATTTAGGTTGGTTAACTTATGGTTTGACTTGGTTTGTTTACCTTGTTGACAAGCATCACATGTTGAATTATCAATGAATTTTAATTTGGGTAGACCTCTAATTAGACAATTTTGACTCATTTTTGAAATGAGTCTAGTATGAGTGTGACCTAGTCTCCTGTGCCACAGCTCAGTTTCCTCGTGTTGTGTTAGGAGACACTCTGTTGAGGATGTAGGTAGGTTAATGGTGTATACATTATTTCTCCTAATGCCCTTAAATATAATTTCAGGGTTATAAGCATTTTTAACTGTACACCCAGATTTGGTAAAGTTAACTAAGTAACCACTATCACATAATTGGTTGATGCTGAGTAAATTAAAGTTAAAATTTTCAACTAATAAAACTTTTTGAATAATAAAGTCTGAATTGAGTTCGATTTTACCTCTTCCGATTACCTTAAGTTTACCGTCGTTGTCGAATGCAACTGAGCCTAACTTCTTTAACTTGAGCTTTGTGAACTTCAATCTATCTCCAGTCATATGTATGAAGCATCCACTATCCAATATCCATTGATCCAATTCCTACAGATAAAGTATCTGAATTGGAATCATTTTGATGAAAAGATAGTTCGATTAAAGTTAGCTCCCTAATGAGTGATTGTGAGATGATTTATTGATTTAATCTAATTGGATTTAAGTAGGTTTTGGTTAAGTTAATTAAATTGGTTAAGGAAATTTGTGAACCCCTTTTTTTTAAATTTTAAATTTAAAATATTTTTAAATAAGTTTTTAAAATAATTTTTAAATGAGTTTTCAAAACAATTTTTAAATAAGTTTTTAAAATAATTTTTAAATATGTTTTCAAAATAGTTTTTTAAATAAGTTTTTAAAATAATTTTTAAATAAGTTTTCAAAATAATTTTTAAATAAGTTTTTAATTTGATCTTAATTATTAATTTGATTTAATTTTAAATTATTAATTTAAGTTGAATTTATTAATTTAAGTTGAATTTATTAATTTAAGTTGAATTTCAATTATTAATTTAATTTGAATTATTAATTATTTATTTAAGTTGAATTTTAATTATTAATTTAATTTTAATTATTAATTTAATTTGAATTATTAATTATTAGTTTAATTTGAATTATTAATTATTAGTTTAAATTAATCCTTAGTCATCTCACCCGATCTAAATTTCAAATCAGGGAATCCTATAATTTTGTGAGATGAATTAGGTTCAATTATAGGGTTTGGTTTAACTTTGTGTTAGATTCAGGTTTAGTTTTGGGCTCAACAAATAGGCATTCTTTGGATAAACTTCTGGGCTATGGTGAGTCACTTGGGCATCATTAGAGTAACCATGCCTTCGAGGTTTTCCAAATAGTCCTATCCACTTAACTTAATACAAAACCTTGGTCTAACTGGTTAGGATCCATAAAGGGTAGCTTCGGTCAGTTCCACTTAGCCAAATTCACCAGGTCGAAGTCATATCTTCCTAGACATGCATAGACTAAACTTCCCTAACGTACTATCATCCAAAATTTCACCAGTGCCATAGGTCAAGTTAAACTTGTTCCCTTTCTAATTAGTTCTAATTACCCTGTCGGGTAGCTTGGTTTGGGTTACCCTGTCGGGTAGGTTAGTTTTGGAGGTGTCAGCTATTCCGGAGCATCCTCCTACATTATTGATAATTTATATATTTTTATTTATACATTAGATTTATATTCCTTTAATGGTTTAATTTATAACTTAGATTTAAAATTTTAAATTAATTTAATTTAATTTTAATTATTTTCTTTTAATGATTTATCTTTTTATTAATACAGTTTTTCTTTTGGCTCCCCCTGGATCATAGCCTCGATATGGTCTATCAAGGTAGTGTACTTGATCCTTGGGGACCCAATATTGACCAGGTCCAACTTGATTAACCAAGTTGGACTTAGGTACCCATGCTTGGACTATTTTACTATTTGGTCTGTTGACTAAGGATAGATAGGATCGATATTTCTTTTTGGTTTTAAAACCTAATCCAGATTTGTTGTAAACGGCTCTTTGTGTCCCAAGAATTAGATCAAGGTTCTTAGAGCCCAAAGAAAACCGTTCCAATGTCTTCTTTAAATCCTTGACCTGAGTTTTCAGACTAGAATTTTCTTCCTCAAGATTTTTGACTTGAGTTGAATTTCCAGTCTGAACTAGGTCAGGCAAGGGTTTGGAGTTAGTCACTTCTTTGAGGGCTGCTACCTCCTTTAGAAGTGACTTGACCTGAATGTTTGATTTTGCTAATTTTTGAATTAAATAATTTACTAAATAATGTAAACGCGGGATACTTACAGCGGAGTCAGGTCCTTCGAAAATGGATACGGATCCGTGGCTTCTCTCAGACTCGGCTTCCAATTCGTCCTCGCTTCCGGATTCGTTGGTGTAGTCCCGGGTTGTCAACGCGAGAAAGCTCGTCTGTTCGAGTTCTTCATCATCAGACTCCTCTGAAGAAGACTCGTCCCATGTCGCATTCAGGGCCTTCTTCCTCCTTGGTTTCTTCTAATCTTTCTGGTTTGGGCAGTTCACCTTGATGTGCCCCTTCTGATTGCACCCATAGCACATTACCTCGAACTTCACCTTTGGTTGAACTTCCTTGGTTTAAATTGCCTTCTTCAGGTCCTTCTTATTGAAACCTTTCTTTTTCTTGTACAGTTTCTTTACCAGGTTGACGAGTTCCGTTGTTAGCTCGTCATCTTCATCGTCTGAGTCAGGTTCTTCTTCTGACTCCGGTTCGATTCTTCGCAGTGATCTTGGATCGCGTGTTTTACTTGTACCTGCAACCAAAGCTATACCTTTCTAGGTTGGTCATGCATTAGTCTGCTCATGTAATTTAAATTTAGAAAAAAGTTCATCTAATTTAATTGAAGCCAGGTCCTTAGAAACCTTATAGGCATCTACCATTGACGTCCACAAAGTATTCCTCGAAAAAGCATTAAGTGTGTACCTTATTACATCTTTATTTTCCACTTTTTGCTCGATCGCGTGGAGGCAGTTAAGGATATCTTGTATACGTGTGTGAAGTTGACTAGTCGTCTTACCTTCCTGCATTTTTAGGTTATACAATTTATTGAACAACAAATCATGTTTACTTACTTTGGTTTTGGAGGTGCCCTCGTGTAATTCGATAAGCTTTTCCCATAGCTCCTTGGCGCTCGAGAATGGGATGATGCAGTTTAGCTCCTCCTTCGTCAATCCGCACTGGAGAGTACATGTTGCTCTGACATTTGCTTCCACCTTCTTGATTGTTACTGGATCCCAGTCTTCGCAGGATGTTGGTTTGTCGTCTCCGTCAGTTGGTAGTTCGAGTCCAGTCTTGACGATCATCCACATCTTGAACTAGATCTTCAGGAAAATCTCCATTCTACCCTTCCAGTAACCGAAGTCTTCTCTGGTGAAGAGCGAGGGACGGACGGTGTTATAGCCTTCTTGTTGGGCCATTTAGAGAATATGCACACACGAAAAAAAATACAATATGTTCCAAGACTAGGTCTTGGATTAGTAGTGCAGGAATAAGGTTGATAACGAACTCGAGTGGTGTTGCACCGACTTCAAGCAAAAATCGATTCAATCGGTAAAAGAAATTGGAATTTAGCAATAATACTAATTCCAAATGACTTTGAAAAATTGAAAAACACCACGAAAAATTACTTGATTGGTGGTTGCACCAAATCAAAGCTACCCCGCTCTGATACCAATTGTTGGATCGAGATCGCACTAGAGGGGGGTGAATAGCGCTCGTGGCGTTCACGCGTTTCGTAATCGGAAAAACGTTCGAATAAATGCAGCAGAAAAGTAAAGAACGCAACACACGAACACAAGCTATTTACTTGGTTCGAAGCCTGTGACAACTCCTACTCCAAGGCCCACGCTCGTTGAGCGTTTACGTTGGGCAACAACTATAATCTCAAAAAGTATTACAAGCTAAATACAATTATGAACTAAAATAAACCTTATACCGACAACAACAAAATCGAAACTGAAGCTCCGGGTCGTCGGGATGTCGCTACAGCACTTCGGAAGTAATTCTTGAGCAGAACACAGGAGAAGGAAAGCTTTTTAATTCGTTGTCTGATTGCTACCTCGAGAGCCCCTTTTATGCACTGCTGGAGGCGCCTCCAACACCATCCAAGGCGCCTCAAAGCAACCGAGTCAGCCGCGTGGATAAGCGTTGAAATCTTCTCCTCTGATCCACTTGAAGGCGCCTCCAAGCTGGTCCAAGGCGCCTCCAAGCTGCGGTCCAAGGCGCCTCCAGCTTAGTCCAAGGCGCCTCCAGCTCTGTCGCGCAGACTTCAGCTCCTTTGCACCCGAGGCACCTCCAAGCTCCATGGAGGCGCCTCGGACACTGTTCATCCGAGGCTGGCCTTGCTCATTTGTCCCTGCAAAGCATGTTAGTTCACAAAACACACTCATACCCTACAAGACAAAGTTAGCACATATAAAATACAGTAAAAGAAGTACTTGACAGTCATCGGACTGTCCGAGTCTTACTTCGGATCTCCGACCAAAAATCCTAGGTCGACCCGGTGCCTACTGTTCCCTCTAAGGGGAATGCGTCCTCTCCTACTCCCCTCAGGAGAGATTACCTTATGTCAGTCCGGTCCTCCAAACCGAATGGACTTTCTACCTAGGGTTACCACCCCTAGGACCTAGGGTTACCGCCCCCTAAGGTTTTTCTCCACCTAGGGTTACCACCCCCTAGGACCTAAGGTTACCCCCCCCCCCCCTTAGGATTTTCCTCCACCTAGGGTTACCACCCCCTAGGACCTAAGGTTGCCGCCCCTTAGGGTTTTCCTCCACCTAGGGTTACCACCCCCTAGGACCTAAGGTTACCGCCCCTTAGGGTTTTCCTTCACCTAGGGTTACCACCCCCTAGGACCTAAGGTTGTCGCCCCTTAGGGTTTTCCTTCACCTAGGGTTACCGCCCCCTACGCCCTAAGGTTACCACCCCTTAGGATTTTCACCTGCCTAACCGCAGTCAGGACTTTCCTGAAACACTTATTCAAATACGTTAGACAACAATTAATCTTAACTTTGAACTCTTTGCCATTATCAAAACTCGGGTTCGATCGTCGAATGCTTCTTACACCAATAGGAACTAGATGTTTTCTGCTGCGCTTTCGCGTGTTTAACGCCCTAGTTTCTTACAAGATGTGCACTACAATAGAACATTTCATTGAAATAAACAGAACAAGATTTATCCTTTATTACAAATGAGAATCCTTCCTTATCCAAACAAGAAACAGAGATGATGTTCTTAGTTAAGGCAGGCACATAAAAGTAGTCTTTAAGTTCTAAAACAAGCTCAGTGGGCAAAGATAAGAAATATGTTCCTACAGCTATAGCAGCAACTCTTGCACCATTGCCTACTCGTAGGTTCACTTCGCCCTTTGTCAAAGATCTACTATTTCTCAGCCCCTTCACATTAGTACAAATGTGAGATGCACACCCGGTATCTAATACCCATGAAGAAGAAATAGATAGATTGACTTCTATAACATTTATACCTGAGGTAGAAGTCTCACTTTTCTTCCGTTTCACTTCCTCTAGGTACAACTTGTAGTTCCACTTCCAATGTCCTTTTTCACCACAGTGGAAGCAGGTTCCTTCCTTAGCTACCCTGCCTTTAGGTTTCAGTGCATGAGTCTTGCCTTTGCCTTTGGCTTGGGTCTTACCCTTACCTTTAGGCTTCCACTTGCGTTTTCCCTTTGGCACCATCAATATGGTGTTGGATCGAGACGCGCTAGAGGGGGGGGGGGGTGAATAGCGCTCGCGGCTAATTCGTTTTTCGGAATCGTAAAACCGTTAGAGTAAATGCAGCGGAAATAAAAACAATCACACAAAGAGGCAAACTATTTACTTCGTTCGGAGCCTAGATCGACTCCTACTCGAAGGCCCACGATCCTTGATCGCTTTCGGTGGGCAACAACTATAAGCACGATAATTTGTACAATTATAGGAATTTACAGCTCATAAACTTTATACCGACAACTAAAGATGGAGAAGCGTAGTTTCGGGTCGTTGGTGTCGCGTCACAGCACTTCTGGGTCGTCAGGTTCGCAGCACGTAGCAAGAGATTATTCAGAGCAAGTTATTCTGGAAGAGGTGCTCGAACACTGCTTATAAAGAGTGCTGGAGGTGCCTCCAAGGTTGTCCGAGGTGCCTCCAAGCCCCGAGTTGCAAGTGTCGATAAGCGCTGATCAAGTCGCGCATTATCCCTCTGAAGGCACCTTCATGCGCCTTCAAGGCGCCTCCATGCTGCGGTCCAAGGCGCCTTCACTGCCCTTTAAGGCGCCTCCAACTCCAGCGCACTGCCAGCTCACCTTCGCACCCGAGGCGCCTCCAAGCTCCATGGAGGCGCCTCGGACACTGTTCATCCGAGGCTAATGTTGCTCTTTTGTCCCTGCACAATGTGTTAGTCTACAAACTACACACATATCCTACAAGACAAAGTTAGCACACATAATATCATAAATATGAAAGAAAGTGTAACGTCCGAAAATTCTCGAAACTGCATTATAAATATTCTATGATTTTTCTGGAATTTTTAGATATTTTTCCGTAATTTTTCGAGTAGCGGAAGCAGCAAAAATAATTAGAACCGCAAAATAGCTTAGGCGGGAATCGAACCCGGAACCTCTCGGATCCAATAACTTTTAGTTAGCCTTAGTAACCGGTGAACCCAGCAGGGCCGTGCTGAAAGAAAGAGGAATCAATTATGTTTATATTAGAGTTGAGTTCAATTATCCACTTAATATAAATAGAAGAGTTAGGTTGGGTTTGGTTTATTTTAGAGTTTGGTTCGGCAACTTTCTTCTCCTCACCCTAACTCACGCCGACCCCCTCTCCCCTCTCCTTCTCTCGGCGCCACAACAAGGGAAGAACTAGGGTTCCATCCCTAGGGTCCCAAGGTCACTTTCCGGCGACGATTTCAGCACAAGGACGTTCCCCTCCGCGAGTAGAGCACGTGGACGCGAGCGAATCGTCGAGAAGTCGTCTCCACCGGAATTTCTAGTGATTAGATTTGTAAGAAATCTAGCACACAAGGTAAGAAACCCCTCACCTGCAGTATAAGTAGCTCTCGCGTGTTTTCTGTTATGCATTAGATTAGTTTTATTGAATTTTGTCAGCATATAGTGTGTAGTTTAACTCTTCTCACAGATTTAGGGATTAGTGAGCATCTCTAGATGGGCCGAGCACGTGTATCCTCTGTAGATAGGGGTTTAGACGCTGCTGGGTGCCTAGAGGTGGTCTCCCTGATCGAGAGGAGAGTTAGAGAGCGCCAAATGCTTGACAAAATGCCTAGCACAGCCTTATGATACAGTGGGCATTTAGTTAAATGCCATAGAACATGTTAATTAGCATGATCAGTTTTTATTTCAGCTTTTACGAGACTAGATGTCCAAATGGGTGGGCTCCCACAGTCGCCTCTAGGTTCAGACAACCTAGTTCTAGGTTCAGATAACCTAGATTCAGCAAAATAGTATTAGCTATTACAGTATTTTACTTTTCAGTGGCACTGTACTGGATTAGATATCCATTGGGTTGGGCTCCCATAGTCGTCCCTAGGTTTTGCTAACCTAGTAAACCCTACTAGATTCGGAAATTGCAATCCCGGGTCTAGTTAGGGATGCGCGCACAGCAAGTACAGTTGCCAGGGCCATCAGCAGCATGTTTAGTATTTTCACTTACTATATGTATATGGTTTTCAACCTTTCACAAATTAGTTCGTGAATTCAGTACAGTCCTAGTAGTAGCTCAGTATTAGCTTGGCTCTATTTTTAGTATCAGCTTAGTTCTTCATTGATACCATGTGATTGATATCATGTTCAGCTTTAGATATGCCATGATTGTATGCTTATATGTCATGTCATGTTTAGTTTATTCAGTATACTTAGCATATCCTTTCAAACAGCATGATTTAAAATCATATTTGCATCGTATGCATGTTTTAGTGAGGTAGATGGTTTCTTACTAAGCTTTTTAGCTTACAGATACTACTTTCCTTATACTGCAGATACGGGTAAAAGGAAAATGGACTAGCAGTGGAGGATGGAGGTCAATGCAGATCAAGATGTGTGTGGAAGGAACTGGAATAAAGATCCTAGGGATCTAGTTTTATTTTATTATGCATTAGAACATGTTCAGTATGCATTAGTACTTACAGCAAGCGTTACCTTATGTTTCTGTTAGTTAGCAAGAGAACAGTTTAAAACCTTGTTAGTTTTGGTTTCCATATGTTTACATGCCATGAATTAGTATTCTATGCCTTAATCATGTTTAGTATGTTAGCCATTACCTAGTAGAATGTTTCTCTTAGCTTTTATAGTGTTGTGTAATGGCTTTGGCATGCATCAGTGCTGATATCAGGGGCCTGATACGAAATCAGAAACCCCTGATCGGTCAGCAGACCGATCAGGTCTCGGACCTGGTTTCTGCAAACAGAAGCTTTCTGTTCGTTCCCTGATCAATCCGTGGATCGATCAGGAGCTGGGTCACAAAAAAAATGGCTCACTGATCGGTCAGCAGACCGATTAGTAAGCCACTGATCGGTCTCATTGACCGATAAGGGACCAGCTGGATCGGTCGGCAGACCGATCCAGCAACGTACAGGATTGCAGTGTAGTTTATGGATCGGTCGGTTGAACGGTTCGGAGTTTCCTACCGTGCCAGTATCAGTAGACCGGTCTATGGATCGATCCAAAGTTTATTATCAGTTGTAAACACCTTCCCTAACATGTGTACAACTCCTAGGTACACCCAGAACACTAAGTTAAACTTTACAGCATTTAGTTCAGTTAAATTTTAAATTAGCCAGTTTTCATTCCGCATTAATAGTCCAGCACAGCATAATGTAGCGACCGGCCTCGCAGCCTAGCTAGTAGGAGGCGGGTCGTTACAGAAAGTTCGACAGTCTCCGGACTGTCCGGGTCTGACTTCGGATTTTCGACCGGAAACCCTAGGTCGACCCGACGCCTACTGTTCTCTCTACGGGGAACGCGTCCTCACCTACTCCACTCAGGAGATTTACCTGTTGCCAGTCGATCCTCCAGATCGACTGGACTTTTGCTCAGCACTCGACGCTTCCGGACTTTCTGCTGGACATCCGCTTCCCGGCCAGTCCAGTCTTTCACCTGGTTCGCGACACCAGGACTTTCCACCTAGGGTTATCACCCCCTAGGACTTTTGCCTGAAGACGTCGACCTACCAAGACTTCCCGCATAGGGTTACCACCCCCTATGACCTAGAGTTACCACCCCCTAGGATTTTTACCTTTGCCTAACCGCAGCTAGGACTTTCCTGAAATCCTCAAGTAGACTTGTTAGAAAACAAAACACCTTAACTTTGAATCCTTTGCCATTATCAAAACACAAGTTCGATCGTCAGATGCTTCCCGCACCCACAATCTTCCCCTTTTTGATTATGGCAACTCAAATTCAAAGTTAAGTAAACAAACGAATAGATAAATATTTTTAACATAGGCAAATCTGCTAAGTATAGATGAACAAAAATGACCAAAGCAAATTTGCTACAGTAACCTATATGCTCCCCCTTAACCTTTGCTCCCCCTTAACTATTAATTTGAATTTTTAAATTTTAATTTGCTACTCTCCCCCTTTGCCATATATCAAAAATGGGCAATAATAGACACTTGAATAACATTATAAACCTGTTGGGGGAGTGTATCGCTTTGATAGATTTAAAAAGTTAGTGATTATAGCTTTCTTACTTAATAGAAAAATTGTTTGTTAGTCTTTGAAAAAATTGTACATGAAATTACTAAGTTCAACAGGTTAGCTAAGTTCAACAGGGTTTGAAAGTTAAGATTGGAACTTAACTTAAATAATAATCAACAAGGTTATTCATTTAAATTCAGTTGGTTCTTGAGTCCAAGCATGAGTCGTGTTCACTAGAATGATTTACTAGGTATCAGAGCCCTAAAGATCAAAACATCTTTTAACTAAAAAATTGAGTATTCTCTACCAACTGTCTAACCTTTAGTTACTTGCTGATTGCCTATAGGATAATAGCTTTCACTTGGTTAGTCAAGTTAAGTTACTTTGGTCCAGATAGACTTGACTAGAGCTGGAGGACTTAACTTGATTAATGTATATTGCGTATTTAACGCCCAGACTCATATTGATGCACAAATATAAGCATTCTTGAGTCCAGGCTATACCCTATGCATCTCACGTCGTTCTATGTTTTTCAATCACAATCAAGGTATACCTAGGTGCTTGTGAGATGCTCTGGCTTAATTCTAGGGGAACATGATTTCTAGGGGGAAAGCCTAGGCTATTTCAATTTTTTTTAAACAATCTAGGAAATTGGGAATTTTGCAAATTAATTTTTCTAGTATTTGAAAAATGATAAGTAAATCCAGGATTCTGAAAAATCTAGGAAATTGGGAATTTTAAAAATTAATTTTTCTAGAATTTGAAAGAACAAGACAACAAAATGAGACACCTACTCTACCCAACACATTCCTATTTGTCTTCTAAGTGCACTAAACTCAAGTTCAGGTAAGGGTTTTGTAAAGATGTTAGCTAGGTTTGATTTGGACTCAACGTGGTTGAGTGCAATTTCACCTTTAGCTACATGATCCCTCACAAAGTGGTGTTTTACCTCTGTGTGTTTAGTCCTGGAGTGGTGAATAGGATTCTTGGTGAGATTAATTGAGTTGATATTATCAATAAAGATTTGTGTATGTTTATACTCTAGTTGATAGTCTTTTAACGTATGCATCATCCACAGTAGTTGAGATGCACATTCTCCTAGAGCTATGTATTCAGCTTCTGTGGTGGATAGAGCAACACAATGTTGCTTTCTACTTGACCAACTTACTAGGCACTGACCTAGAATCTGGCAGCTACCACTTGTACTTGCACCCGGCATAGTCTGAATCAGAATAGCCATAAAGGTCAAAGGTGCAAGTTCTTGGATACCAAAGTCCTACATTTAGAGTTCCTTTAATATACCTAAGTATTCTTTTAACGTATGATAGGTGTGACTCTTTTGCATAGGATTGGTATCTTGCGCACATACCTACTGCAAACAATATGTCGGGTCGACTTGCAGTTAGGTAAAGTAAGCTACCTATGGCACTCCTATAGTATTTTGGGTCAACTGGTTTTCCATCAGGGTCAGAGTCAATGTTTATGTTGGTTGCCATTGGAGTATTTATAATTTTTGAATTTTCCATACAGAATTTTTTAATTAACTCTTTAGCATATTTAGTTTGATAAATGTAGATTCCATCTTTAGTTTGTTTAATTTGTAAGCCTAAGAAGAAATTGAGTTCTCCAACCATACTCATTTCAAATTCACTCTCCATTAATTTGACAAATTCTTTTAAGAATTTTGAATTAGTTGAGCCAAAGATTATGTTGTCAACATAGATTTGGGCTATAAAGATGTCTTTTTCTATAGTTTTCACGAACAAAGTCGGATCGATTTGTCCTTGGTTAAATTCTTTGGATATTAAGTAATTAGATAATCTTTCATACCATGCTCTAGGGGCTTGTTTTAGTCCATATAGTGCCTTTTTTAATTTAAATACGTGATTAGGGTAGTCTATGTCTTCAAACCCTGGAGGTTGGCTTACGTAGACCTCTTCCTTGATAAAACCATTTAAAAAGGCTGACTTAACGTCCATTTGGTACAATTTGAATCCTTTATTTGCTGCATAGGCTAATAACATCCTAATGGACTCAAGTCTAGCTACTGGAGCATAGGTTTCATCATAGTCTAAGCCTTCGACTTGACTAAATCCTTTGGCTACTAACCTTGCTTTGTTTCTTATTATATCACCGTGATCATCCAACTTGTTCCTAAAAACCCATTTGGTGTCTATTATTGATTTATCTATGGGTTTAGGTACAAGGTCCCAGACTTGGTTTCTCTCAAATTGGGCTAATTCTTCCTGCATTGCAATGATCCAGTCTGGATCAGGCAGGGCTTCTTCTATAGTCTTAGGTTCAATTTTAGAAATTAGGGCAATTTGACTAAGGTTTCTATATGATGATCTAGTTCTGACTCCTAGGTTTGGGTCACCCAAAATTTGGTCAGGTGGGTGAGAGGTACTTACTCTAGTTAGTCTTATCTGTGAGTCAGAAACTGGTTCTTCTGACTCATTAAGATTAGGTTGGATTTCATCATCGTCTATAGCTCTTGGATTAATGTCAATATTTTCATTTATATAAGGTAAGCTGTTTTCTTCATCAAATATTACATTAGTTGTTTCTTCAACTTTTGAGGTATTTTGATTATATACTCTAAAGGCCCTACTGGTAGAGGAGTATCCTAAGAATATTCCTTGGTTAGACTTGGGTGTAAATTTTCCTAAGTAATCTTTAGTATTTAAAATGTGAACTTTACACCCAAATACTTTTAGATAGTTTAGATTGGGAATTTTATGATAGTAGAGTTCATATGGTGTTTTATTGTGAAATTTATTAATTAAAATTCTGTTTTGAATATAATTTGCATTATTTATTGCTTCAGCCCAAAATTGATTATTTAAGTGATATTCGTTTAACATAGTCCTAGCTGCTTCTTGTAATGTTCTATTTTTACGTTCCACTAGTCCATTTTGTTGGGGGGTTCTAGGACATGAAAATTCATGTTGGTATCCATTTATTTTACAAAATTGAGTAAACCTATGATTTTCGAATTCCCCTCCGTGATCACTTCTTATTCTTTTAATTTTAGTATCTTTTTCATTTTCCGTTAAGTTGCAAAAATTACTAAATATTTCATAGGTTTCATCTTTTGTTTTTAGAAATTTTACCCAAGTGTACCTAGAGTAGTCATCAATTATTACTAAGCAATATTGGTTCTTGCTCAGTGATTTGGCTCCATGTGAATCAAATAGATCAAGGTGAAGGAGCTCAAGTATGGTGTTGGATCTTTCTAGGTTGGTTGACTTGTGGGTGGACTTGGTTTGTTTTCCTTTTTGACATGCATCACAGATTGAGTTTTCAATAAATTTTAATTTGGGAAGACCTCTAACTAGATCATTTTGACTCATTTTTGAAATGAGTCTAGTGTGAGTGTGACCCAGCCTTCTGTGCCACAGTTGGGTTTTCTCTTGTTGTGTTAAGAGACACTTTATTGAGGATATTGATAAGTCAATTGTGTAGATGTTATTTTTCCTAAGTCCTTTAAGTTTAATTTCTGGGTTTTCAATATTTTTAACTAGACATCCAGATTTATCAAAATTGACTAGGTATCCGCTGTCACACAATTGACTTCTACTTAGTAAATTAAAGTTAAAATTTTCAACCAATAAAACATTTCTAATAATGAAATCGGAACTAAGTTCAATATTACCTTTTCTGATTACTTTAAGTTTACTGTTGTTGCCGAATGCAACTGATCCTAGACTCTTGTACTTGAGTTTGGTAAACTTCAACTTATCTCCAGTCATATGTCTGGAGCATCCACTATCCAACATCCATTGATCCAATTCCTACAGATGAAGTAGTTGAATTGATTTCTTTTTAATGGATTTGAAGATAGCGTGATTGAAGTAGACTTTTTTGATTTTCTATTCTATTGTATTCAAGGTAATTTAGCAAACACTTGAGTTTGAATTTTAAGTTTTTAAAATAATTTTCAAATTAGTTTTTAAAATAATTTTGAATTTTAAGTTTTTGAAACAATTTTGAAATTTAAGTTTTTTAAAATAATTTTGAAATTTAAGTTTTTTTTTAAATCATTTTGAAATTTAAGTTTTTGAAATTTAAGTTTAAAATAATTTTGAAATAAGTTTTAAAATAATTTTGAAATAAGTTTTTAAAATAATTTTGAAATTTAAGTTTAAAATAATTTTGAAATAAGTTTTTAAAATAATTTTGAAATTTAAGTTCTTGAAATTTAAGTTTAAAATAATTTTGAAATAAGTTTTTAAAATAATTTTGAAATTTAAGTTTTGAAATTTAAGTTTAAAATAATTTTGAAATAAGTTTTAAAATAATTTTGAAATAAGTTTTAAAATAATTTTGAAATAAGTTTTTAAAATAATTTTGAAATTAGTTTTTAAAATAATTTTGAATTTTAAGTTTTTGAAACAATTTTGAAATTTAAGTTTTTAAAACAATTTTGAAATTTAAGTTTTTTTTTTAAAATAATTTTGAAATTTAAGTTTTTAAAACAATTTGAAATTTAAGCTTTTTAAAACAATTTGAAATTTAAAAACAATTAGTCATCTCACCCAATCTAGATTGTCAATCAGGGAATCCTATAATTATTGTGAGATGAATTATTGTTGAATTTAAGAGTCTGGTTTAACTTTATGTTAGATTCAGGTTTAGCTTTGGGTTCAACAAGTAAGCATTCTTTGGATAAACTTTTGTGCTATGGTGAGTCACTCGGAGCTCATTAAAGTAACCATGCCTTCGAGGTTTTCCAAATAGTCCTACCCATTGAACTTAATACTAATCCTTGGTCTAACTAGTTAGGATCCATTTAAGGGTAGCTTCGGTCAGTTCCACTTGGTCAAATGCACCAGATCGAAGCCATATCTTCCTAGACATGCGATGCCCAAGTTTCCCTAACGTACTATCATCCAAAAACTTCACCAGTACTGTGGGTCAAGTTAAACCTAGCTCTTTTTAAACTAGCCTTAATTACCCTGCCGGGTAATCTACTCTTGTTTTACCCATTTCGGGTAAATTAGGTTCAGTTACCCTGTCGGGTAGTTCAGTTGGAGGTGCCAGCTAGTTTGGATCCACCATCTATTTTTGAATTTTGAATTTTAATTTCGAATTTTTAATTTTGATTTTAAATTTTTAATTTAATTTTGAATTTTTGATTTTGAATTTAATTTCGAATTTTTTATTTTGATTTTAAATTATAAATTTAATTTCGAATTTTTAATTTTGATTTTGAATTTTGAATTTAATTTCGAATTTTTAATTTTGATTTTGAATTTTGAATTTAATTTCGAATTTATATCGTTTTTCTTTTAGCTTTCCCTGGATCATAGTCTCGATTTGGTTTATCGAGGTAGTGTATTTGATCCTTCGAAACCCAGTATTGGCCAAGTTCAACTTGATTGATTAATTTAGACTTGGGGACCCATGCTTGGACTAGTTTACTACCTTGTTTGTTTATTAAAGATAAATAAGATCTATATTTCTTTTTACTTTTATATCCCAGTCCAGTTTTGTTGTAGACGGCTCTTTGTGTTCCAAGAATTAGGTCCAAATTCTTGGATCCCAGAGAAAACCGTTCTAACATATTTTTTAAGTCTTTTACCTGATTTTTCAAGCTAGAGTTTTCTTCCTCAAGTTTTTGAACTTGAGTTGAATTTCCAGTTTGAACTTGATCAGGTAAGGAATTAGTGTTTGGCACTTCTTTAAGGACAGCTACTTCCTTTAGAAGTGATTTAATCCTAAGGTTTGATTTAGCTAGTTTGCGAAGTAAGTAATTAACTAAATTGTTAAGCCTTGGAATACTTACATTGGATTCTGGCCCTTCTGAAACGGATGCGGATCCGTGGCTTTGCTCGGACTCGGCTTCTGACTCGCTCTCGATGATCTGGTCCCAGGCCATCAGTGCGAGTAGACTTGTTTGATCAATTTCATTGTCGTCGTCCTCTGAAGAAGATTCGTCCCAAGTTGCTTTCAGGACCTTCTTTCTTCTTTGGTTTTTGGCCTCCTTTTGGTTGGGACAGTTGGCTTTGATATGCCCCTTCTGGTTGCACCCGTAATAAGTGACTTCGAATTTTACCTTTGAGTTCGGTTGGGCCTCTCTGGACTGAACTACCTTCTTCAGATCTTTCTTGTTGAAGCCCTTCTTCTTCTTGTAGAGCTTCTTCACAAGGTTCACGAGTTCGCTGGTCAGTTCATCCTCTGAATTTTCTGAGTCGGATTCGTCTTCTGATTCCGATTCAATTTTTCGCCGTACTCTTGATTCCCGTGTTCGACTCGTACCTCCAACCAAAGCTATACCCTTCTCGGATGGTTGTGCATTAGTTTGTTCATGAAGTTCAAATTCAGAAAATAATTCGTCTAACTTTAAAGAAGATAAGTCTTTGGAGACCTTGTAAGCATCTACTATTGATGCCCACAATGTACTCCTTGGAAACGAGTTAAGAGCATACCTTATTATGTCTCTATTTTCTACCTTCTGCCCGATTCCATGAAGGGAATTCAGAATATCTTGAATTCGAGCGTGTAACGAACTTGCCGTCTCGCCTTCCTGCATTTTTAAATTGTATAGTTTATTAAGTAACAAATCACGCTTACTTACCTTGGTTTCCGAGGTGCCCTCATGAAGTTCGATCAGCTTTTCCCAGAGTTCCTTCGCGTTTGAAAAGGGGCCGACTCTGTTGAGCACCTCCTTGGTAAGACCGCACTGGATGGTGCAGGTAGCTTTGGCGTCGGCTTCCACCTTTTTGATGAAGGCTGGCTCCCAGTTCTCACAGGATGTAGGCTTACCGTCCGTATCAGTTGGTAGTTGCAGTCCTGTCTTGACGATCATCCAGGTGTCGAATTGGATCTTCAGATATATCTCCATTCGCCCCTTCCAATATCCGAAGTCTTCTCCGGAAAATAGTGGGGGACGAATAGTGCTATATCCTTCTTGTTGAGTCATTTTAGACCTAAATAAGCAAAAACAAAAAGATCTATTCCAAGACTGTGTCTTGGATTAGTAGTGCGGGAGGAAAAAATAACGAGCTCAAGTGGTATTAACCAACTTTGAGCAACACTGATTAAAAAAAATTAGAACTTTGGCTAATTAGCTAATTTCTAATTGACTCCGAAATGAAATACCACGAAAAAACGTTTTGAATGGTGGTTGCACCAATTCAAAACAACCCCGCTCTGATACCAATTGTTGGATCGAGACGCGCTAGAGGGGGGTGAATAGCGCTCACGGCTAATTCGTTTTTCGGAATCGTAAAACCGTTAGAGTAAATGCAGCGGAAATAAAAACAATCACACAAAGAGGCAAACTATTTACTTCGTTCGGAGCCTAGATTGACTCCTACTCGAAGGCCCGTGATCCTTGATCGCTTTCGGTGGGCAACAACTATAAGCATGATAATTTGTACAATTATAGGAATTTACAGCTCATAAACTTTATACCGACAACTAAAGATGGAGAAGCGTAGTTCCGGGTCATTGGTGTCGCGTCACAGCACTTCTGGGTCGTCAGGTTCGCAACATGTAGCAAGAGATTATTCAGAGCAAGTTGTTCTGGAAGAGGTGCTCGAACACTGCTTATAAAGAGTGCTGGAGGCGCCTCCAAGGCTGTCCGAGGTGCCTCCAAGCCCAGGGTTGCAAGCGTCGATAAGCGCTGATCAAGTCGCGCATTATCCCTCTGAAGGCGCCTTCATGCGCCTTCAAGGCGCCTCCATGCTGCGGTCCAAGGCGCCTTCACTGCCCTTTAAGGCGCCTCCAACTCCAGCGCACTGCCAGCTCACCTTCGCACCCGAGGCGCCTCCAAGCTCCATGGAGGCGCCTCGGACACTGTTCATCCGAGGCTAATGTTGCTCTTTTGTCCCTGCACAATGTGTTAGTCTACAAACTACACACATATCCTACAAGACAAAGTTAGCACACATAATATCATAAATATGAATGAAAGTTCGACAGTCTCCAGACTGTCCGGGTCTGACTTCGGATTTCCGACCGGAAACCCTAGGTCGACCCGACGCCTACTGTTCCCTCTACGCCAGTGCGATCCTCCAGATCGACTGGACTTTTACTCAGCACTCGACGCTTCCGGACTTTCTGCTGGACATCCGCTTCCCGGCCAGTCCAGTCTTTCACCTGGTTCGCGATACCAGGACTTTCCACCTAGGGTTACCACCCCCTAGGACTTTTGCCTGAAGACGTCGACCTACCAAGACTTTCCGCATAGGGTTACCACCCCCTATGACATAGAGTTACCACTCCCTAGGGTTTTTGCCTTTGCCTAACCGCAGCTAGGACTTTCCTGAAATCCTCAAGTAGACTTGTTAGAAAACAAAACACCTTAACTTTGAATCCTTTGCCATTATCAAAACACAAGTTCGATCGTCGGATGCTTCCCGCACCAACATATGGTACTAGGCTTTACCTTCTTAAGGTTGAGTTCAGTAGTTTTCAACATGTTCAACATCTCAGATAATGACTTGTCAATTTCATTTATGTTGTAATTCATGACAAATTGACTATAGCTTTCAGGCAATGATTGTAAAATAAGATCAGTGGTCAATTCTTGGCCTAGTGGAAATCCCAATCATTATAGGTTCTCCACATACCTGATCATTTTGAGCATATAAGGCCTTACGAAACTTCCTTCTTGCATTCTGCATTGAAATAGAGCCTTGGAGATCTCAAATCTCTCATGTCTTGCTTGTCCTTGATATAGTTGTCTAAGATGTTCAACCATATCATAAGCATTCATGTTCTCATGTTGCTTCTAAAGCTCAGAGTTCATGGTGGCGAGCATAAGGCATGATACATCTAATGCATCATCATGATGCTTCTTATAAGCATCCTTATCAACTCTATTAGCAGTCGTGGGGGGTGCTTCAGGAATGGGATGCTCTAGGATGTACAGTTTTCTTTCTTGTTTGAGAATTATTCTAAGGTTTCTGTACCAGTCCAGGAAGTTAGTTCCATTGAGCTTGTCCTTATCAAGGGCAGATCGCAGAGAGAGAGAGTATATGACGTATTTGATGACATGGTGATCTACAACAATAAAATACATAAATAAGTAACATATTTTGATCACTTAACTAGGACTTTAATTAAACGATTCTCCCACTAAATTGTAAAGCTTTAGTAGAAGCAAGTCATGGATGTGGTTTTACCCACACGACCAGCTTCAAATCCAATTGCGATAACATTCATGTAGGACAAGATCCATATTATACCTCATCTTGAGTTAGCTTTGGCTAATCACCCAAGACTTAGTATAACTTAGGTAGGCAACGTGTACCAATTGGACAAGATCCATATTATACCTTTTCTTGAGCTAGCTTTGGCTAATCGCCCAAGATTTGTATAACTTAGGTAGACAACGTTTACCAATTACATCCTATGTAACTCTTGTATCATTAGGTGAACAAGACTATTTGTTCATTTGCCCATCTTATGAAATACACATTATAACACATCTTGAGTTAGCTTTGGCTAATCACCCAAGACTAGTATAATTGAATTACATTATATGAGATATATCTCTAAGTTCTCAACTTAGTTAAGTCATGATGGATCGAAAGCGCTAGAGGGGGGGGGGGTGAATAGCGCTCGTAGCTATTTCGTTTTTCGAAATCGTAAAAGCTTGTTTAGAAATAATGCAGCGGAAAGTAAATAAAGTGGACAAGAAGGATTTACTTCATTCGGAGCCTGTGACGACTCCTACTCGAAGGCCCGCGATCCTTGATCGCTTCCGGTGGGCAACAACTATAATTCGTAAAAGCTATTACAAGCTAAGTACAATTTAAGCAGAAAAGAATATTGTACCGACAATAAAAAGACTAAAACAGAAGCTCCGGGTTGTCGTTGCAGCACTTCTGAGTCGAGATGTTAGCAGCTTGTCGCACGGAGAATGCTTAGAAGTTTGTTATGTTAAAGCTGCACCTCAACCCTCCTTTTATATGAGGTTCCGGGCGCCTGGGACCTTTCCGGGCGCCTAGAGTGTGACGTGGCCAGCCAACCAGGTTGCTCCATGTCGCGAAGTCGCGCAGGGGATAAAAGTTGGTCCCGGGCGCCCGGACCTCCGGGCGCCTGGATCCATCCCGGGCGCTCGGACCTCCTTTTTCCAGGAGCCGCTTCTCCTGCAAAACAAGGTTTGTCCGAGCAATTTCATACCCTACAAGACAATGTTAGAATCTGATAATTCATAAGTGAAAAAGAGTTGACGGTCTTCGGGCTGTCCGAGTCTGACTTTGGATTTCCAACCGGAAACCCTAGGTCGACCCGACGCCTACTGTTCCCTCTACGGGGAACGCGTCCTCACCTACTCCACTCAGGAGATTTACCTGATGCCAGTCCGGTCCTCCAGACCGACTGGAATTTTCGCCTAGGGTTACCACCCCCTAGGACCTAGGATTACCGCCCCCTAGGGTTTTTCTCCACCTAGGGTTACCACCCACTAGGACCTAAGGTTGCCGCCCCTTAGGGTTTTCCTCCACCTAGGGTTACCGCCCCCTAGGACCTAAGGTTGTCGCCCCTTAGGGTTTTCCTCCACCTAGGGTTACCGCCCCCTAGGACCTAAGGTTGCTGCCCCTTAGGGTTTTCCCTCACCTAGGGTTACCACCCCCTAGGACCTAAGGTTACAACCCCTTAGGATTTTCCCTTTGCCTAACCGCAGCTAGGACTTTCCTGAAACACTTATTCAACACATTAGATCACCACAAACCTTAACTTTGAATCCTTTGCCATTATCAAAACTCAGGTTCGATTGTCGGATGCTCCCCGCACCAACAATCTCCCCCTTTTTGATTATGGCAATCGAAATTCAAAGTTAAGTAATAATATGTAGTAAGGTATAAGTACGAAAAAAATGGCATTACAAACTCCCCCTTAATATAACCTCCCCTTTGGATTTTTGTTCTCTTTTGAATTTCTCTACTCTCCCCCTTTGTCATATATCAAAAATAAGCTAGTTTTGAAAAAAAAAAAAAAACTTAACTTTTTAAGACAAAACTTATCAGAATTTGTTTAATTTAGGCAAGAGGCAGTGAAAAGCAACAAGGAGAATAGTTTAAGTGCAAAAAGAACTTTAAACCATTGATTTTGCTAGAGGAGACTTAACGAATTGTGGACAATATAATTTCAAAAAAAAAATTCAATTTAACGAATTTTCGAAAAAGTTTCAACTTAAATAATTTTCTAACAAACTTTCAAAAAAAAATTCAAATAGACTTAACGAATTGTGGCTTTGTAACGCCCGAAAATTCTCAAAACTATTTTAGAATTATTCTATGATTTTTCTGGAATTTTTAGATATTTTTTCGGAATTTTTCGAGTATCGGAAGTAGCAAAAACAATTAGAACCGCAAAATAACTTAGGCGGGAATCGAACCCGAGACCTATGGTTTCGGGATAATGTTAGTAACCGGTTGAACCCAGCAGGGCCGTGCTGAAAGGAAAGAGGATCATGTATATTTATAGTTGGGTTGGCCGAATTAATCACTTGATTTAAATAGGAAGATTAATAGGGTGAAGAGTTATTTTGGTTTTATTTTCACCGTGACCTATTCCTCTTTCAAAACTTCACCGCCGCCCACACCTCTTCTTCTCCTCTTCCTCACGCACGGCACACCAAGCCCAAGGTCCATCAGTTCACCTTCCGGCGACGACTCCAACACGAAAGAGGTTCTTCTCCGGGAGAGGAACGCGAAGACGTGATCAGATCGTCGAGAGGATCACCTCCACCGGAACTCTAGCGAATAGAATCGTAAGAAATTACGATCAAGAGGTAAGAAACCCCTCACCTGCAGTATAATAGCTTTCGTTTGATTGCATACTGTTAGATTTAGCTATATGCAGGTTTTTCGGCACATAGGGTGTGTTTTAACCCTCCTCGAGGATTTAGGGATCTAGTTGAACACCTCTAGACGGGCCGGACACGTTGTTCTCCTTTAGTTGGAGATTCTAGACGTTGTCGGGTGCCTAGAGGTGATCTCCCTATTAGAGGAGAGAGTTGGAGCACACCAGGTGTTCGGTAAAATGTTAGTGTAGCTAAATACCACCTCAGTTATGTTTAATAGCTCAGTTAGATGCATTAGAGGCATTTAAACCAGCACATTAGTTTAGTTCAGTTTTATGGGACTACGGTCCAATGGGTGGACTCCCACAGTCGCCTCTAGGTTCAGATAACCTAGCTCTAGGTTCAGATAACCTAGAAACAGCATGTTATATCAGTTAGCTATAGATATCAGTATTTTATTTTCAGTGGCATTGTACTGGATTAGATATCCATTGGGTTGGACTCCCACAGTCGTCCCTAGGTTCAGATAGCCTAGACAACCCTGCTAAATTCGGGACTTGCAACCCCGGGTCTAGTAGGGATGCGCGCACAGCAAGTACAGTTGCCGGGCCCAACAGCATGTTTAGTATTTTCACTTATTATGTATTAGATTTCAAAACTCAAAATCAGTGATGCTAGTTGAGTTTGTTTCCAGTTACAGATTTAGTTCCAGTTAGTTTAGCTTATATTCAGTTCAGTGTTTATTTGGTTGCTTTGCCATGATTCAGTGCTTATGCCATGCTTATATGTTATGCCTTACGATTTCAGTATGCCATGTCTTAGCAAGCTCAGCGCATATTTTCAAATAGCATGATTTAAAAACATATTGCATCGAATGCATGATTTTGTGAGGTAGATAGTTTCTTACTAAGCTTTAAGCTTACAGATTCTACTTTTCCTTATACTGCAGATAAAGGTAAAGGAAAGATGGACTAACGGAGGAAGCTGGAGGGCAATGCAAAGATGGTGTGTGTGACAGGAACTGGAATCAAAGGTCCTTAGGGGACTTAGCAAGTTTAACCAATTAGAACTCTAACAATTTTTACTTTCATACACTTTCAATTGTTAAATGTGTTTAGTAACTTAAAATGCCATGAACCAGTGAACCTTACTCTAGCTTAAGTCTAAAATTGTTATTACATGTTGTTAGAATAGTTATCATGCATGGGATAGTTGATAGGTGGAGTCTTGGCACAACCCAGGGGCTGAAATCAGAACTACGGTCGATCGGTCTCAGAACCGATCGGGGCTGGTGACTCGACCCGAATCGGTCGACCGATCCGATCTGATATGCTCGTATCCTCATGGATCGATCGGCCACCGACCGATCGAGCGAACAGAGACATGGGAGGTGAGCGGTCGGTCTGACCGATCGAGTGCTCTGGATCGGTCGGTGAGCCGATCATGCGCCAACACATCGACGCGGAGGCTCAGCGATCGGTCGGTCAGGCCGATCGGTGAGGTCTGGTCGGATCGGCGGACCGATCCAGTCGTCTGGCGAAAGAAGAAGAGCTTTTGGATCGGTGCTGGCCGATCCGAGACTTCTGTGCGATCAAGTCTGGATCGATCCGTGATCGATCCGATAATCGATCGTGGATCGATTGAAATGCTGATCGACTAGCGGTCATCCGGGAGGCATAGGTTGTCTCCCCTAGCAAGTGTACAACTCCTAGGTACACCCAGAGCATCAAGTTTTGATCAGTTTAGTAGAAAAATTTTAATTAGCCTAGCTTTCCGCACAGCATAGTTTAGCATTATTGTGACGATTCGCCTTACAGCCTAGCAGTAGAAGGCGGGTCGTTACAGAGTGGTATCAGAGCAGTGTTCCATACTTCCTACACACACATCAGCATTGTGCCTACAGCTTCCAAGTAAGAACACCTCTACTTTATTTATGCTTCTTGTTTATTATTACAGTTCATGTTTATATACCTACTGCTTGTTAGTATGTGATAGTTTAAACATGATATCAGTAGTTAGATAACTGTGATAGTGTTAGTCATACCTATGTTCTCTATGTCTTTAGAAATGGCACGAGGACGCCCAGCTAGGAGGGCACTAGCTACTGAGCCCCAGCAAGAGGCAGGCAGTTCAGTGCCTCAGTTACAGCAGCAGCTCGCTGAACAGCAACAGGAGATAGCCACCTTAAAGGCTAATCAGCAGAATACCCCCACAGTCACCCCGGAACCGAATCTGACGACTCCAGAAGTCTTAGAGGTTCCCCCAGCTCAGCCTACAGCGCCAACACCGGCACCAGTACCAGCACCAGCAGTCCCAGCAGCTGAGCCAAGAAAGGAAGCCTATCTCAGGCACTAGTGAACCATGGGATGCCCAAGCATGGTTCAAAACACTGGAGAGCACGATGGAGCTTCTGGACTGGCCAGAACACGAGAAGGTGAAGTGTGCCTCCTTCTGCCTGACAGGAGACGCACGCATGTGGTGGGAAAGAATCAGAACGAAGCGCCCAGTGAACCAGATGACATGGGCTGACTTCGAGAAGGAATTCTTTGAGGAGTTCTTTCACATGCGGGTTACAAACCGCCACTATGACGAGTTCACTGAGTTTCGTCAGGGCAACCTCTCAGTTGAGGAAGCCGTGAAGAAATTCAACAGGTTGGCTCGTCTATGCCCAGAGCTAGTCAGCACGGAAAAGGAACGGATCAGGTTGATGCTCAAGATGCTGAGGCCAGAGATAGCAGTGAACGTGGCGGGTGGCATACATAGGCCACAAACCACAGAGGAGTTAGTGAGCAGTGCCTTGACCACAGAACATTACCAGAACAGCATGAGGCAGCAGAAGCAAGTCTCCTCAGAGTCCAAGGGCCAAGGAAACTCTCACACTCAAAAACAGCAAGGCCACAGCTCTAACTGGAAAGGGAACTCCAACAGCAAGCGCAAATCAGGGAGTGACTCAAAAGGAGGACCATCTAGCAAGCGACCAGTTATCCAAAGTGTGCCACTTGTGGGAGATTCCACCCAGGGGTTTGTCGCAAGGGCGCACGAGGATGCTTTGAATGTGGACAAGAAGGGCACATGGCCAGGGTGCCGAACAAGACCGGTCTTCCTCGGCCACAGCAGATCCAGTATGCCGGCCAGCCAGCTATCAGATGCAGCCGCTCTAGAAGGTCCACTCATCAGCCGGGCCGATTAGAAGCCCCTCCGGCTATGGCGAATCGAGGATCTACTCACTCACGAGAGGGCGTAGCAAATGCCTCGGCGGTCGTCACAGTCGATTAGCATTTTTGGTATAGTGCTCTTTTCTATTTGATCTTGGGGCAACCCATTCATATATAGCCGGGATGTTCTACGAGAAATTAGGAATACCCCGTACTCGGTGGTCGGGTTTCGGCGACACTACCTTCGAGGAGAGGTCATGGCATCGGCGGCTCGAGCGGTGCGGTCATTATAGCGGGGAACTCTTTTGTGATCGATCCTGCTGGAAATGATCGACTCGACGTCATCCTTGGAATGGACTTCGATCAAATACGGTGCTTCCATAGAGTGTCGTAAGCAGAAAGTCGTATTCACAGTGCGAGTACATCGGAGAACCAAAGAGAAAAGCGAAAAAATTTCTCTCAATGAAGGCACGAAGTTGATGGATTCGGGATGTACGGGTACCTAGCACATGTAGTCACTACCAGCCAGGAGGAAAGCTAGAAGAGGTCCGAGTTGTTTGTGACTACCAGCAGTCTTCCCTGAAGTACCAGGCCTAGCACCAGACAGTGAGATTGAATTTGAGATAGAGCTCTTCCCGGCACCAATCCTATTTCCAAAGCGCCTCACCGCATGGCTCCAGCAGACAAGAACAATTGCAGGAGCTACTTGACAAGGGCTTCATCGCCTAGTCACTCACCATGGGGAGCGCTGTGCTATTCGTGAAGAAGAAGGATGGAAGCATGCGGCTATGTATAGACTACAGAGCACTGAATCAGGTCACGATCAAGAACAGGTATCCTCTTCCCAGAATAGATGACCTGTTCGACCAGTTAAAGGGAGCAGCAGTGTTCTCAAAAATTGACCTCAGATCAGGATATCATTAAGTCAGAGTCAAGGAGGGTGATATACCGAAGACAGCATTCAGGACCAGATACGGACATTACGAGTTCGTAGTCATGCCTTTTGGCGTGACAAATGCTCCAGCTACATTCATGGATCTCATGAACAGGGTATTCAGGGAGTATTTAGATAAGTTTGTTATTGTGTTTATCGATGACATTCTTATCTACTCAGGAACTCAGGAAGAACACTCAGAGCACCTGAAACTAGTATTGCAGACCCTTCAGCAGAACCAGCTATACGCCAAGTTCACGAAATGTGAGTTTTGGCTAAATCAGGTGTCCTTCCTGGGTCACGTCATCTCAAAGGATGGTATTATGGTAGATCCCAGCAAGATAGAAGCAGTAAGTAACTGGAGGAGACCTAAGAACTCCAGCGAGATCAGGAGCTTTCTGGGATTAGCAGGATATTACAGAAAATTTGTAGAGGACTTCTCCAGAATAGCCTCCCCACTGACAGCTCTCACCAGGAAGAACAAGAAATTTCAGTGGACAGAGGACTGCGAGAACAGCTTCAGCGAACTCAAGAGGAGATTGACTAGTGCACCTATTCTGACACTGCCAGAAAATACAGACAGCTTCGATATATATAGTGACGCCTCTAAATTGGGATTAGGAGCAGTGCTGATGCAAGATGGCAAGGTAATCGCCTATGCCTCCAGACAACTCAAGGATTATGAGAAGAACTACCCTACTCATGATCTTGAGCTTGCAGCAGTAGTGTTCGCTCTCAAAATTTGGAGACATTACTTGTATGGAGCTCAGTGCAGAGTGTATACAGATCATCAGAGTCTGAAGTACTTCTTCACTCAGAAGGATCTGAATATGCGACAGCGCAGGTGGCTAGAGCTGGTCAAAGATTATGACATAGACATCCTCTACCACCCAGGGAAAGCCAATAGGGTAGCAGATGCACTTAGCAGAAAATCCAGCGCTACCTTATTATCTCTAGCAGCCATGTCACCACCCCTACAGAAGGAGATCGCGGATTTTGGTCTCGAACTCATTGTCGGACAGCTCTCTACTATGACCTTAGAGTCTACCTTGCTTGGTGATATTCAGTCAGCTCAGGATCAGGACCCTGAAATTCAGAAAATCAAGCAAGGGCTAACAGAATCAGAAAGTAGAGAATTCAGAGTGTCCGATAGCGGGGTGTTGTATTTTGGTGATAGACTCTGTATTCCAGATCAGGAGGAGCTACGGAGACAGATTTTAGATGAGGCTCACAGGACTCCCTATGCGATGCATCCAGGCTCCACCAAAATGTATCAAGACCTGAAGAAACGTTTTTGGTGGCCCGGGATGAAGCGAGACATCGCCAGATATGTTAGCATCTGCCTCACCTGTCAGAGGGTCAAGGCAGAACATCAGCGACCAGGAGGAGTTCTGCAGCCTATACAGATTCCAGAATGGAAGTGGGAGGATATCTCGATGGACTTCATAGTGGGGCTACCCAGAACCACGAATGGTTTTGATGCCATCTGGGTAATAGTCGACAGGTTGACTAAATCAGCCCACTTTTTAGCTATCAAGATATCCTACTCCATGGAGAAGCTAGCTCAGTTGTATCTCCAGGAGATCGTCAGACTACATGGAGTCCCAGACAGAGATAGCAGATTCACATCACACTTCTGGGAGTGTGTACAGTCAGCATTGGGCACCAAGTTAAAGTTCAGCACAGCATTCCATCCTCAGACAGATGGTCAGACGGAGCGAGTAAACCAGGCACTCAAAGATATGCTCCGAGCTTGTGCCCTAGATTTCAAGGGAAGTTGGTGCAAATATCTGAGTCTAGCAGAATTTGCATACAACAACAGTTATCAGGCCACTATCGGCATGGCTCCTTATGAGGCACTCTATGGGCGGAGGTGCAGATCACCAATCTGCTGGTATGAGAGTGGTGAACATAAAGAACTAGAGCTTCAGACAGATCTAGTAGCAGATACCACAGCAGCCATACAGCAGATTCGCCAGAGAATAGAGACAGCACAGAGCCGTCAGAAGAGCTATGCCGATACACGATGCAGACCCCTAGAGTTTTCAGTTGGGGATACAGTTTTCCTCAGAGTAGCTCCCATGAAGGGAGTCATGCGTTTTGGGAAGAAAGGCAAGCTAGCTCCCAGATATGTGGGACCCTACCTTATCACGAAGAGAGTGGGCAAGGTAGCATATGAGCTGGAGCTACCTCAGGAGATGTCAGCTGTCCACAACGTATTTCATGTCTCCATGCTGAAGAAGCATACCCCGGATGCCACCCAGGTGATTGAGCCCCAGTCGGTACAGATTCGCGAAGACCTCAGCTATGATAGTCGGCCTATTCAGATAATAGACCGAGCAGTTAAGAAATTGCGGAACAAAGAAGTACCATTAGTCAAAGTCATCTGGCACAGTCACACAGCAGAAGAGGCAACTTGGGAGACAGAAGCCAGCATGAGACAGAAGTACCCAGAATTGTTCTAAGTTCGAGGATGAACTTTTTATAAGGTATGGGGGATTGTAACGCCCGAAAATTCTCAAAACTATTTTAGAATTATTCTATGATTTTTTTGGATTTTTTAGATATTTTTCCGGAATTTTACGAGTATCGGAAGTAGCAAAAACAATTAGAACTGCAAAATAGCTTAGGCGGGAATCGAACCCGAGACCTATGGTTTCGGGATAATGTTAGTAACCGGTTGAACCCAGCAGGGCCGTGCTGAAAGGAAAGAGGATCATGTATATATATAGTTGGGTTGGCCGAATTAATCACTTGATTTAAATAGGAAGATTAATAGGGTGAAGAGTTATTTTGGTTTTATTTTCACCGTGACCTATTCCTCTTTCAAAACTTCACCGCCGCCCACACCTCTTCTTCTCCTCTTCCTCACGCACGGCACACCAAGCCCAAGGTCCATCGGTTCACCTTCCGGCGACGACTCCAACACGAAAGAGGTTCTTCTCCGGGAGAGGAACGCGAAGACGTGATCAGATCGTCGAGAGGATCACCTCCACCGGAACTCTAGCGAATAGAATCGTAAGAAATTACGATCAAGAGGTAAGAAACCCCTCACCTGCAGTATAATAGCTTTCGTTTGATTGCAATATGTTAGATTTAGCTATATGCAGGTTTTTCGGCACATAGGGTGTGTTTTAACCCTCCTCGAGGATTTAGGGATCTAGTTGAACACCTCTAGACGGGCCGGACACGTTGTTCTCCTTTAGTTTGAGATTCTAGACGTTGTCGGGTGCCTAGAGGTGATCTCCCTATTAGAGGAGAGAGTTGGAGCACACCAGGTGTTCGGTAAAATGTTAATGTAGCTAAATACCACCTCAGTTATGTTTAATAGCTCAGTTAGATGCATTAGAGGCATTTAAACCAGCACATTAGTTTAGTTCAGTTTTATGGGACTACGGTCCAATGGGTGGGCTCCCACAGTCGCCTCTAGGTTCAGATAACATAGCTCTAGGTTCAGATAACCTAGAAATAGCATGTTATATCAGTTAGCTATAGATATCAGTATTTTATTTTCAGTGGCACTGTACTGGATTAGATATCCATTGGGTTGGACTCCCACAGTCGTCCCTAGGTTCAGATAGCCTAGACAACCCTGCTAAATTCGAGACTTGCAACCCCGGGTCTAGTAGGGATGCGCGCACAGCAAGTACAGTTGCCGGGCCCAACAGCATGTTTAGTATTTTCACTTATTATGTATTAGATTTCAAAACTCAAAATCAGTGACGCTAGTTGAGTTTGTTTCTAGTTATAGATTTAGTTCCAGTTAGTTTAGCTTATATTCAGTTCAGTGTTTATTTGGTTGCTTTGCCATGATTCAGTGCTTATGCCATGCTTATATGTTATGCCTTACGATTTCAGTATGACATGTCTTAGCAAGCTCAGTGCATATTTTCAAATAGCATGATTTAAAAACATATTGCATCGAATGCATGATTTTGTGAGGTAGATGGTTTCTTACTAAGCTTTAAGCTTACAGATTCTACTTTTCCTTATACTGCAGATAAAGGTAAAGGAAAGATGGACTAACGGAGGAAGCTGGAGGGCAATGCAAAGATGGTGTGTGTGGCAGGAACTTGAATCAAAGGTCCTTAGGGGACTTAGCAAGTTTAACCAATTAGAACTCTAGCAATTTTTACTTTCATACACTTTCAATTGTTAAATGTGTTTAGTAACTTAAAATGCCATGAACCAGTGAACCTTACTCTAGCTTAAGTCTAAAATTGTTATTACATGTTGTTAGAATAGTTATCATGCATGGGATAGTTGATAGGTGGAGTCTTGGCACAACCCAGGGGCTGAAATCGATCACCCTACGGTCGATCGGTCTCAGAACCGATCGGATCTGGGGACTTATTGCTCTTAACGACCCTAGCACCAGCCAAGCATACAAGGTTAGACCACTCCAACCATAAAACCCATTTTGATACATTTCTAACAATAATTTAGTGTCGGTTCAACACCAAATATTTGTTCAACTCCAACCAGTACACACTATTTCCGACACTGAAGAGAATATTCCTTAGAATATTCTATGTTTCCAAGAAGAAGAGAAAGCTTTTGGATCGGTCTGCTGACCGATCCAGAGACTTCTACCGTGCCAGTATCAAGCTGGATCGATCCCGTGATCGATCCGACAGCCCAATCGATCTGTGGATCGATTGAAATGCCTGATTACAGCTAGCAGGTCATCCGGGAGGCATAGGTTGTCTCCCCTAGCAAGTGTACAACTCCTAGGTACACCCAGAGCATCAAGTTTTGATCAGTTTAGTAGAAAAATTTTAATTAGCCTAGCTTTCCGCACAGCATAGTTTAGCATTATTGTGACGATTCGCCTTACAACCTAGCAGTAGAAGGCGGGTCGTTACAGGCTTAGTTTTAAAGGTCAGGTCATAAATGATGTTAATTTTAAAGCTAAGTTAAAAATATCCTGAATTTTTAAGACAGGCCAAAAGTAGTTTTTAATTTTGAATACAATTGAATTAAGCTAATTTTAGAACCAACTCAAAATCACTTCCCCTTAATTAATGCCTTAATAAATTCTTTGGGTTCAGAAGTCTATGTATGAGAGATTAAAATTATTTTCCTAACTTTCCATCTCACTCATTCTAGATTAACAAGCATATGAGTGAGTGTGAGATGGAGTTTACTTTAATTTACAATACTGAAAATATCAGTTAGAATTCCAAATAGGTGACTATTATTTTGAAGATTTAAGAATTAAATAAGTTTAGACTTTCAAAGAATTTAATAACTTCTGAAAAGGGTTTTGAAATTAATTTTTCAGAGGATATTTCAAATAATTTTTGAAATTAATTTTTCAAGGGATTTTTCAAATGATTTTTCAAAAGATTTTGAAATGATCATTTTTCAAATTAAGTTTTAAAATAATTTTGAAATGATTAAGTTTTGAAATTAAGTTTTAGAAGATTTTGAACTGATTTTAAAAAGATTATTCAAATAATTTTTTAAAAAAAAATTTAAAAGATTTTGAAATGATTTTGAAAAGATTTTTTAAAATAATTTTAAAAGATTTTGAAATGTTTTTGAAAAGATTTTTCAAATAATTTTTTAAAAGAATTTTAAAAGAATTTGAAATGATTTTGAAAAGATTTTGAAAAGATTTTTCAAATAATTTTTTAAAAGAATTTTAAAAGATTTTGAAATGATTTTGAAAAGATTTTTCAAATAATTTTGAAAGAATTTTAAAATATTTTGAAAAGATTTTTCAAATAATTTTTTAAAATAATTTTAAAAGATTTTGAAATGATTTTGAAAAGATTTTTCAAAATAATTTTGAAAGAATTTAAAATAAGTTTTAAAGATTTTGAAATGATTTTGAAAATATTTTTCAAATAATTTTGAAAGAATTTTAAATAAGTTTTAAAGATTTTGAAATGATTTTGAAAATATTTTTCAAATAATTTTGAAAGAATTTTAAATAAGTTTTAATGATTTTGAAAAGATTTTGAAAAGATTTTTCAAATAATTTTTTAAAAGAATTTTAAAAGATTTTGAAATGATTTTGAAAAGATTTTTCGAATAATTTTGAAAGAATTTTAAATAAGTTTTAAAGATTTTGAAATGATTTTGAAAATATTTTTCAAATAATTTTTTAAAAGAATTTTAAAAGATTTTGAAATGATTTTTAAAAGATTTTTCAAATAATTTTGAAAGAATTTTAAATAAGTTTTAAAGATTTTGAAATGATTTTGAAAAGATTTTTCCAATAATTTTTTAAAAGAATTTTAAAAGATTTTGAAATGATTTTGAAAAGATTTTTCAAATAATTTTTTAAAAGAATTTTGAAATGATTTTGAAAAGATTTTTCAAATAATTTTTTTAAATGAATTTGAAAAGATTTTTCAAATAATTTTGAAAGAATTTTAAAAGATTTTGAAATGATTTTGAAAAGATTTTTCAAATAATTTTAAAATAATTTTAAATAATTTTTAAAGATTTTGAAATGATTTTGAAAATATTTTTCAAATAATTTTGAAAGAATTTTAAATAAGTTTTAAAGATTTTGAAAAGATTTTTCAAATAATTTTGAAAGAATTTTAAAAGATTTTGAAAAGATTTTTCAAATAAATTTTTAATAGAATTTTAAATAACTATCAGTTTGAATTTTTAAAATTCCTTAGTCATCTCACCCATCTAAATTTTCAATCAGGGAATCCTATAATTGTTGTGAGATGAATTATGGTTGAATTTAAGGGTCTGGTTTAACTTTGTGTTAGATTCAGGTTTAGCTTTGGGTTCAACAAGTAAGCATTCTTTGGATAAAATTCTGGGCTATGGTGAGTCACAAGGTACTCATTAAAGTAACCATGCCTTCGAGGTTTCCCAAATAGTCCTACCCATTCAGCTTAATACTAAACCTTGGTCTAACTAGTTAGGATTCATTTAAGGGTAGCTTCGGTCAGTTCCACTTGGCCAAATGCACCAGGTCGAAGCCATATCTTCCTAGACATGCGATGCCCAAGCTTCCCTAATGTACTATCATCCAAAAACTTCACCAGTACTGTGGGTCAAGTTAAACCTAGCCCATTTTGATCTAACCTTAATTACCCTGCCGGGTAATCTACTCTTGTTTTACCCATTTCGGGTAGATTAGGTTCAGTTACTCTGTCGGGTAGTTCAGTTGGGGGTGCCAGCGAGTCTGGATCCTTCATCTATTTTTATTTAACTTAAGTTGAAATTTACTTTTAATTTGAATTAATTTCGAATTGAATTTCGAATTTAATTTAATTTCAAATTTTTAATTGAATTTTGAATTTTGAATTTAATTTCGAATTTTTAATTTAAATTTTGAATTTAATTTGAATATTAATTTGAATTATGTTCTTAATATTGTTTTTCTATTAGCTCCCCCTGTATCATAGCCTCGATATGGTCTATCAAGATAATAGACTTGATCCTTGGGGACCCAATAGTGATCATTTCCAACTTGATTAACCAAGTTGGATTTTGGCACCCATGCTTGGATAATTTTTCTATTATTTCTATTTACTAGCGATAAATATGATTTGTATTTTATTTTAGTTTTAAATCCAAGTCCAGTTTTGTTGTAAACGACTCGCTGTTTTCCAAGAATCAGATCCAGATTCTTGGAGCCCAAGGTGAACCGTTCCAACGTGTTCTTGAGTTCTTTAATTTGAGCTTTCAAATTAGAATTTTCTTCCTCAAGGTGTTGGACTTGAGTTGAACTTCCAATTTGAACTGACTCAATTAAAGAGCTCGAGTCAGTCGCTTCCTTAAGGGTTGTTACCTCATTTTGGAGCGACTTAACCCGGACATTGGATTTAGCCAACTTTTTTACTAAGTAAGGTAATAATTCATGCAAGTTATCTAATTGAAATTCTGCGAGTAGTGAACTTACAGTGGGTTTTGGTCCTTCGGAAACTAATGCGGATTCGTGGCTTTGATCGGACTCAGTCTCGGATTCACTCTCGGTTTCTGACTCATACTCGGACTCAGTTTCTGCCACGGTTGCTTGTACTGGTAGAGCGAGGAAGCTCGTCGGTTCTTCTTCGTCGGACCCAGATTCATTTGAAGACTCAGACCATATCTTTTCCTCTGTCTTACTTGTACCTGCAACCATCGTAATACCTTCCTCGGCCGAAGTAGTATTATTCTGCTCATCTAATTCAAATAAATCATTTATTAAATTTTTCTTACTTACTTGAGCGTCGGAAGTGCCCTCGTGTAGTTCCATCAACTTTTTCCACAACTCTTTTGCACTTGCGAAGGGGCCGATGCGGTTCAGTTCTTCATTGGTTAGGCCACATTATAGCATGCAAGTTGCTTTAGCATCGGCTTCAACTTTTTTCATTGTGCTAGAATCTCAGTTGATGCATGAGATAAGTTCTCCGGTGTCGTCACGTGGAAGTTCGAGTCCGGTCTGGATGATAATCCACATCTCGACTTGCTTCTTGAGGTGGTATTCCATCCAGTTCTTCCAGTATCCAAAGTCCTTGCCAGAAAAGAGCGGCGGTCGGACGGTGCAGAATCCTTCTTGGAATGCCATTTTAAAAGAACCTTGCACACAAAAAAATAGCAAAAAATGTACCAGGACTTGATCCTGGATTAGCAGTGCGGTATGGAAGGATAGAAATAGAAGTTCACCAGTTTCAAGAAAAAATAATAAAATATTAATAAAATATTATTAAAAATATTTAAAAAATATTATTTCAAATTTTGCCAAATTCAATATTTTATCAATACTATTAAACCGTGAAAGGATAAAAATGAATTTTTCAAAAATAATTTTGGAGGAAAAAAAACGAGAGGCGTAAGATTTTATTTTTACCCTATACAAACGACAAAGCCACGAAAAATGCTTGAATGGTGGTTGCACCAGTTCAAAGCGACCCCGCTCTGATACCAATTGATGGATCGAAAGCGCTAGAGGGGGGGTGAATAGCGCTCGTGGCTATTTCGTTTTTCGAAATCGTAAAAGCTTGTTCAGAAATAACGCAGCGGAAAGTAAATAAAGTGGACAAGAAGGATTTACTTCGTTCGGAGCCTGTGACGACTCCTACTCGAAGGCCCGCGATCCTTGATCGCTTCCGGTGGGCAACAACTATAATTCGTAAAAGCTATTACAAGCTAAGTACAATTTAAGCAGAAAAGAATATTGTACCGACAATGAAAAGACTAAAATTGAAGCTCCGGGTTGTCGTTGCAGCACTTCTGAGTCGAGATGTTAGCAGCTTGTCGCACGGAGAATGCTTAGAAGATTGTTATGTTAAAGCTGCACCTCAACCCTCCTTTTATATGAGGTTCCGGGCACTTGGGAACTTTCCGGGCGCCTGGAGTGTGACGTGGCCAGCCAACCAGGTTGCTCCACGTCGCGAAGTCGCGCAGGGGATAAAAGTTGGTCCCGGGCGCCCGGACCTCCTTTTTCCAGGAGCCGCTTCTCCTGCAAAATAAGGTTAGTCCGAGCAATTGCATACCCTGCAAGACAATGTTAGAATCTGATAATTCATAAGTGAAAAAGAGCTGACAGTCTTCGGACTGTCCGAGTCTGACTTCGGATTTCCAACCGGAAACCCTAGGTCGACCCAACGCCTACTGTTCCCTCTACGGGGAACGCGTCTTCACCTACTCCACTCAGGAGATTTACCTGATGTCAGTCCGGTCCTCCAGACCCACTGGACTTTCCGCCTAGGGTTACCACCCCCTAGAACCTAGGGTTACCGCCCCCTAGGATTTTTCTCCACCTAGGGTTACCACCCCCTAGGACCTAAGGTTGCCGCCCCTTAGGGTTTTCCTCCACCTAGGGTTACCGCCCCCTAGGACCTAAGGTTCCCGCCCCTTAGGGTTTTCCCTCACCTAGGGTTACCGCCCCCTAGGACCTAAGGTTACAATCCCTTAGGATTTTCCCTTTGCCTAACCGCAGCTAGGACTTTCCTGAAACACTTATTCAACACGTTAGATCACCACAAACCTTAACTTTGAATCCTTTGCCATTATCAAAACTCAGGTTCGATCGTCGGATGCTCCCCGCACCAACAAGTCACACCTAAAGTTCAATAGTCGGACATCATTATTGTCCTATCGCACTCTACCAAGATAAAACGAGGCACTTTGCTTTGGCAAACCTGACTACAAACGATTGAGGTAGTAGTGAGTATCGAACTTTGGTAGGCATATTTAAAAAGACCTAATCATGATTAAACTACACATGCATCGTATACAAAATTAACATATCATGGCATACATCACATATATGCATAAAATAAACGTGACATGGTTATGACCCCATTTTCTATGATCTTCTCAAGCCAATGAGAAGATAGTAAGGTCAACCTAGGTCAAAGCATTTTCTTCAAGTGCTTCCTCGGTCGTCATGTGTTGTTGTCCTCCTCCCTTTTCACTGTCGTCCAGTGGACTTGTTCTTCTCTAATTTGTACATTACAAAACCTAAAGAAACCTCGAGTTACATTCGAGGGTAGTCTAAATTTACAACAGGAGTGAAAGAGGAGAGGCACGACACGCAGGGCGTATTATGAATTACAACACACATCCAATCCCATCGGGGTAAAGGGTCATAACCATGCACCATGTCACATAACATTCACAATATTTTATAACATAAAATCTAATATGATTTAAACAAAGACTTATGAGTAGCAACGCCATGACGGTCCCACTAGCTAATTAGCGGGCAGGCTCAAGGAGGCAGCGCCCCTTGAGGGGTGAGGGGGCAGCGCGCCCAGAGTTGCATACTCATTGTATGAGTTGCTGCCATGCTCGAGACCCCGCTATCCACAAAACTTTAGTCGAGACCATTAGCCTAAATCTTACTTATAATCATCTAAATCATAGTAAAATCTCATGCATTTCTATATCGCATATCAAAATCTTCTACAACTTAGAATATGCCTTTGCAAGTAGCTCTGATATCGCTATAAGGAACTATAGCGCTAAACACGCCGAAAAGCGCAGCGGAAAAATAAGTTCCTATCCAGTTGATCCATGCAAAAGGAAACCATATACTAAGTACTAATTTTCTACATGAGAAAGTTATACCTTTGTTGCGTGCCCTTCACAATCCCGACAGCAACGTTTCTTTAGGATGTAGATCTCAGCGCGATCAACACGTTCGCGCCTCTATGGTATCCACAAGAACACATTCTCCGCCCATCTCACAAACTCACGAAATGGAGAAAGAAACAACTAAAGGTTGTGCTAGCAACCTCTTATAGAAGTTTTGGCCAAGAGTGGAAGAAGGAAGAAGAGCAAAAACCCAAGAAGAGCACACCCACCCAAAAGGTCACTTCATCTATATAAGGTGACTTCACAAAAGGGTTACTTTACCAAATAGGTTACTTCACCAAAAAGGTTACTTTACCAAAAAAGGTTACTTCACCTAAAGGTTACTTTTACAAATGGCTTTTCTATTCATCCAATGAATACAAAATATTTTTGTTTCTTGATCTTCCTTTTGATTAATGATATATTAATCTCTATTAATATTCATTAATCTTAATGGGTTGGATTTAGAATATTGGATTAACCATTAACCCAATAAGCCATTAACCCAATAAACCAATGAGTCTAACCCATTACCCAATAAGTCTAATCCGAATTCATTTGAGTCTAACTCAATGTGTATAATTCGAATTAAACTTAACCCCATAATCCATTTCCAAATCAACATGTTCTTTGTGTGTGACCCAATAGGCTCTCGTAACGTTGGCAATATATCTAAAATCATTTTAGAAATATAAGCAATGAGTGACATCTAGCAATGCATCATTGCTACCCAAGTGACGAGAATGTCAAGATCCGACCTAACCTTTCCTGTCTATTATCTTGTATGACTCAATCCTTCTATCCTTGATATCTAGATTGATCAATGAGGTATAGAACGTGTTATCCTCTTATCAATTTTTATGTTTCTTGATCTCTAAGTTGACACACTCAATCAAATAAGCTCAGTATCGCATATTGACTCATTTGAGCATGGTCATGCATTCTTGTGTCATATTAATCAAGGGGCTCACAGATATCGCTTCCATCATATATATAGAAGAGATAGATCCCATCTACATCACTCACATCCTTCCGCATAATTCATTGTATACCCAATGATCGACTTTATTGTCCACCTTGTTACAGGTGACGTTTGCCGATACCAAAGTACACAACTCCTTATGTAGGGAACTGTAGTGACTTCAGGTCTAAGGACTATTCATACCAATAGTCACATGAGAATATTTATGACACTCATATAACGATCCATGAAACATTCTCATGGTGGGTCATTCAGTATATATTCTTTAATATATACCCATGTGTCAACCTGATATCTCATATCCATGACTTGTGAGATTAAGTCATTTGTTGACCTACATGCTAGTCTCAATGCATTAATATTGTTCTTGCATATTAATGTTTAACTAGGAATAGTTAAGAGTAATGTTCCATGTATATCTATAATATCTCACTATCAATTCAACCAATTGATATGTTATAGATAAGAACCTACTACCCAAGGACATTATTATACTTATTCAATTGGCACTGTACTGAAATAAATATAATAACCAACTTTGTATTTTATTAATAATAATATATGATACAAAAGTCTTTTACAATCATCTCATAATTGGTACTAGGGCTAATACTAACAGCCCTCGCACCTTTCTACGGGGATGTCGACCAAGTCACCCGAGGCACCTCCAAACTCTATGGAGGGCACCTCAGGACTGTTCATCCGAGGCTTTTCTTGTGCAATTTTTATCCTGTAAGGCATGTGAGTCTACAAACAAGGTATACCCTACAAAATAAAGTTAGTACAACAAAATAAGATAAATAGAAACTTACTTGATAGTATTTGGACTGTCGGGTTCTGACTTCGAATTTCACCTTCAGAAATCCTAGGTCAAACCGACGCCTACTGTTCCCTCATTGGAGAACACGTCCTCACTTACTCCACTCAATAGAGTTTACCTATTTGCTAGATTGATCCTCTAGGCCAACTGAACTTTCTGCCTAGGGTTACCACCCCCTAGGGTTTTCCTCAACCTAGGGTTACCACCCCCTAGGGTTTTCCACCTGTCTAACCGTAGGTAGGACTTATGTCTAAGACAACTTAGGATTTACCTGTAAGCTCAATAAACCTTGTTAGATAACAAGACGACTTAACTTTGAACCCTTTGGCATAATCAAACCACAGGTTCGATCGTCGGATGCTTCCCGCACCAACAATCTCCCCCTTTTTGATTATGGCAACATGGTTCAAAGTTAAGTAAAACATAACAAAATAATAAATGAATTTAAGCAAAAATAATAAATGAATTTAAGCATGAGCATAAATACAATGATTTGAAGAAAAAAAACTCCCTTATGCTCCCCCTTTCATAAAAATTATGTTTAAATTCTAAACTTTGACTTTTCTCTCCCCCTTTGACATAAATAAAAAAATAATACTAAGTAGAGAGAAGTTTGTTTTACATGTCAAAGATAGAGAAAATATTTATTCTTTTATCTTTAAGCTCCCCTGAAGGGTAGCACTTAAAAACTTAGCTAATTTTTAAGCATTTGAAAGTGAGTCAACCTTTTAAAAAAAACTTAGCTAAACTTAGCTTTTGAAAATAAGTGCTTTGAAATAGATTTAGCTAATTTAGAAATGCTTTGAAAATACTTAGCTTTTAAAAGGTTTTGAAAAAGATATAGTTAAAAGTACTCAGCTTAAAAAGGATTTTGATTAAAACTTAGTTTAAAATTTTTAATAAAAACTAAGTTAAAAATACTTTTAGCTTTAAAAATATTATGAAAAAAAAAACTTCAGCTAAAAATATTTTGATAAAAACTTAGCTTAAAATAAAACTTTAGCTTTAAAAGAATTTTGATAAAACATTTAACTTTAAACAGAATTTCTTGTAAAAAAAATTGATAAAAGGTTAGTTTCAAAAAAAAATTGATCAAAACTTAGTTAAGCCATGCAACTATGGCAAGCCGTCTTCACATCTATCTTCCATATCTCATAGTCATACCATGCAGCTATGGCAAGCAATATTCGAATGGACTTAAGCTTTGCGACTGGTGAAAAAGTTTCATCATAGTCAATTCCTTGTCTTTGATTATATCCTTTTGATACCAATCTAGCTTTGAAGGTCAATACCTTTCCATCAACTCCAAGTTTCCTCTTGTAAATCCATTTACATCCTATGGGAACGATTCCTTAAGGTGGATCCACTATTGACCAAACTTGGTTTAAGTACATGAAGTCCATTTCGGATTTCATGGCTTCTAGCCATTGCATCAAGTCGATATCAAATATTGCTTCATTAAAGGATCTTGGATCACATCCATGATTAAGATCATCTTGATTTCCTTCAAGGAGTAGACCATACCTTACAGGTAGTCTTGAGACCCTATCTAATCTCCTTAAGATGTGTACTTGTTCTACTGGCTGTTAGGGTGTGGGCTTTATTATATTAGTTGTGGAATTATTTCGAACCTCTTCGAGTTCTATCATCCCACCTTTTCTATCTAATAGAAACTCCTTTTCTAAGAAGGTGGCATTTCTTGAAACAAATACTTCTATTTTCTTGGGATTATAGAAATAATATTCAACAGAGTTCTTTGGATATCCCACAAAATAACACAAAGTGGATCTACTATCCAGTTTGTCTCCCATTGCCTACTTCACATAAGCAGGGCATCCCCATATTTTCAAGTATGAATACTTAGGGGGTTTTCCCATTCATATTTCATATGGTGTCTTTTCTACTGCTTTTGTATGAACTTTATTCAACAACATTGCCGCAGTTTTGAGTGCATAGCCCCAAAATGATGGCGGTAAATTAGTGAATCCCATCATAGATCGAACCATGTCTATCAGCATTCAATTACTACATTCTGCTACACCATTAAACTATGGTGTTGCAGGAGGAGTCCACTATGAGAGAATCTCATTCTCTTTTAGATAGTCCTTAAACTCTGTACTCAAGTATTCCCCACCTCGATCTGATCGAAGCTTCTTAATATTTTTTCCCAGTTATTTTTCTACTTCATTTCTGAACTCTTTGAACTTTTCAAAAGATTCAGACTTATATTTCATCAAATATATATACCCATACCATGAATAGTTATTAGTAAAAGTAATAAAGTAGTAATGACCATATTTCGTGCTAACACTTAATGGACCACACACATCAGTATGGATCAAATCCAACATATCATGCGCACATTCCACTTGACCTTTAAAAGGTGTCTTAGTCATTTTTTCTTTCAGACAGGATTCACAGGTTGGTAGGGAATTTATGTCTGACGAATCAAACAATCCTTCACTTACTAACTTAGTCATCCTTCTTTGAGAAATATGACCTAGTCTAGTGTACCATATGTGTGCTTGATTTGTACTATCTTCTTTTCTTTTCTTTGTTGTTGATTGTGCTTATATATTGTTTACTAGAATATCTTTTAATTTTAAGTTATAGAGATCATTTTCTAATTCACCAATCCCAATCAAACATTCATCCTTGTAAATATTGCAAAAACTTTTGCAAATAGACAAGAATAACCACATCTATCAAGCATAGAAATAGAAACAATATTTTTAACTAAGTCTGGAATAAATAAAACATCTCTTAAATACAACTTAAAACCATTTCTCAAGGTCAAAGTAATGTCTCCTATAGCTTTCGCAGCAACTCTTGCTCCATTCCCAAGTCTCAAGAAGGTCTCACCTTCTCTGAGTTTTTTACTTCTTGTCATCATCTGCAAATCATTGCAAAGATAAGAACCATAGCCGGTATCTAATACCCAAGAAGTAGAGTTAATAGAGACATTAACTTCTATATAGAGCATACCTTTCCCAGAACGCTTCTGAGCAAGATACTCCTTACAATTGTGCCTCCAATGTCCAAGCTTATTGTAGTGAAAACAAACATGTTCTAATTGATTAGGCTTTGAGAGCCTTGGCTTCTTATTAGGCTTAATCTTCTTTATAGGGGCAGAGCGCTTCTTTCCCTTTTTCTTGGTTCCTTTCTTGGATTCAGAAGATGAACCCACAAGGAAAATAGATTTTTTTTCTTTTTCATGGTTGCTTCATAATTTGCAAGCATATTGACTAGCTCTTCAAGGGTAGCGTCTAGCTTATTCATATTGAAGTTAACCACAAAATTGTCAAATGAGGAGAGGAGAGACAACAATATGATGTCTGTCAATAGCTCGTGTGGAATAACTAAGTCAAGGCTTAATAACTTTTCAATAAGCCCAATCATCTTGACCCCATGCTCATGGACCAAAGCCCCATCTTGCATATGAGCTGTCATGAGCTCCTTGACAGTCGCGTGCCTGACTGAACGAGTTTGTGCACCATACAACTATTATAGGTGTATGTAAATATCTTTAGCATCCACAGTCTCCTCGAACCGTCTTTGCAATTTATTTGACATTGAAGCCAACATATAACATCTTGCTTGAAGATTATGGCCCGACCATTTTTCAAGCTTTTCCAACTAATCAGGGGTGGCATTAACAGGAGCCTCTTTTGGAGGTGCCTTATCCAATGTATAAGCAATCTTTTCATATGCCAAAACAATCTTTAAATTTCTTAGTCAGTCAGAATAGTTAGGTACAGTTAATTTGTTCTAATTAAGTATCACAGATAGTGGATTCCGAGATGTCATATCGAAAATATACTGAAATAAAAATAGATAATTAATATTACTGATTATTTTAAATAATTCATAAGATAAAATATGTGGACTTTTATATTTTGAATTACCTCCCACTATTTTTGACATTTCCATCACCCTCTAATGGAAATGGAAAATTATATTTCCTTAGTGAGTACATAGAGCCCAATTAGCCAATTGTGATCCCTAAATGATATCAGCCGATCATAATTCCCAAAACGTAGAACTCAATTATATCAAATGCAACCTCTATGTAATTCGCCTCACGTTTGATAAGAGCCCAATAATATGGTGTCGATTATCTTTGCGTGTCAAGCCAACTCATCAATGTTAGATTATAATGGACGGTCACCATGCGTTCCCTCAATGATATGAGTCGAAGTCATGGGAGTTCCACCCAATCCACATCATTTATGTCAGTGGAAGACACAACTTTCTGGCGTTCAGACCTCTCCAATGATATGAGCCAGACACTGACCGCGAGTAGCTTTCATCATGCAACCACCGTTGATGGAAAGTAGTGAAAAATATACTCTTTTATTTTTCCCTTTATGGCTTGATATAAATTTTGAATCATATTCAAAATGAGGGATTTTAGTTTAAATATTTATATCATCACTCGGAAGATATAATATGTTTTATGTACGTTTGTCGGATTCAAGCAATTATGTTATAGAATAACATACATACATATATCTAATACTATATATCAAATATATCATATTTTAAAGATAAGCAATCAGTGAGAGTCATTTGATCATCCTTCTTGAATCGTATGCATAATAATAATTAATTAACAATTAATTAATTGATCAACTTATGCTTCTTATTAATTATTTAAATTTGACCACAAGATTATCAACTAAATTGATAAATCAATTTATCTATAATCAATTTTGGTAAACCAATTATTATAGGTAAAATCATGTTTCACCATAATATGTTACCAAATATTTTATATTGTCAAACTAATTAACACGAACATATTTACTTTTGTCTTAAAGTCCATTCGATAAACAATGATAACTTGGCTCTGATACCACTGTTGGAATCGAATTCGGAATTCGGTGATCGTATTCCTACACTCCTATGCAAAGGAGAAATTTAAAATTTTATTTGTGATTTAACAATTAAATCAAAGGAGTGTTCGTATGGATTTTAAAACAAACATAAGCATGATCTTTATCTAAGCTTACATTACAATCTAACCGTATAAGTAAGATCCTAAAAGCATAACAAAGATACACTATCATGTATTGATTCATATAATGCTAATTTAATCATTTTATTTATACATGCTAAACTATCTAAAATAAACATATTAGATCATTTAAGCATAACATAAATAAAACTATTAACATGCATTAACATACATATGAATCATAGTACAAGCATAAACATACCTTCCAATAGCCTGTGTTTGGGGATGACTCCAACTATACCGGTTGTAGCGAAATAACTCCTCATTGTTGTCACGAGCTTGTATTTCCTTCGTCTAATCTGGTCCACGATCGGAGTCCTCTTTCCAACACTTGATCGCACTAGAGATCAAGTGTCGTTTTCATCGAGACGATCAAAACGACTTCCTTGAAGATGAGGAAGGGGCTGCCCAATTACCCTTCACAAGGGGTTGTTTAATAGCCCTCAACAAGGAGCTACGCCTTCCAAAATTCTGCAAGAAGGTGGGCGCCGGCAATGCTTCTCGAAGAGAAGTAATAAACAAGGAGATCAAAAGTTTTTATGGAAGAGATAGAGAAAATCTCTATCTTCTTTTGGAAGTGGCTACCGAAACTCCAAGGAAAGGAAAAATGCTTGCTGTCCGATTTTGCAAGCTTTCTGAACTTCACTGATCCGAAAAGAAGAACAAGCCTTCTTTTCGAACACACACACAAACACCACGGACCCTTGTCGTCCAAATTCAGTCAGCACACCAAAAATGATGCTGCCGTATTTTTCAGGAAGGAAGAACAAGATTCTCTCCTCCAAAACCAATCAAGCCGTAGCTTTTTCAAAAAAAAACTTCATAAGAGAGCTTTCTATTTTAATAGTTTCAAAGAGCAAGAAAATAAAAACATGGAGGGAGTGGACGAGTGAGTGGGGAAGGTGGATTAGTGGAGAAAATGAGTGGTGAAGTAGATACGTGGTGATGGTGGGAAAAAGAAAAAGAAAACAAAATTTGTTTTCTTGTTTTCTCATTACACGTTGAAATGAAATCCCCATTTTCCTTTTTTCCTTTTTCCTTCGTGATGCAATATTTAAGGTATTGCATTTCCTTTTAGGCTTAAACTTTTAAAGCTCAATATCTCTTCCATCTTTATTTATTGGATTTTTAGAACTTTTTTAGAACCCAATAATACAAGTCCATTGTAATCATATCAACGATCCAATATCGTTGACACGACAAATGCATTTGCTCGCTGTTACAATAATATAAATCTAATTTATATAGTTTGCGTGGAACTCTTCCACTTTCCTTTTTTTCTATTGATTGGAAATCAATCTAACATTTTATCATATCAAACTTTATTTGTCAATACACTATTTGATTACATCAAACTTTATTCGCCAAATTCAACTACTTGAATTTGACTTTCTAAACGGAAAATAGGAAAACCAATACTTGTGTGACCTTGAATGGTTCAGGGATAGCCCCCAGGGCGTAGCGCAGACGGTGGGCGCATGGTATCTCTGGCGTAATGGCCAGGGGTCGATTCTCAGGAACTGACGACCTGGGGTTTACCCCGCCATGCGCCTATGGCCTGTGTACCTGCATGAACCTCCCTCCATATCCGTGGGGCCGGCACTAGGGGGGCCGCTAAGGTAGCGGATCTACCTTTTTTTGAATGGTTCAGGGATACAGCTAGCTGTGGGTTCACAACTCTTTGTGATTCAGGACTATACTTGTCCTTTATTCAGACATACCCTTAATAGTCTCATCCTATGATTAACTCCTTAATTATAGGACGTCGAGACTAATTCTTATTAACACTTAATGAATCATGGTAAGAGCGTCTAGCAGAATCACCCCATGATTCCCTAAGTATCACTGAATAGTGTCTGTAAGAACCAGTCGATTATGGTTAATGTACAGTCTGGTCCCTTCATCTCATATATCCCGGTCGAATCTACAACCATTGGTATATCGAGGATTGTATATTAATTCGACAACTATGTGATATATCTTATAGTGATATCGCATGTGTAATTAGGAAACTCCTTTCCTAAAATACATCTTACAACTCTAATCAGAGACTTCATTCACTATAAAATAATATATTACATAGGATATCCACACCTATGGGTGTGTGGCGAATCCCCGACTATAATACACTGGCTCATATATGTTTCGTTACTACACCCAATCTCACAACCTGATGACCCTATTAGAGTCGGTAAATGAGTCAAAGTGCAGCCCCAGCATATAGAGTCTCAGTGTTGTCCCGGGTCATAAGGAATACTAGTGTACAACCACAACCAAAGACTTATCCACTCGATAAATGATAACCACTTGGAAAGTCTGTGTGAGGGATGTTCGATGAACTCATCATATGATCACTCATCTGTATGTTTGAACATCTCTATGTCCTTACCAATGAAACATGGTACACTACATCACAGATGCTAGTCTCTAGCTCAAGAAGCCTTTTATCCTTGTTTATTAGGGGCCCAATTGACTAGGAACAAATTTAGAATATATAATGAATATTGATGTATTTCATGATGACCATCATATGTATCACCACATCTCACTATAGTATATTTAAGGATTTTATCTATACATATAGCATGGGTATAAAGATAAAGTAATACCAAACTGAATTGGATTATATTAAAATAAAGGTTGTTTATTTACAATAGTCCATAAAGCCCTAGCCAACAGTTGGCTTTATAGGGCACCTACTCTAATAGTTTGCACCAACTTCGAAAAAAAACTCGATCGATAAAACTGATCAGAAGACGACAATTTTACCGACTCCAATTGACTCCGAAAAATTTAAAAATTACTACGAACAGAAAAAGAAATTTTCTTGAATGGTGGTTTCACCAATTCAAAGTGACCCCGCTCTGATACCAATTGTATGATCGGTGGCGTCGATAGAGGGGGGTGATATTGACTCGTGGTTCTTTCACTTTTTGGAAAACATAAAGTAAATGTAGCGGAAGATAGAAAGAAACAAGAGAACAATTGCTAACACTTTTGGTTACTTGATTCGGAGCATGTGGCGACTCCTACTCCAAGGCTCGTAATCGTTGATCGCTTACGTTGGGCAATCACTATAAGTTTGGAAACACTTTACAAAGACTAGTACAAGTGTAATAATGAAAACAAGATTTACCGACAATAAAGAATAAAAAGTTGATCATCGATTGTCGGAGTAGCAGTTAAGCATTGTTGAGTCGTTCCGTAACAGCGTGCACGTAAGAAGAATGTTCTGAGTGTCTTGTTTGAAGTGCTGATTGAGACCCCTTTTTATAGCCACCTCAGACCTGATCCAGATCTACTGATCTTCGAATCAAGTTTGACCCGACTCTGTTAGTCGATTGATCCCCCGAATCGGTCGACCAATCCTACTCGAATCAGCTCAGTTTCTCATCCAGGTTCTGCTGCTCAGATAGAAGTCTTTGTTCGGTCGACTGATCCCACCTTTCGATCAATCGATCCCTATCTTATCTTGTCCGATCAACTTGGCTTGACGACGCCTATGCTTATCCACTATTCGGTCGACTGAACCCTAGGTTCAATCGATCGATCTCTTTGTCGAACCTGATCTGCTCGTCGGAAATTTGATCCTTCTGTTTGAGTGTTCGGTCGACCGAACTGGATGTTCGGTCAACGGATCAAGGTCGAATCTAACCCTGCAAAAAGTGTTAATCTGCTGTAAAATAGAGTTAGACAAGTAGCAAATAAAATAATAAGAAAGAATAACTTTTGACAGCCTTCAGACTATCCGGTTCTGACTTTCATATTTTCTCCTAAAACCCTAGGTCTAACCAACGCCTACTGTTCCCTCTTCGAGAAACGTGTCCTCACCTACTCTTCTCAGGAGAAGTTACCTGTTGCTAGACCGGTCCTCCAGACTGATTGAAGTTTTGCTCAGTGCCCGAGACTTCGGCTCTTCATGCTGGACGTCCACTCCACGACCCGTCCAGACTTTCACCTGGTCCGCGACCACTAAGATTTTCACCTAGAGTCCTCGACTCTAGAATTTTTCCCAAAGTACACGACCCGCCAAGACTTTCCACCTAGGGTTACCACCCCCTGGGACCTAGCATTACCTCCCCCTAGGGTTTTCTCCTGCCTAGAATCCACTAGGACTTTTTCCTAAGAACACTTAGGACTTTCCTACAAGCTCAAGACACTTGTTAGATAACAAGACATCTTAACTTTTGAATCCTTTGTCATTATCAAAATATAAGTTTGATCGTCTGGTGCTCCTTGCACCAACAGAGGGCATACAAGCATCCTCACATTCGTTCAGTCTTCACTCGGTTGAACGTATGCTAGAAACTTTATAAGGTTGAGTGCCTTTAGGCTCGGCAGGGCTTTCTCCGGTCAAGAGCATACAAGCATCCTCACACTCATTCGGTCTTTGCTTGGTCGAACGTATGCTAGAAACTTTATAAGGTTGAATGCCTTTTGTCCCAAGTAGATTTATATCCGTCTGGGCTCATGCACAAAATCCCTCAGTTAATCGGCCTCTACCTATCCCTTTGTGTGACACAGACTTGATAAGGCTAAGCACCTTTGGGCCTGGCCAATGTTTCTCATCGGAGCATATATATAAAGAGCCTTATGCTCCACCAGGATTGGGTGTCATCCTATCCTCCCGACTTTGACTTCCATGTCACCTGAAGGGTTCACTCACCATAACCCATATCAATAGCATTGTTGATCCAGTTGTGCTAACTATGATAATAATGTGGCCACAGTGCAGGCAAATGAGCCAAGGTTTCACCAACAATCCAAGCATGTACTAAAGAAGTATCACTTCCTCAGAGAAATTATTCAAAGGGGTGACGTGTTAGTTAGTAGACCAGTGAGAACATCACAAACCCACTCATAAAAGTCTTACCTCTGCAGAAACATAAGACCCTTGAGAGGAGCATAGGACTAAGAGTCTATAGTTTTTGACAATAGTGTAAGTGAGAGATTGTTAGTGTGTGTACTTATATGCGAAAACACTCCTTATATATTTATGGATAATTATTTAATAAAGGTAAGTATTTATCGTTAATCATTTACTTTTCTGTATGTATATGATTAATGATAAAGTTCCACGGTTTAATAACTATATTAATTTAAAAATAATCTTTGATCGGATGAATATCTAGGGCTGTAAACAAGTCGAGCCGAGCCGAGCAGATCTTTGGGGTGTTTAAGCTTGTTTGGTAAGGTAACCAAGCTGAGCTTATAATGAACCAAGCTTTTGAAATGAGTATTCAAGCTTGGCTTGGTTTATTTTTCATGAGCTTGAGCTTGTTTAAAGCTTGGCTTGAGCTTGGTTCGTTTAGATGTTATCAAGTTCTCAATTCAAGCTTGGTTCGAGCTTGGCTTGAGCTTGGTTCGAGCTTGGTTCGTTTAGATGTTATTAAGCTCTCAATTTAAAATTGTTTAATTGTTTAAAACTTTTAGTTGTTTAATTGGCTATTGAGCTTGATAATTTAAATTTATTTATTTATTTATTTTATTGTTTATTTAGCATATTGAAAAGAGTTTTATTAATGAATATGGTTTGTGAACATTGTTCATGATCGTTGTTCACGAACATTGTTCACGAACGTTAACGAGCTAAACACATATGTGTTCAAGCTTTTTTGTTTAGCTTAACGAGCTGTTCAAGCTTGTTTGTTTAATTAATCTTATGTATATTGAACGAACATAAACAAGCTCTTATCAGGCCGAACACCAAGCTTATTCACGAACGCTTTGTGCATTTACAGCCCTATGGATATCTAGAGGGGACAGATATCTAAATCAACGCTGAATATGACTATGTCAAAATAAACTAAGGGATAGATATCCAAGTTATATTTTGTGATGCCTTGAGTTTAGAGGTACACTAGACACGACTCACTTGAGAGGATACCACATATTAAACATTATTGGATATTCCTCTTATGAACTAGTATAACTAATCTTTTGACCTGAGACCTTCATTTATTCTATGCATAAAGTTATGTAATTTGATGTCATTAAAAGAAGTTTTTAATCAGTTTGTGATTAATATAGGAGTTGGGTGTATGATAAAATGTAAAGAGAATAGTGTTTAGTTAATAAAAGATTTATCACTCTCTTATATTAGGGAGTTAATATCATGATCGCTTGATAGAGATATTATTGGTGCAATTGACCTCTAGGGTTTTGATATTTGACAATATACCAATATCCAATCAGGTTGACTAAGGGTTAATTTAAACAGAACTTGATGTTTGAAAGAATAAAGTTTAGTTAGGACTAGATGACTAACATGGGTAAGTATTAACAGAAGGTTAGGCAAGTGAGATGTCAACTAACTGACTAGTCCTAACTGGAGATTAGGCAAGGGTAAGTCCTAACTAGAGGTTAAGTAGGTGAGAAGTCTACTAAGTGACTAGTCCTAATTGGAGGTTTGGTAAAGGGAAGTCCTAGTGAATGAAGCTAGGCCCTAGTAAATAAAGCTAAGTGGTGGAAGTCCTGATGAGTGAAGTCAGGCAATGAAAGTCCTAGTGAGTGAAGATAGGTCCTAATTAGTGAAACTAGGTGGTGAAAGTCCTGGTGAGTGAAGCCAGGCAATGGAAGTTATAGTGAGTGAAGCTAGGCAACCCTAGGGAGAGGTAACCCTAGGTAATGAAAAACCTTGGAAGAGTAAACTCCAAGCATGTGGTCGACCGAACCAATAAATTTTTAATATTGCTAGCACTATTTTACTTTACTATTTTGTATATATTATGTTAACTTAGTGTTACAGGTAAGTTTTAGTAGATTAAACACTAAGCAAGACCATAGAAAGTTCAAACAGGTCGGAAGGACCAGATGTTTGGCAAGTAAGTGGAGGTAAGCACTAGAGGAGAGAGATCCAGTGAGGACGAGCCCAGTGGAGTTGTAGGCATTAATCTAGCTTCGATCCATTTTGAAAGTCTAAACTAAAACCATGACTAGATCCTAGTCTTAGTAAAATAGGATCTAATTAATAATGTTATCTTATTTTATTATGTTAATTCTATTTTATAGAGTATATTTGTTATTTGGACTAACAGACTTTTACAGGAGTTAAGTATAAAAATCAACCTTGAATGAATAGTGTCTGAGACACCTTAAAGTTGTAGGGAGGCACCTTAGAGCTTGAATAGAGGCACCCTCAAGGAAATAAAGTTTGCACTATAGGGAAGCGCCCTAGAGTGCTCTCGAGGCACCTCGAAGGTATATTTGAGTCACCTCGGAACGTTTGGAGGCACCTTCATGCGGATAGAAACTGCAGACATCGGAGTTGATAGAGGTTGATGAGTACATAATCATATTTGAGGTTGGAGGTGCCTCGAATGAGGTTAGAGGTGCCCTCGACACTCTTTAAATGCCTTGTTCGACCTGCACTTCATACAGTATTTACACACACTTACTTTTGATCATTCTACGGCTTCGTTCTCCAATTGTTGTGACTCTTCTATGCCCGACCATTGTTGGCAGACTGACACTAACACACAAGCTCGATTAAAGATAATTTTTCTAAGTATCGTTAACAATTTCTTTTATTGTACTTTTGTTTATACTTGCAAAAGAAATGTGTAGGTTGTTACACTTTTTCTTCTTCATTATTTGTATTCGATTACTCTAACAAAAGTTTACCGATAAAAAATTTAGTGGATTACCCATCGATAGGTCTCAGGGGCCTAGGTCGTAGAGTAAGAGTTGCTGAAGCTTTCGAACCAAGTAACCAACCTTGTATTCTTTCACTTGTTTTATTGTTTTTATTTTCCGCTACGCACTCATATTTTTATGAAGCCGAAAAAGATAAGTAATTAAAGATCACATGATTCCCCCCCCCCCCCCCCCCCTCTCCTTTCACGTTGACAAATCCTATAGATATTAGTGACTCAAAATTCATGGTCATGGGAGGAATAATTTATCATTCAAGAGAAGTTTATTATATCTTGAAAATCAAATAAAATAATTAATTTAGCGATGATACATAAGGCATTGAATTAATTAGGATGTCGACTAGATGAAGAGATTGAATTACATAGTAATCAGTTCTTGGTGGTTTATAGTTTATGACTAGTATTTTAATACATTGTGTGTGTAAAAATTGTTGCTAGATGTTATCTTAGTCTGCGTATGAATTTACACTGCCTAGCTTTTTGTATGAACATTTATTTTGTAATAAGAATCACATTGGTCAAATGTCTGCATTTAGTTAAATGTAGTTGTCCATTTAATTTATATTGTAGATAACATGGTGTGTGGTGTCACATAGAAGATCATGTTATCAGTCCTTATAAATTATAAATAGTAGCTCATAGCCAAGATGGATTGGGACAAACCATTGGAATGGTTGTAGTGTAATTTGGTATTAGTTTATCTTAACTATAAAATTATACTAGTACACTATGGGTGTATTGAGCATGACCATTTGAGGTTGTTTCTTTTATACTGACTGCATAAAAGAATATAACCTCTGTTATTATGGATGTGTGTACTCTTAATCTCGATATAATAACAAGTACATATAATTAGTATTTATTTCTTTAATTTATCAATGGGTGAGATTTATTCGTTAAATCAATAAGCCCGATAAGTTGGGAAATAAGAATATTTATATGGTGTGTTGTTGATTATAGAAGAAAATTGTGTCCTAGTAATCTAGGTTGATGATGTCCCCTTGAGGAGCTCATAAGGATTGTCATGTAAACCCTGCAGGTGGACCTACTCCGGCATGACAATGAAGTTGAGTGGTACTACTCTTGGAGCTAGATATTAATTAAGTGAGTTGTCAGTAACTCGTTTAATTAATGGACATTCGATATCTTAAACACAGGGAGATTAATGCACTCATGATAAAAAGGAGCTCATAATATAATATGGGATTGGTGCGGTAGTTTAATAATAATTCTTTAGTGGTATGAGTTATTATTGATGAATATGAGTTGGGTGTTCAGGTCGAATACAAGAAGCACAAGCTCATCGAGAGACCAAAATCAATCCTCCTCTCGGTCCCTGTTGTAGCATCTATAAAGTCTTGTATCCACAAAGTCCACTTCTTACCCAAGTAATGGGTCGGACACATCCTTGCTTGGTGCAAGGGGGTCGGCCAAGCATTAGCTTGGAGCGCAAGTAGTGGTTGGCCAAGCCTTGCTTGGTGCCCAAGCAAGGGGCTAGCTATAGCATGATAAAAAAGGAGATTTTATTTAAAATTAAATTTTGGTAAAATCTTTCCTTTTTTGAAGTCATCCACATGGTTTTAAAAGAAAGTTTTAAATTTTAAAATATTTTCTTTTATAACTATCTACAAAGGATTAAAAGAGAGATTTTAATTTTGTTAAAATCTTTCCTTTTTTGTAGTTATCTATAATGTTTAAAAAAGAGATTTTAATTTTGATAAGACTTTCCTTTTTTGTAACCATGATTTAAAAAAGAAGCTTTAATTTAAATCTTTTCTTTTTTGTAGCCTTCTACATTGTTTAAAAGAGAGAGATTAATTTTAAAACTTTCCTTTTGTAGCCATCACAATAGGAAATTTAAAAAGAGAGAGATTTTAATTATTATTAAAATTTCCTTTTTTTCCATGACCAAGGATTATAAAAGAGAGGTAGAGGGTGCCTTACAAGATGTAGAAAAATCTCTCAAAAGCTCCTCTCTTTTCCTTGGTGGCCGGCATCCCTCTCTCTATTCTTTCCTTGCTTGTTCTCCTAGGGTCGACCACTATTTTTAGCTATTCTTCTTCTCATCTTGCTTGGTGGTCGAAACCTTGCTTGGAGGGGAAGAACATAAGGGCCGACGGTTGCTTGGAGAAGAAGGAGAAGAGAAGGAAGTTTCCTATTTTGGCATTCTTTGGGTGGCCCGAACTTACAGGCAAAGAAGAAGGTTTGGGTGGATTTCATCTTGGTAGATATTCGCCCACACGACGTCCAAGAGGAGAGGAATACAACAGAAAATCAAGAAGTCTTTGTTTACAAAGAAAGGTATAACTAGTTCTTAATTCCACAGCGAAACTAGTTTTTCTTTGTATGGATCCTGAAATACCAACACAAGAGGCTAGCGATTTCGTGTTTCATTTTTTGTGTTTCGATTTAGTGTTTTGATCTTGTGCTTCTATTGAGGTCTCTGTAGTTAAACCTAGGGTTATTGTAAGAAGTTTAAATATCCAATTTCTTTGAAAGGCTTTGTCTAGGAAGTGGTGGATGATCCCATACCCAAGAAGGCCGAGTGTCTTGCCATGTTTAACTTGGAAGTCAATCCTTGAAATTAATATTTAATCAACTTCTGTAACATGGGATGAACTTAGATTAATAATGTTAAGTATCATTTGCAATCTAAGTTTTAACTACTGAAAAACACATGAGTTGAACTTGAAGTAAAAAATGTTAAGTTCCGTTTCCAATTCAAGTTTAACTTATGAGGAACACATAGGTTGTTAGGAAAGTTCTGTGCTTGTACAAATTTTTTTACGGGGGAAGCAGAATGGAATTCCGAGTAGCACCCAACAAGTGGTATCAGAGCTAGTTTTCTACCTCTGTGTTTAGTTTTCAATTAAATTGTGCACTGTTCATACATAAATTTAGGCAGATTAATAGTAGGATGTGCAAATAGATTAACTCTGTGGTTGCAGGCATCCTAGTTCCAACTATTATGACCCTATTGTGTTTGTGTGTGATTGGACCCTCGGGCATGTCGAGGACATTTTATGTGTGTGCATGATTGTAATTATTAAATACAGCAGGAGTTGTATTAGTTTTAGGATTTTACACTCTATTTGATCTAGATTACATGTACATTCCCTTGTGGAATATAGGATCGATTAATGTAAAATTTTATTTTGTTATGGCTCGTCTCCTTGCTATACATGGTGCTATCTTGAGGACTGGAGGCGCAGCGGAAAAGGAAGCAAGATAGTTGTGACGACATGATCCAATGGCGGCGGCTAGGGTTCGTGGCACATCGAGGACAGCTATGGATGAGGTCATAATAGTTGGAAAATTATTTTTCATATTTATTGCCTTTTTATACTGTTTATATGTGTTGTGTCTGTGTACATGTTAAAATTCCTCGTTCTAAATAACTATGTGGGAGAGGAATTATTTAAATTCCACAGTCTCCATTACTGGTTTGTAAGTGATGCATTCAAACTTGCACGTTGGCTCTGAGTGCCTTCCTCCACATCGAATGAGTTTGTTTGTGGATCACTAGATCAAACTTCCTTTATGGATGATTATGTTGGATCGAGACGCGCTAGAGGGGGGGTGAATAGCGCTCGTGGCTAAATCGTTCGTATCGGAAAACTATCGGAGTTAAATATGCAGCGAAATAAAAGAAATAATCACACAGAGACATGTCGATTTTACTTCGTTCGGAGCCTTGATCGACTCCTACTCGAAGGCCCGCGATCCTTGATCGCTTCCGGTGGGCAACAACTATAAGCTCGATAATGATTACAATTTGAAGTACAATAAATGACAACAATTAATTATACCGACGACAATATCGTAATCTGAAAATTCGGAGCTCCGGGTCGTCGGTGTCTCGTAGCAGCACTTCGGAATCGTCTCGTGAGCAGCTTGTAGCAGAAAGATCGCTTGTAAGTTCTTGATCCAAGAAGCTGCTCGAAGTCCCCTTATAAAGGGCATCCAAGGCGCCTTGAAAGCCATCCAAGGCGCCTCCACCGCTCCGATTCCATCGTGCAGATAAGCGCTGACCATTCTGCGCTTATCATAGTTGAATGCGCCTCCATCACCACTCAAGGCGCCTTCAACAGGTCCAAGGCGCCTCCATCACCACTCAAGGCGCCTTGAACACTGTTTCGCAGCCAGCTCTTCCTTTGTACCCGAGGCGCCTCCAAGCTCCATGGAGGCGCCTCGGACACTGTTCATCCGAGGCTAATGTTGCTCTTTTGTCCCTGCACAATGTGTTAGTCCACAAAATACACACATATCCTGCAAGACAAAGTTAGCACCTATAATATCATAAATATGAATGAAAGTTCGACAGTCTGCGGACTGTCCGAGTCTGACTTCAGGTTTCCAACCGGAAACCCTAGGTCGACCCGACGCCTACTGTTCCCTCTACGGGGAACGCGTCCTCACCTACTCCACTCAGGAGATTTACCTGTTGCCAGTACGATCCTCCAGATCGACTGGACTTTCCGCCTAGGGTTACCACCCCCTAGGACCTAGGGTTACCTCCCCATAGGGTTTTTCTCCACCTAGGGTTACCACCCCCTAGGACCTAAGGTTGCCGCCCCTTAGGGTTTTCCTCCACCTAGGGTTACCCCCCCTAGGACCTAAGGTTGCCGCCCCTTAGGGTTTTCCTCCACCTAGGGTTACCGCCCCCTAGGACCTAAGGTTGCCGCCCCTTAGGATTTTCCTCCACCTAGGGTTACCGCCCCCTAGGACCTAAGGTTACCCCCCCTTAGGATTTTCCTTCACCTAGGGTTACCACCCCCTAGGACCTAAGGTTACCCCCCCCCCCTTAGGATTTTCCCTTACCTAACCGCAGTTAGGACTTTCCTGAACCTTATTTAACCACGTTAGATAACAAGGAATCTTAACTTTGAATCCCTTTGCCATTATCAAAACTGAGGTTCGATCGTCGGATGCTTACTGCACCAACAGATTATAGGAAATTATTTAGGTTTGTGTGATCGTCTCCATCTGAAAGGGTGCAATCCTATTTAATGGACTAAATATCAAGTAATGGTATACACTTAGACGCATTTAATAGTATCCTCCCCATCGGAGTCACTACTATTATTTATGTGACCGAAGAAATACCAACTATTAATTTTATTTGTCATAAAGTTAGGATGACAAGATAATAAAATTAATGGGTAAAACCCCCTCTTACAAATGTTTGAATTTATATATGTCCACACTATCGTGGCATACAAAATTCACGGTGTTTTGAGGTGTTGGTGAATTTAAATGATATTGTTTGAGGAATCAATATTATTTTAAATTCTTAAGTTTTGACCAAATATTTTGTGATTCTTAGGATTTCAAATAGCCTTCAATCCTCTTGTTGTTATATTGAAAGAGAATAAACTTACTGGAGCCAATTATATAGATTGGAAGAGAAACTTGGATATTGTCTTAACTGCTGAAGGCTACAGGTTTTTACTTTTTGAGATCTGTCCAAGCTTGCCTAATAGTATTTCTAGTGAAGAGGGAATTGAGTGCTATAAGAAATAGGTCAGGGCAGATGAGATGGCGCAGTGTTACAATTTACCTTCTATGTCAAATGTACTGCAACATAAACATCAGACCATGCCTACTGCTTATGACATGATGTACAATCTCAAGGAACTCTTCAGACACCAGAATCAGACTGCTAGGCAACAGGCTATGAGAAACTTGATGACGACCACCATGACTGAGGGGGCACCCGTAAGGGATTATATCCTCAAAATGATGGCTCATTTAAATTAGATAGAAATCCTTGGGGTTGAAATCGATGGGGAAACCCAGGTCGATATCATTCTCCAAACATTGCCTAAAAGTTTTGAGCAGTTCCGCTTGAACTACAATATGAACAAAAGGGTTTATTCGTTGGCGAAACTTCTGATAAAACTTCAAACAGCAGAAGGGTTATTTCATCAAAGCTCTCAAATTCACATTGCTGAAAACGTTTCTGCTTCTAAACCGAAAGGTACAAAGAAGAAAAAGAAACAAGTTGGTTCAACAAAGAAAGTGATTTGATCTCTAGGGACTGGACTGAAAGAAAGTGTGAAGAAGCTGAAGGGCAAGTGCTTCACATGCAAGATGTCTGGACATTGGAAGGTGGATTGTCCTCGTAGAAAGAAGAACAATAAAGGTATATCTTATACTTTAGTAGTTGAAATATGTTCAGTGGTGTTATCTACCGGTACCTGGTGTGTAGATACGGGAGCCACTAATCATATCTGCAATTCATTGCAGGGGTTCCAAGAAACTTGGCGACTACATGAAGGGGAGATTAATTACCAACTACATGGGCAATGCTGTCACGCCCCGGGGAAGTACCTCCCGAAAAATTTCGGCAGCATCTCCCCTGTACCAATGACAATCGGAAACATCCGTACAAACAAAATACGTCAGCCACATGCGGCTGGAATATTTAAGCACAAAAGAAACACAACCACGCAGTTAAATATCTAGCCCACACGGCTATATCGAAAACACAGCGAAAAAACGAATAAGAAACCCACGAATGCGAAAGTCCACAAAATACCACAAGTATAAGTCCACAATACAGGTATCACACATAGTTCGTTTTCACAACTCTAAATCCAACAAAGTCGAAGTGTAGGAGAAGAGAAACAAAACCGAAAAGGGTCTCCGGATACGACATGGGAAGGGGGACCGGCCAGCAGCATACTCCAAGCATCTCCATATCATCTACCTACTGCCTGAAACCAACATAATATAAACGGGGTAGTGAGTACAGGGAACCTAGCGGGTATAGACAGGATAAAGCATAGTCTGCATAAAGATATAGGAATCAAAGGATACAGTCTCCATAAGCAAAGAATAAGAATATGCTAACATAACACAACTCATCTATCTATACCTGATAAAATGACTGTGCATGAACATACCAGACATAATAAAAGCATATAACGTAAATGTACATACCCGAAAAGAACCAACCCCCTGATACCATGATCCGTAAACCCACCGAGTCAATAACATACTCCGGACACCTGTGCAATATATATCCGACTGCAAATATATGTAAAGTAAATGACATGTATGCAGCATGGCATCCATATGCAGCATACATAGCTCAGACAAATGCAACAGTACACAATCACATGCAACTAATATCTAGTAAGCATGTATGCAAAAATATCCCCACAGATGCACCGTGCATCATATGCAAAAGTGCATGCATGCTCCATGGTCACCCCCGCCACCTCTCTAGACACCACGACCCCTGTATGGCCGAGAGGCTTGGGTCTGTGACGACTGTGCTACCCTCCAGCCCACAATAGAGTGGTCGAGGCGGACAGTCCGCTAGTAGCTATCTAACTACATAGCATCAGGGTCCCTGACTGCTCACAACGCCGGATCTCACTAAACCTCGTGACCGGGTGGCACAACAGGACAAACGGCGACTGCTCCAGCTACCACTACCCATGAGTGGCCGAAGGTGCGCGCTAAACCAAACCAACTGATGACCCTCTCAACCACAAGGGAGACAACGGTCATCAGATGCAATGAATTATGAGCATGATATACATATATATAATCATCATCCATGCAACAACCTTCCCCCTCATAAACGCCTCCAATAACCACAACAGACGTAACTACACATACCACTATGCAAATGGAATGGTAAACATGTAGGACCTATAACCCATACCAATCACAACCTAAACAGGTATAGCCCACAAATATCCAATACAGTCCTCCCTACATCACTCTACATGTGTATAAACAATAGAGTCACAAATAACAAGAATAGAGACTGTAACGAAGCAACCCAGATCATATCAAAGATCAAGCAAAAGGGACAAGCAGGAAAGCAACAAATAATAAGATTTAAGGAATGCAACCTAAATATCCAAAAACATATAACCATGCTTTAAAGTTCAAAGAGCTAAATAGAGATTTAGGAAGAAATATCCGCCTCGATATATCCCGAAATCAACAGAACCCCCACGCCACGCGACTCGTCGTCAATCAAGGTCCTGTATCACATATACAAATTTATATAACTATATATGTGTACTCTACAACTAGATGAATAAATCTACAAGTAACTAGCCAACTTCCTAGCAATAGCTGACCACGATTTCTACGCCTTTCTATTAGTAAGTGTAGATTAAATTTCACTTAGCTTACCTATCCATAATTCAAATTCCCTTTTACCGATCTTAGTTATCACTAATCCTTTCTACATCACCTAACAAGAAATGAACCTAAACATCATGGGAAACCATTTCAGCCTTAGGTGAATCCACACTTACCTCCTCAATTATTGAGATGGCACAACAGAACATAACCCCACAACATTTAGGTTAACCTACAATGTATAACTTTTAATTTTCCAACATAAAAACACTTACCACTGTTAACCAAGATTGCTCCACCCAATCCACAGTAATTAACTCCACTGGGACAACACATAAAAGAAGCTTCCAACACCTAGACACGCCCAAAACCGGTTACTCCTGCTAGTGATCCAGATCATGGGCTATAAGGATTCAGGAATAACAATCTGTTGGTTACACAGATAGGTCAAGAAAGCATGATTTAAACAATGCATAAATCCCCTACACAGAGGACTACCTTTTATATCTCCACCAATCAGAACAAGAAGGAAAAGCAGCTATAAGTCATCAATAATCTGTTAACAACACAACAAGCTGATGTCCTTACCTCTGCTCCCTTTATCGTCGGAGACGATCACTGATACAGTGGAGAAATCGATCCAACTGGGCTGTGGTGGCCGGAATCACCGCACCTGCCTCTGTTCTCAGAACAACCCATTCGAATCGAGACCAGAAGGAAGATAAGAGGATCGAATTCAAGGTCAAAACCAACTGTTTACCTTCAAGAATCCCCGCTAGGGCACGATCTGTGCTTGTTCTTGCTAACGAACAGAGAAGGAGATCGGGAAGGGACAATGGCTGTTACTTCCTCCACACACGCGATGCCGGCCTGATCCAACCCCGGCACGCTCGATTCTCTCCCAACCGCAAGCGAGATCTACGGATTCGGGAGTCCAAACCTGCCGTTCGCCGAGATCAGGGAAGAGAAAAGGGATCGAGGAGAAGGAGGGTTTCGGCTCTACTAACCTTTCTTCCCTTCAATGCTCCAAGATCCGCTCCTCGCCGGCGACACCGAGGGAAGAGGAGATTGCCGGTCTCGGTCGCGTGAAGTCCGAAGTCGCGAGCGGCAGGGAACGAACAGAGAAGGGAGTCGGGGGGTAAAAGAAGGGTTTCGGCGCTTTATATTGAGGTTAATCCCAACCTTAGGTTAGCTTAATTAAACCTAAGTTTAACCTTAATCAATTCCCACTTAATTTGGGTATTCCAAACCTGTCTCCAACTAACCCTATCGATATATCCCTCAAAACGAGTCATATGGACTCCGTTTAACTCCAGAAAAATTTCTAAAAATTCTTAAAAAATTTCCTAAGATTATTCCACGATAACCCTAAAAATAGTTTCGCATATATTACATTCTCCCCCACTAATAAGAATTTGGTCCCCAAATTTACTACTGCCAACAAAAGCAAGAAGCAGTAGATAAACTTATTCTAGTTACTGAAATAAACTTTACTCACCTTCAGTGAATAGGTGTGGGTAACTAGCTCGCATCTTATCTTCCAACTCCCAGGTGGCTTCTTCGTCTGAGTGATGCCGCCATCCAACCTTGACCAGTCGAATTGTCTTGTTCCGCAACCGGCGCTCTTTACGGTCCATAATCCGAACTGGAATCTCCTCATAAGATATATCCGGCTGAAGTGCAACTGATACATCAGTGAGAATATGCAAAGGGTGCGGTACATATCTCCTCAACATAGATACATGGAATACATCATGCACCCCAGTAAGTGCTGGTGGTAGCGCCAGTCGATACGCCACCTCACCTATCCTCTCGAGAATCTGGAAGGGTCCAATGTAGCGAGGTGCCAACTTACCCTTCAACCCAAACCTTTTTACTCCTTTCGTAGGGGATACTCGTAAAAATACATGATCACCAACAGAAAACTCTAAAGGTCTCCGTCTCCGATCCGCATAACTCTTCTGTCGATCCTGAGCCTCTGACAACCTGCGCCTGATGGTACAAACCATCTCTGCATCACGCTGAAGACTCTGTTGCCCCAAAATCTGTGTTTCCCCAACTTCTGTCCATAAGGTGGGAGATCTACATGTTCTGCCATACAACGCCTCATAAGGTGTCATCTGTATCGCCGAATGATAACTGTTGTTGTAGGCAAATTCTACTAAATGTAAATGATCCTCCCAACTACCTCCGAAATCTATGACACATGATCTCAATAGATCCTCCAGTGTCTGTATGGTGCGCTCTGACTGACCGTCTGTCTGAGGGTGGAAAGTGGTACTGAATCGTAACTCTGTACCCATAGCCTGCTGTAAACTCTGCCAGAATCGCGAAGTAAACCGCGGATCTTTATCTGAAATAATACTGAGGGGTACACCGTGAAGCCTGATAATCTCTCTGCAATACAACTCTGCCAATCGATCTAATGAGTCCGTCCTACGGATCGGAAGGAAATGAGCAGATTTGGTTAATCGATCCACGATCACCCAAATCGTATCATGTGTTCGTCGGGTTCTGGGTAGACCCACGATGAAATCCATCGTGACATGCTCCCATTTCCATTCCGGTATCTATATCTTCTGGAGCAAGCCAGCGGGTCTCTGGTGTTCAGCCTTCACCTGCTGACATACAAGGCATCGTGCAACGAAATCCGCGATGTCCTTCTTCATGCCAGCCCACCAATAAGGACGTCTCAGATCCCTATACATACGTGTACCACCAGGATGAATCGCAAATCTGGATCGGTGTGCTTCCTGAAGTAGGTCCTCCTTCAAAGAAGGTAGCTCAGGAACACACAATCTCCCCCGGAAGTATAGAATCCCCTTTCCATCACAAGAAAACCCTGTCTGCTGTCCTGAGGTAATTCTGCTACACAGAAACTGCAGATGCTGATCAGTAGCCTGAGCCTCTTTAATCCTCTCTACAATGGGTGACTGGGCAACCATAGATAACAGAATACCCCGCTCAGTCTGACCCTGCTCTACTAATCCCAACTCAGAAAATTTCTGTACAAGTTCTGTAACCATCACACGGTGGCAGGCAAGAACTCCTCGGGATTTCCTACTCAACGCATCAGCTACTACGTTCGCCTTCCCTGGGTGGTAGTTGATCGTACAGTCATAGTCCTTCAAGAATTCCATCCATCTTCTTTGTCTTAAGTTCAATTCTTTCTGAGTAGATAGATACTTAAGACTCTTATGATCCGTGAATATCTCGAAGGTGATCCCGTATAGATGATGTCTCCAGATTTTCAGCGCATATATAATAGCTGCTAACTCCAGGTCATGCACTGGGTAATTCTTCTCATGCTCTTTCAACTGACGTGAGGCATAAGAAACTACCCGTCCATGCTGCATGAGTACTGCGCCTAACCCCTGTAATGATGCATCTGTATAAAGTACGAATCCCTCATCTCCGGAAGGAAGTACTAATATAGGTGCAGAAATGAGTCTTCGCTTAAGTTCCTGAAAACTCGTCTCGCAAGACTCTGTCCAGCAAAACTTCACCCCTTTCCTGGTCAACTGAGTCAACGGCAGAGCTATGCTAGAGAAGCCCTCAACAAATCAGCGGTAATACCCAGCCAGACCAAGAAAGCTACGAATTTCCTGTACAGACTTTGGCTGCTCCCAGCTGGTAACAGCCTCTATCTTTTGTGGGTCCATGGATATACCACTGCTAGAAACAATATGTCCCAGAAAACCCACAGAAGATAACCAGAATGCATATTTGCTGAATTTTGCATAGAGACGTTCTCGCTGGAGCGTCTCCAATACTATACGAAGGTGTCGCCCATGTTCTTCTTCGGATCGAGAATATATCAATATGTCATCGATGAACACAATCACCAACTGATCCAGGAACTCCAGAAATACCCTATTCATCAGATCCATGAAAACTGCTGGAGCATTGGTAAGCCCAAATGGTATTACCAAGAACTCATAGTGTCCATATCGAGTACGGAAGGCTGTCTTCTGTATATCTGAACCTCTCACACTGAGCTGATGATAGCCAGAGCGCAGATCAATCTTAGAGTACACACAAGTATTCTTGAGCTGATCAAATAGATCCTCTATACGTGGCAGTGGGTATTTGTTCTTAATAGTCACTGCATTCAGCTGCCGATAGTCGATGCATAATCTCATCGATCCGTCCTTCTTCTTCACAAAGAGTACTGGAGCTCCCCACGGAGACACACTAGGACGGATAAACCCTCTATCCAGTAGCTCCTGTAATTGTACTTTTAACTCCTCCAATTCTTTAGGTGCCATGCGATATGGAGCCTTTGATACCGGTGCTGTCCCCGGAATCAACTCAACCGTGAACTCCACTTGCCTTTTTGGGGGCAAGCCAGGTAATTCCTCTGGAAATACATCGGGGTACTCCCGAACTATAGGAATGTCAGAAAGCGGTGGGGTATGATCCTGATCAGTCTTAATCATAGATAACAAATACCCCTGGCATCCTTGAGACAATAATCTCTGAGCTTGCATAGCTGAGATGATAAAAATCCCCTCATCCTTAGTACCCATGAAAACCCAGGACGGTAGACCCGGAGGTCTAAATGTAACCACTCTCGCGCTGCAATCCACGGTAGCGTAATATCTGGCCAACCAATCCATGCCCAAAATGATGTCAAAGTCTAACATATCCAGAACCTGCAAGTCCACTGTAAGGGTCTGACCCTCGAAACCCAATGGACAATCTCTAATCTCCTGACTGATATTTAATATCTCTCCCGAGGGTAGAGATACCGCTAATGTATGAGTCCGACGGACTGGTAATCTACAAATCTTACTCAGAAATATCCGAGAAATAAAAGAATGAGAACTACCAGTATCTATCAATAGTTCTGCAGGAAAAGTATAAACAGTAATCATACCCCGAAAGACCGATCCCTCGACCCGCTGTGCCTCCTCTCGAGTAATAGCATAAACCCGTCCTGCCTCCGTGCCTGCCGGCGGCATCTCAGTGCCAGTCTGAAACTGTGCTGATGGAGTAGTAGCTAACTGCTGAGACTGGATCACCGGACAAGAGCTAGGTGGCGTCGGAAAATACTAATGTGCCGGATGCATCTGATGTGACGGGACAGCCGAGGAATACTGCATAGCCATAGGTACCGCTGGGTACTACTGACTCTGAATATGGTATACCTGTGCCTGAGAAGATGGTATACTCTGCTGATGTGGAGTGCTCTGCATCTTCTGCGGTCCCTTCGGCCGTCGAGTCTGAGTATTATGACTTTCTTGAGGAGTAACCTTGGCAGCCTGCAACTAAGCCTTCAGAGTACAATCGCGGCTCACATGCCCCGGAAGCTTGCAGTAGTAACATATATCTTGGCTCAATGGGCAGTTAGGTTTAGCGTGACCCTCAGCACCACATCTAAAACATCTGAGTTCCCCAGAGTAATCCTTCTGCGGAGGTCTAGAAGAACCAACAGATGATCGTCCTGTCTTCGATGATCGATGGGACTCCCCTGAAGTAGCCCGGGATCTCTGCCATTTCTTCCGTTTCTTCTGACCTTGGTTCTGTTGTTTCTGAGTCGGAGTCGTACCCTGAGCATTTTGCTTATCCTTTCCTTTTTCTAGGGAAATTTGCTGTTGTGTCATCTCAATCATCAGAGCTCTATCCAACGCCTCTCGGTACGTACTAGGAGTGAAGCCAGACATCCTGATACGGATATATACTGCAAGACCCTGAGTGAACTGATCTAACCGATCGCTCTCCTGGGCAACTAAATGAGGGCAATACTCAGCCAACCGGTTAAACTCCGCATCATACTCCATCACAGACCGATCACCCTGCTTCAGATGTAAGAATTCCTGTCGACGTGCCATACGATAAGGAGCTGGGAAATACTGTCTCTCGAATGCCTCTCGGAATAAAGTCCATGTGATGCTCTGGTCTCCAAAAAGTGTCTTCTGCATCTTCCACCATGTAACAGCCTGATCTCGAAGGTGGTACGCAGCTAATTCAGCTTTTTCTTCCTCGGTACACGACAAATACTCAAAAGTATCCTCCACATTTCCCAACCAAGACCGAGCAACCGTCGGGTCGGGAACCCCATGAAATAGAGTAAATCGGTCCTTCATCGACCGAGCCAATAATGGGATGCGGGCTCTATCCCTCACCCAAGGAGTAGCAACCGGAGTAGGGATAACTGGGGGTAATCTCAGAGAAACCGCCTGAGTCTGAACACCCGGATTTCTCATAGAAGTCTGAGGAGTCTGTCGGCTACTGTCAACCTCAATGCCTGCAGGATCCCCAACAGAATCCGCCTCGTGCTCCTCTGGCTCAACCTCTACTGACTCGATAGGCTGCTTCCGGGGTCGCCCCGGACCACGATGCGGATGAGGGGTCGTATCTCCGCGCTTCATTCCTGATAAGAACCACAAGGTAAGACTACAACACTATAATACACAGTGATTTAACTTACATCCTATAGCTTGGAGATATCCTGCCGCTGCCTGGTCCCAACATCCGGACAGTCACATCGGAAGAAAGAAAGAAAAAAAAAACGGATCCCGAGTGAAAAACCTCGTAACTTCGGAGTCCTCGTAAAACTCGTATATCTCGCAACCCTCGGAAATCCAAGACCCGAGAAATAGACATCGTAACCTCAGAACTAAAACACGAAATAACGAAAACCTCCGAAAATCCAAAACCCGAAAAGAAATAGGCCTCGTAAACCCGCTCTGATACCACTAAATTGGTATCAGAAAAATCTCAAAAAAAAACCGGAACACATAGCAAGACAGGTATCGTACCTGCTCTGATACCACTAAATTGTCATGCCCCGGGGAAGTACCTCCCGAAAAATTTCGGCAGCATCTCCCCTGTACCAGTGACAATCGGAAACATCCGTACAAACAAAATACGTCAGCCACATGCGGCTGGAATATTTAAGCACAAAAGAAACACAACCACGCAGTTAAATATCTAGCCCACACGGCTATATCGAAAACACAGCGGAAAAACGAATAAGAAACCCACGAATGCGAAAGTCCACAAAATACCACAAGTATAAGTCCACAATACAGGTATCACACATAGTTCGTTTTCACAACTCTAAATCCAACAAAGTCGAAGTGTAGGAGAAGAGAAACAAAACCGAAAAGGGTCTCCGGATACGACATGGGAAGGGGGACCGGCCAGCAGCATACTCCAAGCATCTCCATATCATCTACCTACTGCCTGAAACCAACATAATATAAACGGGGTAGTGAGTACAGGGAACCCAGCGGGTATAGACAGGATAAAGCATGGTCTGCATAAAGATATAGGAATCAAAGGATACAGTCTCCATAAGCAAAGAATAAGAATATGCTAACATAACACAACTCATCTATCTATACCTGATAAAATGACTGTGCATGAACATACCAGACATAATAAAAGCATATAACGTAAATGTACATACCCGAAAAGAACCAACCCCCTGATACCATGATCCGTAAACCCACCGAGTCAATAACATACTCCGGACACCTGTGCAATATATATCCGACTGCAAATATATGTAAAGTAAATGACATGTATGCAGCATGGCATCCATATGCAGCATACATAGCTCAGACAAATGCAACAGTACACAATCACATGCAACTAATATCTAGTAAGCATGTATGCAAAAATATCCCCACAGATGCACCGTGCATCATATGCAAAAGTGTATGCATGCTCCATGGTCACCCCCGCCACCTCTCTAGACACCACGACCCCTGTATGGCCGAGAGGCTTGGGTCTGTGACGACTGTGCTACCCTCCAGCCCACAATAGAGTGGTCGAGGCGGACAGTCCGCTAGTAACTATCTAACTACATAGCATCAGGGTCCCTGACTGCTCACAACGCCGGATCTCACTAAACCTCGTGACCGGGTGGCACAACAGGACAAACGGCGACTGCTCCAGCTACCACTACCCATGAGTGGCCGAAAGTGCGCGCTAAACCAAACCAACTGATGACCCTCTCAACCACAAGGGAGACAACGGTCATCAGATGCAATGAATTATGAGCATGATATACATATATATAATCATCATCCATGCAACAACCTTCCCCCTCATAAACGCCTCCAATAACCACAACAGACGTAACTACACATACCACTATGCAAATGGAATGGTAAACATGTAGGACCTATAACCCATACCAATCACAACCTAAACAGGTATAGCCCACAAATATCCAATACAGTCCTCCCTACATCACTCTACATGTGTATAAACAATAGAGTCACAAATAACAAGAATAGAGACTGTAACGAAGCAACCCAGATCATATCAAAGATCAAGCAAAAGGGACAAGCAGGAAAGCAACAAATAATAAGATTTAAGGAATGCAACCTAAATATCCAAAAACATATAACCATGCTTTAAAGTTCAAAGAGCTAAATAGAGATTTAGGAAGAAATACCCGCCTCGATATATCCCGAAATCAACAGAACCCCCACGCCACGCGACTCGTCGTCAATCAAGGTCCTGTATCACATATACAAATTTATATAACTATATATGTGTACTCTACAACTAGATGAATAAATCTACAAGTAACTAGCCAACTTCCTAGCAATAGCTGACCACGATTTCTACGCCTTTCTATTAGTAAGTGTAGATTAAATTTCACTTAGCTTACCTATCCATAATTCAAATTCCCTTTTACCGATCTTAGTTATCACTAATCCTTTCTACATCACCTAACAAGAAATGAACCTAAACATCATGGGAAACCATTTCAGCCTTAGGTGAATCCACACTTACCCTCCTCAATTATTGAGATGGCACAACAGAGCATAACCCCACAACATTTAGGTTAACCTACAATGTATAACTTTTAATTTTCCAACATATAACACTTACCACTGTTAACCAAGATTGCTCCACCCAATCCACAGTAATTAACTCCACTGGAACAACACATAAAAGAAGCTTCCAACACCTAGACACGCCCAAAACCGGTTACTCCTGCTAGTGATCCAGATCATGGGCTATAAGGATTCAGGAATAACAATCTGTTGGTTACACAGATAGGTCAAGAAAGCATGATTTAAACAATGCATAAATCCCCTACACAGAGGACTACCTTTTATATCTCCACCAATCAGAACAAGAAGGAAAAACAGCTAGAAGTCATCAATAATCTGTTAACAACACAACAAGCTGATGTCCTTACCTCTGCCCCCTTTATCGTCGGAGACGATCACCGATACAGTGGAGAAATCGATCCAACTGGGCTGTGGTGGCCGGAATCACCGCACCTGCCTCTGTTCTCAGAACAACCCATTCGAATCGAGACCAGAAGGAAGATAAGAGGATCCAATTCAAGGTCAAAACCAACTGTTTACCTTCAAGAATCCCCGCTAGGGCACGATCTGTGCTTGTTCTTGCTAACGAACAGAGAAGGAGATCGGGAAGGGACAATGGCTGTTACTTCCTCCTCACACGCGATGCCAACCTGATCCAACCCCGGCACGCTCGATTCTCTCCCAACCGCAAGCGAGATCTACGGATTCGGGAGTCCAAACCTGCCGTTCGCCGAGATCAGGGAAGAGAAAAGGGATCGAGGAGAAGGAGGGTTTCGGCTCTACTAACCTTTCTTCCCTTCAATGCTCCAAGATCCGCTCCTCGCCGGCGACACCGAGGGAAGAGGAGATTGCCGGTCTCGGTCGCGTGAAGTCCGAAGTCGCGAGCGGCAGGGAACGAACAGAGAAGGGAGTCGGGGGGTAAAAGAAGGGTTTCGGCGCTTTATATTGTGGTTAATCCCAACCTTAGGTTAGCTTAATTAAACCTAAGTTTAACCTTAATCAATTCCCACTTAATTTGGGTATTCCAAACCTGTCTCCAACTAACCCTATCGATATATCCCTCAAAACGAGTCATATGGACTCCGTTAACTCCAGAAAAATTTCTAAAAATTCTTAAAAATTTTCCTAAGATTATTCCACGATAACCCTAAAAATAGTTTCGCATATATTACAAATGCTACAAAAGTGGTGGTTGTTGCAGTGGGAGATGTTTATTTGTCTTTTGATAGGAATAAAAGATTGATTTTGAGAAATTATCTTTATGTACCAAGTTTTAGAGAGAACTTAATTTCAGTTTCTAAACTCTTTATGGATGGATATTCTATTTCTTTTGATGACAAAGTAGTTGTCAAAAAAAATAGGGAAGTTATCTATTCTGGTACATTGGTTGGCAATTTGTATACTCTAAATCCAATAACTTCCACGATGCAACAAATAGAAATTAATAACACATCTTCTAATTCTAATAAGAGAAAGCAACCTTCGGAAATAAACCAAACATATCTTTGGCATCTAAGGCTAGGTCATATTAACTTAAGTAAGATTCAAAGGTTAATAGCTGATGGACCTTTGGGTTCATTAGTGGTGGAAAATTTTCCAACCTACGAATCTTGCTTGGAAGGAAAAATGACTAAGAGACCTTTTAAGGCTAAGGGGAACAGAGCCAAAGATGTGTTGGAATTGGTTCATTCTGATTTGTGTGGACCTATGACTATCCAGGCAAGAGGTGGTTTCGAATATTTTGTCTCTTTTATAGATGTCTATTCGAGATACGGATACATTTACTTAATGCGCCGCAAGTCTGAGTATTTTAATAAGTCCAAAGAGTACAAGGTTGATGTGGAGAAACGTCATGGTAAAAGTATCAAGACACTATGGTCTGATCGTGGTGGCGAGTACCTCTTAGAAGAGTTTAGAAGTTACTTATCAGAGGTCAGGATTCAATCCCAACTGTCTGCACCTGGTACACCCCAATAGAATGGTGTGGCAGAACGAAGGAATAGGACTCTTATGGAAATGGTTAGATCAATGATGAGTTATTCAGAATTACCAAATTCATTTTGGGGATACGCTATGGAAATGGTAGTGTACATTCTAAACTTGGTACCTTCTAAGGCAGTACCCTCTACTCCCACAGAATTGTGGAATGGGCGTAAGCCTAGTCTGAAACATATTCGAATTTGGGGTAGTCCAGCACATGTACTTGTCGACCTCCGCAAGTGTACGGATATGCCGTAAGTAATAATAAAAGATATCGAATCCACAGGGACTAGAATAACCACTGAAGATGTCTCAAAGCAAGTTAGCTAAACAACCAATCAATTGCTTTACAAAATCTAAGTGTAACTAAGAAAGGTAAACAAAGGAATGAAAGAATAAGAAACAAGAATAAGAGCAATGATAAAGGTATGTTCTAGGAGTTTGGTTTCTTTGTAATGTGTATTCAATGTAATGATCTACCAAATCTTATTTCTCAATTGTCCACCATTTGTAGAAGGTTGTCGGTTCCCTCTTGCAATAGACAACCGACCTAGGACTGAAATATATCTAAATGCAATCAACTAGGAATGAACCCTATGTTGTCCTTCCACGGGCTTGCTTGTCACGTGCATCCCTCGAAAAATCAACATAGAAATCACTACTCTTCAACCTCATTAGATATAAACATTAATGCATACAATCTATCCTACCTTCTTGAAATACCTAATTTCCCCTTCAAGATTACCCCTCAAACTTCCTTACACGGGCATGTTCTTGTCACGAACATCCCTCGGAAAATCGAATGAGAAGCAATACATACAAGATCCACAAGATATTCAAACATTCAATCAAGCATGGTAATTAAGCCCTAATCACAACAATCCACGCAAGAAAGAATAGATACAAAACAGGGCAAAATCATAGAAATAGGTATTTTGGCAAATCCATAAGAGTTTACATCAAATATCCATTACAAATACTCCCTCCATCCTAGAACAAGAGATCTAATCCATGGAACAAGGAAAGAATCCAAAAGAATAAAAAAAAAGACAAACATCTTGATCCTAAATCCAAGAAAGATAGGGAAGAAAAAGCTTATCTACGATGAAGAATCGTCTTCAGATCCAATCCTCGCTCCCCGGAGTCGAAACATTGAAGATCCACCCTTGAATCGTCGAAAATCCCTCTAAGAAGGTGAAGGAACGCTCAAATCTTGAATTCCCCCCAAAAGGGAGAAGATCCCCTTTCAAAACTTGAAGAAACCCTTATATAGAGGTGAGGTTCGGGCGCCACACGGCCCCGAGGCACGGTCGTGTGAGGTTCACACGGCCAGAGTCATTCCCTTCTCTGCCAACCTTACACAGCCGTGTGTGGTACACGGCCATGGCTTGCTTCTGCCAATGCTCCCCTTACACGACCGTGTAGATCTACACGGCCTGCACTAGCTCTGCCTCTGGAAACCTGGCACGGTCGTGTGGTGTACACGGCCAGGGCCCTCTTGCTCATTGGAAATCCTGCACGGCCGTGTGATGTACACGGCCAGGGCCTTCCTGGTCTTTGGAAATCTCACATGGTCGTGTGGTGTACACGGCCAGGGCTCCATCTAGCTTCAAATCTTCACACGGTCGTATGAGGTTCACACGGCCGTGTGAGGTTCACACGACCATGGCAACTTCCATCTCTGCTGTATTCACACAGCCAAGGAACTCCACACGGCCTGGGCAGCCCCCCATGGTAGGGTCGTGTGGTTCACAGGGCTTATGCCTTTCCTCCTTGTTCAAGTGTCAAAATCTTCTCCAAATTCAACTCCTGTGTACACAAAATGCACAAAAGTAGATCTCTGAACAAAAAGAGTAAATATGCTCAAAAGGAAAGCTAGAAGTATGAAAGTTCATAGATAAAGCATGTACAAAGTATGTGAATGTGCATCAAAACATGCTAAACAAATGTATACAATCTACGCACATCACACACCCAGACTTAGACTTTTGCTTGTCCTCAAGTAAAATGTTGCAATCTAAATTCATATGTTCTATAATGCTCTCATATCCCTAATGCATTCTCCTAACTCTATCAAAAGGTTTCATTAGTAAACATGATCACGAAAACAAGTTAAGTTTGGCTCAAGCATAAGTATCCTATGCACAGTGCAAATAAAACAACTCAAAACTCTTCAAGTTTCAATCTATATCCTAGTCAAGTCGTCATCAAGTTTGAATTCCTAATGCTTCCAGTGATAGACAAGTAACCAGTGATAGGCACTTACTTGTCACACACTTGGTTCATATTTCTCAATCAACCCAAGGTCTCAAAGGCGTGCTCAATCTCAAGAGAAGCTAAGCAGTCATTTCCCTAGTAACCTAACTCGGTCTCAAAGGGGTGACTTACTAGATTCCACTCATGACAACTGTTTTTTTATATCCCTTATTCACTTTTTTTCTTTTCTTTTTTTTTCACTTTTTTTTCATCATAAGCATTTGCATTGTGCAAATCTTATTCTCAAATGTACTTTTAGCACAAATGTAGGGATATTTTGATTTTTTCCAAATGAGCTTACATGATTTGAGCCTCATCCAGTAACCAAAATGAAGTTTGAGAAATCATCATGAACACCAAGTACTAAACAAACAAGATGAATCATGACTATTTCAATGATATCAACCATTCAAGCATCAAGTAAAGGTGTAGTGAAGATAAGATCCTTAAGGTCAAGCCAAGGCTAAAACTCATCTCCATAAGATACTTAGCTTATATCATGCTACCCGAGATAGAGAAAAGAGGTACATTAAGCATACTACTAACATCACTTAAAACATCATGAATCTAGATAATGAACATGCTAACATTTAATCTTGAAGATAAGAAAGCATATAAGTGAAGTTTTGATATTCTCAAGATGTATGCCACAAGATTTTTCAAAAGATAGTCAAGTGACTATCAAAATAAGCAATCAAAGCACGACAATCGAAATAGAATGCAGAACAAAAACTAAACATGCAGAAAACAGGCAAACACTGAACACTAAAATGCAAAAAAAGAAAAATCATGTTCGACACCCCCCCCCCCCCCGGACTTAAACTTTTCATCGTCCCGATGAAATCAATATGGTGGAGGAGGTGGAGGTGGAGGTGGAGGTGGACGAGGAAAAGGATGCCTACGACGTGGTTGGCCAATAGGAAAACTAGGGAAACCTAGAGTTTCACTCAGGATTATATGATACTCAAACAAAGCATCTACTTGTTGGCTAGTGACATTCATGTTTTACATAAAATCCCTCATTCTAGCTTGATCCGTATCATAATCCTAGATAAATTCATCCACTTGACTTTGAAAATTCCTCGTGAATCGAAAGTGCTCTTGTACTTCTCTAAACTGATTATCCAATAAAGAGAAGCGACCTTCCAACATTCTTCGTTGGGCATCATGCTTCTCATGAAGCGATTCTAGAGAAGTACGAAAATTAGAAAAGTCAAAACTAGAGGAACCCGTACCATAGGCAAAAGAATGCCTAGCAGGATCCGGATGTCCGGAGGGCTGCGGGTATCCAGATGTCGAGGGCTCAATATGTGGCTCCATATCTCCAGATATGGAGGGGACATTCTCGGGGTCTACATCAATGATTACCCAATTAGCTGGGTTACGAATGGAAGTTCGTTTGGGACAAGGAAGAGGTAGAGGGAAACCATTCCTCCTAGGAAATGCAAAACCGTTCTCATCCCAAACAATCATTTTCATGGCAAGACATGCATCCATGTCGATCATATCATTGCCATGAATAACTTCCAACCCATGTAAATCAAGTTCCAAGTTAATTGCTATTTGAGTAATCAACCCACCAAGAACTATTGATCCCGAAGACGCCCTCGCAGCTCTCACTAAGGTTTGCAGAAAATGAAAACCGGAATCAAAATCAACCTTATGTAACATAGCCCATAGAGCATAAAGTCCTACTTTCTTAACGACTCCATCACTTTCCCCTCTACCAAAAATAGTTTTGCTCATGACATGATGTAGGTATCTAAAAACAGGATTTTGCATGTGAGAAGTCTTGGCTCTAGAGGGCTCATAGGGCTGATCTGATCCAGTGATAGAATTCCAAAAATTGTTCCAATTGAACCTAGCGTTAAACCTTCGAGAGCTACCGAAAGACAATCCAAAATAAGTGTTGAAATCACTAAATGTCCATTGAAATTCTTGATTCATTAATCTAAAGGTTATCTTGCCAACATAATCATCCTCATTGCCAAAATGGACATCTAATAAACTTAGAAACTCCAAAACAAGGTGAGGATAAGTAGGTAGATGTGTGTACAACATATCACTCCAATCTAAGAACCCAATCATCCAATCTATATCATCCCTAATTCCCATCATATTTAAAATGATTGGGTCCATATACCTAGTACACATGATCTTTCTATTGATAAGAATTGCAAATCTAGTCATTTGATCATCATTTCTAAATATGATATTGAATTCGTTGTCATTACCTTTGTTGCGTGAGGTCCTCTTTCCTTTGCATTGCACTGGTTGTTTCCCTTTATCTTTGGATGGCTCCTTCCCTTTGTCTCCACCGCTAGACCCACCACCTCCCTTGCGAAGTCTCTTCAAAAGGTTGGACATTTTGTCAAGTTAGAGTGGGGAAAGGTACTGTTTGTGGTTGGAGAAACTAGATCTTGAAGAAATAGATCTTAGGGTTATGAAAGTGGAGATCTTGGATCTAGGAGAAGAGAAGAATCTAGATCTAGATGAAGTTTGTGGACAAGAAATAGTTTTAGACATAGATCTGAGAAGGTTTGGAAGAAAGGTTGAAGAAGAAGGGAGTTTTGGAGAGAAGAGTGTGTTAAGATGAGGAGGGTGTGTGGGGGGCACGGCTTGAATCTGGCCGTGTATAGGAGACACGGTCTGGTAAGATTTCCCCACACGGGTCGTGTAGATCTACACAGCCCCTGCCTTCTCCCTCTCGGGTTGGGGTTTAGGGTCACACGGCCGTGCCAATTGGCATGGCCATAACCTTCTTCTCCTCGACTATCCTTACACGGCCATGTCTAGGACACGGCTTCACCAGTTTCCTTCTCTGGATATTCCACACGGCCATGTCGGATAACACGACCAATGTAAGCTTCGGCACTGGTTTCTCCACACGGCCGCGTGCGAGACACGGCCAAGAAATTCTCCTCCTCTGGATTCTTCACACGGCCGTGCTTGGGGCACGACCATGGACCTTTTCTCCTCTGGAGACTCCACACAGTCGTGTCATGTAGACACGACCTAAGCATCTCCCTTCTCTGCACCATAAGCCTGGTCGTGTATAGCACACGACCATGCTCTGTTTTGCTCCAATTGATGATTCTCCTCCTTTATAGCTCTTCCAATACTTCCATGCCCATGAAGAAGTCATGGCCAGCTCATGGAAGTGAAATTTCAACCTGAAAATAAAACAAAAACCAAGTAAAAACACTACTAATGGACAATAGAGACATGGAATGAAACTAGCTAAAAAGAACCCTTGGGTTGCCTCCCAAGAAGCGCTTGTTTAAGGTCTTTAGCTCGACCAATCTTGATTATTCCTCTCTTTTCCTTGCCCTTGGAGGGCAGACATATTTGTCACTTTTGTTGGGAGGTCTCCTCCCAACATCTTTCGCCACAATATTTTCTTCGTTTGGTGGCCTCCCATGAGAATGGAAATTCCATTCCTCCAATTTGTAAATGCTTGCCCTGCTACAAGCATTTAAGAGAGAAGAGACATGGTTAGAGGCTTTAGATAAATCATATTCCAACCGTTCCTTACCAATCACCAAAGAAAGTTTATGATTTTTAACATCTATAAGAGCTCCTGCAGTAGCAAGGAATGGTCTTCCCAATATAATAGGGATTTTTGGGTCCTCCTCCATGTCTAACACAACAAAATCGGTGGGAATTATACTCCCACCTACTTCTACCGGCACATCTTCGATGATACCCATAGGGTACCTGCAGGAGTGATCAACAAGTTGTAGTGTCATGGTAGTAAGTTTAAAGTTTTTGAGACCTAATTTATTACAAATAGAATAAGGAATGAGGCTAACACTTGCCCCCAAATCACAAAAAGATTTCTCAATAAATTCAGTTCCTATATTGCAAGGAATATAAAAGCTTCCGGGGTCTTTCAACTTTGGGGAAGTGTTCTTTTTCAAAAGAGCGCTGCATTCCTCTGTAAGTGCAATGGTCTCTATGTCTCCTTTCCTTCTTTTGTTTGACATAATGTCCTTTAAGAATTTGGCAAACTTGGGCATTTGAAGGATTGCATCAATGAGTGGTACTTCAACACATATTTCTTTCACCTTCTCCAAGAATTTTCCAAACTCTTCATCCTTCTTTAACATAATAAGTCTTTGAGGAAAAGGGACTGCTATACTTTGATGGTTGAGTGGAAGAGTCTCTTCAACCTTAGTGGTACTCTCCTCATCAACTTGAATCTGATTTAGTGTTGGAGGAGAGAGCTCTTCTTCAGTGTGCATCCCTTTTGGAGCAGTCACTTGGGGATCTCCCAAGGTCCGTCCGCTCCTAAGCTCAATTCTATTGCAGTAGTCCATAGAATTGACATTAGGCTTGCCAGGTAATTGTCCTGGTGTTCTAGAAGATGAGGAAGCTAGTTGGGCAATCTGGCTTTCCAGAATCTTTTGATGTCTGTCAGAATTATCCATTCTCTGAGTAAACTTTAAAATATCTTGTTTCATTTCATTCTGAGTGGATATAATTTCTTCAAACATCTTTTCAATTTTAGACATAGGAAAGGCTTGAGAAGATTATTGCTGAAAATTCTGCTGCCCGAACTGGAAATTAAGTCTTGCCCCCATAGATGGTCCTTGATCTTGATTATTTCTATAGGAAAAATTAGGATGACTTTTCCATCCAGGGTTGTAAGTATTTGAGTATGGATTGTTCTGCCTTTGATTGAAACCCATGATTGCATCACATTGCTCTAATTGATTGATTTGTGCAGTGATAGCTCCTAATGGACATGAGTCATTTGAATGTTCAGAACTTCCACATACTTCACAAGAAGAAATAATGGCATTGACCGTACTTGAGCTAGCTCCCATATTCTCAAACCTTTTTGTAAGAGCATCCAGTTTTACAGCCAATAAAGTCACTGCATCAACATCAAATTTTCCTGATGCTTTTGTTGTTGGGTTCATACAAAAATAGCCACCACTTCTTTCATTAGCTCATTGATGGTGATTTTGTGCTACAGTTTCAATTATCTCCTCGGCTTCATCCAAACTCTTGTTCATAAGTGCCCCTCCATGAATTAAGGGACGCCTTTGTATGATGGTTGATGTCGTTATAAAATGTATGTAGCACTAACCACCTTTCCAAACCATGGTGTGGGCATTGTCTGAGCATACTATTGTATCTATCCCAAGCTTCAAATAAAGATTCAGAATCCGCTTGTTTAAAGCTTGCAATAAGATTCCTCATATGAGCTGTTTTACTTGGAGGATAGAATTTGTCAAGGAATTGTTGCTCACATTGCTCTCATGTGGTGATGTTATTTGGAGCCAAAGAATTCAGCCATTGCTTGGCTCTATCTCTTAAAGAAACCCCAAATAATAGTAGGTGCACTGCCTCTGAAGGAACACCATTCATTTTCATTATGCCGCATATTTCATAGAAGACTTCCAAGTGTTGATTTGGGTCTTCATGCGGTCCTCCACCAAACTGATTTTGCTGCACCATAGATATAATTGCATATTTGATCTCAAATTGTTTACTTCAACTGAAGGCCTTGAAATACTAGATAGAAAACCCCTAGCATAAGGTGCTGTATAATCCTTTAGTGGTCTATTCGCCATGATAGAATGTTCTTGTTCTTCTTGTTATCTTTGTAGAATTTTTCTTCTATGAAATGTTCTGTCTATCTCAGGGTCTAGAGGAAGAAGTTCTCCTGTAAAGTTAGATCTTCGCATACACGAGAACAAGCTAGCGAGATATGTTTACAAAAGAAAAATAAAGAAAGAGACTAAATCAAGAGAAAATAGAGAAAAGTTAGACAAAAATGTTAGAATTAGAAATGCAGAATTAGAATTACAACAAAAAGAATTGACAAGAATGTTATACAAGAAAGGAAAAACTTATGAAAATAGAATTCTAACAATTAGCTACAAATATGCAAATGAAAAGAAAAGTTATGTCTAGTCTAACTCAATTGAAAATCCCTAATGTTATAGCGCAGTCCCCGGCAATGGCGCCAAAAACTTGTCAACCTCCGCAAGTGTACGGATATGTCGTAAGTAATAATAAAAGATATCAAATCCACAGGGACTGGAATAACCACTAAAGATGTCTCAAAGCGAGTTAGCTAAACAACCAATCAATTGCTTTAAAAAATCTAAGTGTAACTAAGAAAGGTAAACAAAGGAATGAAAGAATAAGAAACAAGAATAAGAGCAATGATAAAGTTATGTTCTAGGAGTTTTGGTTTCTTTGTAATGTGTATTCAATGTAATGATCTACCAAATATTATTTCTCAATTGTCCACCATTTGTAGAAGGTTTTCAGTTCCCTCTTGCAATAGACAACCGACCTAGGACTGAAATATATCTAAATGCAATCAACTAGGAATGAACTCTATGCTGTCCTTACACGGGCTTGCCTGTCACGTGCGTCCCTCAGAAAATCAACATAGAAATCACTACTCTTCAACCTCATTAGATATAAAGATTAATGCATACAATCTATCCTACCTTCTTGAAATACCTAATTTCCCCTTCAAGATTACCCCTCAAACGTCCTTACACGGGCATGTTCCTGTCACGAACGTCCCTTGAAAAATCGAATGAGAAGCAATCCATACAAGATCCATAAGATATTCAAACATTCAATCAAGCATGGTAATTAAGCCCTAATCACAACAATCCACACAAGAAAGAATAGATACAAAACAGGGCAAAATCATATAAATAGGTAATTTGGCAAATCCATAAGAGTTTACATCAAATCTCCATTACAAATACTCCCTCCATCCTAGAACAAGAGATCTAATCCATGGAATAAGGAAAGAATCCAAAAGAATAAGAAAAGACAAACATCTTGATCTCAAATCCAAGAAAAATAGGGAAGAAAAAGCTTATCTACGATGAAGAACCATCTTCGGATCCAATCCTCGCTCCCCGGAGTCGAAACATTGATGATCCGCCCTTGAATCGCCGGAAATCCCTCCAAGAAGGTGGAGGAACGCCCAAATCTTGAATTCCCCCAAAAGGGAGAAGATCCCCTTTCAAAACTTGAAGAAACCCTTATATAGAGGTGAGGTTCGGGCGCCACACGGCCCCGAGGCACGGCCGTGTGAGGTTCACACGGCCAGAGTCATTCCCTTCTCTACCAACCTTACACGGTCGTGTGTTGTACACGGTCGTGGCTTGCTTCTGCAAATGCTCCCCTTGCACGGTCGTGTAGATCTACACGGCTTGCACTGGCTCTGCCTCTGGAAACCTGGCACGGTCGTGTGGTGTACACGGCCAGGGCCCTCTTGCTCACTGGAAATCCTGCACAGTCGTGTGATGTACACGGCCAGGGCCTTCTTGGTCTCTGGAAATCTCACATGGTCGTGTGGTGTACACAGTTAGGGCTCCATCTAGCTTCAAATCTTCACACGGCCATGTGAGGTTCACACGGCCATAGCGACTTCCATCTCTGCTTCATCCACACAGCCAAGGAACTCCACACGGCCTGGGCAACCCCCCATGGCAGGGTCGTGTGGCTCACAGGGCTTGTGCCTTTCCTCCTTGTTCAAGTGTCAAAATCTTCTCCAAATTCAACTCCTGTGTACACAAAATGCATAAAAGCATATCTCCGAACAAAAAGAGTAAATATGTTCAAAAGGAAAGTTAGAAGTACGAAAGTGCATAGATAAAGCATATACAAGGTATGTGAATGTGCGTCAAAACATGCTAAACAAGTGTATACAATCTACGCACATCAGTAATGAAGGGAGACACTGATAAGTTGAAATCATGTACAAAAGTTCGTTTGTTTGTGGATTATCCTAAAGGAACGAAAGGTGGTTTATTTTATAGTCCTAAAGATCATAAGGCCATTGTTAGCACCAATGCCTGATTTTTAGAAGAGAATTATGTAATGAACCACAAGCCCATGAGTAAAATTATTCTTGAAAAAATAAGAGAAGACACATCTACCTTAGTACCAACGGTACAAGATGATATACCATAAGAAATTGCAACACGTGTCACAAACGATGCACAATTACAAGCAGTACCACGTCGTAGTGGGAGGGTTGTTCGGCAACCTGATAGATTCATGTTTTTGGGAGAGTCTTCGGACTTGATCCCTGGTAAACATGAACTTAATCCATGCACATATGATGAAGCACTCCAAGATAAAGATGCAGCATCTTGGCAAAGTGTAATGAACTATGAAATAGAATCTATGTATTCTAATCAAGTCTGGGAGCTTGTAGAACCACCAAATGGTGTAAAAGTCATTGGGTATAAATGGGTCTACAAAAGAAAAAGAGAGACAGACGGAAAGGTGGAAACCTTCATAGCAAGGCTTGTTGCAAAAGGTTATACTTAGAAAGAGGGAATCGAATATGAGGAAACCTTTTCGCCGGTAGCCATGCTTAAGTCTATCTAGATCCTTTTATCTATTGCCGCTCATATAGATTATGAGATTTGACAAATGGATGTCAAGACAGCTTTCCTTAATGGAAGTCTTGAAGAAAACATCCATATGAAGCAACCAGAGAGATTCATTGCAAAGGGCAAAGAGCATCTTGTTTGTAAGCTCAATCGGTCTATCTATGGACTAAAGCAAGCTTCGAGATCTTGGAACATCCGATTTAATGAAGTGATCTAGTCTTATGGATTCATTCAGTGTCTGGATGAGTCTTGCGTATACAAGAAGAGTGACAGAAATGTGGTGGTATTTCTTGTACTATACGTAGATGACATTTTGCTCATTGGCAACAATGTCAAAGTGTTGTCAGACGTAAGAGTATGGTTGTCCAAACAGTTTGATATGAAGGACTTGGGAGAATATGGACATATTCTTTGGATCAAAGTAATAAGGGATCGCAAGAAAAGAATATTGTGCTTATCCCAAGCTTCATACATTGATACTATCCTACCTCGTTTTAGCATGCAAAACTCCAAGAAAGGTTTTCTACCTTTTCGGCATGGAGTACCTTTATCTAAAGAGATGTGTCCTAAAACATCAAAGGAGATAGAGGACATAAAAGCAGCTCCTTATGCTTCGGCTATAGGAAGCCTAATATATGCAATGCTATGTACGAGACCGGATATCTATTTTACCGTAAGCATGGTTAGCAGATATCAAAGTAATCCAGGACAGGGACATTGGACTGCCGTAAAGCATATATTAAAGTACCTGAGAAGGACTAGAGATTATACACTGATTTACCAGGCAGATGATTTGCTTCATGTGGGTTACACAGATTCAGATTTCCAATCAGACAGGGACAATAGTAAGTCAACCTCAGGGTATGTGTTTACTTTGGGAGGTGGAGCCATAACATGGAGGAGTGTTAAGCAGAAATGTATTTCGGACTCCACCATGGAAGCTGAGTATGTGGCAGCCTTTGAGGCAGCCAAAGAAGTTGTATGGCTCAGAAATTTTTTTATGGACTTAGATGTGATTCCTAGTTTGCCAAAAATTATCACAATTTATTGTGATAATAGTGGTGCAGTAGCAAACTCGAAGGAACCATGAGCCCATAGGGCTAGTAAACACATTGAGCACAAGTACCACTTGATATGAGACATCGTAAAGCGAGGAGAAGTTGTTGTCGCCAAGATTGCATCAGAAGATAACCTGGCAGATCCTTTCACTAAGGCCCTTCCGTCAAGAACTTTTGATAGACATGTAGAAGGGATGGGAATGAGATGTGTGGCAGCATATAAGATAGCATAGTCTTTTAGTATAAGTGAGAGATTGTTAGGATGTATACTAAAAGTCTAGCTTTTTGTATGAACATTTATTGAATGAATATTTATTTTGTAATAAAAATCACATAGGTCAAATATCTGCATTTAGTTAAATGCAGTTATCCATTTAGTCAAATATCTGCATTTAGTTAAATGCAGTTATCACAATTTAGATAACATGGTGTGTGGTGTCACACAGAAGATCATGTTATTAGTTCCTTATAAATTATAAATAGTAGCTGACAACCAAAATGGATTTGGACAAACCATTGGAATGGTTGTAGTGTAATTTGGTATTAGTTTATCTTAACTATAAAATTATACTAGTACATTATGTGTGTATTGAGCATGACCATTTAAGGTTGTTTCTTTTATACTGACTGCATAAAAGAACATAACCTCTGTTATTATAGATGTGTGTACTCTTAATCCCGATATAATAACAAGCACATATAATTAGTATTTATTTTTTTAATTTATCAATGGGTGAGATTTATTCGTTAAATCAATAGGCCCGATAAGTTGGGAAATAATATTATTTATTTGGTATGTTGTTGATTATAGAAGAAAATTGTGTCCTAGTAATATAGGTTGATGATATCCCCTTGAGGAGCTCATAAGGATTGTCATATAAACCCTGCAGGTGGACCTAGTCCGGCATGTCAATGAAGTTGAGTGATACTACTCTTGGAGCTAGATATTAATTAAGTGAGTTGTTAGTAACTCGTTTAATTAATGGACATTCGATATCTTAAACACAGGGAGATTAATGCCCTCATGATAAGAAGGAGCCCATAATGTAATATGGGATTGGTGCGGTAGTTCAATAATAATTCTTTAGTGGTATGAGTTATTATTGATGAACTTGAGTTGGGTGTTCAAGTCGAATACAGGAAGCTCAAGCTCATTGGGAGACCAAAATCAATCCTCCTCTCGGTCCCTGTTGTAGCATCTATAAAGTCTTGTATCCACAAAGTCCACTTCTTACCCAAGTAATGGGTCGGACACATCCTTGCTTGGTGCAAGGGGGTCGGCCAAGCATTAGCTTGGAGCACAAGTAGTGGCCAGCCAAGCCTTGCTTGGTGCCCAAGCAAGGGGCTGGCCATAGCATGATAGAAAAGGAGATTTTATTTAAAATTAAATTTTGATAAAATCTTTCCTTTTTTGAAGTCATCCACAAAGTTTTAAAAGAAAGTTTTAAATTTTAAAATATTTTATTTTATAGCTATCTACAAAGGATTAAAAGAGAGATTTTAATTTTATTAAAATCTTTCCTTTTTTGTAGTTATCTATAATGTTTAAAAAAGAGATTTTAATTTTGATAAGACTTTCCTTTTTTGTAACCATGATTTAAAAGAGAAGCTTTAATTTTAATCTTTCCTTTTTTGTAGCCTTCTACATTGTTTAAAAGAGAGAGATTAATTTTAAAACTTTCCTTTTGTAGCCATCACAATAGGAAATTTAAAAAGAGAGAGATTTTAATTATTATTAAAATTTTCTTTTTTTCCATGACCAAGGATTATAAAAGGGAGGTAGAGAGTGCCTTACAAGATGTAGAAAAATCTCTCAAAAGCTCCTCTCTTTTCCTTGGTGGGCGACATCCCTCTCTCTATTCTTTCCTTGATTGTTCTCCTAGGGTCGACCACTATTTTTAGCTATTCTTCTTCTCATCTTGCTTGGTGGCCGAAACCTTGCTTGGAGGGGAAGAACATAAGGGTCGGCGGTTTCTTGGAGAAGAAGGAGAAGAGAAGGAAGTTTCCTATTTTGGCATTCTTTGGGTGGCTGAAACTTGTAGGCAAAGAAGAAGGTTTGGGTGGATTTCATCTTGGTAGATCATCGCCCACACGACGTCCAAGAGGAGGAGAGAAATACAGCAGAAAATCAAGAGGTCTTTGTTTACAAAGAAAGGTATAACTAGTTCTTAATTCCGTAGCGAAACTAGTTTTTCTTTGTATGGATCCTGAAATACCAACACAAGAGGCTAGCGATTTCGTGTTTCATTTTTTGTGTTTTGATTTAGTGTTTTGATCTTGTACTTCTATTGAGATCTCTGTAGTTAAACCTAGGGTTACTGTAAGAAGTTTAAATATCTAATTTTTTTGAAAGACTTTGTCTAGGAAGTGGCTGATGATCTCATACCCAAGAAGGTCGAGTGTCTCGCCATGTTTAACCTGGAAGTCAATCCTTGAAATATATATTTAATCAACTTCTGTAACATGGGATGAACTTAGATTAATAATGTTAAATATCATTTGCAATCCAAATTTTAACTACTGAAGAACACATGAGTTGAACTTGAAGTAAAAATGTTAAGTTCCATTTCCAATTCAAGTTTAACTTATGAGGAACACATAGGTTGTTAGGAAAGTTCTGTGCTTGTACAAATTTTTGTACAGGGGAAGTAGAACGGAATTCCGAGTAGCACCCAACAAAAATATCAGAAGCTAGAATAGATTAAGATCAAATATGAGTTTATTTGATCTAAAGAAGAGAGAGTGGAGTTAGTGGTAACCACCTCTCCTATTCTCCCTTAAAGAATTTGGACAGCCACAATCATGATAATACTTGGAGAGTTTGGGAGCCGCAACCTTTTGATCTTCCCTCTAGAGAGTTGAAGAGACATTCATCTTCTTTGGAAGTTATAAGTAGCCATCCTTGGAAAATTTGGATTGCAATCCTCTCCACTTCTCCCTTAAAGTTTTGGCAACCTACTCCTTTCCTTGGAGAATTTTGGCATCCCCTCCCATAGGAAGAAGATAATGATCTTCTTCCCTTTCTTCCATCAAAAGAGACTCATCTTCTTGTCATTTCTTCTCCTCTTCGAGAAGTGTTGTTGCCGCCCATGATCAACTTGAGAGAATTGGTAGTGTGCTACAAGAGAGAAAGTCAATTTTAATATTGCTTCCAAAAATTTGATCGATCTAAGAGGCTACCACCAAACGGATCGTGTCAAGTTTATGATCTAGTGCATATGGATACCGCTAGAGGAGTCACACATGGGATTCTCATTTGTTTGTGATTGTATTCACATTCATCAAGGATTACGAGATATGTTTCATTTCATATGTACTACGAAGTGATCCATGTTTTACGAAATATATATATATATATATATATACTACTATGCTTGGATACTAACAAAGGGGTGATTGAGAAGGCAAAGGGCTTGACAATCTTTATTCGTGCACATCATAAAACATTATCAATGATAAGAAAGTTTACCAAAAAAAAAGGACATAATGAGGCCGGAAGTAACAGATTTGCAACCACTTTTCTAACTGGTACTATGATGAAGAGGGGCCCCACCAGAGATGAGTCAAAGCTGGGAAGCACGGCTGACATGGAGGTCAAAGTTAAAGAAATAAGGACCGCAGATTAGGCGATGTCGATCGAACGAGGTAGCAAGGCCGGATGAACGGGGTGCCCAATTCGTGACAACGAGCATAGTTCTGAACGGATGAACCTGTCCAAGCGGACGGGCATAGTTCCGAATGGATGAACCTGTCTAAACGACCAGTCTTTGAAAGCCAATGACAGAATGATAAGGGCAATAGTAAAATCCTCGGGCCACCAGCTTAGCCAACCGGGTGTCACGACCGAGCGACTACTAGTCGACCTATAGTGGGACCCCTTGCATATCTCATCATACCCTTATGGAGGTTTACGCCACTGACAATAGAACATGTTCAGTAGGTAAATCATACTTTAAAAGCTTCTAACCTATCACATCAGATATGTGCATTCTCGCCTAAGGGTGGATGTCAGAGACACTTTTTGACTTATCTTTTCCTAGGATGCTTTAGAAAATGTGTGCATACTTTGAGATGTGTGCATACACACTATAATGGCACTGTAAAAGGGTTCCCATATACTGACGGAGGTATGCGCAACTTCGTTATTTTACACGCTCTAGCTATAGTTTTCTACTATTCTTCCATTGCCTAGATTACTGACTTGAGCGTCGGAGGGCCAACGTTGGAAACCTCTTCCCAGCCCATCACTAATGTTCTTTGCACTGCAAGATTGCATGGAGTCTTCACCCCATCAACCTTCTAGCCACATCCCCAGCTTGTCGTCTTCCCCGCTTTTGGACAGGATCATATTTAGCGTCGTTTGTGGGAATCCTACCTATAGCCAAAATGTGAAGATGGAGGACGCTGGATGATTCACTATCGTGATGCTAACTTAAGAAGATTTAAAGATGTTAACACAAGCTCGAGCTATGAAGATGTTGGAGCAGTAGCAGACAACAGCCGGCTACCGAGGAAATGACCCCGCAATGTCGATGATAGGCCAGTAAGCTGATCCCAAAGCCCGAGCAAAAAACCCCGTCGCTCGCAAGCCTAACAACAAGTTGACCGGTGCCTTCGAAGAAGTACTGAATGCACCAATCCCATATCACCGGGCATTATTCCGCACGCCGTCAAAGAACCAAGGCCGAGCGAAAAGGACACAAGGGTTCTCTTTAGAGGATATGCCCATTTGGGACTGGAGGAAAGGCAAAACACCCTAGCCCGACAACCCTCCCGAGCAAATCAATAGGTAGTTCTCTCAAGAGATCCTAGACAACCAACTCCGCCTCACTATAGACCACTAACGATCGGAGAGTACACGGGGGTGACAAACCTAGAAGACCATCTCATCAAATTTGATAACATAGCTACACACTATTAGTACACATGATAAAGTAAAGTGCTGAGTATTCCTCACCTCTCTCTGGATCAGTGCAGAAGTGGTTCAAGCGATTACCGATCGGGTCAATATGTAACTTTAAAGACTTCCAAACGGCATTCCTTCAACACTTTGCAAGGAGCTACCACTTTCAAAAGACGAATGTCTACCTGTTCACAGTTAAATAAGGGCCCAAGAAAGTACTATGGGCTTATATTAAGAGGTTTAACCAAGTGGTCATGGAAGCCCCATCAACCACTCCTGAAATCTTGGTAAGTTCTTTTTTCCAAGGACTTACAGATGGCGATGTCTTTCTCTCTCTCATCTGGAAGCCCCCGAGAGACTTTGATCACTTGCTCAGGCGAGCTACCAAATGCATGAACGTCGAGGAGGCCCAGGCAGCTCGGAAGAAGGAAGTGATTCTCGAGCTAGCTGTTGTCCTAGAGTGTCGAGTGGCCCATACACATCAACTGCCCAAGGGGCCCTGAGTGAGAGTGGCACAGCCACAATCAGAGCCCTAAACCCATGCGGTCCAGCATGTAGAAGCCGAATGGACAAAGTTTACTAAGTCTCGGTCGTGGACGCTGCTCTTCTATTCTTATCATCGGTCGGCCATGCACAACACCAGAGATTGCTACCATCTCAAGCCAAAGCAACGCCGACCAACTTCTCCAAGATTTCGCCACTGATCCCCATCTCCCGATCGACACCATCATCGTCGATCAGGAGAATAGCACGAGGAGGGAAGGCCAACGACTGAACAATACCAACAGCAATCCCAGCGAAGAGACTATGAGAGGCCCGCCCGGGCATCCGCCAAGCGGGCACGCCCGTCAGCTCGAGAAGAAGAGAATCTAAGCAACACTGCTCGGGGTGACATAGGCATGATCACAGGAGGACCAACTGACAACGATTATAATCGGGCTTGGAAGTCGCATACTCGGCGATTGAAAATGCATGCTATCGAATGCAGCAAAGAAAAAGCAGAGAAACTAGAGATCAGTTTTGGTCATCGAGACTTGGAGGGAGTAGAAGCCCCTCATGACAACGCCTTGATTATCTGAGTGATAATTGCTAGCTATAATATTCACCCAACTTTTGTAAATACAGGTAGCTCAGTGAATATTATATTCAAAAAGGCATTTATCAACTACAAATTGATCGAAGCGAGCTGCATCCCATAATGACCGAAGCATAGGAAGTGAAGAAATGGTCACAGATGGATTTTTCACTTATGTTGAAGCATTCTTTCCTGATGATATTGATAGCTAAAGTGAGATAGTAAATGTGGAGTTGTTGAAGTATATCAATAAAGCGGGGCATTTGGAAGAGCATTGGCTATGGTGGAATGCAAAAAAAATGATGAAAAATATGATCCGGGCAAGAACTAAGAACTAAGTAATAATTCCTTACTTTATTTTATAATTTTTATTATTTTTTTCTTGATGTTGATTATTGTTATTGTTTGATTTATTTTTATTTAGTTGAATGGTGGCATCTTTTTAGAAATGGTGTATCTAAATTGTAAAAGATAACTAAAAGAATCCATTCTTTAACTATAAATTCTTCCGATTATGAGATAAATTAGAGTACTTTTGAGGGGGTAAGTACTTAATTATTTATTATATACAATGTACTAACTACCAATTACTAAATATCTAAATATGTATTTAATATTAATATTTTTCTTTAATATAGATACATACAAAATATAGTAGACTAAATATCAAAGATTGAACAATTTAGTTTATGTTCAATTCAATACCAAGATCATAGACAAAAAGAGAAGACAAGAAAAAAAAATTGATGTGCTACTTGCTAGTGAAGCAATTATGGCACAAGCATGAATTGTTGATCGTGGAGATAAAGATATTGAGACAAATATTGAAGATATAAGAGAACTTTTAGAAGAATTTATATTGAATGAAGAAGAGGAAGATGCCATAGATTTTGAGTTTGAATCCAATATAGAGGAAGTATTGGAAAAAATATGAAGATAAATTAGAAGAAGAAGAACGGTAAATTAGAGAAAAATCTCCAATGGTAATCAAACTTTGCATGCAATCCCCATGCCTAAAAAACTTTGTTTCCACTCCCTGCATGCAAAGTATTACTTGTTTCAACTCCCTCATGCAAATATTGATACCTAAATTGCCCCTCAGATTTTTTAGGTACAAAAAGTCCAAAATTGAGTACAAAAAATCTGAAAACGAGTATAATTCTTCTTAAAGTCAGTACTTTATATTAAAAATCGAGTATATTTTCTATCAAAATTGTTCCTCTTATTTTTTAGGTATAAAAAGTCTAAAATAAGTATAATTCTTGTTAAATTCAACACTTTACACTATAATCCAGTACTCTATACTAGGATCGAGTATATTTTCTATTGAAATTAACCCATATTTTTTAGGTACAAAAAGTCAAAAATTGAGTACAAAAAGTCTGAAAATGAGTATAATTCTTCTTAAAATCAGTACTTTATATTAAAAATCGAGTATATTTTCTATTAAATTCAGCACATTAAACTAAAACGAGTATATTTTGAGGTGAAAAAAAGAATCGTACTCAATTTAATAGAAAATATACTAGATTCTAATTTAATATACTGAATTTAAGAGGATTTATACTGATTTTTGGACTTTTTGTACCTAAAAATATCATGGGCAATTAGGTAAATATGTTTGACTGGGGAGTGAAAAGGAAGTTTTTCATGGATGGGGACTGCATGTAAAGTTGAGTTTACCAATAGGGAGTGCATGCAAATTTACCCGAAGAAGAAACTATATTAAAAAAATTATGTTTGTTGAACAATTATTCATATTATAATTAATTTTAGATATTATAAAATATTTTATATATTTTTATAATTATTTAAAATATTAAAAAAAAATATTGTTAATCCAATATTTTTATGTAAAAGGTCACATATTGACCCCGGATGCCCCCACAAGGCTGGCCTGTAGTAATATGTAAAGAGATAAATTAAAAAATTAAACAGATGACTATATGAGAAGATATTTTCAATTCATTTCTACAAATCTATCACATAATAACTATCTTAGCTAGCCAAAAGTAAAATTGACTCAATAATTATAGTAAAAAATAATTACATTCATCCAAACGTCTCGGGTAAGAAAATTGACCCAACAATACACTTGGGTAGTTGTATAATTTTATAGGATACTGATGGCCATGGGGGTGGTACGTACTTTTGAAGAAAACAGAAACGCTGCCCAAGAACAATCTTAGACTTTTGTGTGCTGTACGCATGCTGGCGTCGAATCCAATAAAACAGCAAGCAGAAAGCCTGAGCCTCCTTGATTTCTACTTAAACAACGCCCGTGATCCATCAGGTCAGGAGTGTTGTGGCGTGGCCTACTGGCCGGCAACAGGTCGCAGGCATTGTGTAGTATTGAGATAAGTGAATTAATTTATATAGTAATATTATTGAGTAGCAATTGCAAAGGAAAGGATCTTTACGACAAAAAAAATCTGTCAACTGCCATCTTCTTAAGAGAATCACATTTACAGTTCCATACAAATTTTTAGCATACTCAGAAATTGAACTCTGCGAAACTGAGCCAATATCAATTAATCACTAGGTATATGATTGTTAGTGTTGCGAGCATGAAGGAATCGAGTATATATTCTATATAAGGCTCTATCTATATTTTTGTAAATGAACAGCAGTGTTTTGGCAAAAAAAAAACAAAAGATGTTTGCATCTGCCAATTTGTTTCCTAAATGGTTTATGGAACAATCTTCAAGTTAGACGTCAATTGTTCCCTTGAAATGGAGCCATGACCACATATGCTGTCGAAACGAACCACAAAAGAAAAAGACCATCGGGCTGTTTAACTTTCTGGAGGGTTTTCAGATTTGAGTAGATGCTTGAATTGGCAGCGATCAATTCCTACTTCATCGAATGCAAGTATCAGCCGCTGCAAGATTTTTGCGAGTGTTAACTTGAAACCTACTGAACAAGAATGCTCCTGGCTCTTTTCTGTCGGGCATCCATCAGTAGTAAGGGAGCCGATCATGGATCCTGCCATGTAAGCCTCACAAGCTTTAAGAATGTAATATCCGTGTCTGCGGAAGTGATCCTTAACAAAGTCTTCAAAATGCTGCATCAATAACATAAGAGAATAGATTAGAAACTAAATGCACAAGGACTGGCTGTGGAGTAGAGAAATTTAACTCTCCAAAAACAAAAAAAATGGAAGAAATGAGTGATGTGAGAAATTATACGTGCAATATTTATTGTTTTATTACAATTTTATATGTTAACATATACTAATATTATATTATTTGTAGAATTTTAACCAAGCATGCAAAGGTTAGAATCTCCTTCCACAAAGGTATGTGCTCTATATAAAACAGGCTTAAGACTTGTAAAATTTTAAATAATTTATCATTAATGAAAACATTTTATGCATATATATAATAGAGGTTTAATTTATCAAGTATTTGTCAAACATAGAACATTTTAACACTTGGGTCCACTTCAACTATAGTCGGTTTTCATTTTATGATGTAATTAATCATTTCAGCTATACATAAGTTTTTTTGTATTGACCATCAGGTTTTCTCACATCTCATTGGATGTGACCCTAAATCCCTCCCAACGGTAGTATTATATACATTCAGATTTCTGCACATTGCAGAAAATGCTTCAGATCTAACTCGCTTAACATTAGACTAACATCAGTTGGTGGCTGTACATACAAGTTTTCATATTTTATAAGTTATCATTTCATCCTTGGTTTTCAGCTTGTTGGATTTTTTTGTCACCCTTTGTTTGACATCAATACTCACTGTTATCCACATATAAATACTTTAGAAAATGAGATGTTAACATCTAGATCCATATGTTAAATGGCTGCGAATCTGAATTTTAGTAATGCAGGTTCTCAAAACCCAAAAATAACTAGGGTGCAAAGTGATATAATTTGCTGAGTTTCTCTGTTCAATTACGAGTATGTCTGTATGCTCCCATAGTTGACAAAACTAGAATCTTTAATTCTAATTGCCTGAATTCATTTGAATGCACATCAAAATATAGTTGTGAAGGATCAGGCTTTTCCAAAAACAATTGAGAAAAAAAAAATTGTAAGTCTATCTTTTGATTAATAATCAAATAAAATTGACAAGAAAAATTGTTTGGAACTGGAAGGCGTGTAAACAAATTGCATACAAGGAAAAGGAAAAGAAAATTGTCATGTCTCTTGAACTTACCATGGGTGGTCTTCTCAAAAGATACATCATTGATTTCAAGTTCATTAGGTACGTGTTCTCATTGTATGGTATGACATTCTTCTCCCCTTCAACCGTTCCAATCTGCTTTTCATAACCAGCTTCATTAAAGTACGGCTTGTCATTGAGAACCAACCCCTGTAATGAAATTAGGACTTGGAGGATGCTGGAAGATGATGAATCCCAAACTTCATTTCCCTTGCCTGTCCATGTATTTAACAGGCTTAAGCAAACCTTTCCATCCACATATAAATTTGGGTTTATCCGCAAGCCACCAGAATGGTAATATACAGACTGCAATAGAAAGAAGAATTAACAATGGAGGTATAGACTCTGGAGGTTAACACAAATTGAAAGTTGCACGAACATAACCTATCTTTGATTAGTTTAGAGGAAGCATTGAAACAAAGACGTATGGAGTGAATTGAATGTTAGTCATTAAGATAGATAACAATATCACAGTTACCGGTGGAACTTCAGGATATTCTGGAGGGAGATGAAAATCAAAGAAGAAGAGGCCATCATGATATGGTGTTCCACTGGCTCCAACTATCACAGCTCTCATTAGATCTATGTGGTCCTCAAATACTCGAACATAAATAGCATCTGTAAACATAAGTGTAATAATTTCAAGTTGCATGTCTAACTATTATCTCAATATGCTGATTCAGTCATATCCACTTACCAGGTAAGTTCTTTTCGAGAATACTCCATTCTTGCTGAACCTTTTTAACCCACTTCCTTTGACCACTACACTGCATTTTGTCAAATATGATCAAGATAGCAACAAATTTACATATAAAAAATATAGCATCAAAACATGTGATGTATCCAGAAACAAGAATGAAGAATTAGATAGCATCAGATTTCTAGTACAGCAGATACATACAAAATATAACAATGAAATATATTTAAATTTTGCCTCAAAATGAGCATACAACTGATAAAAAATCGATACCTTTTCAGCATCACCAAGATAATGATGGTCGGAAGGATTCTCAGCAACATCAAAGTGCTTGAAATTATATGGGTCATCCATATCATATGATGTTCTACTGCCAATATCTGGTCCTATTGATGCTGGTTGAACCGAAGGGTAATGAATATTTATTTCCACATTCTCAGTTGTTGCCTCTTGATTATTCATTAATTCTGAATTCTGATGTGTGCTTTGAGTAATATTATAGTCAGAAACATCAGAAACTTTATTCTCATCCTCCACATCTACTATGCTTTCAGAAGCAGCAAGATCCATTTCACATTCTGCATTATTTCCTCCAATTTGATCTGAACCCAATGCGTTCAATTGTTTTTTAGCTCGAAAAAATAGCCCAGTAGCAAATTTTGTCACAAAATCAAGAGCAGTAAGAGGTACTGCGAGTGGCCCACTTCGTCCACCGGTAATATCTTCTTGTGATGTTTCAGATCTCTTGCCTTTTTGGATAGTGTTGTCACTATGATCATGTAGATCAGCTTCCTAGCATGGAACAAATAAATATTTCAAACATGAAACAGGAAAAAGAAAAGAATTCACAAGTTAGGGATGAACTTAGGTATAAAAGAAATCAACCTTTTCAATGCCATCAAGTACATCCATCTCATTTTCATCAACTGTTTCCCAACTGGCACCGTCATCACTAACTTCATCATCATCTCCATCAACAACATAAACTTCCTGAGGACCTACCTAAAACACAATATGCTAGAACAAGTTATAATAATAATATTGATATGAAAATTTTCAAAAACTTGTAGATTTGGAATTTATGTTAAACACATTATGGCGTCAAAATTAGACCTAATTCCTTTTCCGAGGAAGAGAAGTACTACTGCAGTAAAGGAAATAAATTAGAGTATAACTTGGGTTCAAGTGAATTTTAATTTGATTTTTTGTTGTTTACTAAATTGTTGTTTATTTGGTGAAGGGGATAATTGAATGCTCAATTATGATTTAGCATTAGTGTGTTTCATGATTTGGTTCTTTATTTCTAAATGTTCATGAGAGTTGAGTCTATTAATAGTCCAAATAATTTTCATGTTTTCAATTAATAAATTTTTGTATTTGTTTTGATGTGAGTGTTTCTCTCTTCAAGAGGTTGGTTCACTACATCGAAGTACCTTTGAGATCGTCCCATCAGCCCAGTTAACTTCAATGTCACCATCTTGGAGACCAATTACAGTTCCAACCCATGATAGACTTCTTACGTTTTCACAAACATCATAATTTTGGACCAGAGTATCTTTGTCAGCACCTTTGTATTCTTTCTTTGAATCAGCGGATATCACTTCTGTATCAAGTTGATTTCCATCTGCCTTGGTAGGAATTTCAAATTTTGTTGAATCATCAGAAGTTGTGGGCAAGCATACAACAACATCACCATAGCAGTAATCATAATCTGGATGAGGATCAAGTTCATAAGCACTAACAATTTCTTCACACATAAACTCTTTTAAATCTTCTGGCCTGCTTACAGGTTTAAGCCATCTTACGCATACAGTTCGCTCCTGAGAATTCACAGTTCTTACTACTCCTGTGCGACAAACTTCAAAAGAACCATCTTCTTCATTTGATGCCTTTTCAACCACATACTGCTCAGGAAAAAATTCATTATCATTTGGTGTAGATATTGGAATTAATGATGTTGATTGCAGCCCATATTCTTTTCTTCCATCTTGCCAAGCCACATCAACCTTTGTAACAGTGTTTATAATGAAAAGTGCACTTTCAAAGTTATCATTTCTTCTTCGAGTTTTCTTCTCTCTCTTAAAAAAGACTTTTCGAAGATTTTTCCGGTATGTTGGCCAGCTTTCATGAACAGCCTCCTTTGAAATGGAAGGACTACTGCATGAGCATTTTTCAGGAAAATCTGTTGATTCAGTTCCATCTACCTGGCCTAATTTAGCTGTTAAATGATCATTCAAGTAATCTTCACTTTGAGACTGGTGGGAATGCCCATGAAATTCTTTGGAAGTGGAACTAACTTCAGAAGATCCATCAATATCTTTTCCAAGCATGCATTGAGAATCAGGGATATCAGAGTTTATGCAATGGCTAGAGTGGACCAGAAAACAGTCATCCGTTGCCTCGAGTTCGGTGCCAGTTGGAGATACTTCATCCAATATGCAAGAGCTCAATTGATTTTCCTCGAAATGAGAAATAGAATCACTCACAGCTTCTTTCATTTTACTGTTTATTCGAATGCTATCAGCAGAAGATGATAATTGCTGGTAAGATGGCAGGAGACACCAATCTGCTAATTGCCAGTTTGTGTGTGCGTAAAAAGACAACAGAGTCAAGTTCTTAGGATTCTGCTCGTCGGCAGGTGCGGAAGTTGAACCAGTACCAACACCGAGATAAGCTGAAGCCATCCAATAGACAACCACTGAGCCTGTTTGAACTTTGATGACTGTGCCTTCAAGAAGGTTAGATCTCCACAAGCCAGAAAGCCATCTAGAAGTTTTGAAAACAGCGGAAGAAACAGCACGAACCCTTTGGCCTGGATAGTATGGACAATCTGCATTGTCAACAACTGGCTTCAGAACAGGATTCAGTCGCAAAGGGTCAGCTTTAACTACTTTGCATACAGATCCATCATCAAACAGAACAGTCACATTATCTAACACCTCATCAACTCTGCCAAGCCAAGGTCCAAGAACAACGAAATCACCAGCGCTGAATTCCCTTATACGTTTTAGATCTCTGGAGTTAACATTTTTTATCACCTCACCATCTGCAGAAAGTAACTCAACTGTGATATTGATGTTAACAACGAGCCCTAATTGTCCTGTTGGATCAATGGCTGAAGTAACAATATCACCATGCAGAAAACTTCTGTCTACTACCACAATATCACTAGTATTTTCTGTTGTTTCAGAACCATCACACCAAGTTATTCTAACTTGTCCATTTGGAAGATAATTGATGTTATCCTCATCATTGTTAGTATTATCATTATCATTGTCGCCTCCACCAATGCCTGCATCAACCTTTTCCTCATCCATTTCACTGTCATCATCATCTGAGATGCTATCCTCTGAGTCTGAATCACCTGCCACTTCTACAACAATTCCAAGAAAATCTTCATGCTTACTTGATTTGATGACATCTTGTCTATAAATAAATGTATCATTAGTCTGGGAAATAGTAAGTTCCTCAATTTTCTTTTGTTTTTCACACTCTGAACTACTCTCAGCATCAGAACAAGATTTTTTTTCCTTATGTTTTGCATCTGATACATTACTCACTTTGATTGAAGTACTAAGCCCATCGTCAATATGATTTTTTTCCATCTAAATTAATAAACCTGCAGAAAGATATCGACAATAGTAGCTCATGAATGATGACATACAAAAATTAACAAAAAAGTTCCTCCTACGTGAATAATTATCATGTGACAAGAAATATCCCCAAATGAAAAGAAACAAGTAGTATCCTATCCATAAAATAGAGTCGTTGCTGCAAGGAACTAAAAATACAGGACGAAATTCACAATGTATAAACAAGATATTGAAGAGGATATTGAAGACTCATCAATCTGTTAGGTCGTCTCACACTTAGTAGCCTAATAAGGTGTGGCAACATAAAGAATACAACTTCCATTGACTTGAGCTTAAAACTTTGTCAGACAAGGAAAAAACTGAGACATAAAAGTTATTTTGACAGATAGAAGGAATAAACCTCTCAAGAAAGCTGTCAAGAATATCAAAAGCAAAATTAATCACAAAGTTGTCTCTGTTAAACGAGCTATAGTTTGGCATATCAAAGGGATAAATCTCTCAATAAATATTTATTTGGTATTCAACTGGGATCATTATGCAGTTTCATCATAGTGCAAAGTGCATACATTTGACTTCATAGATGGAATCAGATTAGTTAATAAGAAAAACAACATGGAAGAAACCACCCATGCCATCTGAAACCTATAACCATTCAGCTTAATCAACTCTTAGGTGGTTAAGTTAGTTAAGCATGGACTTGAATAACCAAAAAAATTAAAGCCAATAGCACTTCCATTTTACCTTTTAAAACATTTTGTTGAATTAAGAAAAAAAATGTCTTTATAATTAAAAGATTAAAACAGAATATCATGATGTAAATATAATAAATACATTACCTAGATACTTTTAAAATCCTGTTACTAATAGGACAATATGAATGGATAAGCAAGCACAAAAACACTATGAAGAGGCCACCCCGCATTAACTACTGAAATTTTCTTCATCCCATCCAATTTTATGTTTTCAATTTTTTCAATTGAAAATTGAAATTCAATAGATCCCTAGAGCGTGAACATAATAATTTTAAGAACTTTAATTCAGAGTATCAGCCATCTGGCTCACATGAAAAAGCAATTCAGTTTTAGAACTTAAGTTATAGTGTTTTTTCTCCGTTTAGACCTCCAGTTTGCCAAAAAGTACATATGCTAAAACAAATAATGCATCTAGAGAATCAACATAGAGCAAAAGTGAACTTCAGCATTCTTAGTGTGCTCCAATAATCAATTCCATGACATTGTCAGGAAACAAAACCATGGTCTGGAAAAGAATTCAACATTCACAAGTACAAGAACAAGAACATGCAAACCTCAGCAATAGCAAAATGTGGAATCCAAAAACCTATATATAGAAGAAATGGGCATAATGTAGCAAAAATACTGATATGCCCACTATTTTCCCATCAACAAAAACATATGCCCTAAAAATCCTGCCACAGTGAAATCAAAATGAAATATTAAAAGTAAAATGATGCCCAACTAAATACCAACTCTAAGTAATGACTTATGAACACAGACAATCCCACAAACATAAGGATCGAAAAAGGAAGACAATGTCTTAGCAAAGAGGTGATTCAGAAAAGGAGACTAATAGCGCAAAAAAGAAATAAAGATAGAGAAATAAATTATATAATAATTCAAGAAAGATGTGTCTGCAATTAAAGGAAACAAATTAGAAAATAATTCAAGATTGACAAGAGAAAATTTAGTTAGTAACAATAAATCAAGATGAAATTCATTTAAATATAAATGACAATATAGTAGAGGATCGAGCCTAATAGCCGACCCCACTTAGTGAGATAAAAGTTTGGTTGTCATTGTTGATTTCTATAGTGTAGTAATTTAGAACCATCACATTTTCTATTTTGGTAAACAATAATAATTGTATTCACAACTATGATCTAGAATGTTTTACTATCTAGATTATTTATTTCCTCATTTGCTTTAGAATTGGCTCTATAAAAGAAGTTCAAGAAGTTCAAGGTCCCTGTGGTTATCATCTTACTATAATAATAATTTTTCCACTTATTTTTCTCTTTGTAAGAGCTTTCCTATGCGTGAGGTTTGTTCACTTGTCCATAGTACTACACCAAGTGGTATTAGAGTTGAAAGTTAGTTCCGTTTGATACTTCTTCCCTCTCTCCTAGTTACTACTCTCACATTGATCCCCTAATCACCATCGTATCCGTTTTACACCACCACTCGCAACAACTTCTCTTACTATGCAAATAGTCGCCAACGTTCCACACCTTTGGCTCGCAATCTATTGTTCAAACCTTCCCTTCCTTTCAATGTTGCGTTAGCTCTCCCTCTAGATCCAAGGGGACCCCCTACTTCCTCAACATAGGTTCGTTTGAATCACAAATGAATCCCTCGAGGCACCACACCACATGTGCAGAACACTAGTCCCCTCACATGATTAACCCATGTGCATCGTCGGTGATCACCAAATCTACAATCAATGCCACCTGCATTGAAACAACCCTTCATCACCAACCTACTCCAATGCTCTTCTCCATGTGTCACCCTCAACCTTCAGCGTCGCTTTTCGATATTGTTCAATGAAAGAAAAAATAATAATTGCAATTACAAAAGACGGTTCTGCCCTCCTCTGCTTCCCATATATGCACAACATCAAACGACACTATGGCACAATGGTTGTATGACACTATTCAAAAATCATAAGGGATGTATGAAGTGACTTTTTACCCCTTGGTTCATTTTTATCTTTGGAGAATACCCCTTGATCCTTTTCTTCTTCTCATTTCTCATCTCTAAAAGTTCTAAGGCATCAAAGTTCATCATAACTCAAAATTTGGAATGCTCTTGTTTTGAATCAAGGGTCATTGTATCTTGAAAAATAATTGATAAATGCCTAAGAGAGATAATATCTTCTTTAAAAAAAAGGGGGTTCAACCCTCACATTACAATTTATTTGAAATAATGTGTTGAGAACCCAAAAGGGTGCCTCAACAACCAATGACTCCGCGTTAGTGATGACCTACCCAAATGGGTGCCTCGACCAAATTTGAAAGGGTGTGTCAACTAATTACATAGCCATGATCCACGTTGCCCATATACCAACAATACCCATTCCGCTGCAGTGATCCACCAACAAAGACAACAAGCTGGCTATAAGAAGAAAAGCTGCACGGACAAGCCAACAACAACACTGTTTTGTCTAAATTTTATCTCCCGTTATTCCTTTCCCTCTTCTAATCCTGTCCCTATCTTGCTACTTGCTACCCCGCAATCCACAAGAAATTAGGCGATTGACTCTACCCAAAACAAACTCAGCTCATACCGAATCCATCAATCTGGTTCCTTATAGGGAGATTAAGAACTGCAGTGACAGAAAGGAGCCACTGAAACTTAAACGGAGCCTAAGGATATTGCATACGTGATCGCACACAATTTCACCAGAGATGCTGTAGTCGGCAATAGATAAGCGCGTAACGGGGAACGGATTCGAAGGAAAGAAAGATGAAACCAACAAACCACAAGCTAACATCAAGACCCAATTGGCAAACAAAGCTTGAGAGCTCTTCGCTATCGCCTTTCTCATCCAGCTCATCGACATTCGGCTTCCAAACCAAGAGAAATAGTTTTAAGGCACAATTTCCGATTGCCGAGCTAACGATCGAGCAGAAAGGTTACACTTTATGCGTTTGGTTTCAGAGATAAACAGTCATCGGATAGTGGTTGTGGAGGTGTAAGAGGAGGATAAGGAGCCAAAAGGGGTAGGGGTTCGCACCTCGATAGCTAGGGCCTGGCGGTGGCGACAGCAGCGGCGATGGATGCGGCGGCGGCGACAGCAGCGGCGATGGATGCGGCGGCGTCGATGGCAGCGATTATGCGTGGGATCGAAGCGGATGCGAGATCCGAAGCTACGCGGCGACGGCGAGAGAGACGGGAGGCGAGATGCTATCGGGGGCCGGAAGGTACGACGAGAGGAGGAGAGCCATGATTAGGGTGACAACATCGCCACCTCTCTCTCTCTCTCTCTCTCTCTCTCTCTCTCCCCTTTTCTGCGAATTTACATTTTTTGTAAATATAAATTTACTTTTTAAATTTTCAAAAACAGAATTCATATATGTATTTTAAATTTAAAAATAATAATTATTGGACAGTTTTATACGTAAATTTTAACTTTACCCAACCCTTTCTGAATTTAATGGTTTATTTTTCAGCCGAGATAAAATATCGTTTTTGGATGTCCGATTCATCCCATAATAATATTATACCCCTTGAGGTGAATAATATTATCTTTACTTTAATAGTTAATTTACATTTAGCTTCCATGGATTTATACAATTGATATTTTCAATGGGCCTTAAGATTAATTTTCAACCGATACAAAGTATCGTATTGAATATCTAACCACAAAAGAATTTTTTTTTTTCAAATCATAAACGGTGTGTTCTATTTTGATATTTATGAAAGCATGCCTCAATATATAATTATTCATTTATGACCAAATCCCTATAAGCTAAAATAAATAATGGATAGCATCGTTTAACTCTTTACCATCTCAAAAATTCATAGAAATTGAAATAGATACAATCGGAGCTCTTTAGATTCATCTGTCGATTTTGACCAAAACACACTGATTGATCTAGAGATGCCTGATTGCATTCATTTTAGTTCTTATGAATTTCTAGGGTTACAAAGAGTTCAAATATATTATCAATTGTTTATTTTGATTTCGCAAAGTGTTAAAATGTAATAAGAAAGAATCGTTAAAATTCTCCACAATTGACCTAATATGGAATCATATAAGGTCCAACGTGAGTCTGATATCATTCCATATCAGGCTCACGTTGGGCTTGATATGATTCCGTATTAGGCTCACGTTGAGCTTGATATGATTCCGTATTAGGTCCACATTAGACCTGATATGATTCTATGACCTAGAGAGCTCCGATTATACCTATTTCAATTTCTATGAATTTCTAGTATTGTAGTTAAACGGTGTTATCCATTATTTATTTTGGCTTCTCAAGGGTTTGGTCAAAATCTACTGATGGAGCTAGAGAACTTCAATTGTATCCATTTCAATTTCTATGGATTTATGGGGTTAAAAGGAGTTCAAATATGTTATCTATTGTTTATTTTAGCTTCGCAGAGGTGTTAAAATATAATAAGAAATAATCATCAAAATTATCTACGATGGGTCTGATATAATTCCATATTAGCCTAACGTGGAGAATTTTAGTGATCCTTTCCTATTATATTTTAACACCCCCCGAGAAGCCACAATAAATAATGGATAACATATTTGAACTCCTTGCAACCCCAAAAATCTACAGGAATTGAAATGGGTGCAATCGGAGCTCTCTAGGTCCATAAGTGGATTTTGACCAAAATCCACTTATGAATCTAGAGAGCTCTAATTGCTCTCATTTCAATTCTTGTAGATTTCTGGGGTTGTAATTCCTGGGTGCAATCGGAGCTCTCTAGGTCCATAAGTGGATTTTGACCAAAATCCACTTATGAATCTAGAGAGCTCTAATTGCTCTCATTTCAATTCTTGTAGATTTCTGGGGTTGTAAAGAGTTAAACGATGTTATTCATTGCTTATTTTGGCTTCTCAAGGGATTGGTCAAAAATCACTGATGAACCTAGAGAGCTCTGATTGCATCCATTTCAATTCCTATGGATTTTTAGGGTTGTAAGGAGTTCAAATATGCTATCTGTTATTTATTTTGCCTTCACAGAGATGTTAAAATGTAATAAGAGAATCACCAAAATTCTCCATAGTGGGCCTAATATGGAATCATATCAGACCCAACGTGGGCCTGATATCATTCCATATCAGACCCGCGTTGGGCCTGATATGATTCCATATAAGGTCCAACGTGGAGAATTTTGATGATTCTTTCTTATTATATTTTAACACCTTCGAGAAGCTAAAATAAATAATGGATAACATATTAATATTTCTTGCAACCCCAGAAATCCATAGGAAATGAAATGAATGCAATTAGAGCTCTCTAAGTTCATTAGTGGATTTTGGTCAAACCCCACTAATAGAACTAGAGAACTCCGATTGCATCCATTTCAATTTCTGTGGATTTCTAGGGTTATAAGGAGTTAAATTGTCACGCCCCGGAGGAGTCCCTATCCAAAGAAATTTCGGCAGCATCTCCCCTGTACGACGGACAATCTGAAACTTTCTACAAACATTATATACCTCAGCCACATGCGGTTGGAATAATAACAATAATAAAACAATCACCACGCAGTTAATATCAATTTCAGCCTCTGGCTGACACAACCACGCGGTTTAATATTAAACAAATAGAACAGTAATACGATGACTCGAAAACAACCCTACTCAACTACACTCGTAAAGCTCAAATCCGATTTTTCCTACTCCACTACATTCATAAAACACAAATCTGACAAACTCACCTCTTCTGCCGTCCAGGCAGGCATGGAGTAAAACATATCCAAATCATACCAAAATCCATCAACGATAAGAATCCATACACGATCCATAAATAAAACATTACAAGACCAAGACATAGTCTGATAGAGAAAACTAAAATGACAACTCGTGATCAGCAGAGAACTAGCACTACGTGCAATGGGGACTAGCGACTGGAACGGCCTCCTGACAGCATCAACCTGAAAATAACAACGGAGGCGGGGGTGAGTCCAACGCTCAGCGGGTAACAACTGATATGCATAATAAAATAAATAACAGACAACACTAATCATGCGTACAGTCTCCTGAATACGAGAAGAATAAATGCAACTGAAACAAAGACAGGAGAAACTGTACTAACCAGGACCAAGGTATAAAGATAACTGGGTCGTCAGACCGAGAGTGTCATAATCCTGTATGCATGTCAATCATATGCATCCATATAAATGCAGCAAGTAAATGCAACAAACACAAGCAATAAGTGCATCATGCATATGATGCCAATGACATGGCCACCCCTGACGCCAGTCAGACATCTCACACACAATGGTGAGTCCCAGTGGGTAGAGTTGTGACAACCGTGCACTCTGACATCACTGCCCCTGATGAGTGACCGAGTGGACGGGATATTGTCGGAGTATACACATACTCCTACCATGAAATAATAAATGGGGGAGCGCAATGCTCTCATCTCCCGGTACACGATGACGGGGAGGACTCTCTGCCGGCTACTACCCTGAGTCACACTACACATGAGCGGACCAACGGAGCCAAACAAAGTTCAACTGCCTGCCAGCTACAACGCTGCTACACTAAACCAACGGAGCCAAATAGAGCGGAACTGTCTGCCGGCTACCACGCTGAGTCACCAGACCAACGGAGCCAAACAACAGAACTGCCACACACCTGTCTGATATACCACTAACCCATAAGTGGTGGTGTGTACAGATACATGTAACTGACGATGTGCTCAACAATAATGGAGCAAACAATCGCACAGCATGCAATCATGCAAGATGATGCATGACACTAAATATGGCAATATCACGAATAGCATAGCATGCTCCATACATAAATATAAAATGTGTACTACAAGATAATGAATCAAATGGAAGGTACACAAACAGATAGGGTATCAAATAAACCCTAGGTTCTGAACATAATGTATCATGTGGTTGGGTCACTACCTAAAGCATGTATGATCAGGTAAATAATAACATGCAGTGCATAACGAGTAAACAAGAAAACATGTAATAGATCATGTAGTGACAAACCAAAACAAATGGAAAACACAATCATGCTATATGTTAAACACATTATTATGCATATCAAAAGACATAAGTCAAAGTACCCGCCTCCAATAGATCGAGCTAATCAACCTCTATGTCGATGTGCTCGTCCTGAATCCAAGTCCTGTAGTAAATCATACAATTTAGCTAAGTTAATTTTTAAACAAATAGCTAAACAAATTCCTAATCCATAGACCATCTAGGGTTAGCTTCCTTATCAATATACACAACCTCAATCTACTCATAATCATCCATCTAAACAATCAAATCAAGACCATGATCTGTAGCATGTATCAAATGCTCTACTGCTTACCTTACTTCTCAGTCGCTTCTGTAAATCCACAGACAAGGAAAATTACTGCTGGAAACAAATCAAGCAAGCCCAAATCAGTAATTTCCCTTCCAAACCATGTTCCCAAACCATAACCATTACCTCTAACTCTCCTTCAGTCGTCTGTGATGGCAACGGACCCGATTCACAACGGAAAGAACGGAATCCAGCAACTTCAGACCGTCCACTGCCAATTGGAAAACAAATTCCAAATCCAACTAAATAGAAAACCTTATAGTAGTATACCTCAATCCATATCACTGTTGACGTTAACAAAAATCCTTACCTAACTTCCTCTTCACTGGTTGGAGGTGATCAATGATCCGATGACAATGCTAGTGCACAGGTGCGCCGGCGGTGGATCGACAGTGGCACAACAGCGGCGCTAGGGCACAGGGGAAGTCGGCGGTGGCGCCGGCACTAGGGTAGAGAAGGCGCAGCTCTGCTCAACGACCGAAGGAAGGGCTCGCGCGTCGCCGGCGCTGTCAGGTGGAGAAGGCGTGGCCGAGACACAACGGCGGCAAATCGGAAGAGGGACCGAGATCTGGTGGCCGGCGGAGGTGAATCAGCCGAGAAGAGAACGGCGTCGGCACTGTCGGGCGGTTGGCGATCGGAGATCGGCGCGGCAGAGAGTGAATGGAGGAAGGTAGCGGCGCGAGAGGGAAGAAGAGGAAGGAAGAAGAACTGCTACGGTTAGGGCACGGCACTCGGGTGAGGGCGTCGGGCGCGCGCGGGGAGAAAAGGAAGCAGAGGAAATAAAGAAAAAAAACAAAATGAAAAGAAAAATAAATTTAAGAAATAAACATTTCCTCGCTTAAATGGGTAGTCTAAACAGGCTTTTCCGGGGCCCCGTTTTATCCCCGTGAACTCGTCCATACGGTCTCCGAAAAATTCCCAAAAAATTCCCAAAAAATTCGGAAAATTCCCTTATTAATACTCGCCTATTTTCGGTATTTTACATTCTCCCCCACTAATAAAAATTTGGTCCCTAAATTTCGTTATCTACCATCAGCAAATACTAACAACAGATATAAAGTATAAATGCTGAACGGTAAATTAAATCACATACCTCAAGTGAAAAGATGGGGATAACGAGCTCGGATCGTATCCTCGAGCTCCCAAGTAGCCTCCTCGTCTGAATGATGCTGTCATCCGACTTTAACCAGCCAGATAGTTTTGTTCCGCAACTGACGCTCTTTCCGGTCGAGAATCCGTACCGGAACCTCCTCATATGTAATGTCAGGCTGAACTGGAACTGGAATATCTGTCAGCACATGTGTCAGGTCAGGTACGTATCTCCTCAGCATCGATACATGGAATACATCGTGAACGCCTGACAGGGACGGTGGTAGTGCCAGTCGGTAATCTACCGCTCCGATCCTCTCCAAGATCTCGAAAGGACCAATATACCGCGGAGCCAGCTTACCTCTGAGGCCAAATCTCTTCACCTCTTTCGTGGGTGAAACTCGCAGAAATACATAGTCGCCAACAGAGAACTCTAGTGGTCTGCGTCTCCGATCAGCGTAACTCTTCTGGCGGTCCTGCGCCTCTGACATCCTCCGTCTGATAGTACGGACCAACTCTACATCCTGCTGAGCTCTATGAGGTCCTAACATCTGGGCCTCTCCAACCTCATCCCAAAGGACGGGTGTCCGACAAGGCCTACCATACAACGCCTCAAACGGTGCCATCTGGATAGCCGAATGAAAGCTGTTGTTGTAAGCAAACTCTACCAACGGTAGATGGTCCTCCCAACTGCCTCCGAAATCCATAACACATGACCTCAGCAGGTCCTCTAAAGTCTGAATGGTCCGCTCTGACTGTCCATCTGTCTGTGGATGGAAAGATGTACTGAAACGGAGCTGTGTGCCCAAGGCCTGCTGCAGACTCTGGCAGAAACGTGACGTAAACCGTGGATCTCTATCCGAAATGATACTCAACGGAACACCATGTAGTCTGATGATCTCTCGGCAATATAGATCTGCCAATTGATCCAGGGAATCAGTCCTCCGGATCGCTAAGAAGTGTGTGGATTTGGTTAATCGATCAACGATTACCCAAATCGCGTCATGACTTCGTCGTGTCCTCGGCAAACCCACCACAAAATCCATGGTAATGTGATCCCACTTCCACTCAGGAATAGGAATCCGCTGAAGTAACCCGGCAGGTCTCTGATGCTCAGCCTTCACCTGCTGACAGACAAGACATCTAGCTACAAAATCCGCGATGTCTTTCTTTATACCGTTCCACCAGTAGAAACGCCTCAAATCCCGATACATGCGGGTCCCGCCTGGATGGATCGTAAATTGAGAACGATGAGCCTCCTGAAGTAACTCCTGTAAAACCGGATGAGACTGAGGTACGCATAATCTACCTCGGAAGTACATAATACCCTCCTCGTCTCTTGTAAACTCGGTCTGCTGTCCGGAAGCTATCTGACTACTAATGAACTGCAAATGCTGATCACCAGCCTGTGCCTCTCGTATCCTCGTCCTGATCGACGACTGAGCAACTATGGTAACCAGAATACCCTGCTCCGTAGATCCCTGCTCCTCAAGGTCTAACTCGGAGAAACCCTGAACCAAGTCTGTAACTAAAACTCGGTGGCAAGCCAAAGTCCCTCTGGACTTCCTACTGAGTGCATCGGCAACCACATTAGCTTTCCCCGGGTGGTAGCTAATGGTACAATCGTAATCCTTCAGAAACTCCATTCATCTCCTCTGTCGGAGATTAAGCTCCTTCTGGGTAAAAATGTATTTGAGACTCTTATGATCCGTGAGAATCTCAAATGTAATACCGTATAGATGATGACGCCAAATCTTCAAAGCATATATAATGGAGGCTAACTCCAGGTCATGAACTGGGTAGTTCTTCTCATGCTCCTTCAGCTGACGAGAAGCATAAGAGACTACTCTGCCGTGCTGCATCAGAACAGCGCCCAAACCCTGAAGAGACGCGTCGGTGTAGAGTACAAATCTGTCCTCTCCAGAAGGTAAAATCAAAACTGGAGCCGACACTAATCTCCGCTTCAGCTCCTGAAAGCTGGTCTCGCAATCCTCGACCACGTGAACTTCACGCCTTTCTTGGTAAGACGTGTCAGCGGCATAGCAATACGTGAGAAACCCTCGACAAAACGTCGGTAATATCCTGCTAGTCCCAGAAAACTGCGGATCTCCTGAACTGACTTCGGCTGCTCCCAACTGGTGACAGCCTCAATCTTCTGAGGATCAACTGAAATACCTCTGCTAGAGACCACATGTCCTAGAAAACCGACTGAGGATAGCCAGAATGCACACTTGCTGAACTTCGCGTACAGCTGATGTCGTCTAAGAGTTTCCAAGACTATGCGAAGATGTTGTGCGTGCTCCTCCTCGGAACGAGAGTAGACCAATATGTCATCAATGAAGACGATAACAAACTGATCCAAATACTCCAAAAAGATGCAGTTCATCAAGTCCATAAACACCGCTGGAGCATTGGTAAGCCCAAATGGCATTACCAAAAACTCATAATGACCGTATCTGGTACGGAAAGCTGTCTTCTGAATATCTGAGTCTCTGACTCTCAGCTGATGATATCCGGATCGCAGATCAATCTTAGAATACACTGATATACCTCTGAGCTGATCAAACAAATCCTCGATCCGTGGCAATGGATATTTATTTCTGACGGTCACTGCATTCAGCTGTCTGTAGTCAATACATAACCTCATAGTGCCGTCCTTTTTCTTGACAAATAATACCGGAGAACCCCATGGAGAAATACTAGGGCGAATAAATCCCCTATCCAAAATCTCCTGGAGTTGAACCTTCAGCTCGTTCAACTCTTTTGGTGTCATACGATAAGGAGCTTTCGATGCCGGTGCGGTCCCCGGAATCAGCTCAATAGCGAACTCCACTTGCCTTCTAGGAGGCAAACCTGACAGCTCCTCTGGAAATACATCTGGGTACTCCCGGACTACAGGAACGTTGGAGAGCTGCGAACTACTGCTGTCCTCAGTACTAATCAAAGATAACAGAAAACCCTGACAGCCATGTGACAGCAGCTTCTGAGCCTGAATCACCGAAATGATCGATATGCCATCATCTCTGATGCCAGTGAAATCCCACGAGGGTTGGTTCGGAGGCCGGAAGGTGACCACCCTCGTCTGGCAATCAACGATAGCATGATATACTGACAGCCAATCCATGCCAAGAATGATATCAAACTCGACCATCTCCAATACTAGAAGATCTACCGTAAGTATCATGTTGCCAAAGTCTAACGGGCAACCTCTGACCTCCTGGGTGACATCTAAAGTATCACCGGACGGTAGGGAGACGGTCAATCGCTGCAGTCTAAAAGTAGGTAATCTACCAATCTCCCGCATAAATGTACGGGATATAAAAGAATGCGAGCTACCATTATCAATCAATATATCAATGGAAAATGCATAAATGGAAATCATACCGCGGAAAACGTATCCGTCGGCTCGCTGCGCATCCTCTCTAGTAATCACATGTATACGACCAGTCTCTGGCGGAGGAGGAGGGGGTAACGCTGCCAGCGGCTGCTGCGGCTGGGCAGAAGCCTGCCACTGAGGCGGTGCTGGATAATGTGCCAGAGAAGACTGAGAGGACGGTGACTGATACTGTGCAGCTGGCTGGGACTGAGTTTGGTACTGGCCTAAAGGCTGAGGCTGCATCTGATACTGCCCCTGCGTCGGATAATAAAGTCCCGGAACAGAACTCTGGGGTGCTATGGAAGCACTGGAGTACTCCTGTCCAAGCATGCCAAATGCCGCTGCTGCAGGTGAAGCACTCCTCTGCTGGCCATGCGAAGGTTGGGCTCTTCGCCCTCCTCGATAAGTTCCGGACTGACTGGATTGTCCTCCATGATCAGACCCTCCGGAAGTCATATGCTGAGTCTTCTACGGACAATCTCGGCTCTGGTGCCCAGGCAGTTTGCAATGAAAGCAAACTGACTGTCCCAGAGAGCAGGCTGAGGTGATATGATCTCTGGACCCACATCTGAAACAGCGAATGTCGCTGGCGGGTTGTTTCCGGTTCTGCTGGGGAGACCGGAAACGTCCTGAAGAAGACTACCCTTATTTCTGAGGCTTACGTGATACCCCAGATGTACCCTGATCTGACCGACTACGCCTGCTCTGTTGTGGTGTAGTCTGAGGCTGCTGGATCTGCCCAGATGTCTGACCCGGCTGTTTCCTTTTTCTGTCTGGAAACGCTCTCTACTGCGCTGACTCAATCAATAGGGCTCTGTCTAAAGTCTCCAGATAGGATGTGGCACCAAGACCGGCAAGTCTTACTTGCAAATGTCCATCCAACCCCTGAATGAACTGCTGCATACGCGAACTGTCCTCAGCAACAAGCTCTGGACAAAATCTGGTCAATCTGTCAAACTCTGCATTATACTCAGTCACTGTCCGATTATTCTGTCGCAGACTCAGGAAATCCTGCCGGCGAGCCATCTGATAAGCTCGTGGAAAGAAACGGCTCTCAAAAGCCTTTCTAAATCTGGCCCAAGTGATGTTCTGCTCACTGATGATGGAACGCTGGGAAAGCCACCAAGTGTCGGCTGCGTCCCGTAAGTGAAAAGCAGCCAACTCTGCTTTCTCCCACTCGGAGCAAGCCATATAGAAGAAGGTCCGCTCCATAGTCTCAATCCAAGACAGTGCCACACTCGGATCACGGTCTCCTCGGAAGAGTGTGAATCGACTCTTCATCGACTCTGCCAACACTGGAATCCTGGCTCGTGCCGCGACAAAGTCAGAGAAGTGTGTCAGAACGGCTGCGGGAACTAGCGGAAACACTGGAGCTGATGCTACAGGGGGTACTGCTGAATAAACTGGAGTAGGAGCTCCCAGTGCTGCTGTATAAACTGGAGCATAAGCCGTCGGTGGTACTGTCGGGTGAACATAGGTGGCCGCAGCTGGATGTACGGTAGGCAATGGTACCGGATGTGGAGCAGCCGGTATCCCTAATGCAGGTGCTGCTGGGTACACCGTATGTACTGGGAGCACAGGTGCCGCTGGTGTCGGGTACACTGTAGGCCCAGGTGGCGGTGGTGCCGAGTACGCCATAGGCTGGGCTGGAGCTGGTGTCGGGTATGCCAATGGTACCCCTGGTGGTACCGGAAATACAGTAGGAGTGGATACTATCAGTGCAGCTGAGGTAGGTACCTCTAAGGGAGCCATCGGGGTCTGAGAGCCTGACGCGCCCGCAGCATGCTGAGTCTGTCCCTGGCTGACAGGCTCATCAATAGAAGGTACATGGTCGTCCAGCACCACGTCTCGCAGCAATACGCGTAGATCGCCTCATATCTGTTAAATTATATTACAGATATTACTACCAGTATAACTAATTACCAAAATAACATCATACCTAATTGCTGTCTGGAGATGTTCCGTCGTTGTCCAGTCCCCAAATTGACCTCAGAATTCCGTACAAGAAAATCACCGGAAATCCATATTAATCCGAAACGAAAGTCCAAAACATATATGTAATGGAAAATCCGTGCAACCAAAATAACTACCCAATTTGACTCACAAACTTGGGCTAGCACAATATATCCAGAATACTAAAAGCAGGTATCACACCCTGCTCTGATACCAATAAATTGGTATTAGATAAATCTCGAAAATCCAACACACGAAAACCCAACAAGTATCGTCAAACTTTGGAGCTCTGATACCATATAAATTAGTATCAGGTTATCCCAAATATCCAAAATACGAAAACAACGATCGTAAAACCTGGCTCTGATACCACTAAATTGTCACGCCCCGGAGGAGTCCCTGTCCGAAGAAATTTCGGCAGCATCTCCCTTGTACGACGGACAATCTGAAACTTTCTACAAACACTATATACCTCAGCCACATGCGGCTGGAATAATAACAATAATAAAACAATCACCACGCAGTTAATATCAATTTCGTCCTCTGGCTGACACAACCACGCAGTTTAATATTAAACAAATAGAACAGTAATACGATGACTCGAAAACAACCCTACTCAACTACACTCGTAAAGCTCAAATCCGATTTTTCCTACTCCACTACACTCATAAAACACAAATCCGACAAACTCACCTCTTCTGCCGTCCAGGCAGACATGGAGTAAAACATATCCAAATCATACCAAAATCCATCAACGATAAGAATCCATACACGATCCATAAATAAAACATTACAAGACCAAGACATAGTCTGATAGAGAAAACTAAAATGACAACTCGTGATCAGCAGAGAACTAGCACTACGTGCAATGGGGACTAGCGACTGGAACAACCTCCTGACAGCATCAACCTGAAAATAACAACGGAGGCGGGGGTGAGTCCAACGCTCAGCAGGTAACAACTGATATGCATAATAAAGTAAATAACAGACAACACTAATCATGCGTACAGTCTCCTGAATACGAGAAGAATAAATACAACTGAAACAAAGACAGGAGAAACTGTACTAACCAGGACCAAGGTATAAAGATAACTAGGTCGTCAGACCGAGAGTGTCATAATCCTGTATGCATGTCAATCATATGCATCCATATAAATGCAACAAGTAAATGCAGTAAACACAAGCAATAAGTGCATCATGCATATGATGCCAATGACATGGTCACCCCTGACGCCAGTCAGCCATCTCACACACAATGGTGAGTCCGAGTGGGTAGAGCTGTGACAACCGTGCACTCTGACATCACTGCCCCTGATGAGTGACTGAGTGGACGGGATGCTGTCGGAGTATACACATACTCCTACCCCGAAATAATAAATGGGGGAGCGCAATGCTCTCATCTCCCGGTACACGATGACGGGGAGGACTCTCTGCCGGCTACTACGCTGAGTCCAGAGCCAAACAAAGTCCAACTGCCTGCCAGCTACAACGCTGCTACACTAAACCAACGGAGCCAAACAGAGCGGAATTGTCTGCCAGCTACCACGCTGAGTCACCAAACCAACGAAGCCAAACAGCAGAACTGCCACACACCTGTCTGATATATCACTAACTCATGAGTGGTGGTGTGTACAGATACATGTAACTGGCGATGTGCTCAACAATAATGGAGCAGACAATCGCACAGCATGCAATCATGTAAGATGATGCATAACACTAAACATGGCAATATCACGAATAGCATAGCATGCTCCATACATAAATATAAAATGTGTACTACAAGATAATGAATCAAATGGAAGGTACACAAATAGATAGGGTATCAAATAAACCCTAGGTCCTGAACATAATGTATCATGTGGTTGGGTCACTACCTAAAGCATGTATGATCAGGTAAATAATAACATGCATTGCATAACGAGTAAACAAGCAAACATGTAATAGATCATGTAGTGACCAACCGAAACAAATGGAAAACACAATCATGCTATATGTTAAACACATTATTTTGCATATCAAAAGATATAAGTCAAAGTACCCGCCTCCAATAGATCGAGCTAATCAACCTCTATGTCGATGTGCTCGTCCTGAATCCAAGTCCTGTAGTAAATTGTACAGTTTAGCTAAGTTAATTTTTAAACAAATAGCTAAAAAAATTCCTAATCCATAGACCATCTAGGGTTAGCTTCCTTATCAATATACACAACCTCAATCTACTCATAATCATCCATCTAAACAATCGAATCAAGACCATGATCTGTAGCATGTATCAAATGCTCTACTGCTTACCTTACTTCTCAGTCGCTTCTGTAAATCCACAGACAAGGAAAATTGCTGCTGGAAACAAATCAAGCAAGCCCAAATCAGTAATTTCCCTTCCAAACCATGTTCCCAAACCATAACCATTACCTCTAACTCTCCTTCAGTCGTCTGTGATGGCAACGGACCCGATTCACAACGGAAAGAACGGAATCCAGCAACTTCAGACCGTCCACTGCCAATTGGAAAACAAATTCCAAATCCAACTAAATAGAAAACCTTATAGTAGTATACCTCAATCCATATCACTGTTGACATTAACAAAAATCCTTACCTAACTTCCTCTTCACTGGTCGGAGGTGATCAATGATCCGATGACAATGCTAGTGCACAGGTGCGCCAGCGGTGGATCGACAGTGGCACGACAGCGGCGCTAGGGCACAGGGGAAGTCGGCAGTGGCGCCGGCACTAGGGCAGAGAAGGCGCAGCTCTGCTCAACGACCGAAGGAAGGGCTCGCGCGTCGTCGGCGCTGTCAGGTGGAGAAGGCGTGGCCGAGACACAACGGCGGCAAATCGGAAGAGGGACCGAGATCTGGTGGCCGGCGGAGGTGAATCGGCCGAGAAGAGAACGACGTCGGCACTGTCGGGCGGTTGGCGATCGGAGATCGGCGCGACGGAGAGTGAATGGAGGAAGGCAGCGGCGCGAGAGGGAAGAAGAAGAAGGAAGAAGAACTGCTGCGGTTAGGGCACGACACGCGGGTGAGGGCGTCGGGCGCGCGCGGGGAGAAAAGGAAGCAGAGGAAATAAAGAAAAAAAAATGAAAAGAAAAATAAATTTAAGAAATAAACATTTCCTCGCTTAAATGGGTAGTCTAAACAGGCTTTTCCGGGGCCTCGTTTTATCCCCGTGAACTCGTCCATACGGTCTCCGAAAAATTCCCAAAAATTTCAGAAAATTCCCTTATTAATACTCGCCTATTTCCGGTATTTTACATAAATGGTGCTATTCATTGTTTATTTTGGCTTCTCAAGGATTTGGTCAAAACTCACTGATGGACCTAAAGAACTCCGATTGTATTCATTTCAGTGCCTATGGATTTCTAGGATTGCAAGAAGTTCAAATACGCTATCTATTGTTTATTTTGGCTTCGTAGAGGTGTTATAATGTAATAAGATAAAATCGTCAAAATTCTCCACGGTGGGCCTAATATGGAATCATATCAGGCCTAACATGGGCCTGATATCATTCTATATCAGACCCATGTTTAGCTCGATATGATTCCATATCAAGCCCAACGTTGAGAAGTCAAAACTTACTAATAGACCTACAAAGATTCGATTGTAACTATTTCAGTTCCTGTAGATTTATAGGGTTATAAGGAGTTAAATGGTACTATCCATTGCTTATTTTGACTTTTTAGGGGTATTAAAATATTTTTAGAAGAATCCGCTAAAGAATCGACTTCTTAGGAGGCCTTTTAAATTCGCGTTATCATATATGCACGCATAGGAAAAGCATTATAAAGAGATAAGAGAAAATAAATGAAAGGAAAGAAAAAAGATATTGCAAAATATATATATATATATAATAGAAAAGTAAAACAATCAAATTTATTAGGAGAGTAGAATGGGAAAAACATGGTAAAAAAATACATCTTTTAATCAATAATAAAATAATATACATCTTTTGATTAATTTAAAAATCTAAATATACCTTTTGATAAATTATCATTAAATTATTATTCTTACGAATTGAATAGTTTTGTTTTCAATTAATACATAAGAAAGTTTATTCTTTAATTTTTTTAATATTCAACCTTTTATATGCAGTATATTTGTAATATAAATACTTCCGGGCTATGATTGTCACTTAAATATTTATAATTTATTATTTTTTTATATTTCTAATATAAGGTATCTCAAAGTGAATGATTTCTTCCAAAGTGTTTATTTTATCCAAATTAAATTTTAAAATGAAAAATGCCTCCACATTGAAAATTTTATAACGAACTTATCCAAATTTTTCATAGCCCACATAAAAATAAGGGCGCCCTAAAAATAACAATATCAAGACTACATATCTTTTAAAAAAACAGCTTCTTAAATTTAGCATTGTCAATTACAAACTTCTTATGCATCTTAAATGTCAAACAACTTTAGGTCATAAGAACTAAAATCAATTTTTGCAAACAACTTTACCTACAACAGAAATTGGCATATATATATATATATATATATATATATATATATATATATATATATAATCTGATTGACATAATCGAAAAAAAAAAAACTCATGTTACATTAGTCGTGCGTGTAACAAATATATACATCCACTATGGGTACCTCTCACATGGGAGGCGTCTCCGACCATTGGAGGTGTCTCTTACATGTGAGAGGCGCCCACGACATGCACCCATGTTATGCTGGGCGGCACGCGTGGGAGCCTCTCATGCGTAGAGACCCCCGTACGTGTCGCCCAACATAACAAATAGATATACGAAATTAATATGTTGTCTGACGCCTACTGCGCGACCATAAGTAAAATCCGATGTGTGCTATCTGACGTAATTAAAATCTAATTTTATTTTAAGCACGGTGTTAAATGGCTAGAATCTTGTCATCTAGAATGCACTTTTTAGTAATTTTTAGGGTCATTATTAAGGGTATGCAAATAATATCATATTTTATAAGTCAATTATATCCTTTTCCACTTATTTTAATATTTAATTTTTAAAAATTATTTCTCTATATTAATGATTAATTACATTTCCAAGATGACATGTATTTCTAAAAGACATGCATTGATTAAATCCTTTATGAATACATAATTTAATCTGAACCCTTATATCTTCATTTTCGATTGTAAAGATTTCTCAAGAATCTGAATCGTGTTCTTTTCTGTTTCACGTGCTCTACTCTTATCTCTTAGAAAAATGGTTGTACAAAGACAATGGATTGAAGATGAAGAGTCTCAATTGCACTTCTATATGGTTTGTAATTGCAAACCAAAAGATATGGGAGACCATATTGTGATTAAGAAACTCATCTTGAGTGCAACGATTCTAAAAAGTCCATTCTCTTAATAGTCTGATCTTCAATGTTCTGTCGTGTTAGATTTATTGCAGTTTGAGAGTTTGATAGGGCCGCCTCCATCGTTTCCTTACCCTTGCCCTTATTTTTGATCTGAGTCAATCCAGAATTTGTACTTACAATTTTTTTCTCATAAATAACAATTCCAGGTACTGATTGGATAAGATCTATTTGATTGTTCATTTTGAGTCAAATATTAACTTTGGACTTTTAGTCAGATTGATATATGTCTTATAAGCTCAATTTCGAAATAAATAATCTAGGCTGGATGATAGCATAAAACATATTTTTATTCAGTGTAAAAAATAGAACAACAACACAATGTAAACTCAAAATCAAATCACTGCGCATAAGAGCTATCGGAAACCACAATCATAGAGATAGGTTTACGAGTAGTTTCTTCTTTCATACATTCTAAAAACATCGCATACGTCTTCAGCAGAGGAAATTCCTCCAGCAACATGTCCTTGACGTATTCCTCTATAGCTTCTTTGCAACTCCTAATTAGAAACTCCTTCATCTTGCCTTTCAGATCTTTCATTTCCTCCGTCAGCTTCTTTTGTTCCTCCCTGAGATTAAGATACAACACCTCTATGCACTTAGGCGATGGAGGAATGGACTACTCACTGCTTCAAATTTTCTTGATCGATGTTCTTTGTGGCATTATCGTATAGGCAAATGGCATGATAGTGATTTGGTTTAGTTCGGTTAAATAGGATTAATATCTAATCGTTATTTTGCAATTAAGATGATGTTTTGTATTCTCTAGTCAATACATACTTTGCCCCCAAGGCGTAGCACAGACGGTGGGCGCATGGTATCTCTGGCGTAATGGTCAGTAGTCGATTCTCAGGAACTTACGACCTGGGGTTTGCCCCGCCATGCACCTATGACCTGTGTACCTGCATGAACCTCCCTCCATATCCGTGGGGTGGGCATTAGGGGGGCCGCTAAGGTAGCGGATCTACCTTTTTTTAGTCAATACATACTTCCCAAAAATATATTAGAATAGAACACTAGTTATTGATATTAATTATGTATACCACATAATTGAAAGATTAAATTTTTAATTTAATTTAAAAAATAAATAAAATGCATAACATATCAAACATAAAAAATTAAATAAATTAAAACATAGCACCGATATATATATATATATATATATATATATATATATATATATATATATATATAGAGAGAGAGAGAGAGAGAGAGAGAGAGAGAGAGAGAAAATACAAAAATGAAATTAATTAACATATCTCATGAGATGGTGTCAATTATTACTAGGATCAGTGCAATTTCTATGATGTATGACAAATAGTTACTGAGTAGGTCTTTCGTCTTGTGAGATGGTGTCATGGATCGATTATTACTAGGGGCATTGTAATTTCTATGATGAATGGTTACCGAGTAGATCTATCATCTTGTAAGATAGCATCATAGATCGATTATTACTAGGGACATTGTAATTTCTATGATGTATGATGAATGATTACTGAGTAAGTCTCTCATCTCATGAGATAGTATCACGGATCAATTATTACTAGGGATATTATAATTTCTATGATGTATGATGAATATTTACCAAGTAAGTCTCTTATCTTATGCGATGATATCACATATTGATTATTACTAGGGACATTATAATTTCTATGATGTATAGTACATGATTACCGAGTAGGTCTCTCATCTCGTGACAGTGTCGACTCAATGCATAGATCATTAAGGCTTATGCCTTGGGCCCCAATAAAATTGGGGCCCCTAATTTATATATATATATATATATTCATCCTTAAGTGTAGATCAATTTTAAAAAATATCAATTTTAAATTATTCTAATTTTGTTTATTATTGATTTTTTAATAGTATATATTATTTTTTAAAATTTAATTGATTATTTTCTTCTGCTCTGTAAAAAATATACACCCTAATAAGGATAGATAATCTGGTACCTTTTTTTTTCTTCATCAATGTTCTCGTGTCTTTTTTCACTTTCACTAGATGATCCCGTACTTTTCTTCTCCCTCGTCAATAATACTTTCAAACGATGTCATTTTTCTCCTCATTGATGATCTGTATTTTGGGTTCTTTCTTTCTCTTTTAGATAAAAACAAAAAATAAGAATTTTTATTCATTCAATTCAATACAAAACATATATTAGTTTTTTTTAAAACATCAAATTGATTCCGAATATTAAAAACATATAAGATGAATTTGTTATTAAATTTAAAACCAAAACTAAAAAAATCAATTGAAAATTTAAATGAAAACCAATTAAATTTTCATAAGAAGATAATACTTCAGAAATAAGAAATCTAAATTAAAATCAATACTTGATATTAAAAAAATCATAAATAGATAACTTATAGAATACTACTAATAATATTTATTAAAATAATATCATCATAAACAAAAATATTTCAAAATTAAAATCAATAAAGCAATAGTATCACATTAAAAATTAAATAATTTAACAATTTTATCAATTAAAAAAATTATGAATGTTAAATATAAAATTTCAATTAATATTTTTTCATCTAAAAAAATAAAAATAAATTAAATAAATAAGTTTAATACAAAATAAGTTTAATATAAAATAAATTAATATTTTTTATAAGAAATATTAAAAATTTGCTTAGGGCCTCGAAAGAGGTTGTGACAGCCTTGTCTCGTGTGATGGTGTCACGAATCGATTATTACTAGGAACATTAATATTGTAATTTTTATGATAAATGGTTACCAAGTAGATCTCTCATCTAGTGGGATGGTGTCACGGATCGATTATTACTAGGGACATTGTAATTTCTATGATGAATGATTACTGAGTAGGTCTCTCGTATAGTGGGATGGTGTCACGGATTGATTATTACTAGGGACATTGTAATTTCTATGATAAATGGTTTCCGAGTAGGTCTCTCATCTTTTGAGATTGAGTCACGAATTGATTATTACTAAGGACATTATAATTTTTATAATGTATGATGTGTAATCAATGGTTACTGAGTAAATCTGTTGTCTCGTGAGATGATATCACAGATCAATTATTATTATTATTATTATTATCTTAAAATTATCATATTAGAATAATTTTTTAAAAAAATTAATACTAATTAAAAAACAAAATGATTTATTTTTAGTTTTTCATATATATATATATTTATGTATTATATGTATTATAATATAATATAATGATTTTTAAGTCGCTCGCTTTAAAGTACTTCTCCACTTATTATTATTATTATTATTATTATTATTAGGGTATATCAACCGTCTCCTTCTCTGATTAGACAGCCCTTATATTTTTATTTTTGATAGTAAAGATCTCTTAAGAATATGAATCGTATTCTTTTCTGTTTCATGTGCTCTATTTTTATCTCTCAGAAAAATGGCTACACAAAGATAAGGAATCGAAGATGAAGAATCTCAATTGCTCTTCTACATGGTTTGCAATGGCAAACCAAAAGATATGGGAGACCAAGTTGTGGTTAAGAAACTCATCTTGAATATAGCAAAGTCGATTTCAGAGTTTTTCAACAAGACTATAACAGCTGATGATACTACGCTGAGGCTTGAAAAGTATCAGGATACTTTCGACATGTTCAAGTGGTTCTTGTCATGCAAGGGAGTCACCCATTTGTTACATGAAAATGTAATTCTCGTTAGTCAATTACAAATAATCACAATTAATTCTAGCTGGGTAATCTATTCTCTTTAAAAAAATTTCAAGCCGTCATTTTTTACTCCTATCACAAATAATCATTGCATATTTATCTTCTCCACTAACCTTGAGAGCTGCTCTTTTCGCAACGCTAAAGCCTTTGAGTTTGGCATGTTCTTGATAAGCTGGGAACATACTATCAATACTATCAAATATCATAATAAGCGAAGGTCTGACTTCAATATTTAAATTATTCGAGAATCCTTCCACAATCTGGGTACTGTCGACTTCGTTTGAGTTGGATTGGTGTTCATGCTCTAAATTTTTCTCGAACAAACTTTCGTCATCAAAACCAAGAATTTCTACCATCAAAGAATCCCTATTTCTGAAGTTTTCGATCTCCATAATTTTTATAGAGAAGAAGAAGAAGAATAGAATTGATATTGTGATTTTCAATTTTAACATCAATTTTATTTCTGAACTAATTAAAATCATCATTGAAAAGAGTTGTATAATTAAGAACTAATTAATTATTTTTTATGGATAAATGTTATTAACAGTTCTCAATAAATTTTCTAACTAGTTTCAAGTTCCCAATAAATTTTCCAGCTAGTTTTAAGTTCTAAAAAAGGTGAGAATAATTAATAATTTAATTAAGGGCTAATTAGTAATTTGTTATATATAAATATTATTAATTATATATAATTAATTTTTCTAGTTGGCCAGATTTTGATCATATAGATTTACCTTTTTTATCCCTCTCAGCTGCATGCAATCACTTTTTTCTCTTTTCTCTTAAATTTATTGGTGCAATCATGCCCTAAAAGTTTCAATTTGTTGATAATTATTCAAGTTTAGGTTAATACATTGGACCTAACATGTGTTGCGAGTTTGCAGGAAAAGCTCTTGCAGGTCGAAGATCAAATTCTTGGCAAGAGAAGCTCTTGCAAATCAAAAAACCAGATGTAAGGTAGGAGAAGTCCAAGGAGGTCGAAGACCAGATTCTTGGCATAAAGACCCGAAGATGAGAAAGCTCCAAGCATAAAGTCCAGGAAACAGGGTGTTCATCTATAAAGTGAATTGGCATGAGATACTTGAAATGATTTGGGTTTAACTATAAATTGAATTGTTAGATGAAATGTGTATTAATCAATTGACTGATCAATTGAGAAGGTAGCAATCGATCGGTTAATTGATTGACAAGCACTTTTACAAAAATAGAGCGCTCCTGGATTGATCAACCCTAATCAATCAGTCGATTGATTGACCAGACTTTTACGCGAAAGTACAGAGCGCTCCTGGATCGATAAACTGATCAATTGGGGGTAACCAATCAATCAGTAGATCGATTAACCAGACTTTTATGTGAAGGCATAGTGTGCTCCTCAATTGTGATGTCTTCTTCACGAAAAGAAATAGAAGCTCAAATCAATTAGAGGATCAATTGATGAGTTCAATCGATTAAGATCTTGGCCCAATCAATTGAGATTCAAATAAAATAGTCTGCACTGTTAATCTGGAGTTGGTGTCACTCAATGAATAATTTGGAATTGATTGGAAATTTACCCTAATCGATTCACGGTGACATCTTCATGAGAAACGATTATATTTCGAAGATACTTAAAAGAGTTTTTGAGCGAAAAACAAAAGGAACTCTTGCAAAACACTGTTCTGTTGCTCTCAAGTGCTCAAGATCTCTCAAGTGCTCAATATCACTCAGGCTCTCCTCCTTGCTAGATTTTCAAGCTACTCAAAAAAGAAGCAACTATTTCAAAGTTTGTAATCTTCTCTTCTTCTTCCTTGGTGTTGTTGTGAACTATTCTTTTAAGAGAGAGAGCTGCAAATCTTGTAAGGTTTCTTCACCTTCGGCGTAATTTCGAGAATGAGAAGTTCCATAGTGGAAGGGTGACTGTGATGTGGATCCTTCGACTAGTTACCTCCTCAAAGAGGTGGATACCAAGTAAATACAAGGAGTTAGAATTACCTTCAAGTTTTCGCTGCACAAAACCAAGAAGATCAAGACAATAAAGTGAGTCATTCACCCCTAATGGATCGAAAAGAAGCGATAGATAGAGGGGGTTGAATATCACTCATTAAAACTTTTTATTTTATTGAAAGAAACAGATTAAAGTAAAGCAGTAGAAAAAGAATGAGAAATAAAGATGACTCAGGTGGTTACTTGATTTGGAGTATGACTCCTACTCTAAGACCCACGATCGTTGATCGCACCGTTGGACAATTCACTATAACTCTTCTTTCCGAAATATTTAGAAAAAAAGTAATTTGTACAAATAAAAAGTATGAGATAGTAACAGCCTACTATCTTATTTGAAATTAAGTATAGTGTAAGTTAAATAAAGGTATACTGAAAAGAATAGCAATGAAGATTGTCAACACTTTATCGGAGCAGTAACTTGCTTGAAGATGAGTAGCAGAGAAGCATGAACAAGAGCTTTAGCACAGAGTGAATTGGAATTCGATTGATCTCTACCTCGAACCTTAAGCTCCCTTTTTATAAGCCTTGTTTGATCGACCGAAAAGTCATTTGGTCAACTGATCTTTTCGGTTGACCGATCTCCCTATCGGTTGATTGAACATGCGTCATTTTTTCTTCATTGAGATTCGATCTTTGCGTAATTAAGAGCATTAATTGTTCGATCGACCAATCACCTTATTCGGTCTACCGAACAGAGCACTTTCCTTGTTCGCTGAGATTTTAAATTAATTCACCATTAATACTTTTATTATTCGGTTTACCGATCCCTGAGTTTGATCGACTGATTATCCTAGCTTCTATTTTTTGCTTTGGCTCGATATGATAACTGCTCCATGTCAACCTAGTTCGATCAACCAATCCATGGGTTCGATCGATCGATCAGGCTGGTTCCTGTAAAACAGTGTTAAATAAAATATTCCTATAAAATAAAGTTATAATAGTAATATAAGATGCATGAGTAGTAAATGACAGTAGAATTGTCTTGATCTCAACTTGAAAATCTTCCTGGTTTCTTCCGTTGTATCAGCGACGTAAGAATAGTTCCTTTCCAGAATACAACTTCATTGTCGCTCCTCTCCAGTTGCTTACCTCAACCTACTTGTCAAATATTAGTCCTCCAGACTTGTTTGGACTTTGCTGTTTAGTATCGGATCGGCTCACCAAGACTTTCTCTCGATGTTCGGTCCTCCAGACCTATTGACTTTATTTGCAAGTGTCAAGTCCTCTCGACCCATTGGGGCTTCCTGCCTGGCTTCGATGATCTGTTAAGACTTTTCTGATTGAGTAAACACCCTTCATACTTAGTTAACTTGTTAGATCACAACAGGACTTAACTTGAACCTTTGACAACATCAAAAATTTAGTTCGATTCTAGTGCACCTTGCACCAACAACCCCCCCCCCCCCTCATCTCAACCGGTCCTTACAAGTGGTATCAGAGCTTAGTATCTTTTAAGGATTCACTTCCAAAGAAGCACAAGTTTAGAGCTGCAAGATGTCATTGAAAGAGGGGCATAGCACTTCACGACCGCCATTCTATGAAGGCAACAACTTTGCTTACTAGAAGAGTCGTATGGAGCACTATCTCATGACTAAAATTAACATGTGGTTCTCAATCACGGAGGGATTCACGACACCAACCGATGATGGAAAAGTGTTTGAATTATCAAAGTGGACTATTGAACAAAAGATGCAGGCTCAAGCAAATGCTAAGGCCATCGTGACTCTTCAATGTGGGTTAAGCTCAGAGCAACTCAACAAGGTTGGACCTTTTAAGAATGCCAAGGATTTGTGGGATAAGCTCATTGAGTTAAATGATGGCGCAAAGGATTTAAGAATTGCAAAGAAAGATATCCTAATAAATCAACTCCAGAATTTCATAATGAAGGATAGAGAAATAGTAAGTTCATTACATGGGAGATTCAAGGAACTCCTTAACAGTGTTGGTGCGGTTAGCACTAACGGTCTAACCTAGGTTTTGATGAATAAAAAAATAGGTTAAGTTAGTTTTGTTGTTATCTAACACTCTGACTGAGTGTGCAGGAGAAGTCCAGACAGGTCGACGGGCTGACCTGATGTCTGGCATGAAGCCCAACTAGGTTGACGGGTCGACTAGATAGCTGGCATGAAGTCCAAATGGGTTGACGGGCTGATCGGACGTTTGGCACGAAGTCCATCTAGGTCGATGGGTTGACCGGATAGCTGGCACGAAGTCCAGATGAGTCGAAGGGATGACCTGACGTCTGGCAAGTAAGTAAAGGTAAGTCACTGGAGGGGAGTGACTATGAGGACGCATTTCCGGGAAGGAAACTTAGGTGCCGATCCGACTTATAACCATTTCGGAACTCTAAGTCGAGATCTTGACTAGATTCCGGTCTCAGAGAGACTGAATCTAATTAATACTCCTTCTGTTAAACTATGAACAGTGCTAATAATCTGTTTTGCAGGAGATATAAGTGTTCGGACTAACTTTTTCTTGCAAGAAGGAAGCTGCTGGAAATCAAGGTCTGGGCGCCCGGAGATCCGAGCGCCCAGGAAGGGATTGTGTTTTCTTCGTTGTAGTGGAGTAGGAGTTTACATATATCTACGATGATTTCTAGATCGTCTTTTCTTTTAGTAAATTTTGTTGACAGTCGGAAGTTGTATATCAAACTGCGTGGATTGTTATAGTGTTTGTATTGTATTGTTCCGGTCGTGTGGGCTGATGGATTGATATATGTATTCTGAGATTCATATTGTCACCCGTACAGGGGAGATGCTGTCGAAATTTTATCGGTAGGGACTACCTGGGGCGTGACAATATTTTTGGTATCAGAGCGATTTTCTGATACTTATCTTTTTACGAGTTTTACGAGTTTATCTAGATATTTTCGAATTGTACGTATTTCCTTCGATTTTCTTGTTTTGAAATTCTGAGTTATTTTGATGAGGTTCTATTTTGGGGACTAAGCAGCGACAGGACATCTCCAGATGGCAAATAGGTAAATTAGGTAATTTATAGTTTTCATACCTGTAGTGATATCTGGGTAATATTTTGTTTACAGATATGACACATATACGTGTTCCGGTACCGAGACGTGGGCGACCACATAAGAGGGCGATAGATTCTCCTAAGACTGAGTCTCCGGAGAGATCTGCTAGAGACGAGCCTGTCCGTCAAGGACAGACTCCTCAGGACATTGTGGGCGCGTCAGGTCCTCAAACCCCAACGATTCCGACTTCAGAGGTACATACCTCGACTGTACCACTAGTGGTATCTGTTAGAGTGTATACTAAAAGCCTAGCTTTTGGTATAAACATTTATAAGAATCACATTGGTCAAATGTCTACATTTATGATAAATGTAGTTGCTCAATTAATTTATATTGTAGATAACATGGTGTGTGGTGTCACATACAGAAGATCATGTTATCGGTTCCTTATAAATTATAAACAGTAGCTCGCGACCAAGATGGAAAGGAACAAACCATTGGAAGGTCGTAGTGTAATTAGGTATTAGTTTATCTTAACTATATAATTACACTAGTACACTTAGAGTGTATTGAGTAGGATCATTTGAGGTCGTTCCTTTTATACTGACTTTATAAAGGAACAAAGACCTCAGTTATTATGGAAGTGTGTGCTCTTAATCCTAATATAATAACAAGCACATATATTTGATATTTATTTCTTTAATTTATCAATGGGTGAGATTTAGTTCGATAAATCAATAAGCCCGATAAGTTAGGAAATGATATCACTTATAGTGTGTGTTGTTGATTATAGAAGAAAACTGTGTCCTAGTGATCTAGGTTGAGAATGTCCCCAAGAGGAGCTCATAAGGATTGTCATGTTAAACCCTGCAGGTGGACTTAGTCCGACATGACGATGAAGTTGAGTGGTACTACTCTTGGAGCTAGATATTAATTAAGCGAGTTGTTAGTAACTTACTTAATTAGTGGACATTTGTTATCTTAAACACAGGGAGACTAACACACTCATAATAAGAAGGAGCCAAAAATGTAATTTGGGATTGGTGCGGTAGTTCAATAATAGTTCTTTAGTGGAATGAATTATTATTGATGAAATTAAGTTGTGTGTTCGGGGTGAACACGGGATGCTTAATTTCATCGGGAGACCAAAACCAATTCCTCCTCTCGGTCCCTATCGTAGCCTCTAGTATATAGAGATTTATACCCACCGCATACCCACCTTCTTACCCATCCAATGGGGCCGGCCAAGCTAGCTTGGAACCCAAGCTAGGGCCGGCCAAGACCAAGTGGATGAGCCATGTAGGTGGCCGGCCAAAGCTTGGGTCCCAAGCTTAGGTGGCCGACCACTAGAATATTAAAAAGGATTTTTATTAAAATTATTTCTTATGTGGATATCATGATTTTAAAAGAGAGTTTAAAAATTAAAAATTTCCTTTTATAGTTTTCTACAAAAGATTAAGAGAAGAGATTAATCTCTTTCCTTATTTGTAGTTTAAAAGGATGGTTTTAATTTTTGGTAAAAACTTTCCTTATTTGTAAATCATCTACATGTTTAAAAGAGAGTTTAAAATTTGAAATCTTTCCTTATTTGTTGATTAAAGGAGGATTTTAAATTTTAAGAAAACTTTCCTTTTTAACCATGTTCATGATTTAAAAGAAAGTTTAAAAATTAATAATTCTCTTTTATTAGTTTCTACAAAAGATTGAGAAAAGATTTGATATCTTTCCTTATTTGTAGATTAAAAGAGATTTTAATTTTTAGAGATAACTTTCTTTTTATCCACATGTTTAAAAGATTTTAATTTATTAAATTTCCTTTTTATAAACCAATCATGAAGGGATTAAATTATTGGAGAAATTTTTATAAATTTCCGGAAGCAAATAAGGAAGTTTTAATTGGTGTTTAAAATTTTATTTGCTTGGAGATTTCTTGGTGTGGCCGGCCATTGCAAAATTGAAAAGAAAAATTATTTTTAATTAAATAAATTTTCCTTTTCAATGGCAAAAGAATTAAGGAAGGTTTTATTAAATTTTCCTTATTTGCCAAGACCAAGGATTATAAAAGAGGGGGTAGAGGAGGCTTCAAGGCTAAGAACTCTATTCTATTTTTCCTCTCTTTTCTCCTTGGGTGTGGCCGGCCCTTTCTTTCCTCTCCTCTCCTATGTGTGGCCGAAACCTTCTCATGGTGGAGATAGCTTTGGTGGCCGGATCTAAGAAGGAGAAGAAGGAGAGAAAAGAAGCCTCTTTTCTAGCATCCCTTGGAGCATGGTGGTGGTGGCCGAACCTCTTCATCCTAGAAGATGTTTTGATGGCCGAAACTTGCAAGGAAGAAGAAGGTGATTGGTGGTTTCTCATCTCGGAAGATCGTTGCCCACACAACGTCCGAGGTTAGAAGAGGAATACGGTAGAAGATCAAGAGGTCTTTCTAGAAGGTATAACTAGTAGTTTTTCCTTTTCCGCATCATACTAGTTATTTATGGAAATAATACCAAATACAAGAGGCTTACGATTCTAGTATTTCGAATATGTTTTTCGAAGTTGTGTTCTTTTGTTTTATTTTTCTTTGTGATTTGATTGTTCTTTTAGGTTAACCTAAAGTTATTTTAGGAAATTAAATATTAGATTTCTATAAAAGGTTTTGTCTAGTCGGTGGTGGTTGCTCCCATATCCAAGAAGGTCATGTGCCTCGCCACGTCAGTACTGGGAACCAATTATGGAAATTAATATTTAATGGAATTAATAACTTAAGGTGATTTTGGTCGAACGTGTTAAGTTTCGCATGAGATCCAAGTCAAAACCTAAAAGAACAAATAGATTAAGTTTTGGATCAAACGTGTTAAGTTCCGCAGGCGATCCAAAATTTAATTTAAAAGAACACATGGTAGCTAGGAAAAGGTTCAGACCTTTGTAAAAAAATTTTGTACAGTGGAACCTTTAGGTTTTCCGAGTAGCAACCAACAGTATCACCTTCAGTATACCCGGCACCCCCTCCAGTCGTGCCTACTATTGCATACTTGAGGTACGAGATAAGGCAGAGATCTAGTGAGACATGTAGCGCTCGATTATAGGCGAGCAGCATATTACCTGGATGAGATTTAGGGAGGCATTTGAGAGTCAGTATTTTCCCCGTATGTATCAGATGACACGTCGGCAGGATTTTCTGAGTTTTCGGCAAAATAATCGCTCAGTGATAGAGTATAATGTCGAATTTAATCGGTTGGCCAGATTCTGTCCTGAGTTAGTTGCCGAGGATAGATCTCGTATGCTTCAGTTTGTCCAGAGATTGGGCGGGCATCTTCAGGTGAAGATTGTCAGTTTTGGTAGTTCATTATACACAGAGACACTGGATAGAGCTCTTATGATTGAGTCTGCTCATCATAGAGTGAATGCAGACAAGAAGAGGAAGCAGACTGAACGTACTTCCGAACAGATCCAGCAGCCACAAACTACAGGACAGCAGCAGAGCAGTCGTACTCAGACGGATCAGTGTACTTCTGGGTATCTAGCCGACCCCAGAAGTCAGGACGATCTTCATCAGGACGTTCCCGATATTCTCAGCAGAATCGGAAACTATCCACCGGTGACTCTCACTGCACCCGATGTGGATCCCGAGATCACATCACCTCTGCATGCACCCTGGGACAGTCAGTTTGCTATTATTGCAAACTGCCTAGGCACTTGAGCCGAGACTGTTCGCTGAAGGCACAACATGTAGCTTCCGGAGTTTCTGTTTCGGGAGGACCATTTGGTCAGTCTGGGACTCAGCGAGGAGGGTCGAAAGCCCAATCTTCGTATCGTCAGCAGAGGACAGCTCCCACTGCAGCTGCTTATGGCATACACGGTCAAGAGCATTCTGGTGTCCTAATGGAGTCTCAGAGTTCTATTTCGGGACCTCAGTATCTGACTTAGGGGTAGTATCAGTTGTAGCCTCAGCCATTGGTGCAGTATCAGTTATAGCCCCAACCACCGGTTCAGTACATACTGCAGCCCACAAGCCCATCTCTGGCTCAGTATCCAGTACCAACTCAATGGCAGGCTCAAGCTCAAACTCAGCAGCATTTGGCAGTGCTACCACCTCTACCTTCGCCAGATACTAGACGAGTTAAGCTCCTTATCGTATGACACCGAAAGAGTTGGACGAACTAAAGGTTCAACTCCTGGAGTTGTTAGATAAGGGATTTATTCTCCCTAGTGTTTCTCCGTGAGGTTCTCCGGTATTATTCGTCAAGAAGAAGGATGGTACTCTGAGGTTGTGCATCGATTATAGACAACTGAATGTAGTGACTGTCAAAAATAAGTATCTCTTACCAGGGATTGAGGATTTGTTTGATCAGCTCAGAGATACATCGGTGTATTATAAGATTGATCTGCGGTCCGGATACCATCAGCTGAGAGTCAAAGATTTTGATATTCAGAAGACAACATTTCGTATTAGATATGGACATTACGAGTTTTTGGTAATGTCATTTGGGCTTACCAATGTTCCCGCGGTATTTATGGATCTGATGAACCGTATCTTTATGGAGTATCTAGATCAGTTCTTTATTATGTTTATCGATGACATATTGATCTATTCGCATTCCGAGGAGGAACATGCGCAGCATCTTCGCATAGTCTTGGAGACTCTTTGACGACATCATCTGTATGCGAAGTTCAGCAAGTGTGCATGTTTGGCTATTTTCAGTTGGTTTTCTGGGGCATGTAGTTTCAAGCTGAGGTATTTCAGTAGATCCTTAGAAAATCAAGGCTATCATTAGCTGGGAGTAATCGAAGTCAGTCCAGGAGATCCGTAGTTTCTTGGGATTGGCTGGATATTACAGACGATTTGTTGAAGGTTTCTCCAGTATTGCTATGCCATTGACACGTCTGACCAGAAAAGGCGTGAAGTTCACTTGGTCAGAGGCCTGTGAGACCAGCTTTCAGGAGCTGAAGCGGAGATTAGTATCGACACCAGTTTTAGTTTTACCTTCCGGAGAGGATGAATTTGTACTTTACATAGACACATCTCTACAGGGCTTGGGCGCTGTTCTGATGCAGCACGGCAGGGTAGTTTCCTATGCTTCGCGTCAGTTGAAGGAGCATGAGAAGAATTACCAGTACATGATTTAGAGTTAGCCACTATTATCTTTGCTTTAAAGATTTGACGACATCATCTTTATGGTATTCTTTTGAGATTCTTACTAATCATAAGAGTCTCAAATATATATTTTCACACAGAAGGAACTCAATCTCCGACAGAGGAGATGGATGGAGTTCCTGAAGGATTATGATTGTACTATTAGCTACCATCCGAGGAAAGCTAATGTGGTTACCGATGCACTTAGCAGGAAGTCCAAAGGGACTTTAGCTTGCCACCGAGTTATAATCACGGACTTGATTCAGGGTTTCTCCGAGTTGGGCCTTAAGGAGCAAGGACGGACATAGCAGGGTATTCTGGTTACCATGGTTGCTCAGTCATCGATCAAGATGAGGATTCGAAAGGCCTAGGTCGGAGATCAGCATTTACAGTTCATTGGCAGCCAGATAGCTTCCGGGCAACAGACCGAGTTTACACGAGATGACGAGGGTATTGTTTATTTTTGAGGCAGATTATGTGTGGCTCAGTCTCACCTGATCATGGAGGAGTTACTTCAGGAGGCTCATCGTTCTAGATTTGTTATCCACCTAGGTGGAACCCGTATGTATCGCGATTTAAGGCGTTCCTATTAGTGGAACGGTATGAAGAAAGACATCGCAGAGTTTGTAGCTAGATATCTTGTGTGTCAACAGGTGAAGGCTGAGCACCAAAGACTTGCTGGATTACTTCAGAGGATCCCTATTCCAGAGTGAAAATGGGAGCACATTACTATGGATTTTGTGGTAGGATTGCCTAGGACTCGACGAGGCCATGATGCGGTTTGGATAATCGTTGACCAATTAACCAAATCCGCACACTTTTTAGCGATCCGAAAGACTGATTCTCTAGATCGATTAGCAGAGCTATACTGTCGAGAGATTATCAGATTGCATGGAGTTCCGTTGAGCATTATATCTGATAGAGACCCACGGGTCACGTCCCGATTCTGGCAGAGTCTGCAGCAGGCTTTAGGCACGTAGCTCCGTTTCAGTATGACATTTCATCCACAGACAGATGGATAGTCAGAGCGGACCATTCAGACTTTAGAGGACTTGCTGAGGTCTTGCGTTATGGATTTCAGAGGCAGTTGGGAGGATCGCTTGCCATTGGTGGAGTTCGCCTACAACAACAACTATCATTCGGATATCCAGATGGCACCGTTTGAGGCATTGTATGGTAGATCTTGTCGGACACTCATCCTTTGGGAGGAGGTTGGGGAGACCCAGCTGCTAGGACCTCAGAGAGCTCAGTAGGAGGCAGAGTTGGTTCGTACTATCAGACAGAGGATGTCAGAGGCTCAGGACCATCAGAAGAGTTATGCTGACCGGAGACGGAGACCCCTGGAGTTCTCTATTGGTGATCATGTATTTCTGAGAGTTTCACCCACGAAAGGAGTGAAGAGATTTGGTCTCCGAGGTAAGCTAGCTCCACGTTATATTGGGTCGTTCCAGATCTTAGAGAGGATTGGAGCAGTAGCTTACTGTCTGGCGCTACCACCATCTCTAGCTGGCATTCACGATGTATTTCATGTATCTATGCTGAGAATATACGTATCCGACCCAGCACATGTTTTGTCAAATATATCAATTCACATTCAGCCTGACGTTACTTACGAGGATATTCCGGTATGGATTCTGGACCACAGAGAGCGTCAGCTACGGAACAAGAATGTTCGACTGGTTAAAGTCGGATGACAATATCATTCTGACGAGCAGGCTACTTAGGAGCTTGAGGATACGATCCGAGCTCGATACCCCCATCTTTTTACTTGAGGTATGTGTGTTAGAGTTCCTTTCAACATTTATACTGTTTGGTTATATTTCTAGTGTTTGTTGTTGGTTATAGCGAAATTTGGAGACCAAATTTTTATTAGTAGAGGAGAATGTGAGATATCGGAAAATTTAAATAAATAGGGTTATTTGAGAAATAGCCTTATAAAATTTTTCCGAAATTTTTAGAAATTTTCTAGAAATTTTTCGGAGCTCGTACAATGGGTTTTAAAGGGACGAATTCACGGGTTCGGATAAAGCCTGTTTGGGATACCCATTTAAATGAGGAAATGTTGGATTTATTTATTATTTATTTCCTTTTTCTTTCCCCCAACCCATCACCGATCCCGAACTATCCTCTCTTCCCCGTCGCTGAGCTCTTCCTTCTTCCTTCTTCCTCTCGCTCCGATCTCTCTCTCTATTCTCTGCCTTCTCATCTCCAGCGATTACCGACCATAGGACGCGGGCTGCCGCATGAGTTTCTTTGCTGTGGATCATTTGTTATGTCCGTTCTTCTCAATTTGATCTTGCCAGAGGAGCACGTCATCGGAGCTCGACGGAAACCAGCTGAGTCTAGATCAGATCCGACCGACGCTTTTCATCTCCGGGATGTAGACACTCGTATCTCCTTGCACCGATTGCTGATGCCACTGGATCGAGCGAGATCCACCCGATCGCCAGCGTGAAGAGGCAATTAGGGCTCCAAGGCTAAGCGACCGAACCTTCTTCCTTCTATTTCTCTGATTTGTGCCCTAGCTTCGAGCCTTACTCTTCGATTCTTCCTACTGACGTCGCTGGATTAGATCTTGAACTTTCCCTTCCTTGTTGTGATTGCAGTCTCAGTTGAAGGTAAGATTTGGTTTCCGAAATTAGGTTGTTGCTTGAATTTAGGATCTCCACTTCTTGATGTTATCTTGATCCGAACAGTAGGGGAAAGGATTCCAGCAGGGAGGTCTTGCTGTGGGGTGTTCTTGGTTCCGGCAGCAATTCTGTTCAACAGCTCACCTTGTTCCAGCAACCTTTTCAGCTGTGAATTAAGGTAAGGAGTAGGTAATTGATCTTAGTTGTAGATCATAGTAAATTTGGAATATGAGATGGTTAGTATGATTGGTTAGTTGAATTTAGATAATGGATCTTGGTGGTAGATCATGGTGTAATTTGGATTACATGATTAGTGTTGGAACCCCAAGGTTGTTTTGGTGTGATCAACAAGTTAAGTTAGGTCCTGCGTTGTTTCTAACCTTGTGTCTAAGTGTGCAGGAGCTTAGGAACACAGGTAGTCGAGCGGAAGACGCAGCTAGGGAGAAGGACGGCAGTACGAGGGACGAGGTGCTGCGGAAGAGTACACCGGCGGACGAGAAGGAAGCGCGCGGTGGTTCCGAGGGACAAAAGCCGGAGCGGAAGATTGCTCGGGGAGCAAGAGACACAGCTAGCGAGAAGGTCGACGACCGAGGGACGAAGACTGCGGATGAGTACGCTGGAGGACGAGAAGGAAACACGCGGCAATTCCGAGGGACGAGAAGCCGGAGGGAAGCCCGCTTGAGAAAACCGAAAGTTGGGTTCGGGTGAGCCCTCTTCCGGATGGCAGAGATCACCCAAGTAAGCGAATCCGGAGCGGAAGACCCGGACCGAGGCGGGACTAAAACGGAGCAGAGGTCCCGGACGCATAGAACAGTCTGGGGCGCCCGGAAGCCTTCCGGGCGCCCGGACCGAAAGTTTGACCAGAACTTTGTCAAACCGCGTTTTGGGCGTTGGGGATAAAGTTTTATCCCCCCAAGGCGCCCGAAACACTTCAGTGTGCCCCGACCAAGACTATAAATATAGCCTTGGTCCAAAAGCTTTCAATCAACTCAAGCAATTCATTTCTACACTTGTACGCTTTTTCTTAAGCTTCTGTATGCGCTTCATTCTGTAAAAGGCTTCTCCATCTGAAGGAGATACTAGTACTACGCTTTCTTGGATTAACAACCTTCCCGGTTGTAACCAAGTAAATCTCGGTGTGCCTTTTACTTTTCTGCTTTTATTTAATTCTCTTATTTTACAAGTGTTAGTTTAAGAGTTCGAGAAGGGTGTTTGCGTTTTGATTTTTGCAGGCTATTCAACCCCCCCTCCCCTTATAGCCGGCCCAACGGTCCTACAAGTGGTATCAAAGCCAAGACGCTTCAGGAGGACTAACCGCCAATCGAAGCAAAGATAATGGCCGGACCAAGCATCCACCCGCCGAAATATGGAGGAGATTTCGCTACGTGGAAGAATCTGATGCAGGTATTTTTTACCACAGACTTTGAATTAACTTTAACAATGGAATCCGGTTTTGTAGCTCCAGAAGGTAAGGAAAAATGTCAATGGACAAAAAAGGAGCAGGCTGAATTCGTGGCGAACGGCAAAGCAGAATACCATCTGCTAAGCGTTCTTCCACCTCAAGAAGTCAACAGAATCGGACAATACCATTCGGCAAAGGAACTTTGGGAAAAGTTCCTCGAGCTGCACGAAGGGACTTCCGAAGCCAAGCTCGCCAGAAGAGATCTACTTCGGAATCAGCTCACCAGCCTGCAACTTGGGGAAGATGAGACAGTCGTGCACCTGCACTCGAAAATCAAAGAAATCATCACCGGACTGTCGAATCTCGGAGAAACGGTAAGTAACCGAGATTCGCTAAGGTACACACTAAATTCATTTCCTAGAAATTCAAAATGGGCATCACTAGTAGATGCCTTTTATATTTCTAAAGATTTAGAAAAGATCTCGTTAGAAGAATTTTTTTCTACTTTTGAAGTGCATGAGTCAAGATGTGCAGGAATGAAGGAGCCCAAGAACAACGTCGCCCTCAAAGCTTCGAGAGACGAACCAGAGTCGGAATCCTCTCTCGATGACGAGGAAATGGTAATGATGGTAAGAAGATTCAAGAAGCTTTGTAAATCGAGATCTATTAACCATCCACAGGGGAAGAAGAGAAGGACGATCCGCTGCTACCATTGTGACGAAGAAGGGCATGTCAAGGACAATTGCCCCAAGCTGAAGAACAAGAACAAGGAAAAGGGTAAGAAGCCTATCCAAAAGCGAAAAGCCCTAAAGGCGACGTGGGATGATACGTCGTCGGAGTCGGAAGTCGAGGCATTCTCCGGACTTGCTCTAATGGCAAGTCATCAAGACAACGATTGCGAGTCAAGCACTTCCGAAATGAGCATCGAGAGCATCGATGAAGGGGGAGCTTCGTCAGAAGAAAGCAGCAGTTCAGGGGGAGACACGGAAAACAAACTCGACAAGATAAGTCAGGTACGTTCACTTCCTCCCGATAAACTTTATAAATTTGTTAAGTTATTAACTAAAGACTGCTGTAAATTAGAAAAAGAAATAAAAAATTAAAAATAATCTTAGTTAAATCCTGCCCTCTAGAAGAATTAGATAAATCAAAATTGGAAAATGAAAAATTGAAACTTGAAAATAATGATTTGAAAATTCAAGTAGATAATTTGAAAAACCATGCATGTTTATCTAATTCTAGAAAATTTAAAAATTTAAATTAGTATTATAGATATCACCCGGGACAAATTAAGAATATCTCTAGAAAATATGTCCCTAAGAAATTTTTAATCAATCCAGTAGGCTGGAACCTTTATTGGGTTCCTAAATCTTGCTTAGTCTAAGTTTTAAAATTAATATTAAAATTAGCGCTTTTCAGTGAGAAAATTAAACAATGAATTTCTGTATGAGGTTTTGTCTAAGGAAGTGGTTGTTGCTCCAATAACCAAGAAGGCCTAGTGCCTCGCCACGACCTGGAAGCCAAAATATTGAAATAAATGTTTAATTAACTTTCTGTCAAAGCATTAAAATTAGAATTAATTAATGCTTTCAAAGTTTAAAAAAAAACATTTTTTTCAAAATATTTTTTATACTTAGAAAAATACTTTTTGCCAAAGTCAAATTTTCACTTAGAAAAATTCTCAAAGTTTTCACTTAGAAAAAATTTCTGCTTAAGTTACTTAGAAAAATTCTCATTTTTTGTTAATTTAGAAAAATTTTCATAAGACAATTTTCTTTAAGTTAAAAGACCATTTTGAAATTGAAAATTTCTGCATAAAAGTCTTTAAGAAATTTTTTTTTACTCTAAGTCTTTAACCCTTAGTTCTTTTTAAACCCCATTTTTTTGTGATCAAAGGGGGAGAAGAATTAGTATAAGTCTAGGGGGAGGTAGAAATTGAAAATTGAAAATTTTTTAAATTTAATTTTGTTGCACATTATTGCAATAACTTGTTTTAATTTTATGTCTAGTTTTGACCCTAGCTTAACTTGGGTTGATCACACCAAAAAGGGGGAGATTGTTGGAACCCCAAGGTTGTTTTGGTGTGATCAACAAGTTAAGTTAGGTCCTGCGTTGTTTCTAACCTTGTGTCTAAGTGTGCAGGAGCTTAGGAACACAGGTAGTCGAGCGGAAGACGCAGCTAGCGAGAAGGATGGCAGTCCGAGGGACGAGGTGCTGCGGAAGAGTACACCGGCGGACGAGAAGGAAGCACGCGGTGGTTCCGAGGGACGAAAGCCGGAGCGGAAGATTGCTCGGGGAGCAAGAGACGCAGCTAGCGAGAAGGTCGACGACCGAGGGACGAAGACTGCGGATGAGTACGCTGGCGGACGAGAAGGAAACACGCGGCAATTCCGAGGGACGAGAAGCCGGAGGGAAGCCCGCTTGAGAAAACCAGAAGTTGAGTTCGGGTGAGCCCTTTTCCGGATGGCAGAGATCACCCAAGTAAGCGGATCCGGAGCGGAAGACCCGGACCGAGGCGGGACTAAAACGGAGCAGAGGTCCCGGACGCAAAAGTCAACTAGAGTTGACTTTTTGCTCCGGGGCGCCCGGAACTGTCTGGGGCGCCCGGAGCAGTCCGGGGCGCCCGGAACAGTCCGGGGCACCCGGAATGTGAAGTTTGACCAGAACGCGTCTTTCGTGTTTTGGACGTTGGGGGATAAAGTTTTATCCCCCCCAGGGCGCCCGGAACCCTTCCAGGCGTCCCGACCAAGACTATAAATATAGTCTTGGTCCAGAAGCTGTCAATTAACTGAGAACTCAAGCATTCTTTCTACACTTGTACGCTTTTCTGTTTTAAGCTTCTATTGTGCGCTTCATTGCTGTAAAAGGCTTCTCCGCCTGAAGGAAATACTAGTGCTACGCTTTCTTGAATTAACAACCTTCCCGGTTGTAACCAAGTAAATCTCGGTGTGCCTTTTACTTTTCTGCTTTTATTTATTTCTCTTATTTTACAAGTGTTAGTTTAAGAGTTCGAGAAGGGTGTTTGCGTTTTGATTTTTGCAAGGCTATTCAACCCCCCTTCTAGCCGGCCCAACGGTCCTACAATTAGTTGTTCATGTGTAGATTTATTTAGGCTTAGATTTTGTCTAATAGAATGATTAGGGTTAAGACAATTAACCCTAGTCAATTGTTAGATTTAATTTAAGTGGGGTTTATAGTTATGTGATTAGGGTTTTGCCCTAACTTAGTATTAGGGATTTTATTTAGCTATTCTTTTGGATCTAGCTAATTAAAATATATATATTGTTTGATGCGGGACTCTGATTCGAGACGGGCGTCTCGACTTTGGATTGCTTGATTGTATCTTCTATTTGAGGTGGGTACCCTTTGACTTACCTTTTCGATATTATCTTATGATATGTGTAGTATACATATAACTAGTAGTAATTGATAGATTTAGCACTTCCCTGGTTTTAGCTTAGATGGTACCTGATACATGCTTCTTTGGTTATCTGCTATACATGTTTGATACGTGTCCTTGAATTCATGATACTTATATCATTGTTATATGTGATGTTCTTGGATTTATGCTTCTTATATCATGGTTATATATATGTGTTTACCTTTTTGGCACACACATATATGGAGGAGGCTATGTTCAGGTATGACATACTGTTGCATCATGCACCATCCCGCGTGATTGCATGCGGGGCGATTGACGACTCCAGTATTGTTGAGCTCGTCAGCTGGCTACATGGGCGTCTACACACAACGTGACCACTGCATGGGTAGTGGCACAACACTCAGGGTGTGTATGGTAGGTTGATCGGTGGTGCTCTGCTGGGACGCTCATGGGTAGTGTGGCTGCAGCGTGGTAGCACGCCGGGTTCCCTCCCTATCATCGCGTACCGGGAGATGAGAGCATTGCGCTCCCTCACTATGTTTGAGATAGGAGGATAGGTGTACTCCGACAGCATCTCGTCCACTTGGTCACTCTTCAGGGGTAGTGATGACAGAGTGCACGGTGTCACAACCCTACCCACTCGGTCTCACCATTGTGTGCGAGATGGCTGACTGGCGTCAGGGGTGACCAGGACATGTCATTTGCATCATATGCACAGATTGCATTCTTTGTGATTGATGCATATTGGATGATGTATTTTGATGATTGCACATGATTGACATGCATACAGGATACATCCTTTTACTCTGACTATTTTTACCTGTGTATGTTCACAGTTACAGCTCAAAGGATTTGCAGATGAGTACAGTTTATTTCAGTTATACATTTCTTATTATTCTTGTTATAGACCGAATTACATGCTTATTGTTAGTTACTACAGTTTATTTAGCTATGCATACCTGTTATACTGTTAGGAGACTGAACTATAGGTTCTATGGTTTAAGAGACTGTACCATAGGTTATTACTGGTGGTTATATGTTGATGTACATATCTATTGGTTACCTGCTGAGTTCTTGGACTCACACCGTTATATTACTACTTTTCAGGTTGAGGCCGTCGGGAGATTCCAGTTGTTAGCCCCCCATTGTCGCGACGATTTTCGGTTGTAGATGTTTTGTATTCGTTATATGTCGTTAGATACCAGTGATGTGGGTTCTTGTATTAAGGACTTTATAGTTATGTGATTAGGGTTTATATTTATGTGATTAGGGTTTATAGTTATGTGATTAGGGTTTAAAATAGTTATGTGATTATAGTTATGTGATTAGCTATTCTTTTGGATCTAGCTAAATAAAATATATATATTGTTTGACGCAGGACTCTGATTCGAGACGGGCGTCTCGACTTTGGATTGCTTGATTGTACCTTCTATTTGAGGCGGATACCCTTTGACTTATCTTTTCGATATTATCTTATGATATGTGTAGTATACATATAACTAGTAGTAATTGATAGATTTAGCACTTCCCTGGATTTAGCTTAGATGGTACCTGATACATGCTTCTTTGGTTATCTGCTATACATGTTTGATACGTGTCCTTGGATTCATGATACTTATATCATTGTTATATGTGATGTTCTTAGATTTATGCTGCTTATATCATGGTTATATATATGCGTTTACCTTTTTGGCACACACATATATAGAGAAGACTATGTTCAGGTATGACATACTGTAGCATCATGCACCATCCTGCATGATTGCATGTTGGGCGATTGACGACTCCATTATTGTTGAGCTCGTCGGCCGGCTACATGGGCCTGCACACAACGTGGCCACTGCAGGGATAGTGGCACAGCACTCAGGGTGTGTATGGTAGGTTGCTCGGTGGTGCTCCGCTGGGACGCTCATGGGTAGTGTGACTGCAGCGTGGTAGCACGCCGGGATCCCTCCCCGTCATCGCGTACCGGGAGATGAGAGCATTGTGCTCCCTCACTATGTTTGAGGTAGGAGGATAGGTGTACTCCGACAGCATCCCGTCCACTCGATCACTCTTCAAAGGTAGTGATGGCAGAATGCACGGTGTCACAGCCCTACCCACTCGGTCTCACCATTGTGTGTGAGATGGCTGACTGGCGTCAGGGGTGACCAGGACATGTCATTTGCATCATATGCACAGATTGCATTATTTGTGATTGATGCATATTGGATGATGCATTTTGATGATTGCACATAATTGGCATGCATACAGGATACATCCTTTTACTCTGACTATTTTTACCTGTGTATGTTCACAGTTACAGCTCAGAGGATTTGCAGGTGAGTACAGTTTATTTCAGTTATGCATTTCTTATTATTCTTGTTGTAGACTGTATTACATGCTTATTGTTAGTTACTACAGTTTATTCAGCTATACATACCTGTTAAACTATTAGGAGACTATACTATAGGTTCTATGGTTTAGGAGACTGTACCATAAGTTATTGCTGGTAGTTATATGTTGTTGTACATATTTATTGGTTACCTGCTGAGTTCTTGGACTCACACCGTAATATTACTACTTTTCAGGTTGAGGCCGTCGGGAGATTCCAGTCGTTAGCCCCCCATTGTTGCGACGATTTTCGGTTGTAGATGTTTTGTATTCGTTCTATGTCGTTAGATACCAGTGATGTGAGTTCTTGTATTAAGGACTTTATGTTGAACTCTTTGGGTTTGCTTCTTATGTTTTCCGCCGCGATATTTCCATTATTTCATTGATTGTGTTTTCTTCGTTGTAGTGGAGTAGGAGTTTACATATATCTACGATGATTTCTAGATCGTCTTTTCTTTTAGTAAATTTGTTGACAGCCGAAGGCTGTATATTAAACTGCGTGGATTGTTATAGTGTTTGTATTGTATTGTTCCGACCGTGTGGGCCAATGGATTGATATATGTATTCTGAGATTCATATTGTCACCCGTACATGGGAGATATTGTCGAAATTTTATCGGTGGGACTACTTGGGGCGTGATAGCTATGCAGGTGAGCTTTGACTCTCTAGCTGATCTAGTGTGATCTTAGTTGTCGGGCCACTCTTCCCAGCTTCCCCCTCCAAAGAGTAATGTCCCACTTAATGTAGATGTTCCCATGGGTATTGCTGCTCCTGCTCCTACTCCTGCTGAGGGCGACACAATTGATTTTTATGTCTTGTTATGACATGTCGCTCTCTATATATGATATGTCACTTTTATGAATTTATGTTTGTAATGCAGTCTTTTGTCTTGTTATCATCGTATTTTGTTTGCATGCTACATAGGAGTGTACCCCTATCGTTCTTTAGCTTAGGGGGAGTGCCCCTGGTGCCTATTGTTCTTAATTAATATACATATTGAGAGAGAACTCTTACAAATTTCTTTTGATATTTGACAAAAGGAGAGATATAAGTTTAAGTTTATGCTTATTTGAGATAAAGTTCATGCTCACTTAATAATTTAATAATAACATGATGTTTTGCTATTTTTGGTATTACTCTGTTATTATTATTATATATTAGAAATAAGCTTAAACCTAAATAGATTGTCAAACATCAAAAATGGATAGATTATTGGTGCAATCATGCCATGAAAGTTTCAATGTGTTGACAATTATTCAAGTTTAGGTTAATACGTTGGATCTAACATGTGTTACGAGTTTGCAGGAGAAGCCCTTGCAGGTCGGAAGACCGAATGCAAAGCAAGAGAAGTTCAAGGAGGTCGAGAACTAGATTCTTAGCAAGAGAAGCCCTTGCAGGTCAGAACACCGGATGCAAGGCAAAAGAAGCCCAAGGAGATCGAGGACCGGATTATTGGCATGGAGACCCGGAAATGAGAAAGCTCCAGGCACAAAGTCTAGGGAACAGAGCATTCATTTGGCATGAGGTACTTGAAATGATTTGGATTTAACTATAAATTGAATTTTTAGATAAAATGTGTATCAATCAATTGATTAATCGATTGAGAAGCCAACAATCGATTGGTTAATCGATTGAGGAACACTTTTTGCAAAAATCGATCAACTAATCGATTAGGGGTAATCAATTGATGACGAAACTTTTATGCGAAAGCATAGAGCACTCCTAGATTAATAAGCTGATCGATTGAGGGTAACTAATCGATCAGCCGATCGATTGACCAGGTTTTTACGTGAAAACAAGTGTGCTCCTAGATCGATCAACTAGTCGATTGTGATGTCTTCTTCATGAAAAGAAACAGAAGATCGGATCAATTAGAGGATCGATTGATGAGTTCCATCGATTAAGATCTTGGCCCAATCGATTGAGATTTAAATAAAATAATCTGCACCATTGATTTGGAGTTGGTAATGCTCAACGGATAATTTGGAATTGATTGGAGATTTATCCCAATTAATTCACAGCGACATCTCTTACAAAACACTATTCTATTGCTCTCAAGTGCTCAACATCTCTCAAGTGCTCAAGATCAACTCAAGCTCTCCTCCTCGCTAGATTTTTAAGCTACTCAAAAAAGAATAAGCTATTTCAAAGTTTGTAATCTTCTCTTCTTCTTCCTTGTTATTGTTGTGAGCTATTTCTTTTGAGAGAGAGAATGGTAAATCTTGTAAGGTTTCTCCACCTTCGGCGCAGTTCCGAGAATGAGAGGTTCCATAGTGGAAGGGTGACTGTGGTGTAGATCATTTGACTAGTTATCTCCTCAAGGAAGTGGATACTAAATAAATACAAGGAATTAGCATTACCTTCAAATTTTCGTTGCACAAAGCCAAGAGGATCAAGAAATCGAAGTGAGGCATTCACCCTCTTCTCTCTCTAGCTCAACTGGTCCTAACAAAATTAAAATAAATAACTTTTTTCTCTTTCTTCTTAAATTAAAATAAAATTCTCATTTCTCTCTCCTATGATTGCATGTAATAATTATTGTGGTGCTGATTTTTAAATGTGGTATAACTACTATAACGTTATAGCAGCTACTATACAATAACTGCTACACGTTATAGTAATAACTATATAGTGTAGTAGTTATTGTGTAGTTGTTGCACTGTTATAGTAGCTACTACATCGTTGTAGCAGCTATTGCATCGTTGCAATAACTACTACATTGTTATAGATACCGTTGGATAAAATTCATATATATATATATATATATATATGAATTAAATGTTTAATTATGAAGTTAACAAAAAAAAAATTAAATATATATATATATTAATATTTATTGAAAAGAAAATTCTGAAACAGATATTAGGATATTAATGTAGTAAAAGATAAGTAATTATCTTAGCCCTCTTATAGAGGATAAATCATTGAAGATATTTATTTTCGCAGGACCATCTTTCAAGTCAGACATTTAGTGATATATTTTATAATTATTAAAAATTAACCTCAAAATCTATTATAACAAGTATTTATATAAATACCAACTACGTCGTCAATATTTAAGGGCTAATGTTTAAGATAGTATTACGCCAACCGTTAATATCATTTATCTCAAACAGTTTAATATCATTGGCTCTAGAATAAAATAAATATATTTTATCCTAACTCAATGATCTTCTATACAACGGAGGTCAAATATCTAACAATGCATATTAATCTTAGATAGTGTGAATTCGATATTACCTATTCAACATTTTTTTAATTCCCATATTAAATTAAAAAAACGATCTGATCTCATGGATAAAGGATCTGGGTGATGGTCCGATCTCACGGATCTCGCCTCCCACTGCAAATGGGCTATATAGCCAGCTCCGTACAATAAAATTTTTAGTTATTATTCTAAATTTCTAATCGACATAGGCCGATTTTAGCAATACTTACAGCGCCTTTCTTCAGGAGTCGGTGAATGCTTATTGTTAAGGGCCGCATTGAGGTTTCGATGTTTTAGAAAAAAAAAGAGTGTTCGTTTGATTTCTGCATGGATTATTATTTCATTGCTGGATCATGCCCAAAGTAGCAACCGTTAGTGATCAATACATCGTCGAGAACTAATTCAACCGTTAACATTCGATTCAATTGAATCAAATTCGACATGGAGTAAATAAATGAATAAAGAACAGTCTCGATCGAATCGAAATAGTTAACGCTTGATCACTTGGTCAAATTCAATCGAGCGTGCTTGGAACGAGAAGAGGCCGATCGATAGAAGAAGAAGAAGAAGAAACGATAAGAATCAAGATCTTTCACCGTATCGAGATTATGTACACATACCCGTACAAAGTTCTATCTAGGCGATCCACGGAATCATCTCCTCGATCGCTTCCCTCCGGCGACGGGCCGCGTGGCGGCGTAGAGATCGGAGACCGAGCGGTACCGCTTCGTCCTCCGCCACAAGACGATCTCCTCCTCGTCCTCATCCTCGGCCTCCAGCAGGAACGCCTCGGCGGCGCATGCGGGCCGGGGACGGGGCCAGGAGGAGGTGGAGGAGCAGGAGGAGGAGGAGGCGGCGAGGGAGGCGCTGCTGCTGAGCTGCACGAGCTGCTCCGCCGCGTCGAGCTCGGTGGAGGAGAAGAGCTGCGGAAGGGGGGCGCTGGGATCGGGATCGGATCGGGCGAGGGATTCCATGCCTTCTTCTTCTTCTGGCCCTTCCAGATGCGGTATGAAATCGAACAGAGGGGGGGTTTCGAATTCGAGGGATAAAAAGGACTAAAAAAAGGAACCGACTTAAGGAAGGGGATGAAGATGGAAGGGAGGTTGCGGTGCGGTGCCTCGCGGATCAATGTTACGTCGGCGATGACGACGCAGTAGTAGCCGTTGGAATCCACGTCGGCCCACTTGCTGCGTTGGCCGATCAATTTCACTTTGCAACGCTTCCGGTTCGCTATCCCTGCGGGTTGTTGAGGGTTGCCGTCTGGGGCTTATGCTGTGCCCTGGGTCTCACAGCAGTTGACATGATTTCCAAAGTCTTTTTTTTTTTGTTTTTGTTTTAATGGATTTTTTTTTAATTTTTGGAATCTATTTATAATATAATAATAATAATAATAATAATAAATAAATAGATGGATAAGGAAATAAGAGGAAATAAATGCTTTTCTGATCAGTCCATGAATTTTATTTTATAACTGATTGATAAATCTATCACTCATTCATTTTCAATCTATGAGGCAGTTGATAATATGTCAGTCAAATTTTAACGGATACTAAAATATTTCATTTGTCACCTTGTTTATTATAATTTCTTTTCAATCTATCTAAAATTTTATAGTCATCAAATGCATTTTAAGACAAATTAAATCTTTTAACTATGGCCATCAATATAAAATTGATTTGTCAGATAGACTCATCTCGTCAAAAAATTTAAACGATTTAAATTAAAATCTTATTAATATATTTATATAGATGAATCTAAATGGGTGTGTTACATGTCCAAATAGGTCAGCACGTGGAGGGCTGAGACAATAGAGAAAAGATTGCTCGAGAAAGAAAAGAGAAAAAAAAAATTAAAAGGGTAAAATTGAAATATGGTGTGTTTTTTTTATAAAGGAAAGTATTCAAAGTTTCATGCAAATTTGAGAGTTTGATAAGAGCATCCTGATTGAGAGTATATTTTTCAAATATTTATAATTTTTATTTCCACATCACCCTTTAAATAATTTACTATTTAAATATCTCAAATCTCACAATAAAATATTTCATCCTCCAAATATTTATAGATCACATCCATCAAATATTTCACTCTTCTTAAATGTTGTATTTGTTTTTGCATTTTTAAATTTTTTTGATTTAATTAAAATAAAAAAAATTAAATATAATGACAACCCATCATTTTAGTGGATCTCACAAGAAGAAATCATCGAATACAAATTTATGCCCCATAATTCTCAATCAGAAATATTTAAAGAAATATTCTTTTCAAATATTTTTCATTAGAGATGCTCCAAGAGATAATAAAATTAATAATGAAAGGTATTTAAGAGAGAAATATTTAAAAAAATATTCTCTTCAAATATCTGTCATCGGAAATGCTCGTAATGAAATTAATACGATTAAATTGTATTAGAGTTTTTATCATTATTTTATTTTACAAATTTATTTTAGTAGATTAGTTTACATTTTTTATATGAAAATAAAAAACTTAAAGATCTACAATTAAAAAAATAAAAAATTGCTATCGGAGGTTTAATTCCCGGAAGAAAGTTCCGTGTTGATTTCGTCGTGAAACGACGCGATTACACAACGAGTCACGAAACCTGATCCACGGCAGCCTTCCGCCGCCGCCACGCCGGCGGAGGAGGAGGACGAGTGTTGCCGCCGACGACTTCCACCACCACCAGCTCTTCTTCTCGGCTCTCTCAATTAAAAAGGTCAACGCAGAGGAAGATCTATACAAAGTTTGACGACAAACTAAGCATTCATTTACATGATCAATAGGATATACCGATATATCACGAGAATTGAGAGCTAAGCTCTGAATTCTAGCTCATTATGAATCCGTCTCCTCTTTGGAGACAGCCGGTGCAACCCGTCGTCCATCTTCTCCGTCGTGGAGTAGAGGTCTCGGACGAGACGATACCGTCGTCTCTTCTTCGAGGAAGCAAGCAGCCGAGTGCCGTTGTCGTCGACCGATGTAACAGAGTAGCCGGAGGAGGAGGAGGAGTTTTGAGGCTTCTCCGCCTCGCCTCCGCGCAGGCTGACAAGTTGCGCCGCCGCCTCGAGCTCGGCCGGCGTGAACCGATCGCCGGACAGGAAGGAACAAGTGAGCGAACCCATTCGTATATCCGTACAAGTTTCCGCTTTGCAAATATATCGCATAGCGGTTGACTTGGTGCGGAGGCTTTCATGGAAGCGTGGGAGTGGGAGGAAGATTAGGAAACAAGAAAGCGAAACCGACTGATTACTTATGCGGACTGTGCCGCTATTGGGCTTTCATTATCCTTGTTAACCAAGGAATCACTGCTAAATGGGCTTGCCCCGTGCTAGCCCAATTTGAACTATTAAAATTTCATAAAAGATTACGGTAATAATTTTATCATTATACGCAAACGTGAATAAGCCATAATGATTACTGGTTCTTCTTAAAATAATATTAACTACAATACAGTTGAAAAAAAAGTAAAACAAAATATTAAGATTATAAAACTATTGCATTTCAAACTAATAATAGGAATATCAATCCAACAATAAAAAAATGATAAAAATTTATAAATAATTATTTAATTCTACCAAATAGCATAGGGGTCAAATTATCAGTTAATGAACTATCTGACAGACACACTTCTCGAAGATCATAATTCATAAACGAAGAGGATGAGGAGGTCCTTAAATACACTTCAATAGAGGGGTATAATGGTACTGGAGAGTGATCCTGACAGACCACTCCGACGTTAAAGTTAGAGTTTACTTGAGGTATGAAAGCTAGCAAAAGAATGAGAAAAAGATGAGAGCTTAGTGTAATCAAAGAGAGTGTATATGAGAGAGTCCCTCATGCGCTTATCTTCTCTAGAGTGTATATAACTATTAGAAGAGTATTTATATACATTGCTGGATTCTCCTTCATCATCCTCATATGGGCTAGTGAGGGGACAAGATCCAATAGATGTTTGCTGGCTCTCCATTCACTAAGCACCATGTACTTGAAGGAGGATATCTAGGAGACCAGATCTGACGACCGTATAACTTTATCTTCGTTCATTAGGTGTCACGTATTCCGGAATATTCATTATCGATGTCTGCATCTTATGGGAAACACAGTCTCATTAATTAGGGCTTGGTATGGGTTCAATCCGAGGATGGATGAAGAAATAACGTCGATATGGAGTAACCAAGAAGATAAATGAAGTCAACGACTAAAGCCGAAATAGAGAGAATGTTGGTGACTAAGGTCAAGGCATGAATGATGTTAAGATCTAAGATTGCGGTATGGAGAATGTCAAAGACTAAGGCCAGGATATGGGTGATGTCAAGATCTAAGACAGACAGAAAGGATGTCGACAACTGAATCTGAGATATGAGTGATACTGGGATCTTAGACTGAAACATAGAGGATGTCAACGTCTGAGACCAAGACATGAGTGATGCACCAAAAAAAAAAATTCTTAAAAGTAGTTTTAAAAGACCTATAGCGGCGGTTTTCAACCGCTGCTACACCTATTGCATCGATTAAACAACCATTGCAGATGTTGGTGTCGCTAAGAGCAACCGAAGCAGTAAAACTAACTGGTGGTTTAAGCCTCACAACCGCTTCTGATGGACACCTATAAAAGCGGTTAATAACTAATTACCAATTTAAAAATGATCCTATATCATATTATACCTATAGATCTCTAAACCGAATGTTTAAATTAAATTAATTGGTAATATTCATATTTCACTTCACCAACATAATTTATATTCATAACATATAATATTTATCAGATTACCAAATTAACACATCATACTCATATTTCATTTCAAAATATTCATAACACATGATATTTAACTCCACACTATACTACTAACACAATACTTTCTTCAATCTCTAAAATATATATAATCTTTAATAACAAGTTTTCTCCACTAAAAAAAAACATCAAAAGATATTTGCTCCAAGCGACAAAATGCATTTGCTCCAAGTGACAAATAGATCTTTCAAATGTGCTGCCTTAAGTGAGTATAAAGGACTTTCAAGTCCTTGAGAGGCAAGATATTCTTCTATTTCTTTACATAAATTGTAATCTTTGTACACACTGACAGATGGATCACAAATCTACATGATCAAGCTCATGTAACATAGATAAGTATTAGCATCAGGATTCACCACAAGTAACATGAATAAATAAACAAATTCTAGAAGTGTGCTTATCATGACAAACATATAAAGAACTCACTATATCCCACCTTAGTAATGTAAACATCATATGATGCAACAATTTATAGAGTGCAGTGTTAAATTAGACATTAATATGACCCAAATATATATTGAGGTGATAATTAAAGATAATGGGTTATTAAAGTTACTCACTTTTTTGGGCTTTAAGTCCAACTCATTCCCTTGATGGAATGGGATATTTTTGGCAATTTACTTACTAGGGTTTTGTGAGTAATTAGGTCCCTAACCTAGCCTCTATATAAACGCATGTGCCTCATCAAATAGAGCAAACAAAGTTTTCTAGACTATATAGAGGAGATAGGTTAGAAGATCGTGGTTACAGGAGCAACCAAAGCGCCTTCAAGTTCAAATTCCAAATTTAATCAATATGGTTGGAGGTACATAAATTCCGCTGCTCTTTATTCCTTGAAGATTGACTCTCAACTATTATATTGTTGTTTTCATGTGGTATCAGAGCTAACCTTCATGCTATATTGATTACTCTATTATATTATAAATTTGGAGTATGATCGAATTGATTAGTCACTTGAGTTTAATTGATTTGTTGGATTTATTTCATTGTGTCGATTGGCCTTGCGGGATACAAAAATCCTATTTTCTTTGAGAACCTGAGATGTGTTTCGGTGCCAATCAATTAAAGTTAGAAACAATGATTGTGTCATTGTTCTTACTATTGTTTCATGCGGTTTTGATTTTATATGTAGAATCAATTTCATTGTTTCATGCGAAATCTTCTCTGTTTAGTCCCAATCAGTATGACTTATTGATTGTTTCATACAACATATTTAATTGTATCTTTGTCATAAGGAATTTTAATGATTTTGTATCCAACTAAGGAATGATATGGGTATTTATTGATAAAGTTACTCCATTAAAAAAATATTGGAGTCAATAATAAAGTATGTACCCATTTTAATGTTAGAGTTGGATATAAATAAGCTTTATAAAATTGTGATTAAGTAATACAATAGTTACTTTATCCTGCAAGGAAGTAGTTATTTTGTTATTTAATTAGGATAAGGTGATAAATAAAATCTTAAAATAATTGTCCTAGGCCCACGTGTATGGATTTTGTATTCTATAAACTTGCAATTAAATAATAAGGTAAGTACTTTACTCCATAGGGAGGTAGTTATTTGCTTATTTAATTAGAATAAGGTGGTCAATTGAGTGTCAAATTGCTATTCCTAAGCCCATAGGTGGGGAACTATTATTTTGATGACTTGTCTTACTAGCCTTATTATAAAGGGTTTGTATATTCAGCATATGCTGGTTTGTGACCTATTAAGGTATGAATTTACTAACACATTTGGAATTAATATCAGGGCATTAATGTATGTTTCCTTGATTAATGCAGTTCCTACTACATTTTATAATGATCCTTCTTCTCTTAACATTAGGGTGTATGGACCTTGATTTGGCGCTTCGTGTGGATGAGCCTCAACATCCCACAAAATCAAGTAACGCTGGTGAGAAAGCATCATATGAGAGGTGGGAGCGATCTAATCGCTTGAGTTTGATGCTTATTAAGTCTCATGTAAGTAAAAGTATTAGAGGCTCCATTCCTGATTGAAAGAAAGTCACAGATTTCATGAAAACTATTGAGGAACAGTTTGTGAAATCTGATAAGGCATTGGCAAGCACCCCAATGAAAAGACTCTTAGGCATGAAGTATGGTCATGCAAAAGGTGTACGAGAGCATATAATGGAAATGCGGGGGGACATTGCTACTCAATTGAAGTCACTTGAGATTGAAATTTCCGAGCCATTTTTAGTGCATTAATTCCATTATTCTCTCCCTATAGGATACACTCCTTTTAAGATATCATAACACAGAAGGAAAAATGGCCAATAACTGAATTATTGACCATGTGGGTTTAGAAGGAGGAGAGAATGAAACATGAAAAACTAGAGACTGGGCATCTAATAAATCATGACAAGGGAAATGCCAAAAGGTTTAAAAGTGACCTAGAGAGGAAAATAATTGTTAATGTGCCAATAAAGAAAAATGGCAATAAGGGAGAATGTTTTTTCTCTAAGAAAAAGGGACACATAAAGAAAGACTGCTCTAAGTTTGAGGCATGACTCGAAAAGAACGGTATTCTCATATATCTTGTGTGTCATGAATCCTTTTTCATTGATGCTCCAAGTAATACTTGATGGATAGATTTTGATTTAACTATTCACATAACTAATACTATGTGGGGCTTTCTAGATCAAAGGAAGTCAATTGCAGGTGAAACTGTGGGTACCTACCTACTAATTTTAAAATCTGGATTTGTTTTAGACTTGGAAAATGTTTTTTATGTTCTAACCTTTTCAAGAAATTTGATTTCTGTATCCAGACTTCATCAGATTGGTTATGATTTTCATTTTATAAAAAGAACTATATTTAATCTTTTTTGGGATAATAAAATAGTCGGTACTGGTTTCAATTCCGATAGATTATATAAAATGGATTTGGAGCCTACTTATGTATACAATTATTTGACTTTGCATGATACTGTTGGTATTAAGTGAAATATCATCAATGAAGAATCTTCTAAATTGTGGCATAGAAGATTGAGACATATCTCCATTGAGAGAATGAAAAGACTTGTTTATGATGGTTTGTTGAACAATCTTGACTTTACAGATTTTGGTACTTGTGTGGATTGCATTAAGGGTAAGCAAACAAAAAAGAATAATAAAGGTGCCACTAGGAGTACATAGATTCTTGAGATCATACACACTGATATTTGTGGACCATTCTCTACCCCTTGTTTAAATGCTCAAAGATATTTTATCTTATTTATAGACGATCATTCCAGATTCATGTATCTCTATCTTCTACACAATAAATTAGAAGCATTAAATGCTTTTAAAAATTTTAAGGCAGAAGTAGAGAAACAAAAGGGTAAAAAGATTAAGATCGTAAGATCTGATTGCGATGGAAAATATTATGGTAGGTACATAGATAAGGGACAACAAAAGGGTTGATTTTCTTTATTTCTTCAAAAGGAAGGCATTATTGCATAGTACACAATGCATGACACACTTCAAAAAAATCGTGTGGCTAAAAGAAGAAATAGGACTCTTATAAATATATGGTGAGAAGTATGATAAGTAATTCTAATCTCCCTATTAGTTTATGGAGTGAGGCCTTAAAAATTACTGTGTATATCTTAAATAGAGTTCCTTCTAAGGCTATTCCTAAAACTCCTTTTGAATCATGGAATGGATGGAAACCTAGTTTAAGACATTTACACATATGGGGTTATCCTGTTGAGACACGAATCTCTAATCCAAATATAAACAAATTGGATCCGAGGATAATTAGTAGTTATTTTATTAGCTATCTAATAAATAGTATATTCTATTGTAAGGCCACTGAACTTAGATCAATTGATTGGTTTTCAAGATGCTCAACTGAATAGTGTTGAAGAGCAACCAATTCAAGAACATTCCCATGAAGAAAATGTTCCTGTTGAACCCATTGTTCAACAAGAAGCGGATGTAAGAAGATCCACAAGGATAAGAAAATCAGCTATCTCTCGGATTATTTGGTCTATTTGCAAGAGTCAAGTTTAAGTCTTCGAGATGATCCTAGTTGCTTTTCACAAGCCATGGATAGTGTAAATTCGAGCCTTTGGTATACAATCATGTAGGATGAGATGAAATCTATGTACAATATTCAAGTTTGGGGACTCATTGAATTACCAGAAGGGTCTACAGCTGTTGGCTATAAATGGGTTTTTAAAACCAAAAGAGACTCATCTAGTAATGTTGAATGATATAAGGCCAAACTTATTGCAAAATATTTCACTCAAAAAGAAGGCATTGATTATCACAAAACTTTCTCTCCAATTTTAAAGAAGGATTCAATAAGAATAATCATGGCTTTAGTGACTCATTTTGATCTAGAATTACATCAAATGGATGTGAAAATGATATTTTTGAATGGGAATCTTGAGGAAGAAGTGTACATGACTCAACTTGAAGGTTTTCTTGCTAGTGATAAAAGTCATTTGGTTTGCAAGTTAAGGAAATCTACATATGGATTAAAACAAGTCTCACATTAGTGGTATATAAAATTTCATGATATTATAATCTCTTATGGTTTTGTGGAAAACATTGTTGATGAATGTATATACCTTAAGGTGAGTGGGAGCATATATATGTTTTTAATTTTATATATATGTGGCATTTTTCTGGTAAGCAATAACTTGGAATTGCTACATATGACTAAGGAATTTCTCTCTAGAAATTTTGAAATGAAAGATTTAGGTGTAGTCTCTTATGTCATTCGCATAGAGATTCACAAAGATAGATCTCCAAAGACATTAGGATTATCTCAAAAGGTTTACATTGAAAAAATAATAGAGAGATTTAGGATGAACAATTGTTCATCATTCATAGCACCCATTGTTAAAGGGGATGTTTTCTGTCAAAACAGTGTCCAAAGAATGACTTGGAATGAGAAGAAATGAAACACATACAATATGCATCTGTAGTTGGCAGCTTAATATATGCACAAGTATGCACAAGACCCCATACTTCATTTGTAGTAGGGATATTGGACAGATACTAGAGTAATTCAAGATTAGATCACTGGAAAGCTACTAAAAAGGTCATGTAGTATTTGCAAGGAACTAAGAATTTCAAGCTCACATACAGACACTCTGACAATTTAGAAGTGGTTGGATATTTAGATTTAGATTTTAATAGGTGTGTAGACACTAAAAGGTCTACATCTGGACACATTTTTCTAGATGCTGAAGGCGACATTTCTTGGATAAGCATTAAGCAAACTATTTCAGCTTCTTCTACTATGGAAGCAGAGTTTATAGCTTGCCATGAAGCTACTGCACAGGCATTATGACTAAGGAATTTCATCACAAGTTTGAGGATCGTAGATAGTAGTTCACAAACATTAAGAATTTACTGTGATAATTCAGCTGCAATATTTTTTTCAAGGAACCATAAAAGTGGGAGTGGAAACAAGCACATTGATATTAAGTACTTGGTCGTGAGAGATCGAGTAAAAGAGCGTTCAATTGCCATTGAGCATATAGGTACTAATCTCATGATTGCTAATCCTATGACTAAAGGTTTGTCGGCTAAGTCGTTTGTGGATCATGTAGAAAGGATGGGATTATTGAGCTCTTTGTAGTTTCCATTTGAGATGATAAATTTTTGTGCACATTAAGTTATGTTTTATATTTTACATTTCATTTTGGTTTAGACCTGAATAAATTTAAGTTCAAATAAATATTTATTCATTCATTAAGTTTAATTACTTGATTAAAGATTTTTCTTAATATCATAATACATGAAAGAGAGTGTTCGCCAGTATAAAGGACATAATTATCATGATTTATATTAAGAGAGTTTTAATTGAGTTATAAAGTTAAACCCATGATTTGACATGTCAAATGTTTATGGTCATTTTAGTTTTATCACCTATAAAGAATTACGTTATTTTTTGGGCCAAGTGGGAGAATGTTAAACTAGACATTAATATGGCTCAAATATATATTGAGGTGATAATTAAAGATAATGGGTTATTAAAATTACTCACTTATTTGGGCTTTAAGTTCGGCTCATTCCTTTGATAGTAGGGATATTTTTGGCAATTTACTTACTAGGATTTTGTGAGTAATTGGATCCCTAACCTAGCCTCTATATAAATATTTGTGCCTCCATCAAACAGAGCAAACAAAGTTTTCCAGATTATATAGAGGAGATGGGTTAGAAGATCGTGGTTATGGGAGCAACGAAAGCATCTTCAAGTTCAAATTCCAAATTTAATCAATATGACTAGAGGTACATAAATTCCCTTGCTCTTTATTCCTTGAAGATTAATCTCAACTATTATATTGTTATTTTCATGAAGGACATCTATTCCATAAGTCATTGGCATTATGTGAAGCAACTGTAAAAATATGAGAAGTGATACTTAAAACCCTTGTTAAGTAAATATATATATGGTGGCAAAGTCTCCACATTGGTGGAAGGTGAATTTTGGAATTAAAACCTAGCATGTAAACCACTTCGAAAAGCCAGATATATCAACAAAACTTGCATGGACTGAATTTTTTAGGGATTAAGTGCTTTAAAATATTAAAACTATCATCTTAACATGCAAAAGGAAACTCCCAAATTAACACACGTTGCTTTGAAATGATTAAGGACATATCCCCTTTTTTGTTCTAAATTTTCAAGGGAACTAATCACTCACCCTTTCGAGGACAACAAAACTCCATGCAATACCGACTTAAGTGCTCTAGGCTCTAGCAACAGTAGCCCCAATACATGTAATAAACCCAAACCAATGAAAGCTTGGCTCCCCCTACAACATTAAACATATAAGTGTCAGCATTGACATCCACTCGCATGTTTAAGAAAACTATTGCGCCTTAAAGTCCTATTAGAATATAGAATAAATTTCAAAGCATAACAAAGCACCTTTCAATCATAGAGACAATCAACTGAAGAGACAAACGTAGACAATCAAATAATACATGTTCATGCAACCACAAAATAGTAGGTCCAGAACAAACAATTCTAACAATACGTGCAACTCTACTAGTCAACCATGTGAGAAATAGTCAGATGACAACATTATAACAACTATTTTATCACAGGAAGCCAAATCAAGGAACTAAAAGAAGAGAATATGAACTAAAAGGCAAAGAAACGATCAACCATGAACAATTAGCTTATCAAGTGCCTATAGGCCATTCAAAATTGAAACTGAATCACTGACAAGGAGGTGACCGATGCATCAAATTCCAAATCTAAATTATAACACAGACACATGCTAGATTTGCGCATAATTGATATGAGCAATGATTTGTAAGATCTTAAGCATCTGATCACTTGTCCCCAAGGTGTAGCACAACTAGAGGTGCATGGTTTCGTGGTCGAGAGGTCCAGGGTTCGATCCTCGGGGTGTCATTGTCTGGGGTTAGTGTTCCAGCCATGCCCTTTTAACTGTGTACCTACATTTACCTCCCTCCATATTCATGGGACTGACTTTAAGAGGATCGTTAATGTGACGGTTCTACATTTAAGCATATGATCACTCTCATTTTTCAAAACAATTGCTAATTCAAAAAAAAGACAAGCAACGACTTACAATTTTAAATAGATGAAGATGATGACTAAATAATAACTTATTTTAAACATCAATTCAGAAATATATACTCTAACAAAAATATTTGTATTTAGAAATTTTCAATCTGTCTAGTAATTATCTGATTCTGGTGATGAAAAGGATCTACACCTATTTTCTTTCACAGTTGATGGAACTTGTTGTTGCATAATATTTACAAACATAGCTATTATCTACAAAATAAATAAATTTGTTATCATTTACTTAACTATACAAATAATTTTAAACAATTATTTTTTTTAGTAATGTTATTGCTTGTGCCGGTAATAATTCGGGTCCATGAAAACCTCCAACACTTCTCGACATCATACTTAGCATTATTTGTGTAAAATTTTGGAATTGATCATTTTCTTGCATTTGTCTTTTCATCTTCTCTATTTTCGTTTGTCGTTGTTCTTCTCGCAATTCAGTATCTTTAATGTTTTTTTCTCTCATTTTCTTAAATTTGTCCGTCAAATCTGAATTAGAGTGATAATCGTGCGAATACATTGATCTACGTTTACATTGCTCTAAGAACAATTGGCTAGGCAGCACACTAGCTCCTAAAAAATATGCTTTGTTTTCTCCACATTTGTTCAATTGACCCTGCTTTTATTCTCGCGTTTGGTTTTGATGCATTACTCTTACCAAAAACCACATTCTTGTTTAAGGTCATTTGTAGAACGTCAGATCCAGACAATGGTGCCAAATCTGACTCCCGTGGCTCTGGTTTGCCATAACTTGGCATTGTTCGAATTTCTGAATCTAGTGGTAGAAAACGACAATGCCCTTTGAACGATCATTTTTTGTCATGTTTTAGGTACACTGCATCTGTCTTATAGTTAGTCATACATTCTTGGCATATGTATTCCATCCAGACAATCAACTCAAATCAGGAAAATCACTGATCGTCCAAAGTAATGCAGCATGCATTTGAAACATTTCTTTATCACAAGCATAATATGTGGCAATCCCAGTTTTCCACAAATCTTTTAATTCAGTCAATAGGAGACGTAAATATATATCAATATCATTTCCAGGTACTTTTGGACCTGGAATAAGGGTGAATAAAATAATAAAATGAGGTTTCATGCATTCCTAAGGTGGCAATTGTAAGGCATCAAGACAATAGGCCAAGTACTATGTGAAGTGCTTTGATTTTTAAATGGATTAAACCCATCATCGGCGAGTCCCAAGCGTACATTTCTAGGATCAGACGTAAATTCACAATGACGTTTATCAAATTCCTTCCATGCTTGAGAATCAGTCGGATGTCTTAGATTTCCATCCGAAAACATGTTTTTTAAAGTGCCACTACATATTTTCAGACATTTTGGATGACATGAATAAATGTTGCAATCTTGATTTTAACGGAAAATATCAAAAGACTTTTGCTGGAATTTTAACCACAAAATGTTTTTTTTCCACCTTTATATGACCTCCTAGATGATTTCTACAAATTTTCCCATCTTGGAAGGTTACACACATTGCAAACCTATTCGTTCTCACTCCCCCCTCCCCCCCCCCTCCCCCAAAAAAGATAAATAATAAACTATGCAATCAAAGGAAGTCCAATAATGTCGTAAATGACTTATCACTCCATTTTCCATTCACTATCAATTAAAATAACTCAACAAGATACGCCAGTTTAGAAAATGCATCCGGTATATAGCAGTTGTTTCCCTTCCTCTATTAGTTGATAAAAAAATTTCACATTAGACTCCATCGGTGTATGACTCGTTGATGCACCAATGTAATTTTCATTACTTATAGATCCTTCATGCATTCCAAATGCATCATGCAACATTTCTGTTGAGTTTTAATTCAAACTATTTCTTTTTTTTTTTGTAATGCATAGATGTATGCATTTAGTCTCACATTGCTAAGCAAAAAAAGGTTGGAAGGCCTTATATATGGAGCCCTTCCATGCTTGCTTAGCAAAGTTAAGGGGACCTACACGCATGCGCGGGCCGAGCCCAAATCATGTGGTTTCGGGGGGTTCGAGCCGGAAATCCATAAACCGGGCGCGACACACGCGATCATCGCGCGCAGGGGGGTGCAAATCCCCAGCTCGTGGGCCTCGCGCTTGCAGGCGGCCTGGTTTGTTTTTGCCAATCTCTGGTTTAGTCTGGTTCTTGGTTCTGTCCCCGAGCGCGAGGAAGTGCACTTGGGTTTGGTCCTCACGTGAGAAAGCGACGCACCTGCCTGGTTTGCTAGCAAAGCAATGCTTCAGCATGAATAAATGTTGCGCCTCTGTTCATCGTTCCTCACACCAAGAAAAAATAGAGCAGTCTGCTTTCTCCTTCTTCTCTATCTGTCTGTGCTTTCTCCTCCTCGCTGAGAGTTTAGTTTTTCCCTGTTCTGAGGCTTGGTGTTCCGCGATTTGAGGTTGAATCTGAGTGCGACGTTCGTCTTGGAGTGCACCTACGGATGACGCTAGTGGTTGTCGGATCTTGGGAGAATTTTACCGGAGAGCCTCTGCACCGTGGGCGGCAATAAATTCTCTAAGGACAGTCAGCACGCCGACGCTTCAACCGGAGATATCAATTTCTTAACCTTACTCATATATTTACCTGTTTATTGCATGCTTGCTATTTTGGTACAATTACTGTGTTAGTACTCTCCTATAAACAACAATTTTAGAGAATTTATTGTAAGCATCAATAGACATGATGAATGATAGGGTAACGGGGTCTGATGAGGCTAGCGCCAGACCGGAAAGATTTTTCGGGCAAAACTTCAGACGTTGGCAACAACGGATGAAATTTTGGCTTACTACACTAGGGCTATTCTGCGTTAAAGACATAGATCCTCCTTCACCTGATGAAGAGGAACCTGCCTATAGTGCTACCTTACAGAGGTTTAAGCAAAGGGATTATCTCTGCCATGGGAGGATCATGTCTGCCCTCTCAGACGCACTATTTGATGTATACTGCTCAACATCTTCGGCTAAAGAGCTGTGAAAATCTTTGGATAAAAAATACAACTCCGAAGATTCTGGTTTAGAAAAGTATACTGTGGCAAAATTCCTAAACTTCAAAATGGTTGAAAGCAAATCTGTGGTTGAGCAGACACATGAATTCCAAGTTCAAATTCATGGTCTTGCTGAATGAGATATGTCATTACCTGAAAAATTTCAGGTCTTGTCTATCATCGAAAAATTACCTCCGAGTTGGGAAGATTTTGGCATGACTCTTAAACATAGGAGAGGTAAAATCTCTCTAGAAGATTTGATGATTGCCTTAAATATCGAAGAAGAACATCGGAAGCAACATAAAGATGATGATAAAAGAATGCCTATGGATTTTATTCCAAAGGCAAACGTAGTAGTCTCATCTGACAAGAAAAAATTCAAAAATCAAAAAATGAATAACAAGATGAAACCCAAACCAAAGATTCAAAAGAAAAATGGAACCAAGTCGTGCTGGGCACGTGGACAAGTTGGACATTATGCCAAATTCTGCCCTAAGAAGAAAAACCAGAGCAATATGTCCAACACCAAGGCACAAGCAAATGTTGTGACTGCTAGTGACGGCACCAGCAATAGGTTTGTTACCTTCAAACCCAAACTAAACTTGATCTATCAACCCAATGAATGGTTAGTTGATACAGGTGCTAATGTGCACTGTTGTGCTGATCGCTCTGCCTTCCTTACTTATCAGGTAATTGAAGGCACTTCCGTGACCATGGGGAACCATTCTGTAGTCAGGGTGTTTGGGATAGGACAAGTTGACTTGAGGTTCACCTCTGGAAAAGTCCTGTCACTGCATGAGGTGCATCATGTTCCAGCGGTCCGTCGAAATTTGATTAGCGGGTCAAAATTAGTCCGTGATAGTTATAAGTTGAATTTTAAATGTAATAAAGTTGTAATATTACATTTAGGAGCCTTTATTGGAAAAGGTTACCTTAATGAAGGTTTATTTAAACTCAATGTAGAAAATACTACCTTAAATAAATCTACTGATATTGGTTGTTCATATAACATTGAGTCTTATGATTTATGGCATGACAGATTAGGACATGTCAATTTTAATACCATAAAAAGGATGAAGCTTTAGATAAATTTATGATTTTTAAATCTGAAGCTGATAATCAAACAAAAAATCTATTAAGAGGTTAAGGTCTGATAGGGGTGGAGAGTTTACCTCGAACCTGTTTCAAAAATTTTGTCAAGATGCAGGTATAATTCACGAGGTAACTGCTCCATATAGTCCTCAATCCAACGGTATAGCAGAACGAAAAAATCGAACCCTTGAAGGCATGATTAATTTCATGTTAGGCAGTTCTGGGTTACCCAACTTCATGTGGGGGGAGGCTCTATACACTGCATGACATGTGTTAAATAGAGTCCCCATGAGGTTAAGGGATAAAAGTCTATATGAGCTTTGGAAAGGCCAGAGGACAAGTTTGAAATATCTTAAAGTGTGGGGGTGCCTTGCAAAGGTACTAGTACCTGAACACAAAAGGAAAAAACTTGGTCCAAAGACCGTAGATGGTATCTTCTTGGGTTATGCCCAAAATAGTATTGCATATAAGTTTCTGATTATTAAATCTGAAATTTCTAGAATAGATGCAAATTCTATTGTAGAACTTCATGATGCTACATTTTTTGAGGATATATTTCCTATGAAGACGAGAACACCTCATTCTATATCTGGTATTCCTACTAGAGATATGTCTGCTTCCGTAGAGGCCCCATTATCCATAGAAGGTACACCTTCCTCAAGTCACTCTAGACTAAATGAATCTAGTGAGCATACAGAACTGAGAAGGAGCAAGAGGCAACGTGTGTTTACGGATTTAGGCCAGGATTTTATCACCTATAATATAGAAGGTGACCCTGTGACATATAGAGATGTTATGGCTTCTCCTGAAGCTAAGCACTGGAAAGAGGCTATTAAAAGTGAAATGGACTCTATTATCTCTAATGGCACTTTGGGAGTTGGTAGATTTACCTCCTGTGTGTACCACTATAGGATGTAAATGAGTGTTTAAGAGAAAACTAAAACCTGACGAGTCAGTAGATAAATTCAAAGCCCGCCTAGTTGCTAAGGGATTCAAACAGAAAGAAGGGATTGACTATTTTGACACTTATTCTCCTGTTACCAGAATTACTACAATCCAAGTGTTAATAGCATTGACATCCATATATCATCTTGAGGTCCATCAAATGGATGTCAAAACGGTATTCCTTAATGGAGATCTTGAAGAAGAGATATATATGGATCAGCCTGAGGGACATGTAGTCTCTGGAAATGAGAATAAAGTCTGTAGGTTAGTCAAATCTCTTTATGGTTTGAAGCAAACCCTAAAGCAGTGGCACGAAAAATTTGATAGAGCTATGCTATCGTTTGACTTTGAAATGAATGACTCTGATAAATGTGTGTATGCTAAAATGAAAGGTGATAATTGTATTATCTTATGTTTATATGTAGATGATATTCTACTTTTTTGGTTCTAACCTTTCTATTATTAATAAGACTAAGACCCTCTTAAGTGGCAAGTTTGATATGAAGGATATGGGTTGTGCTGACATGATTTTAGGGCTGAAGTTGACTCGTTCAATTGAAGGAATAGTAATTTCTCAGTCACTCTATGTTGAGAGAGTATTAGAGAAATATGGCTATAACCAAGTTAAATCTATCGTCACACCCTAAGATCCTTCAAAAACTCTCCACAAGAATAAGAGTGGTGTGGCAGTGTCTCAATTAAGATACTCACAAATAATATGTAGTCTAATGTATTTAGCAAATTGTTCTAGACCTGATATTTCTTTTGCTATAATAAAATTGAGCAGGTTTACCAGCTGTCCGGACAGAACGCATTGGGATGCATTAGACAGAGTACTCAGATACCTAAAAGGCACTATATCCTTGGGCTTGTGGTATGGAAGATTCTCTGCAGTCCTGAGGGATATAGTAATGCTAGTTGGATAGCTGACACTGCTGAGTGTAAAGGCGTTACTGGTTATGTCTTTACACTTGGAGGTGGTGCAGTTGCTTGGAGGTATGTTAAACAGATGATTATAACTCGTTCTACATCTGAGACAGAATTGTGTGCTTTGGATACCACAGTAACTGAAGCTGATTGGCTTAAGAGTCTTCTTTCTGAAATTCCCTTGATGATGAAGCCAATACCTTCTATTTCAGTACACTGTGATAATCAAACAACAATAGCTCAGATTAGAAGCTCCAAGTATAACCAGAAACAGAAGAGATATGTACGAATAAGATTAAAGTCTATTCGTGAGTTAGTGTCTCTTGGAGTGGTGTCATTGGACTTTGTAAGTTCAAAAGACAATATTGTTGATTCACTCACTAAAGGACTTGATTCTGAGAAAATCAAAAGATCCAGTAAGGGAATGGGACTGAGGCCTATCCTGGTTTCATCTATAGCGGCAACCCAACCTATCTTATTGGAGATCCCAAGAAGTAGGTTCAATGTGGTATAAATAAGCTATAAGGGTGAACCGTAAGCATCAAATTGATTGAGATGTAATCTCATAGTCTCTTCCCTAGATAAATGCTTGACTGCTAGTAAGGATGAGCTTAGGAGCTCTTAATGAGTTCAAGGTCTTAATGAAAGGATGCTGGCAGTACATCCTTGGAGAACTCACCTATATAAGTGTAACTGTGGGGCCGCAGTGTGGGGGGTCTAAGCAACTCCCCTTAGCACTTATGAAACAAGATTCGGTGGCATGGCCGTAATGCACCAACCCAGAAGGATTCAACCGTCGCCCGTGATGAGTTGTTACCAATTGATTTTCACATATAAAAGGTTTAAGATTAAGACTGAGTTCTCTTCAAACCTATGTGAATAAGATTGGTGTACTTAGGTGAAAATTCAAACCGGAAGGTATTTTCACTAAAAGCTCATTGCAACCAAGCCTCAGAACATATCTGTGTTTTCGACCAAAATAATTTGAATTAGTGGGAGATTGTTGAGTTTTAATTCAAACTATTTCTTGTTTTTTTTTATAATGCATAGATGTTTGCATTTAGTCCCACATTGCTAAGCAAAGAAAGGTTATAAAGCCTTATATATGGAGCCCTTCCATGCTTGCTTAGCAAAGTTAAGGGGACCTACACGCATGCGCGGGCCGAGCCCAAATCAGGTGGTTCCGGGGGGTTCGAGCCGGAAATCAATAAACCGGGTGTGACGCACGCGATCATCGCGCGCAGGGGGGGTGCAAATCCCCAGCTCGTGGGCCTCACGCTTGCAGGCGGCCTGGTTTGTTTTTGCCAGTCTCTAGTTTGGTCTGGTTCTTGGTTCTGTCCCCGAACGTGAGGAAGCACACTTGGGTTTGGTCCTCGCGTGAGGAAGTGGTGCACCTGCCCGCGCGTAAGGAAGCATCGTACCTGCCCGCGCGTAAGGAAGCGACGCACATGCCCGGTTCGCTGGCAAAGCAATGCTTCAGCGTGAATAAATATTGCGCCTCTGTTCATCGTTCCTCACACCAAGAAAAAACATAGCAGTCTGCTTTCTCCTTCTTCTCTATCTGTCTGTGCTTTCTCCTCCTCACTGAGAGTTTAGTTTTTCCCTATTCTGAGGCTTGGTGTTCCGCGATATGAGGTTGAATCCGAGTGTGGTGGGCGGCAATAAATTCTTTAAAGACAGTCGGCACGCTGACGCTTTAACCGGAGATACCAATTTCTTAACCTTACTCATCTATTTACCTGTTTATTGCATGCTTGCTATTTTGGTGCAATTACTGTATTAGTACTCTCCTATAAACAACAATTTCTTGTACCATGGGTTCTTGGTTGGTTACTTCATAAACTTGTTGCATCGAATTTTGAAGTTCAGTCTTATCATGATCTTGTACAATTAGTTTTTCTCTATAAAAATTTCAGATGTGATAATCTTGTAAGATACCATTTATCATTAAATGTTCATGTACTATCTCATGATCATGACTCAATGAGTTTATGCATTTGGAACAAGGACATGGTCTCGTGACTTCTTGAGCCGTATTACCAAGTGCATAACGTTACAAGATAGGATTCTCACTCGATACTCAAGACTGTCATGGGGGGCAGTCATCCATGTTAGGATCCTTCGTACGGCTAGAGAGGGGGGGTGTGAATAGCCGACCCCAAATTCTCGCGTTTCTTCCTACAATTCGTCAGCGCAGCGGAAAAACAAACAATGAAACGAAAACAAGAAGATCAAACCTCAACGCGTCGATGTAACGAGGTTCGGAGATGATACTCCTACTCCTCGGCGTGTCCGTAAGGTGGACGAAGCCTCTCAATCCGTCGGTGGATGAGTCCCCGGAAAACCGGCTAATACAATATACTCCTTGTGGGTGGAGAAACCTCGCCACAATATTCTTGCAACAGCAAGAAAGGAATACAACAAGAGATACAAGAAGACAAGAACAATGAATGTAAAAACACAGGTTTTCTTGCCTCCTTGCCGACTGGATTCGTTGAAGCAGCAGCTCCTCAGAACACCTACAACAGCAGGATATCCCAGTCGAGAAGCTCACGCGAAGCTTGCGAAGAAGAGCTCAACAAAGCTCAAGCACCAGAACAACAGCTCTGTAGCAGAAGAGAAGAGGAAGAAGAAGAAAGTGCAGCTACAACTCTCGACCCCTTTATACCTGCGAAGAAGACAGCGAAGAAACTAGCCGTTGCGTCGCAACGGCTAGAACCCTGATCGTGCGGGCCGATCGCCTAAGCGTGAAGCTTATTTGTCACCGATCGGTCCCGGACCGATCGGTGTCGCGATCAAGCCACGATCGGTGCGTGGACGATCGAGAACCTCTGATGGTCCATAGACCGATCGGGCTTCACTCCTCACGCCATCGATCTATGCCCGATCGGTCACGGCCGTCGATGGCAACAATGAGAGTTTACGTTGGTATCGTCGGTCACCGGACCGATCGAGCAACAAGTATCCGGATCGGTGCGGTGACCGATCCGAGCTTTTTTTGCCCAAACCAAGTTCCAAGACTTCGAACCAATATCCGGTCAACCTTGACCTATTGGTACTTCATCCCAAGCATCCGGTCACTCCTTGACTGCTAAACTCCTCCCAGTGTCCGGTCAATCCTTTGACCTACTTGGACTTTCCAACACCAGTCGTCATCCTCGATCCATCTGGATTTTCCTTGCCCGGCTTCACTCACGGGACTTTCACCTGCCTCACTCAGGATTTCCACACGCCTAACATCCAGTTAGGACTTTCTCCTCTCTACACCAGGACTTCCCACTGCCTGGCTTCACTCACCAGGACTTTCCACACTGCCTAACATCCCAGTTAGGACTTTCTCATTCACCTAGCTTCACTCACTAGGATTTTCACCTGGCTTCACTCACCAGGATTTTCCCGAATGTCTGGCTTCACTCACCAGGACTTCGACCTTCACCTAGCTTCACTCACTAGGATTTTTCCCCCCGTGCCAAACTCCCTGTTTGGACTTTCCCCGTGCCAAGTCTCCATACTTGGACTTTTCCAGTGCCAAGTCTCCATACTTGGACTTTTCCCGAATTAGGTCAACCAGGTCAACCTTGACCTACGGTTGCACCAATAATCTCCCAAACATCTATTCTTGTCCCACATCAAGAATAGAACTCTCTCACGAATGTCAAACATCAACATGCAACACAACTAGGTCAACCTTGACCTAAGGTTGCACCGACAATCTTCCCAAGTCAAACATCAAAATACAACTCGAGTCACGTCAACTCGAGTCGGGTCAACCAGGTCAACCTTGACCTAAGGTTGCACCAACAATTGGTATCAGAGTTAGATACCAAAAGAATTTAGGATCGAAAAGAATTTAGATATCTCCACAATGACATGATATTGTCCACTTTGGGCCTAAGCCCTCATGGTTTTGCTCTTGGGCTCTACCCAAAAGGTCTCATGTCAATGGAGTCAATGGAGATATCTTTCTCTTATAAACCCATGATCTTTTCCATGTGTTTTCAATATGGGACTATGTTTGCAACCTTGCAACCCCAACAATCCCTCCCTCAAACAAAGGACCATGGGCTTCCCACGTCCGATCCTTGACCCTCGGTCTACCCGACCTACTAGGACTTCCTGCCCCTCGGTCTACCCGACCTACTAGGACTTCCTGCCCCTCGGTCCACCCGACCTACTAGGACTTCCTGCCTGGTGTCTGGTCCTCTTGATCCGAACATAGGAGCCCCCACTTTCTTTGTTCGAGGTCAATATTGTACTCACATGGTTCAATTAGACCATAGCTCTTGTGCACAGTCGGTGGTTAAACCTTCTGGCAGTCCGGGCTCTGATACCAATTGTAGGATCGAAAAGAATTTAGATATCTCCACAATGACATGATATTGTCCACTTTGGGCCTAAGCCCTCATGGTTTTGCTCTTGGGCTCTACCCAAAAGGCCTCATGTCAATGGAGTCAATGGAGATATCTTTCTCTTATAAACCCATGATCTTTTCCATGTGTTTTCAATATGGGACTATGTTTGCAACCTTGCAACCCCAACAATCCATTCCTTCGACATGATTTGATCATGTTCAATAATTTATAAAAGTTTATACATTGAAGCAAGATTTATCAAAATTAAAGAAACTTCATAGATAAAATTTCACAGAATTCAACAAACATAAAATACAATTCCTAAATATAAAATTTCAAATATATAAATAGAAGGATTTCAAAAGAACAAAAAAATCATATATATGTTAATGGTCTTAAGAGAAATATGTGATATTATTCCAATTTAGAGGGGAAAAAAATGAAAATGAAGCTTAGCATTATAGACAAGCTGTAAGCAAAATACAACAATAAACTTGAAAAATAATATAAATAACTTAGACAAAAAAACAAACAAATTAAGGGATTCAATGGTAAAATTTACAAATCTCCTGTCCTGACACAAAATCCTAATTGATGACAATTTTACTTTAAAAAATTATCACTCTGCAAAAACTAAATCAAGAAATTATCTCAAGAAACAAAATCAAACGCGGTTTATGAAGCAGATATAGAAGGATAATGTTATAGTACAATTAATATGATGGATTGCTAAATTAGAGAAAGTCACTGGAACAATTAGGGTTGTTGTAACAGAAACAACTATTGGAATTGCAAAAATAATACGAGATTTGATAATAATTTTTTTAAATATCGTATGCTACCGTTAGAAGCGGTGTTAAACCACTTCTAAAACAAACTTATAGAATTAGTTTCGAAAACAGCTTATATGTGGCCAACAATAATGTTAATAACGCTTCTAAAAAAGATCTACTGATCAAATTTTAGAAGCGATTTAGGTGGACTGATTATATTGGTTCTATTTTTACAACCGTTTTATCGACCGCTATTAATTTTCTGATCTTGATGTCTAATTTTTTTGTAGTGATGTCAGGATCTCAGACTGAGACATAAAAATATCAATAACTGAGACCGAGCCAGAGGAGATGTCTAAATCTAAGGCTGAATCAGGGAGGATATCAGCGACTGATTGAGGCATGGATAATATCGAGATCCAAGATCGAAATATGGATAATATCGACGATCGAAGCCAAGTTTTAGTAGTTATCTTATCTTCAAGCAAATCCGAATCTCATTTGGACTAGACCGATTCTGTTTGGATTTCGTTTGATCTATTTTAACTTTGACGGGCAACTCAACATAATTTTAACCACATACCAAGGAGCCACGGAATTCTGCCACAATAATCGTGAAGTATCGTCAATTGCTATCTCAATAAAGAAACACAAATCGAACTCCACAAGCACATAGTAAACTCGAAAAGGCTGCAGCTTAGGAAACTGATACCAATTAATTCTCCTTAATTTATCCAAAAGGAAACTGATATATCTTGGCCGTTTCTAGCGTGGAATATACAGGTATATAGAATTAGGTGAGTCGACACTCCAGATCTGTTTGTCTTTCCTCAATAGTCCAATGTTAGACTTGTTGACAGAATGACTCTACATAATGAAGACAACGAATATGATCAGGCATGTTACTCAGTGGGTCACCTTTCCACCGCCCCAACAGAAAGAAACTGGAAAGCATGGAAGAAGAAGAAAACCACCCACTGAGCACTGCATGCACTTTATCACTCAGTCTGAGATCTAGCACACAGGATGTAGGTCGATCGAGATGATCCAGTGGTGGCTAGTGGAGTGGTAGACCCACATCTGATCCAATTCGATAGATTCTGTGTCAGCAATCGATTGACAGCTACGCCACCTTGCGAGTCTGAGAGCTGGCATGAGTGGGAATGATCATGGAGAAGAAGGGTTGCCTTCGGTGGCAAACAAAAGACAGATTTGTTCTTGATTCGTGAATGTTCTATCCCATAATTACACACACTGAACACTGGAAATTTTGTATCGATCCAACGAGATTAATTAATTAAAGAGTCCATTGAACATCGATCGGAGTAGCAACAAAAAGTACACGAGAAAAGGCAGAGGCACGAGTGATAGAGCAGGTTTCGATCAATCCTAGATGCTCCAGGTAGTTTCTTCAGATGCTGCGGGTGCTCCGGAACGATCCCAAGGCCTTGATTGCCGTCGCCCTCAACACGAACTGGTGGTACACGGCCGCCGCCAGAGCTCCGATGAAAGGACCGACCCAGAAGATCCACTGCGTCGACAATTAGAGCGACCAATTTTTGATCTATTAGTCAAAAACAAAAAGCAAAAATTGGAAGAAGCTGGCTGATTACGGGAGGAGACTGACGTGATCATGCCATGGCTTGCTCTGGTTGTAGATGACGGCCGCTCCGAAACTCCTCGCGGGGTTGATGCCGGTGCCGGTGATGGGGATCGTCGCCAGATGCACCATGAACACGGCGAACCCAATGGGCAGGGGAGCCAGCACCTGCAGCAGCCCCAAATCTTAGTCGACCGAACTCCCGAGTTGCCTGGAAAAGACGAGCAAAGTGTGTGTAATATAACATTTACCGGGACGTGGGAATCGCGGGCGCTGCGCTTGGGGTCGGTGGCGGAGAAGACGGTGTAGACGAGGACGAAGGTGCCGATGATCTCGGCGCCGAGCGCTGTGCCCTTCGAGTAGCCGACGGCCACCGCGTTCGCGCCGCCGCCGAACTGGTTGAACGGATGCTTCATGATGCCCTTCACGATCCCTACGCCGCAGATAGCGCCCAGGCACTGCGCCACCATGTAAAGCACCGCGCGCAGCAGCGACACCTTCCGCGCCAGGAACAGCCCCAGCGTCACCGCCGGATTGATGTGCCCACCTTAATCGAAACCCCCTCCGCCATCAGCGCTCAATTAGAAACGACGACGACGAAAATCGACCACGACAATAAAGCAGATCTCGCGCGCACTACCTGAGATGCCGGCGGTGCAGTAGACGAGTATGAAAATCATGCCCCCGAAGGCCCAAGCGATGCCCAGGATGCCGACGCCGCCACACTGTTGTCCCTGGGACTGGACGTTGTACCCGATGACGGTGGCCACGGTGACGTAGAGGAAGAGCAGGGTAGCGACGAACTCGGCGATGAGCGCCCTGTAGAAGGACCACAGCTTGAGCTCCCCAAAATCAAACAGAGGCGCAGGAGGCGGGTCGTGGTAGTCCTTCGCCGGCCGGTGCTCCCCCTCCGTCGCCACCTCTTTCGACATCTCGAATCTCTAAGCTCTCGCCGGCGGTGGCAAAGGGCCGCTTTAGCTTGCAGTTGGAAAAGGCCGAGAGAAAGGCGGTGGACATTTATAGGCCCTCGGTAACGTACTGTGGGGCCCTGTGACAGCTAAGCCACATGTGGGGGTAACGAGATCATCATGCCCACCCACATCCTTCTCCACTCATGGCCATGTCGATGCCGTCCAATTACACGCTCACTTTTTAATATGCGCCGCTCCCGCAAAGAAATTGGCTTGCCCTTCCCTCTCGGTTCGTCGAGAAAGGTCGTCGAGGTGGCGACCGGCGACTTGTGCTGACGCGGCCTGGGACCCAGCGACCACGTGCCGTCCGCCGCGCCCCTTGGTGGGACGTCCCTGTCGGGACCCACCCCACCGGGCCGTTTCCAACGGCTCGATTCATCTATCCTCCCGCTTCGTCCTTTTGTTCACGTATAGAAAAACCGATACCACCGTGACCCACACATTACCACCAATTACGTCTCCGAAGGAAGCCGCGGGTCGAGGGCGTTGCTGAAAGAGACTGGTCGGGTGGTGATGCTTTGGAGCGGAGGGATCACGAGGAGCAATACGGTGACGTGGATCATCGCCGCCTAGGCCCCACTAGTCGCTCCGTGAAGATTTTCCTGTTTTCCCCGGAGGATAATTTTTTTAAAAAAATCCTTGTCATATTGGCCATTTTAAAAAATAATTTAAAGCATCTCCTCGGGATTACAATAATATATTTTTATTGTAAGAAGAAAATTATTAAAAGTATATGTCCATGTCGCCTGGTGTTTATTTTTTTCTCTCCGTAATTAATAATGCATGCCCATTTAATTGTTTGACGACGTACATTATCCGCGAATACAAAATATTTAGTTGGATATTTAATTGGTCCAAATTATGATAGTAAAAGGTTAACAGAGCGTTTGATTTTTTTCAGGCAATGAGAATGGGAATGTAAATTATAATATTGTAGAATAAAAATAAGTATAAATATGAATATTTTTTTTAAAAGTAATATTTAGTTAGTTGAATATTTTTTATCGGAATAAATTTAAAAAAAAAATTATCCTTAAAGAAAAATAAGAGAAAAAATTAGATGTGAGAAAAAAATATAATGAAAGAGAAAGTATGATAAGTGAGAAAGTATGATGGGAAAGAATGAAGAGAGAGAAAGTGCGATCAGAGAAAATGAGTAAAGAGAGTGTGATGGGAGAGAGCATGATGAGAGAGAAAATATGATGAACGAAAAAATATGATGAGAGAGAATGAAGAGAGAGAAAGTGTAATGAGAAAAAATAAGAAGAGAGAGTGTGATGGGAGAGATTGAGGAAATAGAAAGTATAATGAGAGCAAAAATGTGATGAGAAAAAAATAGGAAAGCGAATATGATAAGAGAGATTGAGGAGAAACAAAGTATGATGAGAGAGAAAGTGTGATGAGAGAGAAAGCGTGATGAGAAAAAAGGGAGAGAGTGTAATCGGAGAGATTGAGGATAGAGAAAGTGTGATAAGATAAAAAGTGTGATGTGAGAGATTGAGAAGAGAGAAAGTGTGATAAAAAAAAAGAGAAAAGAGAGTGTGATGGAAGAGATTAATGAGAGAAAAAAGTGTAATGAGAAAAAAAAAAAAGGAAAGAAAGTATGATGAGAGCAAAAATGTGATGAGAAAAAAATAGGAAAGCGAATGTGATGAGAGAGATTGAGGGGAAACAAAGTATGATGAGAGAGAAAGTGTGATGAGAGATAAAGTGTGTTGGGAAAAAAGAGAGAGAGTGTGATCGGAGAGATTGAGGATAGAAAAAGTGTGATAAGATAAAAAGTGTGATGAGAAAAAAAAGTGTGATGTGAGAGATTGAGAAGAGAGAAAGTGTGATAAAAAAAAAGAGGGAAGAGAGTGTGATGGAAGAGATTAATGAGAGAAAAAGTGTAATGAGAAAAAAAAGGAAAGAAAGTGTAATGAGAGAGAGAGTGGATGATAAAATGAGGAAAGAGAAAATATGATGATAGAGGACAAGGAGAGATAAAGTGATATGAAATAATAAATAAATAAATATATTTTGATATTTGATATTAAAGGGAAAATTTTAGTTTTTGGTTAAGGGTATTTTTGAAATAAAGGAATATTTTGATTGTTGAAAATAGAGTAATGACTCATTGAATGGGAGAGATATGAGAATGAGCCATTAACCAATTATAAGGATTCGTTTCCTTATTTCTATTTTTATTCCTATACTCCAAACATCAACAATGACAATCAATAATTGTTATTCTCATTCTCCACTTTTATTCCCCTAAACCAAAACACCCCCTAAATCTGTCACACGATCAGTCTCACATGGTTGATCCTATGATCATCTGTGAGGAGGTAAATTGAGAAATTGTAGTTGGTCGATACAGAGGACTTTTTTCCTCGACTTTGTCAAGATTCAAACTCTTGTCCTATGATAACAACTATGCTCTGCATTAGTCAACTCAACCTTACCCCATAAACCTTAATCAGTTCATATTAGAACAAATATCTTTTGCGATTTATCTCTTGATAAAATGTATTGGCCCATTTTAAAGGTGTCCTATAGCTAATCATCTTAAACCTATAAAATCATGTAAGGCGATAAATAAATTTACTAATCAATCAAACACCTTTAAAATATAAAATTTCATATAATTAAATAAGTCCGATAATATTTAAACAAATCAAATTTAAACTCATAAAAATAATTAATCAAGTTTGAGCCATCATTTTAATAGATGGATTCGGTTCGATTTAGTTTAACTTGATTATCTTTTTTAAATAAGTTTGAATATCTTAAAATTTATTTTACTTCGCTTGTTTACAAGCCTACTATTGGATGAGAAACCGTTTACACTTTTAGGTTTATCATATGATTGACCTCCAAAACTAGTTCGATCGAAGGCCTAGACATCGTAGCTGTACACTAAGTTGTTAATAACTATTTGAGCTAATCATGCTTAATTAACGTGCTATGAATTAAAACTAACATTCATGAAGTTGGCACCTCAAAATGATTAGGAACAATGATCGCTGGCAACGTGGACAGTTGGCTTGGCTTAACACCTATTAAGGACGAGATTAAGAAAATAACTTAAAGTCAAAAAGACATTTTTTATGCGCATAATAACAGTTGGATATAAAATTAGAGATAAAAAGACAAGGTTAACATTATTATAAAAGTATTAATTAAACTCATCATTAACTATGTGATCATTAGGGATAATATTTTATATTATCAATTGAAAGTTAATTGTTAGCAGCTATTTAAGAATCAATAATTAATATCAATAGGAAAGTGTCTTAATTAATATAAAATTACTCCTTTCATGATTCATTACGAAAGGCTGTTAGATGCCTGTCATGGTTAGACACTAGCAATGGATCAATGATATAGAATTTAAGATTTAACGATAAGATATGACTTATTTTTTTAAACTAGCACTAAGTATCTTATATTTATCATTCTATTGTTGAAAAATATCTTATAATATATCATAATTAAAAATTGAATCATAAATATTTAAAACACTACTTAGACACATTTGTTAGTACATTATAGAGATAAGAGTATTAAACTGTTAAGGTGCACTTGGTTTAAGGTTATCATGCATAATCTATTAAACATAATCTAAAATTCTTCCGTTAAATTTTAGGTATTACAATAAAAATTTATTTATTTAGAGATTTTAGTGTATAGCTTATATAGAAAATTGTATCCAAATCAACTAATAAAATAAAATAAATTATTATTATTATTATTATTATTATTAATAATAATGGTGATATATAAATAAATAAATTCAGATAATATTTTAATTTTTTTTAGTGAGATCTATTTAGTTTATCTTAAGTATATTGATTCAATTTATTAAAATTTTAATTAAAAATCTAAGTATTTTTTTTAAAAACTAATTTTAAAAGAAAAATGTAACTCGTCCATGTTCCTCTCTCACACAAAGCGCCTATGCCCGTCACTCACCGTTGCCACTCACCACCTATCATCTTCGGTTGAACGCTAGTCATGTCGCATTTGCTCGTCGTCTGGCACCACCACTTGCCACCTTCATCCGCCGCTTGGCAACTCTACCCCTCGAACGTCAAACGCTACCCGCCAAACGTGCAAGGCGGTTGCCGAACACCGTTGGACACTTCCGAACACCATATGACACCTCCACCTGTCACCCGTCTTCCACTCATCGCTCGCCGCCCGCCAGTCCGCCCATCGAGTGTTTCGGATAACACAGAATCTAGAAAAACCTCTAAAATTTGAGATAATATGATTTCGGATTGTATTTTCTAATTGATAATATATGATGATAAAAGATGAATGCGTTCGTTCTCGGTATTCCCGTCAATCTGTTCCAGGACCAACACCTAATTGATAACATATGTGGAACAACAGCGACCCCCTAGAGCCGATCCCACAGATATGGAGGGAGGTAAATGCATGTACACAGCTGAAAGCGCATAGTCGGGACACTAACTTCATGCAATGACATTCTGAGGATCGAATCCTAGATCTTTCGGTCACGAAACTATGTACCCCCAACTATGTTACGCCATGAGGACACCTAATTGATAACATATGCTGATATTATCGGGCTAGTCAATTACTTAGGAATAATTTATTATCTAAATTAGATATTTTTAAAATGATCGATGATAAGACTCCTGGCCAAAGGCACCAAAGCCTTCCACAAAGGCTCTTCGTGATCATGGAGGCTTGTGCGAAACATCCACGAGGTTTTTTTCATGAAAGATCTATTTTTTCATAATTAATTTTAAATTTTAAATCTTAAATTTAATAGAAAATTCAAATTTAATTTGACTTCCAAAATCAATTTCAATTTTCAAATAAACTCGTTGCTGGCAAGCATGGTAGCAAAAAGTAAATATGCTTGTTCTCAACGTTCCCATCAATTCGTCTCAGGATCAATACGAAAGAAGTAAATCACGGATGATTACTAATTTTTAAAATAATGATTAACACATAAAAAAACATATTTATTGATTTTGCCGAGATTCAACTCGTTGCTGGCAAGCATGTGGCAAAAGGTGATTCGCTCGTCCCAGCGCCCCCGTCAATCCGTCCCTAGGTCAATACGAAGGAGGTAAATCACGGATGACTACTAGTCATTAGTGCAAATGATCAAAACATAGGAGAGGTTATGCTCGGTCATGCTAAGTTGCTAAGTTTCGACTCCAAGACTTTATGTGATAATATTTCATGTTTTAATCATCGTACCGAGATGACTCGTTGCTGGCGAGCATGATTCATGAGCTAGCTACTCTAATTCCCTATGTATAATATCAAATCATTAGGCACATGTCACTCTTATCCGGTCCCAGCGCGAATAGATAAGATATCAAGCAATATCCTGACCGGCAGGTCACCGGCTTAGACTTAGATTCTCCTGGTTTTCTCGAGAGGGCCCAACCACGCGCTTCGCTCCCCAGCAAGGGCCCCACCACTTGCGTACGGCATCCATCGAACCAACCAAAATAAGGCACCGCTCCAGAGTTCATTTTTAGAATTTCTCCGACGCTGATAAATGTTTTTTTTAACTTAATATTTAGGATTTAAATTTAATAGCTGCTATAACTTTTAATAAGTATTTTATAATTATTACAATATGCTAAAATATAATATTTTATTTAATCAAAATTATTATAGAATTTATTATTATTATATTAAAATTTTATTTATCAATTTAATTAAAATCACTTCAATTTTTTTTATAACAATTACTTATAGAATTCTGTAACAATTGATATAATATTATTACAGTATCAAATTCTATCAACTGTGCTATAATTATATAACAGTTACTTAAATAGTTAATTAAATAGTGTTATAATGGTATTGTGGTTGTCTAATTAACTGTTATATTAATTGTGTGGCAGGTATATAGTTAACTGCCACATTTAAAATGGTTTTGATAAAAAATATAAAAGAATGTCTATTTAAGGATTTTTTTTTAATAAAACAGAGCGTTTTTGTTCCGAAATGAAATATGTTTAAATGTAGCAAAAAAAAAAAAAAAACCCTGCGACCTTGTGCGGTTTTTTTTTACCTTATTCAGAAGGAGAGTTCAGCAGCGCCGCATACTTTTTCTTTCCTTTTTCTTCTCTCTTTTTCTTCTCTCAAATCGCCATGGCCAGCGAAGCCTCCTCTTCCTCCTCCTCCCTCCCTTCTCCCACCCAGCGCAGGGTGGCTGCGGCGGAGGTCTGGAAGGACATCAGTCTCAACAGCCTCAACAATCGAGACACCCCTTCCACGCCCGATCCCCTCTTCCTCCGCTGCTTCCTCATCTCCTGCTCCGACGCTCGCCCCGCCAGCGACTCCACCGACGCCGGAAATGTCAGCGCCGCCGTAGATCCCCGCAAGGAACGGATGATTAAGAATCGCGAGTCGGCCGCCCGATCTAGGGCTCGGAAACAGGCACGCCCCCGATCCCCCTTCCCTCTCTGTCTCCGCCTTCCCCCTGTTTTCGATAACTGCGATTCCCGATCTGATCTATTCCATAGGCCTACACGAACGAGCTGGAGAAGGAAGTGGATCATCTTCTGAAGGAAAACAGGAGGCTAAAGATCAAGTATGAGGAGGTAGGTAATTGATCGCCTTGTTTTCCTACGGAATCCCCATCGATCTTTGCATTTGTAAATTACACACAACAACGATATGCTGCGTGCTTTCTGTTGACAACAACAGTTGGTTAAGCAAGCGCTCTCGGCCGGGCTGCCTGTCGGCAAGAAGAGGAAGATCCAAAGAACAACATCCGCCCAATTCTGAAGAACAAACCAACAACTGCGTATATCGATCCGACTAAATTATCTCCTTCATTTTATATACGTGTGCTTACTTTGGCATCAGATGTTCCTGGTTTTGGCAGTTCCTCGAGATCAAACCCTGTCTATTTGTGTCTTTGATCTGTTCTTCGCGATCCCCTGAGTGGTCAGGTAAATAATTCCTTTACTGAAAAGGAAAACATGATCGAGTTGGATGATGACAATGATTTTTTTTTCTTGAAGATTTTCACCGAAGCTGAGCTGTGCTTGCAATAATTGTAACCGTTTGGTTTGCTCTGCTGCCCATTAAGGGGTGTTTGTATTAAACTAATCTGTCATTAACCACAGAGCGTTTGAAATTATTCCTGTCACTTTCGATCTGCATGCGGACGGTGATTATGGGCACAGATCGCAAAAGTTGATGCCAGTTCGCGATTTAAAGCCACCTGTCCGGAATTATTTTTGGTTTTTTTTCCTTCTTGGATTATTAAATTTGTGTGTGGTCGTTTCGCATCCTCGAGTCACGATAGAGAAAAGTATGTTGCGGTCCTAGACGCAGATGGTATCTTCGTCGATATTTACTCAAATAGATAGATTTTAGAATTAATTTTTTACTTAAAATATTTTATTGGTTGTCTGTCTTTTTAATATAAAAGCCGCTGTTTTAAAATAAAATATATATTTTTAGCAGGTAAATATAATACAGTCTAAAATAAAGATAAAGTAGAAAAAAATCTCTAATCATAATTATAATTTTACATACAATTTTTAATCATAAAAAATTTTGTTTCTACTCCCTGTAAAGTATTATTTATTTTAACTTCCTCATGTAAATATTGTTATCTAAATTGTCCTTCAACTTTTTAGGTATAAAAAGTCTAAAAATGAGTATTCAGGGAGTTAAATTCAGCACTTTACACTAGAATCCAGTACTTTATACTAGAATCGAGTATATTTTTTTTTATCAAAATTAACCCTCATATTTTTTCGGTACAAATAGTCTAAAAATGAGTATAATTCCTATCAAATTCAGCACATTAAACTAGAATTGAGTATATTTTCTATTAAATTGAGCATGATTTTTTTCTTGTTTAATATAATTCCTCGTAAATTCAGCACCATTTACCATTTAAAAAAAATATAGTATATTTTTCATCAAATTGAGTATTATTTAAAGAAAATCTAATATATTTTCCATCCAATTGAGGTGAAAAAAGAATCGTACTCAATTTGATAGAAAATATACTAGATTCTAATTTAATGTACTAAATTTAAAAAGAAATATACTGATTTTTAGACTTTTATACCGAAAAGTATCATGGACAATTAGGTAAATATATTTGATTAGGGAGTAGAAATAAAGATTTATATGGATGAGGACTATATGCAAAGATAAGTTTATGATTAAGGGTTACATGTAAATTTATCCTTAAAATAAATTATCTATGTGATAGCAGCTGTGAATTCTAAAACATACTGTTAACTAGCGTTTTATTAAAAATTGTAGCATAATATTGAGTGTTTTATTAAAAATGACTATTATAATAGTATATTAGCTACGCTTTTATAATTGTTATAATATAATATTAACTAGTGTAATGAGAAATAAATTATTTATAGGATGGAAATTAGAATTCATAGCCGCTTTAATATAATATTAATTAATATTGATTAAATATGAAATATCTATAATAGTTATAATCAAGAGCGGAGTTGCGATATTGATTTAGTATAGGCGATTGACGCGTCTCTCCCTAACCTCCACCATTGGATGGGCGTTGCTTTGTCCCTCATCCATGATCGTGGATGACATCATGAACCTGACATAGGCTAAAAAAGAAGTGGTTGGTTCGGCTCCGAGGTGGGAGAAGGAGGTGGTCCGCGGGAAAGGGTTGTCGTTGGTAAGGTCGATGGTGAATTTACCTCCCCGGGAGGAGCTTATGGTGGACTCAACGAGGCACATGCGAAGGTTCACGGGGTTGGTGGAAAGCAACTCGAAGTGGTAGTTGAGGCGGTCACCAGATGGATCACTGCGCTCGGGCTAGGCCTCGAGGCGGGCCCAAGGGTGCCAAGTGCCGACAATACAGGTGGGAGTATGAGCTGCCAGTATAGATCAGTGCCAAGGAAGGTGACGAAAGGGGTGACCATCTTGGAAGCGAGGGCTATGAGAGTAAAGCTGGTTCGGTATGAATACGATATATCGATACTGAAATCTTATACCGTATACCATACTGAAAACTTCGGATTCAAAAAAATAATACTATTGAAAGTTCGATACATCTAAACTTTGGTATATCAATTTTTGATATGGTATAAATTAAATCATTAACACTCAAATTTTGGTATCGATACGGTATATCAAATACCAAACTATTAAATTGCATATCAATATCGTACTAAAACATTTCAGGATGGTATAATATCGTATCAAAATTTTTAGTATACCGAATTTTTTATATAATTCAGTATATTTCAATACGATATATGCGATATATCAAAATTTTTAATATTTTTTCTCATCACTACACGAGAGTGCTAGAGTGGTCGGGGACATTAACGGACCAACCCTTGCACTCCTTTCCTGATAACAAAGTTTAGAATAAGTATTACATTAGGTATTATTCATTTGTTTTATTCAATTAAGTTGTCACGTGTATTATTATATACCCGTGGTGTTCAGGGATGTATAGAAAACTTAATCTTAATAATAATCTCGATTATTTACTCCCCCGCTTCTTCTTCGTCTCTTTTCTTCTTCGCCCTTCTCGCAGAAAGTTCATCATGATATCAGAGCTACCGCTGCCACAGGCAAACATGGTCGTTTCTCCAACATCACCAACCACACAAACAAATCTGGGTATGATTCATCAAACTCCAATTTCTACTCAGCAAATTCCTGTCATTCAATCTATTTTCAACCCTCTTCCAACACTTCCTTCGATGAATCGACCTCTTTCTATGAAGTTAGACAAAAACAATTATTTGATTTGGAAAATCAACTCTTGAATATAGTGATTGCTAATGGATTAGAGGAGTTTATAGATGAGACTCATTCTTGCCCTCCCAAATTTCTTGATCTCAACAATCTGGTTGTTAATGTTGAGTATACCAGTTGGCAATGCTACAATCGTCTGATAATGAGCTGGATTTACTCATCATTGATTGAAGAACATGTTGGGTATTCAACCACATGCTATATTTGTTTAGCTCTTGATTAGATTCATTCTGTCTCGTCATTTGCTCGTGTGGCAAAATTAGGAGTTTGTTGCAAAATCTGAAGAAACACAGTCTCTCAGCAATGGAATACATTCAGAAATTAAAAGGTATTTTCAACAAATACATTCAAAAATTAAAAGGTATTTTCAACAAGCTTATTTCCATTGGAGAACCTATTTCTTACAATGATCATTTGTTATATCTATTGATTGATCTTGGGAAGGATTATAATGCTTTTGTAATTTCTATACAAAATCGTAGCGACTGACCCTCCATTGAAGAAGTGCATAGCTTATTGCTGAGCTACGAATACAGATTAGAAAGGTAAGATTTTGCAGATCAACTGAGCTCTCTTCTGTTGGATATAAGGATATAAGTGATGTGAATGGAGAAGAGGTGAAAGAGGAAAACTGCTCCATTATGAATGGGACTTTAGTCCCACATTGAGAGTTTCTTGGCATGTTGGTTGGTTTATATTGATTCACATGTATTGATAATGTGAACAAATGAATGGGGAGAGGCTCTCTCTCACGTGTGGATGCGCAGGAGAGGTGCAAATCAAGGGCTTGAATTGCACTAAACCATGTTGACTTGTGTGCGGGCATGACCTACGCGCGCCGAATGTCGGACCGGTCAAGGCAAAATTTACCCAAGTAGAACAACCAATATTTTGCCACGTAAATCTTTTACTTGTATAACGGATGCATTAAAGTAAGATTAATGCAAAATCAAAACGGCTGAATGAAATGCTGGCGTTTCACAACTCGACGAGTAAAGATCATTAATCGATCATTAACATTGTCGTTGATCTTAGCTCTTATATAAAGAGGCTACGATCATAGGTAAAGAGAGACACACAGAAAGCAGCAGAAGCTCTCCACCTACTTTTCCTCCTCCTCTGTCGGGCAACTTTTGTTCGGTGGAGTGCCCATGATAGTTCGGGTACTACTCAATTCGTCGTGACCACTAGTGCTTGGTAGGAATCACGGTTAGCCGTTGTATCCTGAGAAATAGAAGACTCATGGAAGCATCGAAGCACAGCCAGAGGTGGGCGAATCTGTTTCGAGGAATCTACGACTCTCACAGGCCTCGGTCCATTCGCCCGCTCGGTTTCTCTGTTCGCTCAGATGCTCGGCCTTTCTGCTCACCTGACCGACCACTCGCTCAGTCACTTGGCCTTTCTGCTTGCCTGACTGGCCACTCGCTCGATCGCTCAACCTTTCTACTAGCTTGACCGGCCAAGCGTTCAGTCGCTTGACCTTTCTACTTGCCCAACCGATCACTCACTAGGTCATTCAGTCTCTCTGCTTGTCCGGCCACTCGCGTCAGTTGCTCGGCTATTCGTTCAACCGCTCGATCTCTCTGCTCGCCTGGCCACTCTTGTCACTCGCTCGGCTAATTTGTTCGGTCGGCCTAACCACCCAGCCGCTCAGGTTGCTCGGTTACTCTGCTATCCCGATCGCACTATCCGATCGACACTCAGACGCTCGGTCTGGGACGCTCGGACTCGGTCACTCGGACTTTGCTACGTGGACGCTCTGCTCGCTTAGCCACTCCACATATAACACTTGGCAAAAACTAATCCCTCCTAGAAGTCTGAGATTATCAGCTCAAGTCATTTCAATAGATAAGTGAATTTAATTTGGTGAATTTAAATTCAGCTAATACCCGTAAATCTCCGACAACAGATTGTTTTCTCCAATAATCTTGAAACAAATTCGCTTCGGTTGAAATGACCACCGAACAGAATATTAAGGTGCAACAGACTCAACACATGATGGCCCCCTCCGCCCCGATTGGAACTATGTCAATCAATCATGGGGAAAAGTCAGAGAAGTTCAGTGGACTGCACTTCAAGAGGTGGCAACAAAAAATGCTCTTCTACCTGGCCACACTCAATCTGACTCGGTTCTTGACCGAGGACTCTCCCAAGTATGCTGAGAATGTTGATGCATAGACCATCAGTGTAGTGGAGGCATGGACTCATTCTGAGTTCCTTTACCGAAACTACATCCTCAACTACCTTGTCGACTCGCTGTACACTGTGTATAACATGAAGAGAACGACAAAGGAGCTATGAGAGTCCCTGGACAAGAAGTATAAGGCGGAGGATGTAGGGGCTAAGAAGTTCATCCTGGGTCGATTCCTGGACTATAAGATGGTTGACTCCAAGACGGTGATCAACCAAGTCCAGGAGCTTCAGGTGATCTTGCACAAGATCCACTCAAAAGGGATGGTTCTAAGTGAAACCTTCCAGGTGGCTACTATCATTGAAGAGCAGCCCCCCGGCCGGAAGAACTTCAAGAACTACCTAAAGCACAAGCGGAAGGAGATGAATGTGGAAAAACTCATTGTTAGACTTTGAATCGAAGAAGATAACAAGAGTTCAAAGAGAAAGCTGTTTTCTCAGGCTGCTGTGAAAGCTAACGTGGTCGAGCATGGTCAAAGCTCGAGACAAAAGAAACCCAAATCTTTCAAGATAGGACCCAGAGGAGGCATCAGCAAGAAGAAGTTCTCTAGGAAGTGCTTCAACTATGATCGAGTGGGTCGCAAATCTTTAGAGTATAGGAAGCCGAAGAAGAAGCAGGAGGCCAACCTGAACGAGGGACCAGAAATGGATGACCTCTACGTTGTGATCTCTAAACTGAACCTGATCGGTTCAAACACACAGCAATGGTGGATCGATACTGGAGCCACCAGACATGTGTGCTGCAATAAGGAGCTGCTCCATAACTTCAAAGAAGTCACAGGAGATAAATTGTTCATGGGGAACTCAGTAACCTCAGACATCATGGGCCAAGGAAAAGTGGTGCTGAAGATGACCTCGGGCAAGGACCTTACTCTGAACAATATGTTGTATGTTTCAGAGATTCGGAAGAATCTAGTGTCCAGATCACTGTTAAGAAAACATGACTTTCGCATTATTTTTGAGTCAAGATAGAGTATGGAATGTTTGACAGGAGAGACTATGTATCTGATGGGATATTCAAGCTCAATGTAATGACTATTAGGTATAAGATAAATAAAAATGAAGGCTCTTCCACTTATATTCTTGAGTCTTCATATTTGTGGTATGGTAGACTAGGACATGTTAACTACGATATGCTACGTAGACTAATAAATATGCAAAGCATACCTGCATTCCACCTTGACCTAAAACACAAGTGTGTGATTTGTGTTGAAGCAAAAATGATAAGATCACCCTTTTAACATATTGAAAGAAGCAACGAACCACTCGAGCTAATTCACACCGACGTGTGCGACCTCAAAGGTACATTGACACGTGGTGGGAATAAGTACTTCATCACTTTTGTAGATGATAACACAAAATATTGTTATGTGTATCTTCTCAAAAGTAAAAATGAAGTTATAGAGAAATTTACACTCTATAAAAATGAGGTTGAAAACCAGCCTAATAGAAAGATTAAGATGGTTCAAAGTGATCGAGGCGATAAATATGTATCATCATTTGCTGAGTTATGTGCTGAACATGGGATCAAACACGAAACAACATCTCCTTATACTCTTCAGCAAAATAGAGTTGCTGAGTGGAAGAACCAAACTCTAAAAGAGATTATGAATGTTTTTCTATTGTGCTCTAGACTGCCAGAGTTTATGTGGGGGAGGAGGGAGCTGTCTTAACAGCTAATTACCTTTTAAATAAAATGCCCTGAAAGAAAATAGATAAGATCCCTTATGAGTTATGGAATGGAAGACAACCATCCTACAAATATTTATGAATGTGGGAGTGTCTTGCTAAAATATTAGCGCCTGATCCAAAAAAGACTATGATAGGACCAAAAAATATTGATTGCATATTTATTAGATATGCACAGAATATCAGTGTGTATCAGTTTTTTGTGTATGATTCACAAATACTGGAGATACACAAGAACACAATAATAGAATCGAGAAATGTCTCTTTGTTCGAGCATGTGTTTCCGTATAAGACCCGAGAGGATGCTAGCTCCTCAAAGCGGGCATATGAAACATAAGGTGAAGATAATGACGAGGAACCAGTGGAGGTTGAGCTTAGACGGAGCAAAAGAGCTCGGGTAGAAAAATCCTATGGATAAGATTTTATCCCTTTCATGTTAGAAAGTGAGTCCTGAAGTTACTCAGAAGTTGTAAGCTCTTCTGATGGACCTTACTAGAGAGAGACAATTGCATCTGAGATAGACTCTATTTTACAAAATCACACTTGGAAACTTGTGGATCTTCCTCCTGGAAGTAAACTACTAGGTTGCAAGTGGATCTTCAAGAAGAAAATGAAGTCAGATGACACAATTGATAAATATAAGGCCAGATTGGTAATCAAAGGATACTGATAATAAGAAGACCTTAATTACTTTGATATGTATTCTCCGGTGTCGGGAATAACTTCCATTAGAGTATTGTTGGCTATTTTCGCTCTATGGAATCTCGAAATACATTAGATGGATGTAAAGACTACCTTTCTAAATAGGGATTTAGAAGAAGAAATCTACATGGAGCAACCTGAGGGGTTTTCTGTGCCAATACAGAAAAATAAGGTTGTAGATCGGTGAAGTCATTATATGACTTAAAACAAGCACCAAAGCAGTGACATAAGAAATTTGATAATGTCATGAAGGAATGTGGATTCAAGATTAATGAATGTGATAAATGTGTCTACATGAAAACCACAGAGAATGACTACGTCATCTTGTGCCTATATGTAGATGACATACTTATCATTGGGAGTAATGATAAGATAATCAAATCCACTAAAGATATGTTGAACTCAAGATTTGACATGAAAGACATGGACCTAGCTGATTTGATTCTAGGAATCAAAATTCTTAGAACACAACAGAAGGACTTGTTCTTAGTTAGTCCCATTATTGGCAACTAAGGTTCACAGTTAAGTTAATAACATATGCAAAGATAAATAATAGGTAATTTTTTACTTATAATTTTTTACTTAACACTCCCCCTGAGTTTAATAACTCCCCCTGAATTCATTATCTCTCCTCCTTTGACACACATTAAAAATAGGAGAAACACACACAACCAGTTTGGACCAATGAAGATGTTAAAAATATGGTTTTGAAAATAAGGATTGGTTAAAAAAAATTAAGCAAGATTCTAAGATATTTAGATTTTAAAAGTAACTTTTGAAAACTTATCCAAAGATTATAAAAATACAATTTGGAGATAAATATTGAAAAGAAGTTTAAAAATTTGGAAAGTCAAATAAAAATTTGAAAGTAAGTTTGAACATTTGTTAAAGTAAATTTAAAAATTTGTTAAGATAAATAAGTTTAATTTTTTTTAAGAATAATTTTAAAAATTTGATAAGTTAAAAGTTTTTTTTAAATACTTTGAAATTTTGATAAAGAAAAATTTGAAAATGATTTTGAAGAAATTTTGTAAAGATAATTGTTGAAAATAAATTTAAAAATATGTTAAAGAAAAAAAATTGAAAATAATTTTGAAAAAATTTGTAAAGATAAAAGGTTAGAAATAATTTTAAAAATATGTTAAAGAAAAAAAATTTGAAAAAAAATTGTAAAGATAAATGTTAGAAATAATTTTGAAAACATGTTAAAGAAAAAGAAAAGTTTGAATATCCTTAATCTTGAAAATTTTCAAAAATGATATTGAAGTTCCCCTAAAATTGAAAAGTACCTAAAAGTTCAAGCATAGTTTTAAAAATTAAAAAAATATCCTTATGATGAAATATCCAACTTGCATACTTAGCTAACTACTACAAGATAACAGCTGCTGATTCAGGTTGGTCAGTTTGAGTATTTAGGTCTTACTAGTTGATTATTAACCAGATAACTCAAATATTGATCAATATATTTGTTTAAAGCCCAGATTTATAGCGATGCACTAACATAAGTATCTGAAATCTTAAGCTAAATTCTAAACATCTCACACCAGTTTATGTTTCAAAATACACAAGCAAGATATCTTACTGTGCTTGTGAGATACTGGTTGCTAAAACTATAGGAACATGTAATTCTACGGTAAGACTTAGACTACTCTAAAATGATAAAATATTTTAAAATATATTTTGAAAATAAATTTTGAAAGGGGAATTTTGAAAATATAATTTTGAAAATATAATTTTAAAAAACTAATTAATAATTTTTAAAAATGTGTTAAGAAATAAAGAAACATATTCTATAAACCACATGCATAATTCAATAAAAATGCATATTGAAAGCCATAACTAAAAAGTACCCATAACTAACAAGTATCAAATCTAAATACACACAAACATAATGTCAACAAGTCATAAGTGTATCAAACTAAGTATCTAGTCCTAAAAGTCACTCACTCACCCTTTGTAGGTTGCTATTCAGAATATCGTACCGGTTCCCCTGTACAAAAATTTTGTACAAGTCCTGAACCTTTCCTAACAACCTATTGTGTTCTTTAGAAATTAAATTTGGAATCGCAAACAGAACTTAACATTATGATTCCAAATTCAACTTATCTGTTCTTAGATGTTTAGACTTGGATCGCAAACGATACTTAACATTATTAATCCAAATCCAGCTATGTTACAAATTTGATTAAATATTTATTTCAGAGATCGGCTTCCAGGTTAAACATGGCGAGGCACTAGGCCTTCTTGGGTATGAGATCATCCACCACTTCCTAGACAAAGCCTTTCAACGAAATTCAATATTTAATCTTCTTACAATAACCCTAGGTTTAACCATTAAGAACAATTGAATCACAAGATCTAAAAATAAAAGAAACACAAAATCGAATCATAAATCCGAAACCTAGAATCGTTAGCCTCTTATGTTTGGTATTTCAAGATCTAAACAAAAGAATAAACTAGTTATGATGCGGAAACTAATAACTAGTTATACCTTTTATAACTTATAGACCTCACGATCTTCTATCGTATTCCTTTTCTTATCTCGGACGTCGTGTGGTCGACGATCTACCGAGATGAGAATCCACCCAAGCCTCCTTCTTCTCCTTACAAGTTTCGGCCACCAACAAACTCCTAGAGATGAAGAACTTTGGCCACCAACCAAGCTCCAAGGGATGCTAAGAAACAATGCTTCCTATCTCTCCTTCTTCTCCAAGCAAAATCCGGTCACCAAAAATCTCTCCAAGACTAGATGCCGTCGGCCACCAAAGAAGAAGAGAAGAGGAAGAGCAATGGAAGAGGGTCGGCCACACCAAGGAAGAGAGGAGAGGAATAATAGATATGTTGTCTAAGGTGAGGCACCTCTACCCTCTCTTTTATATTCCTTGGTCTTGGCAAATAAGGAAAATTTTAAACATAATTAAAACTTCCTTATTTTCCTTGCCAATAACTAAAAAAGAAAATTTAATTAAAACTTCCTTTTAAACTTTTAATGGCCGGCCACCTCATTGATCTCAAATAAAGAAAGTTTTAAACACAAAATTAAAACTTCTTTATTTGTTTCCGAAAATTTTTAAAATAAAAATTTCACTTTTAAATTCCCTTCATAGTTGGTTATAAAAGGAAACTTTTATAAATTAAAATATCTTTTTTAAACATGTGGATGATTACAATTAAGGAAAGTTTTCTCTAAAAAATAAAATCTTCCTTTTAACTACAAATAAGAAAAGTTATCAAACATTTCTCTTAATCCTTTGTAGAAACTATAAAAGGAAAGATTTAATTTTTAAAACTTTCTTTTAAAATCATGGTTTCCACATAAGGAAAGATTTTAAAATAAACTCCCTTTTATTTTTATTGTGGCCGGCCACTTACTTGGACTCCAAGCTAGGGCCGACCACCACTTGAACCCATCTAGCCTTGGTTTGGCCGGCCCTAGCTTGGGCTCCAAGCTTGGCTTGGCTGGCCACCTTAAGGTGGGTAAGAAGTTGAGTTTAGGTGGATATAAGACTTTATTAATAAGAGGCTACGACAGGGAGCGAGAGGAGGAATTAGTTTTGGTCTCCCGATGAACTTGAGCTTCCCGTGTTCGCCCCGAACACCCAACTCGAGTTCATCAATAATAGCTCATACCACTAAAGAGTTATTATTGAACTACCATACCAATCTCATATTACTATATGAGCTCCTTTTTATCATGAGTGTGTTAGTCTCTCTATGTTTAAGATATTGAATGCCCACTAATTAAATGAGTTACTGACAACTACTTAATTAATATCTAACTCTAAGAGTAGTATCACTCAACCTTATTATCATGTCGGACTAAGTCCACCTGTAGGGTTTACATGACAATCCTTATGAGCTCCTCTTGGGGACATCATCAACCTAAATTGCTAGGACACAGTTTCCTTCTATAATCAACAACATACACTATAAATAATATTATTTCCTAACTTATCGGGTCTCTTGATTTATCGAACTAAATCTCACCCACTGATAAATTAAAGAAATAAATACTAAATATATGCGTTTGTTATTATATCAGGATTAAGAGCACACACTTTCATAATAACAAAGGTCTTGTTCTTTTATGCAGTCAATATAAAAAGAAACTACCTTAAATGGTTCTGCTCAATATACTCAGAGTGTACTAGTGTAATTTTATAGTCAAGATAAACTAATACCAAATTACACTACGACTTATTCCAACGGTTTGTTCCTATCTATCTTAGTCGTGAGCTACTATTTATAATTTATAAGAAACTGATAATATGATTTTCTGTGTATGACACCACACACCATGTTATCTACAATATAAATTAATTGAACAACTACACTTAGCATATAAATGTAGACATTTGATCAATATGATTCTTTATTTCAAAATAAATGTCTACAAAAAGCTAGGTTTTTAGTATACACTCTAACACCCTTGTCATCATCTGTAGTACGAAGATAATCAAACATCTTCTCAAAAGCATCAGCTCAATCAGTAATCTCCTGACGAAAATCTATAATTTATCCTTGGAGAGAGTTGTACTGATCAGCCATCTTAGTTTCTAAGGAGTCGAATCGTTCAAAAATGTCATCTCGAAAATGGCTAAAAAAATTACTGGACGACGGAGGAGGTGCGTAAGAACAACCCTGATCATAATCAAAAAGAGATGTCAATGTAAATCCTGGATCAAAAGGCGGCTGATGGTGCTCCTCGACTACAACCAGCTTATCCTCAGCTACGACTTGCTCAGCTACAGGTGGAACATATTGTGGATGGGCCGCTTATACACAATTCCCTCTTCACTAGTCCTAATCCCAGCCAAAGACAATAGACGAATCCCAATGATATCAAAATCAGATAACTCGATTAGTTCACCCCGATGAACTCCTACCCCTAGAAAAGCAATGTAAGTAGTGAGGGCGTGGCACTGGATCATATGAACTTTATTCGAGGTGTTGTACCCTGAATAGTAGATAATAGATCTGAACACCAAGTAACCCAAGTCAAAGTCAAGTCGGTGCCTCAGTGCATACATCAGAAAAAGCTGCACTGGACGCAGAACTCCCTAATCTCTAGAAGATAGAGGATGAATGCAAGATACACCTATTTTATAAAGAGCATTGTCATGCGAACTTAATGGCACGATTGACATCTTTTTGGGACGTGGCCCCTCAAAAAAATCAGCGTACATGAGATCAAAAGTCAGATGAGCAAAAGGGGGTGGGTAGTGTGTCAGGAAGGGAAGTACTGAAAAAAGATACGGTTAGGAGAAGGTCAAATTTACAAAAATCTGATAAACATATCAAGGTCAAACAACATATCCTTGATTGCAACTCTAGTCTTATAGTGATGGAAATCAATTTCACACAAGTTATGATAAAATTCAGAACACAGAATAGGATTATATGCATGTTGACAGAAGACAATGCTATCAAGTTGAAAATGTTGGGAAATATCGATGACCTCCGAGCAATATGTTTGATAGAATGGAAAGTCAGCACAATGAGTCCCTATAACTTTAAAATTTTTATTAGGAAAGGATTAACGTAGATCTTCGGTTAAAAATCTAGGGTTTTGGTTGGGATTTAAGGAGCTAGCCTTCCTTTGTGTAGTTGTATGACTCTATTCACTATTATTAAAAGAATTTAATAAATAAATCATAATTAGTAAAAGAACGAAGGTATGGATAGAGAATACGGAGGCATAATCGCGTTTCGAGGATGGTTCTAGGCAGCGAAATGGGCTTGGAAGGCAGAGAAGGAGAAGACAGTGAGGAGGGGATTGGGTGAGACTCGACTTCTGCTTGATTACCATTTTTATAGAGCTCGATCGGTCGACTGATAAATGGATCGATCGACCAATCCCTTAAAATCGACCAGTAAGAAGTAGGTGAGTCGGTATTCGGTTGACCGAAACATACGATCGATCGATAAATTGAATAGTGGTCGAATTTTCTTCGTAATCGATGAGGTCAAGTTAAAGTTTCAGTCGACCAAACCTGGTTTTTGGTCGACCGAATAATTAAAAAAATATCGACCTTATCATTATCGCTGACGATGAATTTACTGTTAGGGTCGATTTGTAGCTAGAGGGGGGTGAATAGCTCGTCGTGTTCGTTGTCTTGATGCTTTGTGATGATGTGCAGCTGAAAAGAACTCAAAGCAAACACTCACAACGCTAACAAGAGGATTTACTTGGTATCCATCTCAAGAAGAGATGACTAATTCAAGGATTCACACATGACGCACTTTCCACTAAGAAAAATACTCCTTCTCAGTAATTACCGGAGGTGGAGAAACCTCGTACAAACTCACACAAGCATACAACTCGAAACAAGAAGTAAATACAAGATAATACAAAAGAAAAACCTTCTTGCTTGAACCCTTGTAAATTGTAGATGCCTCTGGATCCTTTGCAAAGTGCAACAACACTTCTCTTTCAAGCTCTTAGTCCGACGATGAGTCATAGTGAAGAATCGTGTAAGTACTGCTGAGAAGAAAGCTCACCATGGGCTTTATATTGTGCGCTCCTATGGCTCCCAATCGATTGGGCTTGCTCCCAATCTATTGTCACGTCAGTTCACAACAATCTTAGTCGCCAAAATCTGCATCCAGCGCAACGGTCATTTCCCAATCGATCGACCGATTGATTGGGGAGGCTTAAATCGATTGGCTGGCCGACTCAGTCTTCCTCGCGTCCACACATGAGAAACAACCTCCAATCGATCGGATGATCGATTGGGGACCATTCTGTGCTCGCGACATTTCTTCCCAATTGATTAGTTGATCGATTGGGATGTTGTTTGTCGCAGCACTGTACCCAATCTATTAGCTGATCGATTGGGCTTGGTCCAATTTGATCACTTGATCAAATTGACCAACCCTAGCTTGCCCAAGTTAAGTCTAAGGTGCCTCAAGCCCAACATCCGGTCAATCGTGACCTGTTGGGACTCCTCGTGCCTATCATCCGGTCAACTTTGACTTGTTGGGACTTCTTCGCCAAGTGTCCGATCAATCCTTTGACTTACTTGGACTTTTTGCTTCGTGTCAAGTGTCCGATCCTCTATGACCCACTTGGACTTCCACCAGATGTTTGATCACCCTTGACCCATCTAGATTTTCTCGTGCCAGGTATATGGTCAATCTTTTAACCTACTTGGGCTTCCCAACACCAAAAGTTCGGTCAATCTTGACCCACCTGGATTTTCACGTGTCTGGCTTCACTCACCAGGTCTTTCCATTTGCTTAGCTTCACTCATTAGGACTTTCCATCTGCCTAGCTTTACTCACCAGGACTTTCACCTAGCTTCACTCACCAGGATTTTTACCTGACTTCATTCACTAGGATTTTTCCACTGCCCGACTTCACTCACCGAGATTTTTACCTGCCTAGCTTCACTCACTAGGTCTTTCACCTGGCTTCACTCACCAGGTTTTTCACTGTCCGGCTTCACTCACCAGGACTTTCACCTGCCTAGCTTCACTCACTAGGTCTTTCACCTGACTTCACTCACCAGAATTTTCCAACTGTCCGGCTTCACTTACGGGGACTTTTACCTACCTAGCTTCACTCACGAGGTCTTTCACCTTGCTTCACTCACCAGGATTTTTCCTTACCTAACCTCCAGTTAGGACTTTCCCAGTCAAGTATCTGGTTAATCTTGAACTAATTGACTATTCTTTACATCTAACTGGCCAGTCCTTGATCAGAGGAGAATTGTATCAACAAACTCTCCAATTAGACGATTGCATCTGCAATCTCCATGCATTGTCAAACATCGAAACTCAAACATCCAGATTCAAGCTTGAGTTAACTCAAGCTTAGTCAACCAGGTCAGCCTTGACCTAGGGATATTGCACCAGCATTTACATTATCAGTCGATTAAACCAGGTGTTCGGTCGACTGGTAAATTGAAGATATATTTCTGTTTTGCAAAAGTTATGCTATGTTAGGTCGATCGAATCGTGGGTTCGATCGACTGAACATTTAATTAATTTAAGTTGTTAGTTAATTATGTTTAGTTTAATTTTAATAATAGTTTCAGTTTAGTTTAAATTTAAGTTAATAAATTTAATTTTTAAGTTTAATTTTGATTTAATTTTGTAGTTTGATTTTAATTTAATTTAATTTAAGTTTTATTTTAATAGTTTTAATTTAAGTTTTCCGTCTTAATAATTTTAATTTAACTTTAAGTTTATTTTAATTTTATTAGTTAAATTAAGTTTAGTTTAATTTTAATTGGTTTAATTTAATTAAGTTTAGTATAGTTTAATTTTAATATAATTAAGTTTGAAAATTAATTAAGTTTAAAATTAATGTTTAATTTAATTTTAAAATAATTAAGTTTGAAAATTAATTAAGTTTGAAATTATGTAAGTTTGAAATTAATTAAGTTTAAAAATTAGTTAAGTTTAGAATTAATTTAAAATTATTAAGTTTGAAAATTAATTAATTTTTAAATTTGAAATTAATATTTAATTTAGTTTTAGAATAATTAAGTTTGAAAATTAATTAAGCTTGAAATTAAGGAAGTTTGAGATTAAGTTTGAAATTTAATTAAGTTTTTAAATAATTAATTTTAATTAAGTATTTTGAAAAAGGTTGTTGAATTCATGTTAGATTCAAACTTAGCTTTTGGTTAATCAAGTAAACTTTCTAAGGATAAGTTTTCAGTCAGTGGCGAGACATATGACCTTCTTGTGTATCAACGGTAGACCACTTTGTGAATACTTTTCAAATTAGTCTTACAAAAACTTAATACTAGGTTTTGGTCTAACTAACTCATGTTTAACTAGGGTAGCTTCGGTTAGATCCACTAAGTCTAGTGCACCAGGTAGAATACACAAGATTTAATATAGACATGCCTTCGACAAACTTCCTTGACGTACTATCATCCCAATCTATTCCGATGCTATGTTATTAGGGTTTGATAAACCTTTTTAACTAACCATTCTAAGCAAAAAAAGTAAACCTAATCCTAAGCATGCAAAGTTGGTTAATCAAGTTGGTTGAACAATTTTTTTATTTGCTCCCCCTGAGTCATAGTTTAGATATAATCTATCTAAGTAGTGAATTTGTCTCTTAGGGATCAAATAAATATTTGGTTTGATTGGTTTGGTTAAGCATTTTATTGGAACTCATGCTTGGACTTGTCTTCTAACATTTCGACTAATTAAAGATAGGTATGGTTTGTTGATTTTGTTTGGTTTATAGCCAAGTCCCGATTTGTTGTACACGGCTCGTTGAGACCCAAGTACCATGTTTAGACACTTGGATCCCAGTTCAAACTTTTTCAACATTTTTTTGAGTTGCTCGAGTTGACCTTTTAAGTTGAAATTTTCTTTTTCAAGTTTTGCAACTTGAGTTGAAGTTCCGACTTGAACATGATTAGTCGAGTTACTCAAGTTAACTTGCTCCTTAAGGTGATCTATTTCCTTAAGTAGTAAGTTATTTTGTTTTTCAGATTTTGTTAATTTTTTTAAACAAGCATTTAACTACTTTAAGTAAGTTTGACTTGGAATAAAAAGTTACCATATCGGGACCTTCGAAAACGGATACAGATCCGTGGGATCCGTGGCTTCTCTCTGATTCGGTGTCGATCTCGGACTCGTACTCTTCCTCATACTCAGAATCTTCGTTTCTTGTCATAAGGGCAAGATGACTCAAATGCTTCTATTCTTCCCCATCGGACTCCTCGGAAGATGATTCGCCCCACGTTGCTTGGAAGGCCTTCTTCCTTCTTGTTGATTTTGGCTTTTCTTCCTTCAGGTTAGGGCATTCGTTTTTAAAATGTCCCTTTTTGTTGCAACCATAACAAATCATTTCTGATTTGTTTAGCGTATGGTTGATTAGTGCCTTCTTGGTGCTCCTTTTGAACTTTTTTCTTGTTAGTAGTTTTCGGACCATGTTGACCAGCTCTTCTTCATTGGTTGAGTTTGAGTCCGACTCATTTTCTAGTTCCTTTTGGATTCTAGTCTTGGTTTCTTTACTCGATCCTGTTTACAAAGAAATCCCTTTCTCGGCTTCACTCGAGTTAGACTATTCATGTAATTCTAATTCACAAAAAAGTTCATCTAATTTAAGAATTGAAAGATCCCTAGAAACTTTGTATGCATCTATTATTGATGCCCACAAAACATTTCTCGGGAAGACATTTAGTGCGTACCTTATCTTGTCGTGATTCTCTAGGTTGTGTCCGATCAGATGCAGGTCGTTGAGTATGTCCTTTAATCGAGCGTGTAGTTGCGTGACCATCTCTCCGAAAAATATTTTAATATTAAATAAATTATTTAATAGTAAATCTCTCTTATTTACATTAGATTCATCAGTTCCTTAGTGTAGCTTTATCAAATGGTCCTATAGATCTTTTGCGTTTTCGTACAACCCGACCCGGTTTAGTTCTTCCATGGTTAGCCCGCATTGGATGGTGTTGATTGTCTTATAATTTAGTGTACCTTCTTGATCATTAGGGAAGTCCAGTCTTCTGGTTCTATTGGTTTTTCATCAATAATCGGAGGAGTGTATCCTTTGAGTATGGTGAACCAGAGCTCGATGTCGGACTTAAGGTAGCACTCCATTATATTCTTCCAGTAGCTAAAATTTTCCGCTTTGAACAATGGAGGGTGGACGGTGTTATACTCTTCTTGGTAGGAGTTCGACATTCTTGCAATCAAAGAGTTGAGAAAAGAAAAAATTTCCAAGACTCTCATCTTGAGATTAGTAGTGCGGGATAAAAAGAGATAAGCATATAAGAAGAATCTTTTTGAAAGAAATAAAAAGTTTTTAAAATCTGCTCGAAAAATAATTAAGTAAATTCAGAGCTACCAGACTCTGATACCAATTGAAGGATCGAAAGATGCGATAGAGGGGGGGGTGAATATTGCACGTTAAAAACTTTTTGTTTGCTTGTAAAATAAATCAGAATAAGCAACGGAAATTAAAATGAAAACAATACAGATGACACAAGTTGGTTACTTGGTTCGGAATCTAGGTCGACTCTTATTCCAAGACCCGCGATCCTTGATCGCACCGTTGGACAATCCACTAAAACTCTTCTTTTTGAAATCTTCATAAAGAAGCAGTGCGTATACAATATGAAGAATGTAAGATAGTAACAAACTACTATTTTTTAGAAATTAAAACAATACAAGCATAAACAAAAATTATACCGATACTAGATAGAAGAAGAAGTCGGTCGGTACTTTTGGATGGAGTAGCTTGCTTGTGAAAGTGAAGCGCAGAGTAGCAGAACGAACAGGAGCTTTTCACAATGTTGACTTCAAAATTGATTACTTGCCTCGGACCTCAAGCTCTGCTTATATAAGTCTTGATCGGTTGATTGATAAACCGCTTGATCGACTGAACCTTCTATCAGTCGACTGAACCCTGTGCTTTCCTTTTGTGTTGAGATATGATCTTCATGCATTTATGAGCTTTAATGGTTCGGTCAACCAATCACCATGTTCGGTCGACTGATCAGTGTTGTTTCCCCATTCGTCGAGATCCTCCATTAATGAGCTTTAATTGCATTTAATGTTCGGTTAACTAATCCTGTGTTTGGTCGACCGATCATGCTGTCTTCCAATTTACTTCTAATCGATTTGATCTGTGCTACATTAACTACGTTCGGTCAATCGATCTGTTGGTTTGGTCGACCGATTAGGCTTTGATCAGACCTTCGCTCTACTTTGGTCTAATCTCTGGTATGAATCAAACTAGTTCGGTCGATCGATCCCTGAGTTGGGTCGACTGATCAAGCTGATTACTGCAAAATAGAGTTAAACACAATATATCCCTGCAAAACAAAGGTTAACACAGTATAGCATGATGCATGAGTAGTAATTGACAGTAACACTGTCCTGATCTCAACTTGGAAACCTTCCTAGTTTTTTCAGTTGGATCAGCGACCTAAGGTTTATTTCTTCCCGGAACACGACCTCATTGTCGCTCCTCTCCAGTTTGTTTACCTCAACCTACCTGCTAAATATTTATTCTCCAGATATGTTTGGACTTTGCTGCTTAGCATTGGATCGACTTACCAGGACTTTCCCTCGATCTATGGTCCTCCATACTTATCAAGCTTCTATGCCAAGTGTCAGATCTTCTCGACCCACTTGGACTTCTTGCTTGGCTTTCACGACCTACTAAGATTTTTCCAGTTGAGTAAATATCCTGCATACTTAGTTAACTTGTTATATCATAACATGACTTAACTTGAACCTTTGATAATACCAAAACTCAAGTTTGATTCTGGTGCATCCTACGTCAATATAAAGAGGCAAATAAATCTTTCTTGCAGTGAACCAGAAGAATTGAAGAATCTTGATTCTATATCAAGAAGCCCAAAAGCTACTATATTTGTCAGCAAGGATGCACAGACAGAGGAAAAAGTAGTCGAGATCCATCAAGTTGTTGTTGTATCGAATTCTGTTGACTCAACATCTACCAAGTCGGATGAGAATTGTCACCAGACTTCTGAGAATGTCAAACATTATGTTACTGATTCAACAATAGTTTCTTGTAACAATATTGCTGAGTATCAAGACTATGCTTATAATCTCATTTCCGATTCACAATCTCAGAATGAAGTATCTAACCAAAATCCAGGGAGTCTCGAGAGGGAAAGAACTGCTGAAAAGATGGCAATGGAGACCATCCAAATTCTTTTCTGATCAGCTATCGTGATGAACTTCTTCCATTGATTATGTGTGCAATTGAGCGTCATCCCAATAGCACAATGAGAGATTCCTTGACACATTCATTGTTTAATCTTGTAAAAAAGTCTAAACATGACACGCTACTGTTGATAAAGTTTTTGTGCCCCACGAGAGGATGGAGATGCATATGCTCAGACCAACAGGCCAAACATACCTAACCTCATCCTCCCCCTAACTCCCCCCTTTCATGCTTGCCCAAAAGAAAGGTACAACCACAACCACATCATTCATTCCTTAGCTTAGTAGCTTTACCCACCACATTACTCTCTCTCTCCTTCTGGGTCTCATAAGCTGCCATGGAGTTGGCATCTGGTGACAGCAGTGGCCATGTGGACTTCATCTTCTTCCTTCCCAGACAACTCTACCTAATTCCCTGCAACACAAACCAAAAATGTACGTACTCCCCTAACTTCTGTGAGTCTGCCTAGCTCTGGTGTTGCAGTACTCCACTGCTTTGTGCAGAACAGATAAGGCTGGATCCCTTGTAGGAGGAAAATCTAGTCACTACTGAAAGGCACAACCCTCAAGTACTGCATCATTTAGTGAGAGAGAATCTATGCCCACTCATGTAGCTAGTCAAAAATAATAATATTATCTAAGAACTTTCATACTTGCGTTTGTAGGGTTTTGTTTGGTTCAAGTTGTTAAGATGCGATAAGTTTTGAGGATAGCATTAGTATTGTTATTGATACTCAGACATGATCTTTAGTGATAAATGAATTCACAAACTTGAGCCATCATTTAGGTTAGATACCCATTGCTATCCTTAGACAACATGTGATTAATTTGTTTATAAGGGTTGATTTAGTAATTAAGTAATATTCTTATCCATTTCTCCCCCCCCCCAAAATCAAGGGATTAATCAAAATAATTATTTTTAAAATTTATCTTTCCTAGAATATTTTTTGTCGTCATAAGTCCATGTTTCCTAAAGGAGAAAGAAACGGGGAGAGAAATTAGGTGAGTGAAAGAATAGGTGGGAACTACCCTTCTTTGTTTGCTTTATAAAGGAAAGGGGCACAGGGAGAAATGCAAGGGAAGTGATTCTCCGTAAGAAACATCATCACCAAATAAAAGAAGAAAATGACCAAGGTACCTCTTGATCCTAAACTTTTGAACAAAAAAATCTATCTTAGCTTCCATGTTCTTTAATCCACAATCTCTGATTTTCTCATGGTTCCTTCTGTATTTTACATGTCGAATCAAGGTCGGAATATAGTCAAAATTAACTGTGATCTTCTCTGAGTTCACATTCCCACCTAAGTTATAATTTGAGTTGAGTCAAGCGGCCAGAGGCTGTTGATGATTGGGCGGACTATATGATGCAGACTAGGGGGACGGCCCGCCCAACACTGGCAGCCTCCGGCCGTCTAGCTTAACCTAAACTATAATCTAGATGGAAAGATGAACCCAAAGGAAATCACAATCAATTTTGGCCAAATTCTGATCGTGATCAAACATGCAAATTATGAAAGGGACTAGGAGGGAACCCAAGATTACCGACTAGAGGATTTGATTTCTCTAAGATGGGCTTTAAATAAAATTATTTTATCTTAAAATACAATCCGATTCACGATGTTCGCGTTAAAAATACAGTTCGATTCACGAAGTTCGCGTGATCATAAGAAAAAAAATAAAGCTTTTTATTGATAAAAGATTAGAATTTTAAATTTATGTAATTAACTTCTTCACACTAATCCAATAAAATGATCAATGACAAATTTAATTCAATTAACATAAGGTAGATTAAGATGGACTGTAAGTAAAAAAAAAAATCATTGTCCAGTCGTATAAGGTAGGAAACTCTCAAAGTTGGAAGGGAAGAAGTTACCTATTCTGAATTCTTATCAGGGACAACATATCATTTTACAAGATGATTTTGAAATTGCATAGGCTTGGTACGATCAATCTATTGATATAATGCTCTTGTTAGAAAGCTCTCGTCAGTGCAGAGTCTCGAAGAAAAGTCGGATCACAGGATCCCAAGAAAGGTCAAATCATTTTTGTTATCTCAATCCAGATAGTCAACTCTTTAAATCGGTCCGGTATTATAAAAATTTTTCATTGACCACTAAGATAAATTCAGAGATGCAAATAATTCCTCATCTAACAGCTAACGTCCTAGATTCTTCATCTCAACCGAGAAAAATCTTTACAATTTACTATAACTAGGAATCGAACAATATACTTGAGAACTGCTTAGGCGTCTCTGCCACTGCATCTTAGCCCGGGAGTGAAGGGTTAGATCACATTGGAAGCCGCTCGGTATGATTTACCTTCTTTCATCTCGCGTTCGGGGTGTCTTTTAACTGTATTTTACAAGAAACTATTTCCGCGACGCTAAGAACTAGCGCATGGCGTTGATTGAAGGACGACAGATGGGAGTCTCCATCAGCACTAGCTCGAGGCCGAAAAGCAAAAAATGCAGTCGGTACTGCTACTGGGTTCGGCGACCAAACTGTAGTAATGAGAGCCATATGCTTCACATGAAAAAAAAAAAAAAAAAAATCGGGTAAGGATGGCCCTCTCACCCTCTTCCCGGCCAACTCCCCCCGTTTATGGTAACTTGTTCTTGTCACACATCCACCACAATTCGTCTCCTTCTGAATATGCATAAAACTCAGGATGGATCAATTAGTAAGATATAGCAAGGTAATTAATTAATTAACATTATTAGCTGCTTAGATTTTGCTGTTATTGCTGTTCCTCCCCTTAATTCGATTTACAGTTTACACCTACCTACCCACCTCGTTGGCCGGTCATGGCGACCAATCATGAGGTTCATCCCGAGCCTCATAGTTGTAGGGTACGCCTACCTTCCTTTCGACCTCCTCCTACCTTTTCCTCACCAACTCGATCGATGGATCCTTCTCTTCTCTAGGACACGCAGTACCAGTTCTGATCGCTCCGGCTCATCTTTAATTCTTTGGCTGTATATAAGTAGTAGATGGATTGAGAGAGATAGCGGCGAGGTAGGCCACAGTAGTTCATAGATATAGAAGCTGATGGGCAGGTCGCCGTGCTGCGAGAAAGCGCACACGAATAAGGGAGCGTGGACTAAGGAGGAGGACGACCGGCTGGTGGCCTACATCCGCGCCCACGGCGAGGGGTGCTGGCGGTCGCTGCCTAAGGCCGCCGGCCTCCTCCGATGCGGGAAGAGCTGCCGTCTCCGTTGGATCAACTACCTCCGCCCCGACCTCAAGCGCGGCAACTTCACCGACGAGGAGGACGAGCTCATCATCAAGCTCCACGGCCTCCTCGGCAACAAGTACTCAGTCGTTTGTTTGTTTTTTTTTTTTTTTTTTGCAGAATTTAAAGTGATTTATGCATTTATGATCGCAGGTGGTCTCTGATAGCTGCGCGATTGCCCGGGAGAACCGACAACGAGATCAAGAACTACTGGAACACTCACATCAGAAGGAAGCTCGTGAGCAGGGGAATCGATCCGGTGACGCACCGGCCCATCGCCGGCGCTGATCATGCTTCTTCCGAGGCGGCGCCGACGCCGACTTCAGTCCCAAAGAGAACAACAACTCCTTTCGCGATTGGATTTGTGGACATTGAAGACAAGAGCAGCAGTACCGGCGGCTGCGAAGTGGAGCCATCGCCGTCGGCGTGGCAGCTGTCGGAGTTCCCAGACCTCAATCTCGAGCTCAGCATTGGCCCTCCCTCTCAAGCTCCGGAGCAGCAAAAGAGCTCGAGACGGCAGGATTCCTCGTCCTCAACGCTTAGAATTCAACTACTGTAGCTTCTCAGCGGCTAAATTAGCAGCTTAATTAAGCCATGTAACATCAGTGAATATTTAAAATATATATATATCGGCAATTGACGAAGGGCTTATTTAAAATTATGAAATTCTTAACTTTTTGGATTTTTTAAAGGGCGCAATAATTCTCATTTTGAAAAAAAATTTAGTAATTTTGAGTGCGCTTTTTTATCAATAGAGCTCTAATTGTGGGGAATGGAACATTTCTACTTAATTAATTTTGGAATCTAGTTGGTGTGGTGGTGCCCGTGAGATTAAACAATTGATTACATACTAAGTGGATGACAGGGACGGTATCTGAATTTCTGTTGGGTGTGCCTTTCTGTCACCCGCTCTACTCTTCTTCTGTTCAGCCTTTTAAATGCATGTAGGTAGGTGATCAGGGGAAGAAGAAGAGGGGGATGCACAGGTCGATGGTAATTAAATCAGGGAAATGTGACAAGGCTGATTCAATTGAAAATCACTTGCTGTTAGCATGGTAGTTAGACTTTTATCTTGACATAATGAATTCCATTTGATCAGTTGTGAATCGTGATCTTGGTGATTATTCTCCAAGGTCATAACACTTGAATGATCTTTTAGTGATGATCCACTCTTCTTATTCACAAGTAAAATCCATGAGATCACGACGACAACTAGGAGATCTTTAACATCCCTCATTTTCACTTATCCTTTGGATCAATTGACCATCTTAACTCTTAGATGTGTTAACTTGGTTCAATAAATTTTGAAATTGGCTAGTTCATCATCAACCGCGGGCAAAGAGGATTGATGATCCAAACTAAATTAAACATTCCGGCATGGTAATGACTCCATCCATCCACTGATCACTACTCATTGAAAGAAGCAAAAATTCTCTAATATCAATCATAAGTTTGCAATAAAGGACATTATATCTCATACGCATAAGGTTTGAAAAAAATATTAAAATTTTAATAAATCATACATATCATATTAAAATATATAAAATCATACCAAGCATGTTAAAATTTTTGATATAATATAATGCCATACTAAAATTTTTTAGTATCGCTATCGATATAAAATTTATATTAAAATTTTTAATATACTGTACCTATATTGAAATTTATAAATTTTTATTATACTAAAATTTTTAATTAAATTTTGATATATCTTATTCGAACCACCACGTGCAATCCCATTAAATCAGAATGTCCCCACGATGACTTATATAAAATATATTGCTAGTGTAAAATGACCAAGAATCTTTGAAGCTCATTAAATAAATAGTACAAATTGGAAGACACCAACCTAAAGAATATAGTTGGCAAATTTAAATGGAAGCATAATTAGAGGATGTTGGGCGTCTGAGTTGGTCGTGACATGCGATTCCTAATTTATTTTGATGGCCAATGAAAAATTTTCGTCGGGCTACACTGATCACAATTAATGAGGTTAACTGAGATTATTATTTTTTTATATAATTGACAAATTTCTATATCTTAAAATGGTTGATATTAACTTTATAATTAGAGTCAATAATCATTCTCCTTCCTTTTCTTAACCCCATGAGTTATCCGAGATGATAATTAATGATATGTTTACACATGATATTGCAGGATCAAACTGCATAACTATTGAAGTGTAAATCTGCATAACTATTGAGGTGTAGTTCAGATTCTGTCTTTATTTTTCTCTGTCCTACGTCTCATCGTCGATCGGACGGATTTCTGAACTGATTGAGGTGTAAATCTCCAACCTCAACTCACCCACTCCCTCGCCGGGTTGGATTTCGCCTTTTTGCCACATTCTCCTCCCTTCCCTTCTCCAGAATTGCTGATTCCGCGACTCCGCTGACACTCTCTTTCTGCCTCTGTCGTCGCTCGTCCGACGCCTCCGTAACATGTCAGGGGAGGAGGAAGAGAACGCAGCTGCTTGCTTAAATATCGGGATGGTGAGTGCCCCTCTTTCATCCATAATTTCTTTTGAATGCCCTTGTTACGACCTCGTTGGGGATTCCGCTTCAGTTCGGAGGGGGAACTGTTGGAGTGTATACTGAAAGCCTAAACTTTGTAAACATTCATTATAAATAAAGAATCACATTTGGTCAAATTTTCTACATTTGTTTGTAGTTGTTCATATAATTTATATTGTAGATAACATAGTATGTGGTGTCACATGCAGAAGATGATGTTATCAGTACCTTATAAATTATAAACAGTAGCTCACGACTAAAATGGAAAAGAACAAACCATTAGAAGGTCGTAGTGTAATTAGGTATTAGTTTATCTTGACTATATAATTACACTAGTACACTCAGAGTGTATTGAGTAGGACCATTAGAGGTCGTTTCTTTTATACTGACTTTGTAAAGGAACAAAGACCTCAGTTATTATGGAAGTGTGTGCTCTTAATCCTAATATAATAACAAGCACATATGTTTGATATTTATTTCTTTAATTTATCAATGGGTGAGATTTAGTTCGATGAATCAATAAACCCGATAAGTTGGGAAATGGTATCACTTATAGTGTGTGTTGTTGATTATAGAAGGAAACTGTGTCCTAGAGATACTAGGTTGATAATGTCCTCAAGAGGAGCTCATAAAGATTGTCATGTTAAACCCTGCAGGTGGACTTAGTCCAACATGATAATAAGGTTGAGTGGTACTACTCTTGGACTTAAATATTAATTAAATGAGTTGTCAGTAACTCACTTAATTAGTGGACATTCGATATCTTAAACACATGGAGACTAACACACTCATAATAAGAAGGAGCCCAAAAATGTAATTTGGGATTGGTGCGGTTTCAATGATAGTTCTCTAGTGAAATTAATTATCATTGATAAAATTAAGTTGTGTGTTCGGGGAGAACACGGGATGCTTAATTTTATCGGGAGACCAAAACCAATTCCTCCTCTCGGTCCCTATCGTAGCCTCTTATTTATAGAGTTCTATACCCACCTATACCCACCTTCTATACCCACCCAATAGGGGCCGGCCAAGCTAGCTTGGGAACAAGCTAGGGCCGGCCTAGGTATAATATTGGGTGGACGGCCCTAGCTTGAACCCAAGCTAGTGGGGCCGGCCAAATTAAATTAAAAAGGGATTTTAATTTTAATTTTTATTATTATGTGAAAGAAATAATTTATTAAAGAGAATTAAAATTAAAATATCTCTCTTGTAAAAGATCTACAAAAGATTAAAGAAAGAGATTAGATCTCTTTCCTTATTTGTAGATTGGTGAGTTATTTTATTTTCTCTTTAAAAATTATCCACATGTTGATAAAATTAAAATTATAGAAATTTCCTTTTATCAACCATGAAGAGATTTTTAAAGAGAAATTTTATTTTTAAAATTTCCGGAAACAAATTAGGAAGTTTTAATTGTTGATTAAAACTTGTCTAATTTTTTCCTTCATTGATGTGGCCGGCCATTAAAGTTTATTTGGGAAATTTTATTTTATTTTTCTCAAATAAATCATGTTAAGGAAATTAAGGAAATTTTATTGTAATTAAATTTCCTAATTTGCCTAGGCCAAGGAATATAAAAGAATGGGTAGGGGTGCCTTCATGAGACACAACATCTATTATTTCTCTCCCTCTTTTGTTCCTTGGTGTGGCCGGCCATCCTCTCCCTCTCTTCCTCTTGTGGTGGCCGAACCCTTCTCTTCCATTGGAGCTCTTGTGGTGGCCGGATACTACTCGGAGAAGAAGAAGAAGAATGAGAGAAAGCTAGCATCTCTTGAAGCTTGGTTAGTGTTTTGATTTTCTTCCTTGGTGAAGCTTCCTCTTTGTTGGCCGAACCTAGCTAGGAGGAGAAGAAGGTGATTGGTGGTTTCTCGTCTCGGAAGATCGTTGCCCACACAACGTCCGAGGTTAAAAGAGGAATACGGTAGAAGATCAAGAGGTTTTTCTACAAGGTATAACTAGTAATTTTTCTTTCCGCATCATGCTAATTATTTATGGAAATAATACCAAATACAAGAGGCTTACGTTCTAGAATTTCGAATATATTTTTCGATGTTGTGTTCTTTTATTTTTTCTTTTCCTTGTGATTTGATTGTTCTCTTTGGTTAACCTAAAGTTATTTTAGGAAATTAAATATTATCTTTCTATAAAAGGTTTTGTCTAGTCGGTGGTGGTTGCTCCCATATCCAAGAAGGTCATGTGCCTCGCCACGTCAGTACTAGGAACCAATTATGGAAATTAATATTTAATGGAATTAATAACTTAAGGAGACTTGGGTCGAACGTGTTAAGTTCCGCAGGAGATCCAAGTCAAAACCTAAAAGAACAAATAGATTAAGTTTTGGATCAAACGTGTTAAGTTCCGCAGGCGATCCAAAATTTAATTTAAAAGAACACATGGTAGCTAGGAAAAGGTTCAGACCTTTGTACAAAATTTTTGTACAGTGGAACCTATAGGTTTTCCGAGTAGCAACCAACAATTGGTATCAGAGCTAGGGTTTTGCCTCTGTGTATTTGGTATTTAGTTTAATTATGCACATGCCATACATAATTTAGGCAGGTTAATAGTAGGATGTGCTAACTTTGTGGATGCAGGATCCAACTATTATGGCTTTTAGTTATTATGTGTGTGATTGGACCCTTGGACATGTCAAGGGCATTTATATGTGTGTGCATGATTGTATTAAAATACAGCAGGAGCTGTATTTAGTTTTATTAGGATTTTATTTTTGATCTAGATACATGTACATTCCTTTTAAGGAATTTAGGATCAAAAATGTAAAATTCTATTTATGTCGCGGATCGAATCTTGCAAAGCGTGGAACCTTCTAAGGACCAGAGGCGCAGCGGAACTAGGAGCAAGATGGACGCGACAGCTAGACCCGGTGGCGGTGGCCAAATATGGCAGCAGCTTGGGATGACAACACACGGAGAACAACTAGAGATAAAAACCATAATAGTTGAAAATTAAATTTTCTATTTATTGCTTTTATATTGTGCTGTGTGTGCATGTTAGTTTACAAGTTTAGTAGGATAGCATAGTTAAAATTCCTCATTTATAAATAACTAAGTGGGAGAGAGATTTTAAATAAATCCCATGGTCTCCATTACTGGTTTGTAAGTGATACAAATAAGCTTGCGCGTTGGCTCTGAGTGCCTTCCTCCATAACGGATGAGCTTGTTTGTGGATCACTAGAACAGACTTCCATTTTTGGATGACTATAGGAAATTAATTAAGAACGTGTGATCTTCCCCAACGGAAGGGGCATAATCTTATTAATGGACTTAGTGTCAAGTAATGGTATACACTTAGACACATCTAATAGTATCCTCCCCAACGGAGTTACTACTATTATTTGTGTGACCAAATAATACCAACTATTAATTTTATTTGTCAAAAAGTTAGGTTGACAAGATAATAAAATTAATGGGTTAAAACCCTCCTTTTACAAATGTTGAATTTGTATACGTCCACACTAACGTGGCATACAAAATTCACGGTGTTATGAGGTGTTGGTTAATTTAAAATAGTATTGTTTGAGGAATCAATATTATTCTAAATTTAGAGTTCTGACCAAAAGTTATTTGTGATTCTTAGGATGACTTTCAACCCACTGTCCATCATACTTCAACAAAATAGACTTACTGGACCTAATTACATAGATTGGAAAAGGAACCTGGACATTGTTCTGACTACTGAAAGCTATAAATTTGTACTGACTGAACCTTGTCCTGATGCACCCACTGGTGAATCTACCCAAGAGGAGATTGAATATCATAAGAGATGGGTAAAGGCAGATGAGATGGCGCGGTGTTACATTTTGGCTTCAATGTCAAATGTATTGCAACATCAGCATCAAGATTTACCAACAGCTTATGATATTATGAACAATCTCAAGGAACTCTTTGGTCATCAGGATAGGGCTTCTAGACAAGAAGCTATGAGAAAGATAATGACAGCCACCATGCAAGAGGGTACTCCTGTAAGGGATCATATCCTAAAAATGATGGCTTATCTGAACGAGATACAGATCCTTGGAGGAGAAATTGATGGGGAAACCCAGATCGATATGATCCTCCAAACGCTACCTAGAAGTTTTGAGCAGTTCCGCCTGAACTATAATATGAATAAAAGGATTTATTCATTAGGGGAACTACTGACAGAACTTCAAGCAGCAGAAGGATTATTCGTCACAATTCTCAAATTCACTTTGCTGAAAATGGTTCTACTTCTAAACCGAAAGGAAAGAAGAAGAAGAAACAAGCTGGCTCAGCAAAGAAAGTGAATAAATCTCAGAGTACAGGATTTAAAGCTGGAGTGAAGAAGCCGAAGGGCAAGTGCTTCATCTGCAAGCAGGCAGGACATTGGAAGGCGGACTGTCCTCGTAGGAACCAAAACAAAGGTATATCTCATGCTCTAGTTGTTGAAACATGTTTAGCGGTGTTATCTACCAGCACCTGGTGTGTAGATACGGGAGCCACTGATCTTCTTTGCAGGGGTTCCAGGAAACCCGACGACTATCTGAAGGGGAGATTACCGTCTACATGGGCAATGCTACTAAGGTGGCAGCTGTTGCAGTGGGAGACGTCTACTTATCTTTTAGTAGAAATAAAAATTTGGTTTTAAGAAATTGTCTTTATGTACCCAGTTTTAGAAAGAATTTAATTTCAGTTTCTAAACTGTTTTTAGATGGATATTCAGTTTCTTTCAGTAACGATGTAGTTATTAAAAGAAATAAAGTGATTATCTGTTCTGGTGGATTAGTTGGCAATTTGTATACTTTAAATCCAATTTCTTCCACAAAGCAAAACATGGAAATTTATAACTCATCTTCTAATTCTAATAAGAGAAAAGAACCTTCGGAAATGAACCAAGCATATCTTTGGCATCTAAGGCTTGGTCATATTAACTTAAGTAGGATTCAGAGGCTTATAGCCAATGGACTTTTGAGTTCATTAGAGTTGGAAAATTTTTCAACTTGTGAATCCTGCTTAGAAGGTAAAATGACCAAAAGGCCGTTCAAGGCCAAGGGGTATAGAGCCAAAGAAATGTTAGAATTGGTTCACTCTGATTTGTGTGGTCCTATGTCTGTCCAGGCAAGAGGAGGTTTTGAATATTTTTTCTCTTTCATAGACGATTATTCAAGATACGGATACATTTACCTAATGCGCCGCAAGTCCGAGTGCTTTGATAAGTTCAAAGAATACAAGGCTGATGTGGAGAAACGATTAGGTAAAAGTATCAAGACACTACGATCTGATCGTGGTGGCGAATACCTCTTAGGAGAGTTTAGGAATTACTTATCAGAGGCTGGGATTCAATCCTGGAACACCCCAACAGAATGGTGTAGCAGAACGAAGGAATAGGACTCTTATGGAGATGGTTAGATCGATGATGAGTTATTCAGAATTACCAAATTCATTTTGGGGATATGCTCTGGAAACAGCAGTATACGTTCTGAACTTAGTACCTTCTAAATCAGTTTCTTCTACTCCCATAGAATTGTGGAATGGGCGAAAACCCAGTCTAAGACATATTCGGATTTGGGGTAGTCCAGCACATGTGCTGAAACCAGATGCTGATAAGTTAGAATCTCGTACAGAAGTTCGCGTGTTTGTAGGGTATCCCAAAGGAACAAAAGGTGGTTTATTTTATAGTCCTAAAGATCAGAAGGTCATTGTTAGCACCAATGCCCAGTTTTTAGAAGAAGACTATATAATGGATCACAAGCCCAGTAGCAAAGTTGTTTTAGAAGAACTTAGAGAGGACACGTCTACTTTAGTACCAACAGTACAAGATGAAGTACCACAAGAGACTGCAACACGTGTCACACATGATACACAACCACAGACAATGCCTCGTCGTAGTGGGAGGGTTGTAAGGCAGCCTGAAAGATTCATGTTTTTGGGAGAGTCTTCGGACTTGATCCCGGGTAAACATGAACCTGATCCACGAACATATGACGAAGCACTCCAAGATATAGATGCAGCATCTTGGCAAAAGGCAATGAATTCTGAAATAGAGTCTATGTACTCTAATAAGGTCTGGGAGCTTGTAGAACCACCTGATGGTGTAAAAGCCGTTGGATGCAAGTGGATCTACAAAAGGAAAAGAGGGACAGACGGGAAGGTAGAAACCTTCAAAGCTAGGCTTGTTGCGAAAGGGTATACTTAGAAAGAGGGAATCGATTATGAGGAAACCTTTTCACCGGTAGCCATGCTTAAGTCTATCCGGATACTCTTATCCATTGCTGCTCATATGGATTATGAGATTTGGCAAATGGATGTCAAGACAGCTTTCCTTAATGGAAGTCTTGAAGAAAACATCCATATGAAACAACGGAAGGTTTATTGAAAAGGTAAAGAGCATCTAGTGTGCAAGCTCAATCGGTCCATTTATGGACTAAAGCAAGCTTCAAGATCTTGGAACATCCGGTTTAATGAAGTAATCCAGTCATATAGATTTATTCAAAGTCCGGATGAGTCTTGTGTATATAATAAGTGTAACGGAAACGTGGTGGTATTTCTTGTACTATACGTAGATGATATTTTGTTAATTGGCAACAATGTCAAGGTATTATCAGACGTAAGGGTATGGTTGTCCAAACAATTTGATATGAAGGACTTAGGAGATTGTGCACACATTCTTGGGATCAAAGTTATAAGGGATCGTAAGAAAAGAATGTTGTGTCTATCCCAAGCTTCATATATAGATACAATCCTTGCTCGTTTTAGCATGCAGGATTCCAAGAAAGGTTTCTTACCTTTTAGACATGGAGTAGCTCTATCTAAAGAGATGTCTCCAAAGACATCGAAAGAGATAGAGGACATGAAAGCAGTTCCTTATGCTTGGTTGTAGGAAGCCTAATGTATGCAATCTTATGTACGAGACACGATATCTGTTTTGGCGTGGGCATGGTCGTAGATATCAGGACAAGGACATTGGACTGCGGTAAAGCATATATTAAAGTACACGAGAAGAACTAGAGATTATATGCTAGTTTACCAAGCGGACGATCGCTCCACATGGGTTATACTGGATTGATTTTCAATCGAGATAGGGATAATGAAGTCTACATCGGCTATGTGTTTACTTTAGGAGGTGGAGCCATTTCATGGAGGAGTGTTAAGCGAAAATGCGTTTGGACTCAACCATGGAAGCGAGTATGTAGCACCTCTGAGGCTAAAGAAGCAGTATGGCTCGGGAACTTTCTAATGGACTTAGATGTGATTCCTGGTTTGCCCAAAATCATCACAATTTATTGTGATAATAGCGGTGTCGTTGCAAACTCTAAGGAACCACGAGCTCATAAGGCAAGTAAACATATAGAGCGTAAGTACCACCTGATACGAGATATTGTGAAGCGAGGAGAAGTTGTCATCGCCAAGATTGCATCAGCGGATAACCTTTCACTAAGGCCCTTCCGGCGAAAGCTTTCGATCGGCATGTGGAGGGAATGGGAATCAGATGTATGGTAGAAGATATGGCAGCTTAGACATTAGTATAAGTGGGAGATTGTTGGAGTGTATACTGAAAGCCTAAGCTTTGTAAACATTCATTATGAATAAAGAATCACATTTGGTCAAATTGTCTACATTTGTTTGTAGTTGTTCATATAATTTATATTGTAGATAACATAGTATGTGGTGTCACATGCAGAAGATGATGTTATCAGTACCTTATAAATTATAAACAGTAGCTCACGACTAAAATGGAAAAGAACAAACCATTAGAAGGTCGTAGTGTAATTAGGTATTAGTTTATCTTGACTATATAATTACACTAGTACACTCAGAGTGTATTGAGTAGGACCATTAGAGGTCGTTTCTTTTATACTGACTTTGTAAAGGAACAAAGACCTCAGTTATTATGGAAGTGTGTGCTCTTAATCCTAATATAATAACAAGCACATATGTTTGATATTTATTTCTTTAATTTATCAATGGGTGAGATTTAGTTCGATGAATCAATAAACCCGATAAGTTGGGAAATGGTATCACTTATAGTGTGTGTTGTTGATTATAGAAGGAAACTGTGTCCTAGAGATACTAGGTTGATAATGTCCTCAAGAGGAGCTCATAAAGATTATCATGTTAAACCCTGCAGGTGGACTTAGTCCAACATGATAATAAGGTTGAGTGGTACTACTCTTGGACTTAAATATTAATTAAATGAGTTGTCAGTAACTCACTTAATTAGTGGACATTCGATATCTTAAACACAGGGAGACTAACACACTCATAATAAGAAGGAGCCCAAAAATGTAATTTGGGATTGGTGCGGTAGTTCAATGATAGTTCTCTAGTGGAATTAATTATCATTGATAAAAATTAAGTTGTGTGTTCGGGGCGAACACGGGATGCTTAATTTTATCGGGAGACCAAAACCAATTCCTCCTCTCGGTCCCTATCGTAGCCTCTTATTTATAGAGTTCTATACCCACCTATACCCACCTTCTATACCCACCCAATAGGGGCCGGCCAAGCTAGCTTGGGAACAAGCTAGGGCCGGCCTAGGTATAATATTGGGGTGGCTGAACCCAAGCTAGTGGGGCCGGCCAAATTAAATTAAAAAGGGATTTTAATTTTAATTTTTATTATTATGTGAAAGAAATAATTTATTAAAGAGAATTAAAATTAAAATATCTCTCTTGTAAAAGATCTACAAAAGATTAAAGAAAGAGATTAGATCTCTTTCCTTATTTGTAGATTGGTGAGTTATTTTATTTTCTCTTTAAAAATTATCCACATGTTGATAAAATTAAAATTATAGAAATTTCCTTTTATCAACCATGAAGAGATTTTTAAAGAGAAATTTTATTTTTAAAATTTCCGGAAACAAATTAGGAAGTTTTAATTGTTGATTAAAACTTGTCTAATTTTTTCCTTCATTGATGTAGCCGGCCATTAGAGTTTATTTGGGAAATTTTATTTTATTTTTCTCAAATAAATCATGTTAAGGAAATTAAGGAAATTTTATTGTAATTAAATTTCCTAATTTGCCTAGGCCAAGGAATATAAAAGAATGGGTAGGGGTGCCTTCATGAGACACAACATCTATTATTTCTCTCCCTCTTTTGTTCCTTGGTGTGGCCGGCCATCCTCTCCCTCTCTTCCTCTTGTGGTGGCCGAACCCTTCTCTTCCATTGGAGCTCTTGTGGTGGTCGGATACTACTCGGAGAAGAAGAAGAAGAAGGAGAGAAAGCTAGCATCTCTTGGAGCTTGGTTAGTGTTTTGATTTTCTTCCTTGGTGAAGCTTCCTCTTTGTTGGCCGAACCTAGCTAGGAGGAGAAGAAGGTGATTGGTGGTTTCTCGTCTCGGAAGATCGTTGCCCACACAACGTCCGAGGTTAGAAGGGGAATACGGTAGAAGATCAAGAGGTTTTTCTACAAGGTATAACTAGTAATTTTTCTTTCCGCATCATGCTAGTTATTTATGGAAATAATACCAAATACAAGAGGCTTACGTTCTAGAATTTCGAATATGTTTTTCGATGTTGTGTTCTTTTGTTTTTTCTTTTCCTTGTGATTTGATTGTTCTCTTTGGTTAACCTAAAGTTATTTTAGGAAATTAAATATTATCTTTCTATAAAAGGTTTTGTCTAGTCGGTGGTGGTTGCTCCCATATCCAAGAAGGTCATGTGCCTCGCCACGTCAGTACTGGGAACCAATTATGGAAATTAATATTTAATGGAATTAATAACTTAAGGAGACTTGGGTCGAACGTGTTAAGTTCCGCAGGAGATCCAAGTCAAAACCTAAAAGAACAAATAGATTAAGTTTTGGATCAAACGTATTAAATTCCGCAGGCGATCCAAAATTTAATTTAAAAGAACACATGGTAGCTAGGAAAAGGTTCAGACCTTTGTACAAAATTTTTGTACAATGGAACCTATAGGTTTTCCGAGTAGCAACCAACAGGAACAGCGGCTTATCGGTCGGAGAGACGCAGTGATTTCGACGCACAGGCCGGATCGACGGTGTATAATTGGAAGCCACGATCTGCAAGAAGATGCGCTGCTGGGAAACGAGCCACCATAAGAGGGAGGGAGAGAAAATACAGAGTAGAGAATTTGCTGTTACTGCATGATTCCCAATATTAGGTTTTCTGTTATTAATAACCCGGAAGGAAATTTGCTGTCTTTGACATGAGCATATCCTTCTACAGTTTGATTAGGTCAGAATTGTTGAAGGGAATTTTAAATTATTGATGTGGTGATCTCTGTTCCCATTGCATATCTCAATCTGATGGGAAGGTCTAATTCCTAGTCTGAGGGTCAGAATTGTTCCTAGAGATCTTACTTAGAATATGACTATTATATTACAGTTGAGTATGCAGTTTGGAAAGAACATTTTCATGTGTCTTCTTTCTTATTTCATCTCGCGGGTTTACGTTAAACACTATGTTTTTTTCCACTGCTTTATAGCATGGTCACATAGCTCATTGAACTTTGAATATGGCATGCACAAGAAACTACCGAACCCTTCTTGTTTAATGGTTCCAATGCTAAGCAGATCTTGTTTGTTTGTTGTTCAAATCCAGTATCAATGTGACTATTAATAATGCTAAACTCTCCATAATCAAATATTACGGTAAGATTTTGTCTAATTTGTGTTAGTGTGTGGTTAAAAGTATAGTTTTTTATTTGAGGCATGTGCTGCCTTCTCTTTCTCTTGTTTCTGTGGGTTAGCATAGGTTTAAAAGTTCTCTTTCAGGTGTAATAATGTGGAACTTATTTTGGATGACGCCAGTCTGGTCGAAAATTCAGAAAGATTGAAATGGAATATATGCGTGTTAACATGTTCAATAAGGTCTGATATTTTCGGTTAAGTGATTCAATGATTTGACAATGAATTTTCTTTTCTTTCAATCTGTGATTATACCTATGTTCTTCAACTTTCTTATGTCAGTGTTTGTTTTCATTCTTTTAGTTCATTATTTAGATTCTTTACTCGATTTAAACATTAACGATATTATTGTTACTTAAATCAGATTCAATTTTCTGTCATTATTAATTCATGTTAACATCCTAGAATTTTTGAAGGCTGAGTGTATGATGAATTGTGAAGTTGCACGAATTCGTGACCATAAGTATGATCAGCTTTAGTAGATGTCAGATGATCCTTCTATCCATTGTTTCCCAGTCAGTGGTTCTTCATTCAGACTTTTTGTCTTGTTTCCCTTGCCGTGTTTTATACTTGCATTTTTTACTTATCTATGTTTCACTAGTATTTCTGTGATTTAGGGTATTTGAGAAGTCAATGCAATATGTGAAACGCTTTAGTCGCTACAAGAACCCAGATGCAGTGAGACAAGTACGAGAGTATCCTTAAACCCATTGTTATTCGATTTGCTAAAAGGAAAACAATTCTAGTTATTTTTCTAGCTACAATTGGTGATCTGTTGTGAGTTAGTTCATTGGGCTTCTTTGAACTTGTCCGAAATTTCATTATGTTTTTTCCTTAATTAAGTTCTTGGAGTTCTGAGCAGATACAAATTGGCTGAATTTGAGGTATGGCCCTACTAATTTTTTACTTTGTTTTTTGACAAATTGGCTGCAGTCTTGGTGATAGCTCTGTGTACTTGGAAAGCTATGTCCTGAAACAGTTGAAGAAGCTATTGCGATTGTCCCATCTATCAAGGTAAAGATTGGATTACTTTAGGACGAGCTGTTTTCTTAGCACTAGTGTCTTTGTCTCGTGGATTAGTCCCAAGTCTTAACTCATCAAAGGAGCCTGTCTGATATTTATTTTGGATTGTTCTTATCCAAATTTGTAGTTTGTTGTTGTGTCCTGATATGAACTTTACCATTTTTAGTTGGTAGAAAAATTTCAGTAAGATCCTCTAGTCCATAAATTACGGATTAAAAGATGGTCCATTGATGTGGACCCTTGATTTAGATAGACCCCACCTATTTAAAGATGGGGTCCATCTAAATCAAGGGTTCTCGTGTAATGGACCATCCCCTGGTCCGCAATTTGCGGACCAGAGGATCTGCTCTCAAAAAATTCACCCTATAGTAAGGGGTAGACTCGACCCCGGGCCGGGTTTGGCCCGGACCCGGCCCAAGCCCGCCGGGCCGGTTCCGGTTCATTGGCTGTAAAACCGGCGAATCGCCGGTTAATCGGCGGGTTGAACCGGCGGTTCAGCCGCAATTTTTTTTTTTAAACGGCTTGAACCGCCGGTTAACGTTGGGAGAGTTTTTTGGGTATTTTTTTTCAACGGTTAGGATCATTTGACCTTTTTTTGATCAATGGCTATGATTTAGTGTCTGCTACTATCAAAACTCTATAAATAGAGAGCTCATTTCATCATTTTTCACACACATCTTCTCTACTCTTAATCTCATTTTCGTATTCTCTAATCTCTACACGCTTTCGTTTCCAATTTTCAATTACAATGGAAGGAGGCCGCGGAGGTGCATCATCTCGAGCTCGGAAGGGAAAGCAAATAATGAATCCGCGGGAGGAGGACCCCAACATTCAATCCACCGATGATGAGATCGAGCATCTTCCGAATCCGACACCCGAAACACAAGGAAGTACCGATGTAATTACTTTTAAAATTTGAGAACTTCCTCCTCTAAAGTCTTCTATTTTCACTAAACATTTTGAGAAGGTCACTCTTCCGTCGGGAGAAATGCATGCAAAATGTAAGCACTGCAATGCTTCCTACAAATTCCAAGTCGGCGGCTATGGGTCGTTGAAACTAGGGGTGTTCATTATTCGGGTCAATTCATTAACCCGCCCGATCCAAATAACATTTGGGTTATTTGGTTCGGTTAAATGCAATTCGGGTCGGTTGAATGAACGGATCCAAAATGTTAATTGGGTTAATGGTTTGGTTTTGGATTTAGCTCCCCATCCGAATAACCCGCCCGAAATCCGAATAAGGAATTAATATAAATAGTTTTTTAATTTTTTTAGTATAATCTTTGGAATATTTGGAATGTGTAAGTTTTTTTCTTATATTGAATGAAATTATTTTATGAAATTTGGAGCTTATTTATTTATAAATGTAAATTATTAAGAGTTTATTTATTTGAAGAAGATTGAAAATTTGAAATGAAAAAAAAATTGGGTTAATTGGTACCCGAACCGAATAACCCGAATTAGTTTCGGGTAATTCGGTTTGGTTTATAGTTAATTCGGTTTGGTTCTTGGTTGGATTTAGAAAATTATAAAATCCGAATAACCCGAACCGAATAACCCAAATAACCCGAACCGAACCAAATGAACACCCCTAGTTGAAACGACATGTAGAAACGAAGCACCCGACGGAATATGGACTCGACCGTTCTCAAACACAATTATCAAGATTTTCTTCAACTAGCGGTAGTACCGATTCCGGTTTATTTTTATATTCGGATAATAAATTAAGAGAATCATTAGCTAAATTTGTTTCCATAGAACATCTTTCTTTTAGTTTTGGATCTAAATGCACATTTGAAGATTTTTGTAAAGAATCTCTTAATCCATATGCTAAACGTGTTCCTATGACTACACTTACTCATACAATTAAAAAATTAGTAAACACAAGGAAAAAAGAATTTAATTGATAAATTTAGTAAATTAGATAATAAAGTTTCTTTATATTCCGATATTTGGAGTGATCATTGGCAAACACATTCGTACATGGGTGTGCCTTGCCATTGGATCGATAACTCTTGAAACCTCCAAAAAAGATTATTAGTTTATAGAATTTTTGATGAATCACATAATGCTCATAATATCGTACAATTATTATGTTTAATTTTAGAAGAATATGGTTTAACTCATAAAATATTTTCAATATCATTAGATAATGCTAGTTCCAATACCGCTTGTATAGATGATCTAAAATTTGTTTGTCAACCTATTATTGGAGGTTTATTTTTTCATATTCGTTGTGTATGTCATGTTTTAAATTTATGTGTTCAAGATGGTTTAAAAATTTTAGAAAGTTATATTAAACCAATTAGAATTGCAATTTCTTATTTATGGTCTCATCCATCTATAATGAAACAATGGGATAGGTTTTGTAAAATTAATGGAATGAGACCTAAAAAATTTCCACGTGATGTATCAATAGTTGAAATTCAACATACCAATTATTACAAGATTCATTTCAGTATAAAGAATTATTATGTTCATTTTTTGCACAAAACACTAATACTAATATATATTTATTTTCACAACAATGAAATATTTGTAGTAGTATTTATAAAATTTTAAAAGTATTTAATGATGCAACCGAACAACTTTCCGGTGTTTATTATCCCACTGCTCAATTAGTTTTAGAAAAATTTTCTAATATAGTATTAGTTTTAAATGAACATATTAATAATGAATCTTTATCTCCTTACATCTTAGTTATGAAAACTAAATGGGAAAAATATTTTTATTTAATTCCTGAAATTTATTTAATTGCATTTGCTTTAGATCCTAGATTTAAATTAGAAGTTTTACAAGAAATGTTAACTTTATATTATGACGCTTTAATTCCAATTAAAGATCCTTCTTCCCCTGATCCAGTTAATATTATATATAATGTTAGAATTTATTTATATGATATTTATAATCAATATTATACAAAATATGGAATATAAATTAATATTTCTGAAATACAATAAACTACTAGTAGTAATTTAAAACTTACAAAAGTACAACTCTTATTAAAAGAACGGACAAAACGTCCACGAAGATCCTCGAGTTCCACACAAGAACTTGAGAATTATTTTACGACTTCTTTTGATTTTAATGAAGCAGATAGCGAAAACTTTGATATCTTAAAGTGGTGGTCACAGAAGGCTCAAAGCTTTCCCGTTCTCTCCGTGATCGCAAAAGAAATTTTAGTTTGTCCAATGTCAACTGTTGATGTGGAGTAGACGTTCAGTGCCGGCGGCAACATATTAGATGAACGACGATCAACTTTGTCTCCCGACTCATTGGAAGCACAAGCATTACTGGACGATTGGACCAGAGCGGAGAAAAGAATCCAAGGAATACAACTTTCAAATGACGAAGTTGAAGATTTTGATACTGAAGGAACAAATACGACAGGAGCAGGAAATGGAAGTGAATGAAAATGTAAAAGAATAAAAATGTAAAAGAACTACGTGAGTTTAGATTTCCCTAAAAGGATACGTAGGCAACTTAAATAAGTGCAAACATTTTTTTTCAATAAATTTTAATTTTTAATTTTTAATTTTTAACGTTTAATGTTTAATTTTTAATTTTTATTTTTTTTTAACATATTAATCTTGAACCGTGGCGAACCGTGAACCGGCGGTTCTGAACCGTGAACTGTAACCGTCTTGGACGGTTAAGGTTAAGGGTCGATCTGTCTGAAACCGTCAAACTGACGGTTCCGAACCGTCGGTTCCGAACCGTGGTCAGGTCTAGTAAAGGGATATGCTTGTCATGGTCCATTCGTGCTTCATGCCTCCAAGCATGGGGCTGCGTCAGGCATGGCGCAGGATTGGTTTTGGGTTTGTGTGGAAGCCATGCGCATTCCATTCTTGCTAAACTGAATCTTATATGTGGCTGCCTAGTAAATTCCATGCATTTGTTTCTAATGTTGCATTTCAAGGTTGATCATAGTTTGTGACTAATGGATCGGCTCCGTGTAACTGGTTTTGGGGGGCAGAGCAAAGGGTGAATGCTTGAAGACGACGCAATTGAGAAAATGCTGCATGATCTCTCACAGATCAAGAAATTCGAGTAGTGAATTCATCAAATTGCTGCTGCTGGAGGCTTGAGCTACAACTGCGTAGTAGAGTTTGGAAAGCAAATCATCTGTGTGTATTCACAGTTGATAATCCAACAAATTGTCGAAAATCTTAGCTTAGCTTAGCTTAGCTTAGCTTAGATCAAAAGCTAAGCTAAGCTTTTCAAGAAGTGCAAAAGAAGTCACTACATAACTACAAAGCTTAGCTTAGATCATCAAAACAAACATTAGAGACGAACAATCTCCACCTTCGGCAGCGAAGGAGGTCACATCAAAAGATGAATCCAATCTACAAACAAATTAATAATATGATTGAAAGAATGCTTACGTGATCCAGACAACTTCTTCGCTCGATCTGCATCGGTATTAATGGATTTGGAATAAATAATGGAGGAAACAAGAAACAGAGTATATTGGATTAACCTACATGGTAATTGTTTAGTTTAAATTGCTACAAGGACTTGAAAAGACCACCCGCCTGAAGCCTCATAGAAACAAACTTAACTCTTTGAAAATTTGCACAACTTGAGGGTGCCAGTTCTGTTTAACTCCTCTCTGGGATCTTCAGCATGAAACAATTAGTTATCAGCCGCAGAAGTATCATCTTCTAGTCTTAGTGGATCGGGTGGTATTGATTTAGCCCGCGTTTAGGAGGTAACTTCCTTAAGATAAAAAGTACCAAGGAAGATGGCAGGACTTCAACAAGCTGTAGGAGACAAAAAGAAACGGTGAGAATCATGCAAACATCAAGCTGTGCAGACCAGTAAGAAAGAATATCGATCATACCATGTAGTAGATAAAGTTCAGAATTGGGTGGTTTAGAACATCAAGGTTTGCAGCTCTATCAAAAGCATTGATGCACATCTGCAAACTCAATAATTAGAATTGATAAATCTGATATCTTAGCAAACAGATTATGAAGCGAAACTACCTTACCAAAACACTTACCATAATGCATCTTAATAAGAAACAGAGGAAACATATAGTTGTAACATAGCCGACCTATACAAGGAAAACAAGGTAATCAGTATCTATACCAATGCTCTGAGAAGTGAACATTAGTAGCTAATAAATACCTCCTGCAACTTCTTTTGACGCCCTTTTGACTCCACAGGGAAGCGTTTCAACATTAAGAAAAGCCTATCCGTAACATAATATCAGTTCACAAAGTAAATGCAAAAAGGAGTGCATGCAGCAAGGAGTTCCCATGATAAGGACATCAGCTATGAAGATATCTTGAAGCATTGAACTATTTCTAAGCTAAAGAAATGTATTAGCTTTCTTGAATGTCCTTAATCTTATTTATACACATGGAACAATAAAATTACTATAACAGCATGTGCCTTTTGTTCATATAATAATAAACAGATCGATGAGAACATCACGTTTAAGTTTATTTGTCTCAGAAGTTTGTCGTCTGTTTCTAGATATTATGCATGACAAAGACACCAAAACAAGAATTATGCTGATAAAGACACCAAAACAAGAATCAGCAAAATGAGTAGAGCCTTTGCATAACTTTTAGCTGCAGATGCATTGTAACTAGCAGGACTAAACATGGATTATCCTTTTGATATTAAAACCAACCCCTCTACAATTCCCTACCAAGTTTGTGAAGCACTTGTAAGTCATAACAATCAGAAAAGGCACTCTTATACCTCATATCACCATGAATTTTACCAAATCCAAAAGGAACTATAATAATGAAGCATTGTGTATTCATATAGCAGAAAATGGTTTAGTAACAGAGAAGACATTTTTCCCCTCTATCCGGGAGGAAGCCTTTCGGCATTTTGCATGTTTGTTTACTAATTTTAGGTTTCTCAGAAACTAGGAATTGCATGTGGGCCAAAACCAATAAGCTTTCAAATATGTAAACACATAATACTGAAAAAGCAAAGGCCCAAACCTTCCCTCGGCTAAACTGGATACGGTGGAAACATATGCAAACTAAATAAATCATACTAGAGACCAGCAAACAAACGGTGCATTCATGAGATTTAAATCCCCAAAACATGTTACCGAAAAAAGAATGATAAAAAAAAAATGAAATATCTATCGTATAAAGCTGCTCAAACAGTGCATCAATGAGGCATAAATCTCCTAACATGTTACAGAAAAAAGAATGATGAAAACAAAAAATTGAAGATCTCTAGTATGTATCTGTTCACAAGGCAGATAAGAATGAACATACCTCCCTCCGTATAGAAGAAAGGCAAGAGCAGCAAGCAATGAGACAACTGACAAAGAAGATGATGTTTCCATAATACCTTGCAGTTTACATTGATTAAAATGGGCCATAGAAAAATACAGTAATAAGAAGCAAACCTGCCAAGAATATCTTGGAGACAATGACCATGGCACCAATTGGCTTCCACCACATGACAAACCATAGAGAGATCTGCATACAATTGAAAGAAAAAGCTGTCACCACAAAAGGCTGAGGTTTTACCCACACCAAATTTTACAGTTATCTAGTATTTTAGTTACAAAGTTGTTGATAATAATTATATGAAAAATTGTCACAAAGTTGTGACTATCTTGTATCAGTTAATGATGATACCATAATAATTGTCAATTAGTAACTTAAAAAAGTTGCCCCTAACGTTAAATTTATTGATGGATCAATTGATGCCATCAATAATATACTTTTAACCACAGAATCTACGAAATATATGGACAAAATATTTAATGAAAAATTACTAAGTTTCAGTGACAATTTTTTTTTGGTCACTAAAACACACTTTTGTAGCAGAATGAACAAACACCAATCTTGTAGAGACCTAAACATTGTGTGGAATAATAGGATAATCATAGAAATCATCCCAACTAGACCTGATCCTCAAGTCTAATTTCAAACTACCCAAGGTTAACAATATGATTCCATGGCCAATAAAACTACCATAGGACAAGCCATATGAATAGTTTGAGTATTGACAGAGATGTGCGCCATATGCTGTGGAACAATAAAAAAAAGGTATAGAAAAGATACACTAACAAAGAAAATTTTATGTAAGCAAAAGACCCAAAATATATATATGATATGATCCAAATTTTTATACTCTTGACATAAAATTTTATGTAAGCAAAAGACCCAGATTTATATTGAGACTCACAAATAAAGTTTACTGAAATTTAAGAATTTTTTTGATTAGTGAACATAACAAATAAATAAGAATACGAGACCATAACAATTATCACACTAATATATCTCTATATACATATTATAAATACCTTAAACTTTACGGTTTAGTTAGATTTTAATTTTACCTACTTTGTAAACCAAAATCAAAATGATATACCATCGAACCAAATTTTCTGATATGAATTGGTTTGTTGGTTTCAGGTTGTAGATTCCTAGTTGTCAATGTTGTGTGCAGATCTTGCACGGAGGGGATATTAGAATCCAGGAATCAAGAGGATTTTTTCCTCAAGAAATGGCATTTGCTGAGAAGGTCATTGTGGAAGGAGGTGGCTTTGAGGATGAGACCTAGATGTGAGGGGAGGAACGCTCAACTATAGATTCATTCAAATCTACTTCTGCCTAGAAATGATATGTGAGAGGGAAAGTTGTTGGCATTTCTTGATAATGACGAGGTTAGAATACTGCTTTGTTAAGGAACTACATGGAAGATGTTGTGATGTCATGACATAACTCCTCTATCGAGTGAATGCCACATAGTGGACAAGGGAGAGAAATAGGGTTTACACCAAGACAATTTAAGAGGTGGAGAGGCAACCGTGTGAGGTGCAAAGGAGGCTTGTTGTCACATTCAAGTTGTGGAGTTCCTCTTAGGAGGGAAAAAACTATGAGAGCTTGAGAAGACATGATAATAAACCAGGTTGAGAGAAAAAAAATATTGTATTATTTATAAAAGAAAACTATCACTTATGGACAAAAGCTTGATATAAGACCCAAAGACTAGACCGCAACCTCTAAAATATTAAATCTAATAACTCTAACACCTAGAAAAGCTTACATATAGTGAATGAGAGTAGACTATTAATCTGCAACCTATATATAAAGACTATAAGAAATCCTTTCCCAACATAGAAGGGATCACTATATGCATTGTAGAAAATACCCTGTGAAATTACCTGTATAACATAGATAACTGCATTAATTGCATAGAAGGTTGGCTTAAGCCCATCAGTAGATACTGAACGTGCCTGAAGGTAGCATCAAACAAGAAATAAACACTACTCAGTCAACTTTCTGTCAAAGAATTACTAGCTAAAATTGTGAATACCAACCTGATAATAGATTTCTGCCCAAAATAACACCAGCAAAGCATAGGTTGTAAAAAATGCAAGACCAGGAAAATCAAGAATAATATGCTGAATTATCTGAAGCACCAACATGTATATTTAGATAACATGGAGAACCATCAAAGACACATTAGAAAAAAGCCAAATGAGACCCCAAGCGCACCTCTGGCTGTATTTCATCGATTCTCCAACGAAAAACAAAAATCAGTGACCTAACTGCAATGCAGGAGTTACAAAGCAGCAGCAGGAAATGAGTGTATCATGGCTACAAGTAACGATTATGGAAGCTAGAAAAACAAAATAATTACCCCCATTCACAAGGAAGTTCAATAAGTGGAAGACCTTCTGCGTCGTCCAACCAAACTCTGATGCTCGACATTCAATTCTAACCAATTGAATCTGCAAATTAAGAAACATGAACATTGACCACAACATGATACACGCGCCGGGATATTGCCCATACCCTATCAATTAGTCAAATTGGCCGTTCGAATAAATATTAGCAGCTAAATCAAGACGAGACAAGAACAGAAACCCTCGATCCAGAAATACAATCGAAAATAAGGGAAGAGGAAATTACGAGGGCGACAGCGGACACGAGGCCGTAGAGGACGGCAAGGGTGTGGAAGATCCGATCCTGCCACGAGACGGAGTTGTTCACCTCGTCCCACCAATCGTCGCCGCTCCGAAGCAAGAGAAAGACCGATGGCGAGGCCATCAGGTGGCGCATCCGCCAGGGCTAAAACTTTCCGGCGAGGAGAGGTTACTCTGCGGAATCTGGGAGAGAGAGAGAGGAAGAGGACGAGCCAGAAACAAAAATGGAAAAGGAAAAAAAACAGAAGAAAAAAAGAGGGAAAATGGAGGAGAAAGGGAAGGACGGAGAAAGGTTCTCGCAGGCGTCGCCGAAACCGCGGGGCAGCGAGACGAAGCAGAAGTCGACACGTTTCTGGCTGTGGGAAAACGACGACGCTAGAATGTTTCCAAAATAGGATCAGTCAAAAAAATAATATCAGGAATATTTTGTAAAAAGAAATTTATATACATATAATCACGTTAGCAATACGTGACGTTAGCCTCTTAATGAATATATTAACAAACTTTAAATAAATATATTCATGAGTTTACTAATCAAATATTATTGAACTCGAGCTTGATTTCATAATATTTTTGATCTTGAAATCAGGCTCGACTAGCTCATTAACTTAATCGAATGAATTCAAATGATTTTTTTTCGAATCGAGACCCGAATAATTCGTGAGCATCTTGACTCGTTTACACCCCTATCCATGATATATTTATCCTTCTCCCCCTAATTAACTGTTCCATTTGAGTTTAGGTAGTTTGCATACTGGTTCAAGACGGGCCGAGGCATATAGGAGGGAAAAAATTCAATACAATTCGAACCCAACTCCTTTGAAATACCTCGTTCGCCCTTCACTATCTTCATTGATCAACTCCACTGCACTGCCTCGCCTACCTGCCTCCTAAGCTTCCTCTCCTCTCTAAACCTGTCTAAAGCTATCAGACATATAAGAAAAAAAAATCTATCAATCTTCTATTATTTATCTTTTAACTACCCACTGCTAGAAAAAAATAAAACAATTTGAACTCTCCTCCTTCGAAATCCTCGTTCATATGCAATGTGTTCCCCTATATATATGATAATCATCTATTATTTATCTTTTAACTACCTGCTGTTGTCTCGTGTTACTATTTAGGGTTTTCATAGCTACTATAATGTGCTTAGACCAGAATATTGTAGCTGTTATAAAGTTGTAGCTGCTACAATATTTCGGTCTAATCATGTTGTGGCATTTAACTAATCATAACTACTATAACATTTTGGTCTAATCATGTTGTAGCAGCTATGATTGTAGCTAGTAGTGTAAATTATTTGTTGTTCATAAATAATTTTTATATTATTTCATTCTCATAACTCACTTTATTTGTTTTTAGGGATTCATCAATTTCTACTAATTTACTATCTTATATTGATAATCTTGAGCAACAATGGATGTCTTTCTCATCCACTAGGTAATCCATCAACTAAGGACATCCTTATAAGTAAAAAAAAAAATGTACATGAGGAGGTGGCACTGTATTCCAATACCCAACAAGTTGACATTATACTACAACAGAGGAGGAAGATAGATCATCATATGAGCTAATGAGGACCCATATAATTTGAAGGGGATACAAATTATTTTAACTTTGTATCCTTAGATGTTGAAAACCATTTTATATTTGAGCACTAAAAACAATGATTACACAAACACTAATAATTTATATATACATGACATTGAGAATGAAAACTTTAGTGTGAATGAGTCAAACCAAATTGAGATGATGATCCAACCTAATGTAGTCAATGACGCTATCACAATTGATTTAGCTAACGTAATGTAGTCAATGATCCTCTAGGAAAGGGAGATGATGAAGGAAATCTTCATTCATGCCTTGTCATGAAGAGCTTAAGGCTATGGGATTTAGCCTTGGTATAAAGAAGATGTTAAGGCTATGGGATTTAGCCTTGTGATAAAGAAGAGATTAATACTATGAGATTTAGCTTTGTGATAAAGAAGAGGTTAAGACTATGAGATTTAGCCTTGGTATAAAGAAGAGGTTAAGGCTATGAGATTTAGCCTTGTGATAAAGAAGAGGTTAATGTTATGAGATTTAACCTTAGTATAAGAAGAGGTTAAGACTATAGGATTTAGCCTAACTTAGAGGTATTGTCAAACATAAAAAATCGGGAGATTGTTGGGGCAATTCCCCTAGGTCATGTTTGACCAGTTTGACTAAGCTTGAGTTGAGTCAAGTTTGAGTTGAGATTTGAGTTTTGATGTTTGACAATATAAGGAAATTACCGGAGCAATCATCCGGTTGTGGAGATGGTCAAAGGATTGACCAGGCTGATGAGAATACAAGTCAAGTAGGTCAAGGTTGACAGGAGACTTGACTAGGAAAGTCCTAACTGGATGTTAGGCATTTGGAAAGTCCTAGTGAGGAGCCAGGCAACGGGAAAGTCCTAGTGTGGAGCTAGGCAGGAGAAAATTCAAGTGTGATCTTGGCAAAGGAAAAGTCCTGGTGAGGAGCCAGGCAATTGGAAAGTCCAAGTGTGATCTTGGCAAAGGAGAAAGTCCTGATGAGGAACCAGGCAATTGGAAAGTCCAAGTGTGATCTTGGCAAAGGGTGTAAGTCCAAGCATGTGGTCTTGGCAAGGTAAGTCCTAGTATGACTTGGCAAGGAAGACCCGACAACTAGGATGAGGTCGAAAGAAACTCCTGAAGACAAGGCGTGAAGGATGGGGAGATATTCGAGGGGCGCAAGGCTGATGGAGGAGACTAGAATGCTAGTTCGAGGTTGGTCGGGTGTGGCCAAATGCTAGGCATGGAGACCCAACAGGTCACGGTTGACCGGGAGTGGGTTGGAGACTTTGGACTTGAGATTGAGTTAAGTTTAGGATGGTCAATCGATTGGAAAATCGATTGAACTAGGGTCCAATCGATCAGCTGATCGATTGGAGTGTGCTGCGAAGGAAGAAATGACCCAATCGATTGGTCGATCGATTGGGAGCATGAGTCGCGAGCACAGAGATCTTCCCAATTGATCGGGCAATCAATTGGGAATCTCCAATCGATCGGTCGATCGATTGGAGCTGGGAGTTCTCGCGCGATCGCGAGAACACAGAAAGCATCTGAATCGATCGGTGGATCGATTCAGAATGTCCCAATCGATTGGCCAATCGATTGAGATTCGACCGTTGCGCAGGATGCAGGTGAGGGACGGCTGGGATTGTGCGGAGCTGACGTGGCGATCGATTGGGGTTGATTTCAATCGATTGGGAGCACAAGATATAGCTGTTGTGGAGCGTTTTTCTCCGCAGATCTTTGCGATCTTCTCCTGTGGGCTTACAACGATCTTCACAACGATTTCTATAGCACTCACGCCAGTTCTTGAAGGCACTTGAGGAGTATCTTCAAGGTTCAAGAGACAACAATAAGTAGCAAGAAGAAAGGTGTATTCACTTGTATTCTTAGAGTTTCTTCTTGTATTTGTGTTTGTGTTGTGTGTGAGTTTGTACGAGGCTTCTCCGCCTCCGGCTGCGACTGAGAAGGAGGTTTTCATTAGTGAAGATAGCGTGTCGTGTGTTGATCCTTAGATTAATCACCTCTTCTTGAGGTGGATACCAAGTAAATCCTAGGTGTTAGTATTTTGAGTGTTTGTCTTCGAGTATTCCGCTGCACAACAACAAGACGAAGCAAACCGACGCAAGCGTGACGAAATGCTATTCACCCCCCCTAGTGGGCACATCGGTCCCAACAATATACAGCCGTCAAAGTGCCTCTATCTTAGTGGCAAGCATGGAGACACCTATTGTCTGAGGTGCCAGGTTCGAGCCCTCTTAGCAACATATTAATGTTGCATGCGGTGCCATGTCCGAGCCCTCTTAGCAACAGTGTGGTATTGTGCCTCTCCAAAAAATCTCTTCGGGGATTTCTAGAGTATGGGGCAGCTCTGCGGTGGGGCCAGTCACATTAAAAAGTTTACCCAACACAATTTGTGTCCCCTCAGGATGGTCTAATGATTAGCATATGAGGTGCTGCCACCATTAGCGGGGGCACTAGGGGCAAGCGTAGTCGCCTTTTGCCACCATATAGTCATATACAACCTTACACTGATTAAATCTATCAAAATTTTTAATGTCATATGCATAATCAAGTAGTGATTGTATTGGTAGTCTAAATATACTGCTAATAGTAGTAAATAGCATGCCAATAAACAAATACAAAATAACAAGTTGATAAAATAAAAGATCAAATTCAGGAGATGATTGTTTATTGATATTGATTAGCTTGTTCTCTAGTTCATTCTTTGAACAATCTTGATCCATAAAATGTTGAAGGTAGAGGTGGACGATATCCAAATATAAAGGAACTGCATCACTATGGTTTAAAAGTCCTGGAATCAAAGCAACATCTTTTCTTGTGAATTTAATCATCTGATTTTGAAATATGAAATACTTAGCATGATGGTCCCAATTGCCAAACATATTTTATACAAAATATTTGCATTATGTGGTATGCCTAGGGCCCAAGCAAATGAGCTTATACTTATTAACTTCATCCATCAGTCATTTAATTGTAGTGATGATATGAAGGACTTAAACTGGTGGACACTACTTTTCCATTGTATTTTCTTACGATATGCACAAGAAGTAGAGTTTAGGTAGGAGGTTGAAGCACTAAACGTCATTTAATTTTATAAAATAAATGCTTTATATCTTAGTAATACATTACAATGTTAGTTTTGAATAATAAAATGATATTTCAACTAATTTTGCCCAAAACATTATAGCAGCTAAAAAATGTTTTGGTCTAACCATATTGTAGCAACTACGAAATTATAGTTGATGCAATGTTCTTGTTGAAGAATGTAGCAGCATCTATGATTCGTAGCTTTAACAACATACTTAGACTACAATCTAGAAGGTTATAGCAGCTACGAACTCGTAGTTGCTACAACATGGTTTAGATCGGAACATTGTAGCAGCTACGATAAATCGTAGCTGCTACAGTGTGATTAGACTAAAATGTTATTGCAGCTAAGAAATCATGGTTGCTACTACGTTTTTAGACTAGAACGTTGTAGCAGTAGGAAATTGTAGTTGCTATAACATAGTAAGACCATAGATAAAAACATTATAGCAATTACAATTGGGTATCTACTACAATAATATATTTACTACAACAATGACAATTGGATGGAGGAGGAAGATGTTCGGAAACTCGAATGGTAATTCAACTGACATTAAAATTTAAATCCTAAATAATAAGATGAGACAATAGTAGACAGTTAAAAGATAGATAATAGGACATGGACACGTAGTTAAAAGATAGATAATAGAACATGGACACGTAGATTGGAGAACACATTACAAATGAACGATGATAGACAAAAGAGGAGGTGCAGTGGTGTTGATTGGCGAATGATACGGATATGGCTTAATGGCAGGAAAGGAATTATGAGGGGGAGGAGGGGCAATTTTGTCATTGCACTATTTAGGGCTTTATTAGGTGGAAGAGAGCACTGTTGCAAGGGGGGTCTTCTTCGTGGATTTGCACCGCCGCCACTAGAGGAACTTCCTCCCTATCACAATCCTCGCCGACGACGATGTCGGTCGTCGGATGCTCCTCTCCTTTTCTGCCTCTGGTCGTCCCTTCTCCTCACCCACACGAGCCGCTCTCAAATGCCTCCGCCGCTTCTTCCTGCGATGCCCAGCCACCTCTTCCCCTCCTCTGATGTTGCTGCCGGCGACACTAGTAGCCGGCGCCTCCTTCTCCCCATCGCAACGCCGCCACCAAGGAGGAAAAAGGAAACGACCTTCTTCTCTCTCTCTCGCCACCACCCTCTAGCAACGGTCGCGCGGGCAGACCACTGCCCCTTCCCTCCTCGCAACGCCGCAATCCTTCTCCTCTTCGCAACGCATCCACTAGACCAACATCGCTCCCACTTTCTTCCTTGTCGCAGCGACCAACCGTCACCACTGCGATCATTGCCCCGCCCCCCCCCCCCCTCTCCAGCGTTAAGGGCTTAACTCTTTGCCGGCCAGCCCCTTATCGCCATCATCGACTATCGTTCACAGGCGCCTCTAGTGTCGCATACGGCTCCCAAGCCGTGGCCGAGTCCCATCATTGTAGACGGCTTCCGATCGGCGTTTGTAATATATTTCCAAAGCCGATCCGGTAGCCGACCCATGTTGACGAGCGTCTTCGGCACTATTCCAGCCATCGAGCCCTTGTTGTGTTTCGGCCTACGAGCCGCGGTTATGTTTCAGACTATATGCGTTGTGCCTAGCTTTGGGGTTGCTTTATTTCCCGACCTGCGTGTCGGTGTCTTATCCCGGTCTGCGTGCCGGTATCTTATCCCATCCTGCGTGTCAGTGTCTTATCCCGGTCTGCGTGTCGGTGTCTTATCCCGACCTACGTGTCGGTGTCTTATCCCGGTCTGCGTGCTAAGATTTTATCCCGACCTACAACTCGTCTTCCGGTTCCATGCCGTGTGCGGCTTCACGTCGGCAGATCCAGCTCTCCAGTTTGATCGGAGTCATCTACTCTTCTAGGTCACAACAACTCGAGCCGCGTCCTATCCGAGGGCGCCCCCCTGGGCCAGGGTATGTTCTCGTAATCACTTTCCTTTCATTTTATTATTCTAGTATTAATTTGTTACTCATATATTCGTTGGATCCGCCTCGAGCCTCGAGGTACCAGAGACTAGGGTGATCCAGTCGCTAACTGCAGGTAGCGTTGAGCAGAGGACTTTTGACGACTTGGTCAGCACAGAAGTCATCTCAACAATACCTCCCTCCGGGACGTCGTGACTCGGTCAATATTCCATCCACCTTATCCGGTGATCCGTCTGACTCAGATTTCGGACAGGATCAACGAAGATAGAGAATTGTGAATGACGAACGAGGGATTTTGAAGGAGGAGGATTCGAAATATTTGGAATTTTTTTCGAGAAGCAGCTTTGCAAACTACCCAAACTCGGACGAACCAGTACATTGGGGAGAGAAGGATACATGTACCAGGGATGGAGCGCCCTTTAATATTAAAGCAAAGAAGGGCCCTGTTTGACGATTCATTAAAAAAATGAACCACCATTTTGATTTTTGATCATAAATAGATGAACAATTTATGATTTTCAAAACAAGTATATAATCAAAACATGTGTAATTATAAATCAGATTCGACTAAACTGATATGAACGCTTAAGGAAGGCTAAATTGAAAGCTTTACAATTTTCATTCCAACACCGAAGGTTAAACCTTGTTTGATCGATAGCGAGGCCAAAAGACGCATTTAAAATTATGAAAATTTTAAAAAATGTATCTAAGTTTTTGATTTTTTAAAGGGTCACTTATTTTCTATTTTCCCCTTCCACCAAATATTATGATACTATCAAAAAGCAATATCATTATAGTGTTGATTTTAACAAAATTAATACTATAATAATACTGTATTTTAAAAATCAATACAATTTTACTAGGTTGTTCTTTACAAAATAACATCATAGTGCGATGACGAAAATGATAAAATAAATAATACATGCGTCTTTAAAAAAAATTGAAAGTTAAATATATCTTCGATAATTTTAAAGTGCGCCTTTCAATCATGGCCGTTTATCAAATATAAAGGTGCATTCCCCGTTGCTGATCATTAAAATTTGGGCACCTGTCCGTATCAATAATCATTACGAGTTTATTGCTTGGCTTGTCATGAGACTCTACTCCGCCCTCACGCCAGCTAGACGAGCTGCATCGATTCAGAAACATTTATTATTTACCTTCTCTCTCTCTCTCGCTGTTTTTTCCCTTGGAAGAACTTTAAATCGGTCCACTCCTTCCTTCCCCCAGATTTGAAAGAGATGCCACTGTGCGTCTGCGGCTGACTGTGAGCTCCTCAGTTACCTTTCAGTTCTCCACGTTTCGACCTTCTCCTCGCTCTTCTCCATACATTTCCAGCTTCAGCGGCGGAAGGTCCATCGGATCCCATGCCATTGAAGAGGAGCGAGGAAGGTGGAGGAGGTGAGGGGAGACAGAGGAATTAAATGAGCTTTTAAGAAGCCGAGGTGTGAGCGTACTGGGGAATGGGGATGGTAATTAATATCGGGGAGTGGCAGTGGTAAAACGAGGGATGATGAGCGACCACAGCCATTGCTCTGTTTTTCCCTTTCGCTGCTACTGAGTGAGTGAGTCACGTGAAGGCAGACCCGTGCTTTGAGGACGACGGGCTCGCTCACTTCCGAGTTCCGCCTCCCGCCGACAGCGCAGCCTCTCGATCTCGCGCGTCAATGTCCAAAGATCTCAGCTTTCTGTTTCTGGCGGGTGCAATGTGATTCAGAAAGCCACTCCTGCTCGGCCTTCCTGCGGCGGCCTTCTGATGAAGGCTACCCCGTTTGCAACTCCAATGTGCAGTTTTTACCTGTGTTTCTTCTTCTTCTTTTTCTTCCTCTGCTTCTCGACCTCGTTTGCCGCCAATGTGCCGAACGGCGGCGACGTTGCCGCGCTCTTGACCTTGAAGAACTCTATAGATCCTCAGGGCTCCCTGCCGTGGCGGCGGGAGACCGCATCGGGGCTCTGCGGCGGGTGGAATGGAGTGAAGCAGTGCAACCCTGGCGGTAGAGTGACAAAGCTCGTGCTCGAGTTCCTCAACCTCACCGGGACCATGAGCCGGGACCTCCTTGCTCCTCTCGACCAGCTTCGCGTTCTCAGTTTCAAGTCCAACTCGCTCTCCGGCGCCATTCCCGACCTTTCCCACCTCGTCAACCTCAAATCTCTCTACCTCAGCGAAAACCAGTTCTCCGGCCAGATTCCAGCCAATCTCGACTTGCTACACCGTCTGAAGGTGATTGCCCTCTCTGGAAATCTCCTTTCCGGCCCAATCCCGGTGTCTCTCGTCAGCCTCCCGCGGTTGTATGAGCTCATGCTCGAGGATAATCGCCTCACGGGGCAAATCCCAGCATTCAACCAACCCAGTCTTCGATACCTCAACGTCTCTGGGAACGACCTCTCCGGCGAGATCCCCGCCACCAGAGCCCTTTCACAGTTCAATGCTTCCTCTTTCCACGACAATGCAAACCTCTGCGGGGCTCAAATTGGGGTTCCCTGCACTCAAAAATTGATTTTTCCGCCGTCTTCTATCAGCCCGGGATCGTCTTTGGATCATGTAAATGCCTTCCCACCTTTCCTGCCTCCCACCGGCAGCAACCACAGCAGGAGGCGGGCCATTGCCATCGTCGCCGGGTCTGTCGCGGGGGCTCTCTTCTTGTCAATTTGCTTGGCCCTCGCGTTGCTTTGGTTCTGCAATAGGAACCGGAGGCGGCCGGTGGTTGAGACCCGATCAGTCGGTTACGAATCAGGTGCTGGCCGCAACAAGCCAGATGAAGAAGGCGGGGCAGCCGTCGGCGGCAGTGGAGGAGGAAGAGGAGACAAAGGCGGTTTCTCGTGGGAAGCGGAGGGGCTCGGAAAGCTCGTATTCTGCGGCGCTGTCGGTGAGATGTACAGTCTGGAGGAGCTATTGCGGGCTTCGGCGGAGACGCTGGGGCGGGGGACGGTCGGAAGCACCTACAAGGCGGTGATGGAGTCCGGATTCATCGTGACGGTGAAGCGTCTCAAGGATGCCTCCCGCCCGCCCCCAGAGGAGTTCGGGCGGCGCATGGAGGAGCTCGGCCGTCTGCGCCACCCCAACCTCGTCCCCCTTCGCGCTTACTTCCAGGCCAAAGAGGAGCGTCTCCTCGTCTACGACTACTTCCCCAACGGCAGTCTCTTCTCCCTCATTCATGGTTTGTCACCCCTCAATCCTTCTCTAATTTGCTCATTACTCCCATGTTAATTTAACTAATTCTCCGTTAAGCTCCTCCATTTAAACTGGCAAATCCTGGCAAAATGCAGTTTAAAACAATATACTCAACACGATATCTCATGCAATTAACAATCTAACCATTGCAACAATCTTGAAAATCAAAATTATGAAACAGTAGCATGCCATGCATAAAAAACTAACCAGCCTATTTAGATGTGGGTAGAAATAGGAGAGTAGATTGATATGGTTAGATTTGCAATTCTTAAACCAAAAGCTCCCGTACAATATTTGGCATTCAATGCCATCAACAGCTCAAGTGATAGGGTTGGTATGAGGCCTGTTGATACAAACAAGAAATTTAAGAGCTACCTCACTCTGTAACAGTGACCATTAAATGACCATCATTTGGTGGGCATAAACTCGGAAAACAGAAACTTAATATTAATATCAGTAGTTGTTTGAATTTGATTCTGAGAATTTTTTGGTAAAAGTAGATAGAGAGAGAGTTTTAAGCTCACAGAATTGCAGTATGGAAAAGTAACTGCAGGGTTGCCGCTGCTCAGCCCTGTAGATAGATTCTTTATCTCGGGCTTGACTGTGACTACCTGATTCAATTTAAAGTTTATCCCATCCTAGTCTGACCTCTTTGTCCTATTATTATTACATGGAAAGAAGAAGCTTTCCATTCAAACTTGAGATCCACCAAATCTTGAAACCTCACTAATTCATTCCCGGATCCACCATGCCTCTGCCTCCATTAAAGCAGAGCTGGCATTGTTTTTGTCTGGAGCCATCGAAGTAAGCGACAAGGATGTGCGCAGGCGAGCCATGAATTGAGCATGGCCCCCCGTTTGCGCTCTTCGCCATTTTAACAAACACCTTGTCGGCTTTCCTCGCTACTGCAGTTGCTTAAGAATTCAGAGCCCCCTCGTTGTACTTACCCTTGTGCACTCACGTGGAGATGCTGCTTCTGCTTCGGGGAGTTAAACAAGAATCTTTCACCGACTTTCACAGGCGTGGTTGATCGAGATGGTCAAAGCTACCAGTTTGTGAAGAACATTGAATTTATTTATTGATTCTAATGGATGGCTTGCTTACTTGTGGCAGGGTCGCGGCCATCGGGGAGCGGGAAGCCGCTTCATTGGACGTCGTGTTTGAAGATTGCGGAGGACGTGGCAAGTGGGCTGGCCTTCTTGCACCAGACTAGCCCAGTAACGGTCCATGCGAACCTGAAGCCCGCTAACGTGCTCCTCGGCCCAGATTTCGAGTCTTGCCTTGCGGACTACGCCCTGATCCCGACCCTGCTCCTCCACGACGACGCCTTCCCTTCGTCGTCCTCCGCCGCAGCCGCCTCCTCCTCCTCCCTCTTCTACCGCGCCCCCGAGGCCCGAAGCTCACAGTCCTTCACCCCGCTCTCCGACGTCTACAGCTTCGGCGTTCTCCTCCTCGAGCTCCTCACCGGGAAGGCGCCCTTCCAGGACCTCCTCGAGGAGCCCGGCGGCGACGTCACTCGCTGGGTCCGATCCGTGCGCGCCGAGGAGCGGAATGACTCCGGGGAGGAGGCCGGCGGGGGATCCTCGTCCGGGAACGAGGCGGCGACGGCGGCGGCCGCCGCGACGGCGGAGGAGAAGCTGACCGCGCTGCTGAACATCGCGGCGGCGTGCGTGGCGGTGGAGGCGGAGAGGAGGCCGGCGATGCGGGAGGTGCTGCGGATGATACGGGAGGCGAGGGCGGAGGCGATGGTCGCGTCGTCCAACAGCAGCGACCACTCGCCGGGCCGGTGGTCGGGCACGGTGCAGAGCCTGCCGAGGGAGTACGGATCGGAGGGGTTCACGGAGAGGGATTAGATCCGAATAATCAGCTTCTCGCCGGCGATCGATCGGCGGGCTGAGTGGCGTGTGAATTGAATTTGTTGAGATTTAGTCGTGGTCATAAAAGGAGAATTAATTTGTTTTCTCAGAGTGATCGAACGACTTCTGCCATGTTTTTAAGTTTTTCTGTTTCATTTCCTGAATGGCTCGATCTGTACGAAGACAAATCTCTCCGAAGATAACAAATAAAATATAACAAATAAAAAACCTCGTGAATTTATAGTGAAGTTTTGATATAATAATAAAATTATTATCAGTTTGAGTTGTGGAAATAATTTTTTATAAAAATATAAAGCAAGGCTGTGGTCTAAAGGAAGGAGTTCAAGTTGGATAGTGTTTTAATTGAATCGAGTCTAAGTTGAGTTCTCTCAAACTAGATTTAATTTGATCATGACAGATTGGGCAAAGTGATTTTAGCCAAAGTTGGTTTGTTAGATAATGGTCAATTGCATGCTTTGATAGAATTAGAGGATATAGTAGCCTTAGAATTTCGGCCTTAACAATTTATGGATCAATCAAACCCACAGGATATCACAATCCATTCGATTTTAGCCCTAAAAGAGGAAGGTAATTCATCCCTTGATCTTCCTATAAACCTTTTATGGAGATTGATGCGGCGACAAAGGGAGATCCACTTGATACGGGATCAACTGTCAAAGTGGAAATCAAAGTTAAGGAGGTAAACGTCCAGGTGTCAAATGATCGGACGAAAGATAATTGTAACGCCCGGTTGGGATGGTCAGAGCCCGTCTGATGAGAGGCATGTCCTATCCGACCACCTGTCTAGCTCGGGATAATACGTAAGACAGCCGATACTCAGTACGGAGCAGCAGGACGCCAAAAGAGACCGGATAGCTTGTCCGAACGGAGGAGAGCATGTTACTTCACAGTCACTGCACAAGAGCAATTGAAGTCGACAGAGTGGTCTCGGCCGAGCGACTACCTTGCTCGACTAAGCAACGGAACCTGGTCAAAGACGGAGCAAAATCCCGGTCGCTATCCCGCTCAGCTAACACAACGAGATCACTATAATATTTCTTGACATCCTTTTGGGAAATAGTGTCGCTGACACAAGACATGGTCGACAGACAGATTGTACGGAGGAAGCTTCTACTGTCTTGTCAGGGATATACATGCTCTGTTAAGGTATGGTGTTAAAGGTACTTTCTTGGCAGGTCCTTTCATGGGATGTATTGGAGAACACAATCACGGCTCGAGGAGTGTGCATATCGCTCACCAAGGCTCTATATAAAGAGGGTTCATCACTGGCAGAGGTGTGTGTTATTACTGTCTGGTGCTAGTTTTACTGTTGCTCTACTTTGTCTACAATTCCGATGATTGACTTGAGCGTCGGAGGGCTAATGCCGGGAACCCTTCCATGGCTCGACACTAACGTTACTTGTTTTACAGAACGGAGCAAGATCTATAGCCGATTAGCGAATCTGTCACATCCTCAACTTTTCACCTTCTTTCTTTCAGACAGGATCAGAGATCATTCTAATTTTTTTCATATAAATTTTTTGATTTTTTTATATAAAAAACATGTTAAATAGTTCTAAATAATATTAGAGAAGAATCTCCAAATATCTAATCTTCTTTCACTTAGTTGAGAGTAATAATTAGAGTTTAGTTCGTGAGTAATTTGGTCAAAATCTCAATGGAGAACCTGCAACATAACTAAGGCTGTAAATGGGTTAAGTCCAAATTTTATATGGATCTGAATGGATTAAGTCCAGTCAAATTTTATATCTGTCAAGTTTCTTTGATAAAATAATTGGTTAAACCTAAAACAAATCAAGTTGTCGAAAATGTTATCAAACTTTTAATTTTTAATTTTTTATATTTTATAAATTATTTAGTTGATGAGTAAATTTAATGTTAAAATTTATTTATTTATTTATTTTATATTTATTTTTAAATTAGAGCTAGGTATAACCCAATCACAATTATTTTTAGTCAAAACTGCATCGCCCATGATATTGCTAAGAGACCTGCTTTTCCCCCCCTCCCCTGACACCCTCACCTCCCGGCCCCACTCATTTTTTTACCTTTATACCCCTTATTTTGTGTCATGTTTTTTTTTACAAATTTTTATTTCTTTTTAATCATTTTTTTTATCAATTTTTTTTTAACGGTTTTATTTTTTGAATCAATTTTTTGAATCATTTTTTTATCAATTTTATTTTTTTAAATAATTTTTTATTATATATTTACCATGGTAAATAATATTTATTTAATATTAAAAAATAGTATTATTTTTTAATAGTATATTTTCACATTCCACACTCTCTCTTCCCGCTCCATTATATTATTTACCTTTATACTATTTTTTTTATTCCATTTTTTTTATTAAGTATTTTCTCTGCAAGAATATTATATTTGTAATCTGAGATTGAATTCTATGTCCCTAATTTTCTCTGTCCTCGTGTTCCACTCGTCGCGTCCAGCCCACTATTAGCGACCTTTGGCCGTCGTCCCGATCAGAACTATATCCTAGGGGGAAGATGAACTCAAGGGATCGCCATCAACACGATTGACATCGGTATTCGACCGAATCTGAGCAGGGACTCAGATCGACGGTGAAGGAAAGTCTGCTCAGATCCGGCCAAATTTTGGCGCTGATCGCGCCGATGCGACCTCACTACGTTCACATTCTCCCTAGAATATAATTTTAATCGAGGCGGCAACCGAGAGCCTCCGACGGTGCCATCGACGGTGGGATGAGGCGACGAGTGGGAACAAGAGCAGGTGATATTGGAATAGAGGATTCGATTTCTTGTAATCTTTTATTTTTTTAATAGTATATTTTAGAGGTTATTATTTATAAAAAATTTAAAAGTAAAATATGGATAAAAAATATAAAAAAAATTGATGAAAAAATAATAAACAAAATTTATTAAAAAAATAAAACTAAACAAGTAAATAAAATTGAAAAAAAATTTAAAGAAGTAAATACAATTAGAAAAAAAAACCTGTGATTTAAAGAAGGAGGGGGCGAAAAGGTCTTTTAACATAGGAGAGAGAGGGGGGTGGGAAAAGCAATTTACTATTGCTAAACCTAGAGTGACGGCTGATGGGGAAGCGCGGGAAGAAGCACCGCGAATCACCAAGGCACCGAAGCGGCGGCGGCGGAGATGATAACGACGACTCCTTACCCTCCGCCGCTTACGACCTTCCGTTGCCAACCGATCAGCAAGAGCTAAGCGATCCGGAAGAAAAAGAAGACAATGATGACGGAGAGGGAGCCGATTGGAGTTCGACTGCTCTCTCCAAATTCCATCTCTATCAGCTCTCTGTTCAGGTGACATCATAATCTCCTTGTGCTGAAATGGGGCTTTCTCTAGGTTATTGAGATTTATATATATATATATTCCCATTTCATGGCGGGTCGTTACAGTCGCCAAAGGGGGACATCAGCTACATGCAAAAATTCTTTCTGATGTATGTCGGCGGACGGTTTCCCTTACATTTGCAGGAAGATTTCTGTGGAACCGCACTTTTGAGGTATATATGCAAACATTTTGTGCGCACAATTTCTTTCCTTTCATGTAGTTCTGTAGCTCCTTCCCAGACAATATGTGAAGCTCAAATGACTAGGGTTCGTGGGACTAAGATACTAATAGTTGTTACTAATTGTAAGGATTTTGCTCTTAATTGCCCTCATATGGATCTGCAGTTCAACTCTTGATAAAGTATAATGTGATTAGCATATAGGATCTTAAGTCCTGGAATTTTTATTTTTAAGATCACATTGGCCTTCTCTAAATTTGTCATATCGAAGCGCTTCAATCATAAAGATCTATGTAATAAAATACTAGCAACATAATAAAAAGATGGAAGAACAAATTTCCTCTGTATTAAAACCAATTAATCCTTCTAACAGGAATATCCATTGTGATACTCTCATCCAATTTGCTAAGGAAGCTCCATCTAGATTTTTCTTCAAAATCTCTACGGATAAGTCCCTCAAATATCTCCATGTAGATCCTCTCCCAAATCTCCATGGACAGAAAACTGTTCAATATCTATTTGGTGAATAATCTACTTATAGATGAATTCTATGCAAGTGGAATCAGTATGGTGATAATTGTTCTAATGTTTTTTTGTTAAAGATCCACTTGCACCCAATAGGTTTACTCTAGATGGGAGGTCAATTCAAATAGAAGTTTGTTGTTATTAGGGATTTACTTAAATTCACTAAATGTAATTGGAAGGTTTATTGAAGATCTTTTGATTGGAAAAATTGCTTCTCCAAATTATGCAGTTGTGAGTGGCTACGTAGTGACCCTAGACGAACAGCTGTTGGTGTTGATTTGGACCTTGAATCACTTAATTGGTGCTTTGATAATAACTTAGGTAAGCTTGGGGCTGATGGATATTCCAGGATCTCCCTTTTCCATGGTAATGTCTTGCATCCCCAGCAATCTTGCCTTGTGACACGCCAAGAACAAGATCTCATCAAAGATCCATTTTTAAGTGCACAAATTGGTTCGTCAGCAAGAGTGAATGCAACTGAGGGTAATGGCTCTGTTAACCAAGTAACCTCCATGACTTCATTGATGGAAAAATATGCACTGCCCAATAGAGACATTGTCTGTGCATTCAATTACAGCTGTTGCTGCCTCCACAAGCGTAAAGATTTGATTTTGTACTTCAAACACTCTCTGAATGTTCTGTCAAAAAAGGGTGGCATTTTTGTTATGGATTTGTATGGTGGTGTTTCGTCAGAGTGCAAGTTGCGGCTTCAAAGAAGGATTTCTAACTTTACAGTAAGTTGTGTTACTGATCTCTCAGTTACTGAAAATATTGGTTATCCATATTGAAATGACATGACCTTATTAAGGTTTGTCGTACAATAAATCTAGGTACCCTTCACCTAGTAATGTAATGTGAGGTATTGATCTAAATACTCTAAAGCCATAGTTCTAAATGCTGAATCCAACTGCAACATATTTGATCTATCTGATGCAAGTTTCTGTGTGTGTACTTCTGCCATACCGTTAAATTGTTCATTATCAAATTATGCTGTTTGAGTAGTTTGTAGATATATGATTCAACTCTTTGGCTGCTTAATTACCAAGGCTTGGTTCATGGAGCAGAATTTAGTATTTCTAGAAATGATTCAGAGACTGTGGTCGCAGAGATTTCATTGGTAGGAAGGGTCCATTTAATAATGTCTAGATTGTTGATTTATTTACTGAATCAAAGGTGATAAATTCTGGACTGCTATTATACAATGCCTATTGCAATTATCTAATAATGTTCAACATGCATCGCAAGCATCCTTTTCTTTTTTTTAGCTGATTTCTCTGTTTTGCCTGATTGCAGTATGTTTGGGAGCAAGAAGAATTTGACATACTAAACCGAAAGACAAGAATTAGCCTCCATTTCCATCTCGGAAAGCAGCATAGTATTCGACATGCATTTTCCTACGATTGGCGCTTGTAAGATTCTCGCCTTTCCTACCATCGGCACGTCTTTTCTGGGTTCCCACTTGAGTTTTGTAGATAAAAACTGATGATAAAGCAAATGCTTAAGAATTCTTCCTTCCGCAGGTGGTCGATACCAGAAATCAAGGATTGCTTGGAGGAGGCTGGATTCCGTTCCATACATGTTTGGATTCGCAAAATGCCGGATACATTGGACGATCACAATAGGCAGGAGTTTAACGCAGATAGAGATGTCAAGTATGAAGAACTGTCATCGTTCCCGCAACAAGATGCATGGAATGCTTACATTGTTGGTGTAGCAAACGCTTAGTTAACGTTCAGTATCCTTCAATTTTCTTTACAAATTTGGAGACTGAGAAATTGCCAATTACTTGGAAGATTTACATATGGAGTTGTATTACCTCTTTTTTTTTTTTTTTTTCCTTTTTGATAAAATGAATGTTTACTGTCGCATCAACATCAACGTTATCGTTGAACAATCGAAACAAATGGAAGCGCACAACCCAGGGAAGGACAGCGAAGACTGACCTATACTAAAATATATGCGTACTTACCCATGGAGCAACGGAATTTCCAAGGGATATCTCCGATGCGTTGATCTCGATTGCGGGTGCGAAACGAGTAAACACGAAAACGACAATCCCGATCTCCCTTTCTCTTCTTCGAGCTGTGAGCTGCTGAGATCCCCGTCCATGGCGGCCAAGAACCCCTCTTTGTAGCTGCCTCCCGGCTGGAATTTCTCCCGCTATTTTATTGATGTGCCTCCGCTCCTAAAGATGCGATCTTGCTGGAGAAAGGAGCGCTCTTCCTCTTCCTCGGTTCCGTACGTTTAGCGGCGAGGATGAAGCGGTCTCTGCGCTTGCCCCTTATCTTTCTGATCGTCTTCGCCGTGCTCTCCGTTTTCAGCTTCCGGGCGGCGGTCCAGGACGGGTTACGCCGCGAGCGGTCGGCCGAGGCCCCGCCGGCGGCCAACGCTTCTATTGTCAGGCTGGCGGCGGCGGAGTCTGGGGATGGGGAGCTGCGCAAGGATGTGGACGATCTTCTTGACGGGTCCTTTATCTCCTCGGCTCGCCGCCGCGGCACCGAGGCACGGCTTGTGAGCCACTCGGACTGGCGGCGCGAGGGCCACATCGATGTGCTGCGGCGTCAGGCGATGCGGTTCCCGCAACGGCTTCGCGCACCTAAAGACTACATGGCGCTGCCCGACTTCCGCCGCGCCCTCCGCGACTGGTTCCGACGCCGCCGGTTCGATCCGGGGGTTATGCACGACCTCGTCGATCTTGTCAAGCGCCCCATCGACCGTCACCGCGGCCTCTCGGACACAGGCGGAATTGAGAATCGGCGGTACGGCTCCTGCGCCGTGGTCGGCAACAGCGGAATTCTTCTCAAGAACAGCCATGGCGGGTTAATCGACAGCCACGACCTCGTGATCCGCCTCAACAACGCCCGCGTCAACGGGTACGGCCCACACGTCGGCACAAAGACCGACCTTTCCTTCGTCAACAGCAACATCCTCCACCTCTGCGCTCGGAGGCAGGGCTGCTTCTGTCACCCTTACGGCGAGACCGTCCCTATCGTGATGTACATCTGCCAAGCCGTCCATTTCCTCGACTACGCCGTCTGCAACTCGTCCCACAAGGCGCCGCTCCTCGTCACGGACCTTCGATTCGACATGCTCTGTTCCCGTATCGTCAAGTACTACTCTTTGAAGAGGTTCGTGGAGACGACAGGGACGCCGGCGGAGGGGTGGGCGAAGGCCCACAACGAAAAGATGTTCCATTACTCATCGGGAATGCAGGGGGTGATGCTTGCATTGGGGATCTGCGATCGGGTCAGCGTTTTCGGGTTCGGGAAGTCGCCGGAGGCAAAGCACCACTACCACACCAACCAGAAGGCAGAGTTAGACTTGCATGATTACGCGGCCGAGTATGCCCTGTATCGCGACCTGGTTGAGCAGCCGCAGGTAATTCCATTCCTCACAGACTCAGGATTTAAGCTTCCTCCCGTGGTATTCTACCAATGAACTCAAATTGATACTTGTGAAAGAGCATGAAGAAGGTAGTTTTAGCATCCTTATTTGTTTGCAAGGTAATTGAATGAAGAAGGTAGTTTTATTCATCCCACGCTCTGATAAATACTTGCGAAAGAGCATGAAGAAGGTAGTTTTAGCATCCTTATTTGTTTGCAAGGTAATTGAAAAGTATTGTTTGGTTCCCTGATTCAAAGTTGTGGTTATTTGAATGAAAATTTTGGAATTTGCTTGTTCATTTCAGTAGAAAGTATTAAGTATGCAGAATCACACAAATTCTCTTACACTGTCCATCCCATTCTAGACTTGAGGATTTTAGCCTCTTTATTTGTCTGCAAGGTAATTGAAAAGTATTGTTTGGAAGATTGTTCGCGGATTCAAAGTTGTGGTTACTTGAATGAAAATTTTGGAATTTGCTTGTTCATTTCAGTTCAAAGTATTTCACTGTTCATCCCATTCTGGACTTGCTGATTTTAGCATATCTTTATTTGTCTGCCAGGTAATTGAAAAGTTTTCTTTGGAAGATTGTTCCTTGATTCAAAGTTGTGGTTATTTGAATGAAAATTTGGAATTTGCTTGTTCATTTCAGCTGAAAGTATAATTAAGCAGAATCACACAAATACTCTTCACTGTTCATCCCATTCCAGACTTGCTGATTTTGCTAAGTCAAACAAACAAGTTACTTAAATTATTCAGCTCTTATGTGTAAACTCTTGTTATACTGGTTAATTGCTAATGCTTAGTACAATGACATTATGGTTACTGCATCACCCAAGTGTTCAGTATGTTTAATTAGTTCAGCATGTGTTGAAGATCTGCTAAACATTTTCAGAGGGATTTTGATGGTTATCACCATTCAAATAACTTAACTTGTGCTTCGACTTGGTATTGCCTTAAGAGCTAAAATCATTTGCATCTCTATTTATATAATCTGAATATTCATTCTGCTGCCATGGCATTAACCTCAGGTTGAATAGATTTCTAGAGATCAACAATCTATCTCCCTTCAAAGCTTCTCTAACAACCATCCATGTCTGCATAAGAGAATCTTCAGATTTTTAGTTCATTATTTCACTGCACCATTCGTGTTACTCGGTTGAGGTTGAAACATGAGTCAGTTATTTGCTAAGACCAAGCAGTTTTCATGCTCAATAGATACCCTCTGCCAAAATATATATTGCTAGAATCATAAAATATGTATGTTTGCATTCCTTGTCACTCTGGTGTGCATCCCTCAAGGAGTGCTCTTTCTTGGTTCAACGAATCGATTCTTTTCTTGCTCTGCCTGGAATATGAGATTTTGAGAAGCTTCCTCAATTACAATTGTAATGCTTTTTAGTCGAGTTTTAAGTTACTTTTGATAATACTGTGGAAATTGTCTCCATTTTTGATGTCTTTTGTTTTGTTCAAAGGTTCTTTCATGTACTTTTGAATGATTAGGCAGGAGATAATACTATTGCTCAAAAACCACTTGATTGATCTCCTTAATTTATATTAATTTGAGCAATGCACTTTGGGATTCATCATGGTTTGATATTCCTATTGTCACTCTGGAGTAATGGAATATATTTTCTTTCTTTATTTTGCTTGGCCTGCCACAAAGTGGTGGTGAGGAGCTATCTATCTATGTACAAAGAAATTCTCCACTACGAAAATAACTTTAGATCTAAAGTGAAAGGAGAAGAGAAAAAGGACATTTCATTCAAGTAAACCAACCTTTAGCTTTCACTTTCAAAGTTAAATTACTCTTCAATTACAAATTGTGTTTTTAGTTATAATTCATGCACAGATGTGAAAGTTCTAAAGATATTAATCTTTAAGACAATACATTAGTGAGAAAACTAGAAGCTATGAAGCCTCAGAGGCAAAACAAGCATACATGTACATAACCCATTTCATGCTAAGGAGAAGGACCAAGGAGGAAGTAGGAGGAGCTAACAAAGATTTGTATGGTTGAAGGGGCTTTTAAGAGGGTTGAAAAATGTTGATATAAATGAGTTTTCACATCATAGAAGTTTGGGCAAAAATCAGGTTCGTCCTATATTTTTTGGAATCTTTTTTATTATTATTATTTATTTATTTATTTTTAATAAAAAGACACCTCCATCCACTAATAACTCATGTAATGTAATCAATTGTCTTTCATTATATATTTTTATTATTATCTCTTGCTATATGCATTAAATTCTGAACTAGTGAGGCGTGTTATAACAATTATAATTTTATACTTGCTATAATATATATTTAATTTGTTAAAAATATTTTTACTGTAGTAGTGATTTTATGTTACAATACGGAGTTAATTCTTTCCATCTATTATTCATGTTGTAATAATTATAAATTTTAATATTTATTTATAGTAATTATAAAATTGTAGTTGCTACAATTATGAAGGGTAGTGGTAAAAAATTTAATACATGTGATAAGAATTTGAACATAGCTGTGACATTTAATACATGAATAGTATGAGGTTCTTTTTGATAAAAATTAAAAAGGGATACTTTGCGATGATTTCAAAAATTAAGGGCAATCTTTTAACTTTTGATTTTTGTCCTGGAAGTTTTCACTTTGTTCTTATTTTGCAACACTAATGAGGGATAGCTTAGATCATATTTAAACATACACCTCAGTCATCCCCATAATGTCTTATTTTTCAAATGTATTGAATGATTATCCCATTTAAAAACTCAAAAAAAAAGCCTGTGCCTCTCGTTCCACCGCATCCTCCTTGCTAAGTGCCTTTTGAATCAAGATAACAAAACCGCATCATTTTGGCATTTTAAAAATAAGAGGGTTGACTCTGAAATGCACATCCAAAAATTTATCATACATTTTTTTTTTTTGGGGGTTGTTGTTTATTTAGGTTTTCAACTTATTGAGTTACTTAATTTTAAATATAATTGATCTGGTAAAATTTTTAATAAATTTAAGAAACGCAAATAAATTATGACGGACGGTTCAATATCAAGAATAGTTTGAATACCACAAATATATGATATATTTTAAGAGAAATTTGAACCATCATTATAAACTAGTATCTATTTTTTAATGGAAATATTATTATTTTTCTTAATTAAAAAAAAATTATTCACAATCTGCTGCCACGCAAACTGCCAGTCAAACCGCAGATCAGCGTGTTTTATATACCTGATCCCAACCCAGTGGTCTTTCGCTTGACCTCTATTGTATTTTGGAGATCCTCTTCCAGGCTTCGTGAAGCCTCGGCGGTCAGATCTGCCGGGGTTCGCTGTGAATCCGGTGCGTTTCGGAAGTCTGAATCTTCTGGCTTTATCGCGGTCAAGAAATGGGGAATGGGGCAGTGGCTTTGGGGTTGGAAGATAGAGAAGTGATTGATAGTGAGCATCCGGCGACGCTTGCTTCGCCAATTGCTGGCGGCGAAGTTTGCGGCGAGGGGGGCTGCGGGGAAGGGCCCGGTACTTCTTCCGATGTAGACGATGGAGCTAGCGATTCTTCAGGCAAATCTTTGGACCTTTATGCCTCCGACTTATGGGTCACTCGCTCTTGGACATCGTCTCAGCTAGGTTAGTTTTCTGTCTGGTATTTTTCGGATTGCCTTTCCCATCCTTGTTCGTGATACTGTGTGTGGATTGTGGAAGTAGCTACTTGAAGTCTGCAAACGTTGTGCGTGAACCAAATTTGGGAACCTTTTCCCTCCTCTTGGGCGAAACAAAAGTAGGACTTGAACAGTACTCCATTTTTTTTTCTTCTATCTTTATGTTTGTAAAGAAAACCTTCATCCACCAGTTTCGATCCGTTCCTTACGCTCCTCTCTATTTTATGCCCGAGTAAACAGGCCCTACGTAGTGTCAACATGCCCCTTGCATAATCGTCTGTGTAAGTACATAAATTCACAAAAATATCTTCAAGCTTTAAAAGGTATTTACATTTTTCTTGTTGGTGTCATAGAGGCCATCTTGAACAACAAGGTCGTCAGGATTGATAACCTACCTAGGAATGGAGGTTCATAGATTCAGATCATATGATTTAAACATAAAATCTGAATGATAATGCAATAGTTGAAAAGATTCTTCTACTTAGGAGTAAAAGGAATCTTATACAATTGTAAACTTTCCCAAATAATATGACACAACAGAAAATTATTTATTATGGTACATGTCAATCAGTAAAATGTGCAATTGAGATCCTATGTGGGAATGATAAACATATATAGAATTGGATCGGATCTTAAGATCCTATCCCAATCCAGATCCTACTTTAAATGTTGATACCTATTCATGTGCTTTTCTTACATTTAGAACGTTGTTGGAAGCTTATCTTTTGTAATTGTTGAATTTTCAGGGTTGGAGTATTGTGGTGCTGAACAATTGAGGTCTAATAGCTGCAGTTTGTTGTTTAAAGGGCCCGAGCTTACTTTGCCTAGGTCAAAACTACAAAGAAAAGAGATTCCGAAGTATGACTTGAAATTGGACAGGCTGTCAGAGAGAGAAAAGGTAGATATCTACCAAATGATGTATCTATTCATTTCAATAATAATTGTTTGATCATTTTTTACATCTACCAAAATGCTCACATGCTTTTGTTGGAGTGCTTGGCGTGCTTATGTTTATTGACTAGTTGCACAGGGACAGTATTAGAGTTAATTGTTGTTTTAAATCATACTCCATTATCAGTACCTCTGTCCATCTTCTGATTGGTTCTGGTTTCTTATTCTTTCAAATGCCTTGGGTTTAACAACCTGCAAAAATTCTATGTTCTACACTTTTGTTTTGATGCCTTTATTTCTGTTTGGTTTCCTATCTAATTCTTTGTTCCACTCTTTTCAGCAAAAGATAATTGAAGATCTAATAAGGATCCAGAATGATGGTACAGTGGAGGTAGATGTTACCCGAACTGCTCCTGTAGCATCAGAACTTCTGGAGTTTGATGGTTTTGATTCTGCACCAGAAGATGTCGAAGGGAATGCTTCTCAGATCAGAAAATCAATTCCGAGACTAATGATAGCAATGCTTGTAGTTGGAACAAGAGGAGATGTGCAACCTTTTATAGCTTTTGCAAAGAAGCTTCAGGCAAGTAAACACAAAAGGAACCTTTTGAAGGTTAATGTTGCCAATTTATAGTATACTTTTCTTGAATATAGATGTGGTTTTAGAACATTCAGAAACAACCTCTTGCAAAGCAGGTAAGGTTGTGTATGATAGACTCTTCCCGGGACTCCGCATTGGCGGGAGCTTCGTGCATCGAGCTGTCCTTTAGATGTAGTTTTAGAACATTCCTTTGTGAAAGTATATGTTTGTTATGAAATATCATGAGAAAGCTAGAAAATTCAAATGTATCTATTGCTTTTTTTAGGAGCTTCATGTTCATATATATCATTTTCTGCAAACTCTGTATGGTTCTCTGACAAAATTTAGGATTCCTTATCTATCTCAATCGTTTATAAGATTGACTCTGGCATTCCCATTCTAACAAATCAGTGTGTATAAACTTTCTTTTAGTGGAGAAGTTGTGTTCCAGAGTAGAATAAACAAACCAAAAAATATGGGTTGCTGCAGTTTTCAGCAAGTGGTTGTTAATAATTTATGATTTCCAACTATCTTCAGTGTTCAGAGTATTTCAATTTGATATTTACCAATTTAATTCAAAGAACAAAAAAACAATAGTTAGAATATTAAGTACAAAAACAAAAAGAGATTTAGATTTTAGATATCTTTTAAAATAAAGGACATTGCTACCTTCTGAAAATAACCTCTTGCAAAGGAACTTTTATTCCTGTCTTTTATTTGGAGAGAAGTTATGTAGTTACATTTCTTTATGTTGATTATTTTGTGCCTTTCTATTTCGTAGTCCCTTGACAAAAACCTGACTGTTTCTCCAGGAGTTTGGTCATCATGTTAGATTGGCAACTCATGTGAACTTCTGTAGTTTTGTAAGATCATTTGGTCTGGAATTTTATCCTTTGGGTGGCAATCCACGAGTAATGGCTGGATGTAAGTATCAAAGATTTAGTTAATCAGAATATACATATTTTGGCTTGTGTTCACCTTAAGAGTCATCATTTTTCACACTTGGATTTTCTTTTGTTAAATTCTAATTTCCATGCTTTGGTGACTACAGTTTAATATAAGCACATCTTCTTATAATAATAAGTCTTAATAGCAATGGACTCAAATATCATTATGTACGTGCTATTTATCTTCAATGGTTGGCAGGATACACAATTGATCAAGTTTTCTGAAATTTGCAAGGAAAGCCACATGCAATCAGACTGGTTAAGTAGTTCTAAGAGGACATAAGAATACAGTGGGCATTTATTGGCTAATCACACTACAATGAAGATTAAAATGTAGGCATTTTCTATGCAAATAAATTTTATATATTACAAATATTGCTTGCAAACTAATGAAATCTGTATTTGAATAAAAAAATATAATCAGTTATCGTCATGATTATTGAATTCTAATATTCATCATAGCTTCAAGTGATTGTACCCATTCTGATCACTGATGGATACCCATACTGATTATGAGCCTCTATCTGTTGATATTTGAACAGGTATCACTCTTTGGAATTGGGTGCATATACTCTCCCCTACACAGTAGTGGGCTTCACAAATTGGGGATGTGGTTGATGCGTAGAAAATCAGTCTTCTATATGACATAGCTCACATAATTATGTGGTTTGTTAGGAGAGACTCTGGGATATAAATGACACTCAAATTAAGCAAGACAAACTTCGCAAGTTAGAACTATTATCCAATAAAAAAACTTGTTAGGTTCTCAAAGGAAATAGTACAGGCAATAGGGATAGGCTCAATAAGAAACTAAAAAATGCATCAAATCCCTTGCATATACTTTGTATATGATATTAAGTTGTTCTTTAGAGTGATATCTATAGCGAATGCAGACATACATAGATATTTGATGACTGTTATAACAAAAAGAAATTAAAAACAGTGAAGCAGAAATTGAGTAATGAGTGTTTACTGTTTGACAGACAAGTGAACCAGCAAGCTTATGTTCCAGTCTTAGTCTAGTTTCTTACTATACATTACCTATTACAATTACTATAATTCTAAAATACATCTAACATGTTTTCTACAGGTTGTATGCTTTATCTTGTATAGGCTTATAGATTCTTTCCATCTGGCCTAATTTATTTCAACATTAAGGGCTCAATTACTTGAAAGGAAGATATAAAGGAAAAAAGGGAAAGCATCACAAAATATCATGGGGAACTCTATCATTTGTCGACTTTTTTTTATTACTTGTCCTCATCTCCCTTGTATCTTCCATCTAAGTATCCAGACCCTAAATATCAAGTATTTAACATAAGTTTAAACATTGGACACAACTTGATACTTTAGCCACACACGATTTGCATTACTGAGCATTTCAATCTGTACAGGACTTGGTTTAATATTCCATTGCCTACTTGCAAAGGATAATAAGTTACAGATCTGTCAAATTGATATTTCAGAATGTTTACAAATACAGATATGGCACGAAACAAGGGTTTTATATTATCAGGACCTGGAGAAATTAATGTTCAAAGGAAACAACTGAAGGAGATAATTGATTCTCTACTCCCAGCATGCACAGAACCTGATTTGGTTACTGGGATGCCTTTTAGAGCACAAGCAATTATTGCAAATCCTCCTGCTTATGGTAAGATATGTACATTGATTATTAGTCTACATGCTGAGCTTGAACTTTGATTAATAATTTAGTAACACTAGAAAGTGGGTTATCTTAGATGGTTAGCATCCAGATGACCCAGTAAAAGCATTACAGAACTCTGTCATGTTTGAAGGCAGTCTTCTATGTTACTCATAATGAATCATAAATCATAATTTGTTTTGGTTAGGAACAAGTATGTCTCTTCTATTTCCTTTCTTCTCTTATGATTTCTCTTATCCTCTTCTCTTTGTTTTCCTCCCCCTCTTGTTCAGAGCTACTCACACCATCCTGTACTAACACCCTATCTCTTTCTGTCCAACCCAATCCTGGTGCCAAAATGAGATTGTAGACCTTGCGGCATGCATGCAGAAGTCTATCGCATTTTTTAGAATGGCCAAGTATGAAATAGTTAATTGACTTAGTTAGGAGACAAGGGATGAGCCATTTGAATTTATCATATAATCTTAATTGTTCTGACATTATTTATCTACTATATATTGGATGTGTTGAATTAGTTAAGAGTGGGGAGATAACACAAAAGCTATATGTATGGATGTGTGTATTTGTATGCTCTCACGCTGGGTTGTAAAATACGAATAAAATAAGCAATTTTAAACACGGAAGAAATCTGTCTCCTCTTCATTGAAGATCATCAATATTCTCATCTTCTGTAGGATTCAAACCTTAGATCTTGCATTCTTAGCCTCAAGCAAAGCTAGTTATTCAATTATTCGAAACTTTCTATAAATGGATATAAATTGATTTTGAAGATCTATTTTCTGAATTTTATGCACTTACTCTAACTGACATCAAACATGTATGAGAAAACTCCCTCTGTTTTCTGCCTTAAGTTTCTTTTGACATGCTTGTTTGTGACACTTGAATAAGAGAGTTCTCTTGGTTGATTCTAAACTTATGCTTTATACAGTTGCACTGCCCTTGAACGTAGACAACGGTAGTGTTATAGTTTCTATCATACATTATGGTTAAAGTGAGGTTATACGTTTTTAACTCTATGGTGCATAATATTAGAATTTGTTGATTTATATAGATCTCAATAGAAAAAAACTGCACAATTTTTTTTTTGTCTCTTTTGATAAAATTCATTCCTACAGGACATTTGCATGTTGCTGAAGCCCTTGGTGTACCTCTCCACATCTTCTTCACAATGCCATGGACGTAAGCTTCCTGCAAAGTTGTTTCCAACTTATTGCTGTTTTCACATGTAGTGCTGTATGCTTCCATAAGCTTTGATTGATTTTCCCATGCTGTTTTAAAATGTTCTTTATGAGGCATCATATTTATATCTAGTGACTGATGCAGTACATGTATTCCTTCCCGTGGCAATTTGCTAGAACTTGTATATAGTAAATGCATGGTGTAATTAGACCACTTGACTACTAGGTAGTTTGCTATCAAAAGATACCAACTAAGATAGAAGATTCTCTATCATGACTGAATTTGTTCTTTGATTCCAAACATTCTATTTATTGTTAAGTTATATGGAGGAAGCAAAATATATAGTAATTTTTGTTGTGCAGTTTCATGAAATATGATGCACTATTGACGGGGGATTTCCATAATTTTCATGTGCAAGTGAAGTTATTGGAGAAGTGCAGTGCTAAAAACACACATCAGGACACCTTCCTGAAAGTTAAACTTTACAGCCCTAGCAGTACAAATAGGAGGCATTGTGTTTGTCTAGGTTCCTAGGTTGCATCCTTCAATAGTTCATGCTTCTGTCTGATAGAGCATAATTTTGTGACTTGATTTTGGAAAGGGATGCACTTACCTTTCTATTTTTAGGCAGGCCAACTAATGAATTCCCACATCCATTTGCTCGTGTGCCTCAGAGTGCAGCATACAGAGTAAGTTTTTTTTGTTACTGTCCAATTTGTGTTGTGGCTTTGTTAATAAATTGTATCTTGTTTATTCAGCTATCTTATCATATTCTGGACTTAATAGTCTGGTGGGGTATAAGGGGATTTATTAATGACTTCAGAAAAAGGAAGTTGAAGTTGCCTCCGATTGCTTACTTCAGTACATATCATGGCTCTATATCACATTTGCCAACAGGATACATGTGGAGTCCCCACCTTGTACCTAAGCCAAGTGGTAAGTTGGTGTTGTCTGGTAATTTGAGTATTTACTCAAATTTTAATTACTTATTCTATTTCAGGGTTTATGCTATAGTGACTAGAACTATCTTGACATCATTACCATCTGCATGAATATCTATGTACTACTGAAATTAAAAGTATGCATCCTAAGTGCAACTACTAATGTTCTGTCAGGATCTATGATCTTAATTCTTTTGGAACAAGAATTTATCTTCAATATCTCCTATCGTTTAGCTAAATTGTTGGGTTTACTGATGTAGATAGGCTACTCTCATTTATGATCCATGTTCCTTGCAGTGACCATAAAAGTATGCTCTCAGCTATCAACAAATTATTGTTATGTACATCTCGACAAAAGACGTTTATTAGTTCAGTGAAAAATTGTCTCTTGTTTAAGGATGTACAAATTGATTTGTTTCATTGTTTAGTTGAGGTCTACTTTGTAGGCAATCATAAGATAACTCTCTTCTCTTGTCTCTAATGTATAGGATTCAGAGCTTCTTAGTCAGAAATGACTTTAACTAACTTAGTTTTTGGATTTTTGATTGTTTCTACCCATTGCTAATGTTAGATTAATTTATCTCAGAATCAAATTGGCCAACTTTGATAATAAGGGCAATGCTATTCTTCCACTTGATTGCTAATGGCTGATTGTGACAAATTGGATCTTATCCTTGTGATTGAATCTATGAAGCTATTCTTCCTTTTTTGTTTTAGTTATCTCCTGCTAAAATTTCCATTCTTATGAATTGTTTAAAGGTGAATTGTCTCTGTATATTTGCTAATAGAACATGAACCAAATACATAACCATTTTCCACCTTTGTCAGATTGGGGTGCATTAGTTGATGTTGTTGGTTTCTGTTTCTTGAACAATGGAATTAAGTATCAACCAAAAAAGGACTTTCAACAATGGCTTCAACAGGGTCCAAAGCCCATATACATTGGTTTTGGCAGTGTGGTAGTCCTCTTTATCTCATGTAGTATGTCTGTTGGACTATTTCACTTGTTTCTTTTCTATTCTTTTTTTTATCTGTGTACACTAGGGCTTTCTTATTACAACATTTATGACATGGGTAATCACTTTAGTTAGGATTATACAGTTCGAGTAACATGGAGTTTAAAGGCCTAAGCATATATTGTTTTTATGATACTATTACACGATGGGAAATCGTAAGAAAACAAGCATATTACTTCGTAGACATTTTCCCATTCCTGTGATCTGAAATTTAGCACGGTGGTTATAACAGTAAAAGTGTGATGGACAATTGAAACTAACCGTGCTTGCAATTGCTTGTGATCCAGAATTTGTTACACTGTAAGTATGAGCCTGACATGTTCCTCACTTAGCAATTAAATTTCTGAAAAATATAATACTGTGTAAACATGGGCCTGTGTTAAGTAATTATTTTATTAATTTTCTTCATTTCTGTTGATGCTAAGTTAATACCAAGGTTTTAAAAAGTATATACAAATGTTATTGCAAAGTGCGTGTGTGGTATTAACAATGCATAAAAGGCTTACAATAAGTATATTGATTGATATACCCAATTCATGCTTCCACATAGAAAAAGATATATGGCAATCATACAAAAAAATACATAAAATGTAACAATCAATACTGTTTAACAATGTAAAAGTAGATATGTATATGTAAGTAGCACGCATATCATCACTATCTAGAGCAATGCTACTCGGGTTCAAATACTTGTATTCAACATGAATGCAAATCTAAGTCTCAACTCTTTCAAAGAATTTTACACGTGATCAACAGAATGTTTTTTACTCGGAGTGTCGGGTTTATCTATCATGGGTAAAGAGTGGTTCATGAAGAGTCCAAGTAATAGAGATCAAAACTGAATCTCTTGTAAAACAAGTGTTCAACAAAATAGGGTAACCATTTTTTCCCCTTTTTTTGTTTTGAAAACATTATGCGGCCTCTTTCAAATCTACCTAGGTGCTGCTTTTTAACGTCAACATAGAAGTGCTAAAAATCAAATTACATCTTCAGCTTAGGGCTATAACAAAACTCACTTATTTACATGTTCTTTCATATTTTTCATACTAATGACTCGTCTACGTTAAAATGAAACTCAAGCATATATCTAGGAAGGCTCATTCTTGGTTTCGCTCATTCTTGGTTTCTGACGGTGAATAAATTTAATTCCCATTTCAAAATATTTTTCTTGTTCTCTGGTATCTAGTTATCATACTGCAACATCATGAAATCTTCATATTTATTTTCTGCAAGGATGATATATCTTATTCATCATTCTAGTTTGATGTCTTGATTTAAGTTGTATTCGATGAAATATTTATGCTTTTTATTTTTCTGCTAGCCTCTTGAAGATGCAAGGAAGACAACGACTATCATTTTAGAAGCACTAAAATATGCGGGACAAAGGGGGATCATTAGCCGTGGATGGGGAGACCTTGGATGCTGTATGTACTTTATATTATAGTTTACTACAGACATTGAAATTTGCTGGAATTTATGAATAAGTTAAATGATCATATCATGCAGTTTCCTTGATATTTTGTTCCTCTTTTTTCCAATATTCAGATAATAGTCAAACTCAATTAAGTTACATAAAATTCATTATTTCAAATATTATTGAAATACTTATTTACTTCTTTTGGTGAAAGAAACTATGAATATAATTAGTGTATATGCACTACAAGTAGGATTAGATTAAACTACCAAATTAAGGTTTTGGGACGACTTAAATGAAATAATACAAAACATTCTACCAAATAAAATGTTTTTAATAGGAGGTGATTTAAATGAACATGTCGGAGTAAAAAATGAGGAATATGAGAGGGTACATGGGGGTTATAGGTTTGGAACGAGAAATGAGGAAGGGAAAACTATACTAGATTTTGCGATAGGATATGACCTTATATTAGCTAATACACTTTTTAAGAAAAGAGAAGAACACTTAGTCACGTTGAAAAGTGGGAATAATAAATCGCAAATTGACTTATGGTTAGGAAGAATGATAGAAATATTTGTAAAGATTGCGAGGTTATTCCTAGAGAAAGCTCAACTACCCAACCTAGGTTAGTAGTGTTAGATATACGCTTCAAACATAGTATCAATAGAAAGAAAATATATACGACTCTTAGAATTAAGTGGTGGAATTTAAAAGATGGGAAGCAAAATATATTTAAGGAGAAGGTAGAAGTACAAGCATTAGGTGAAATATACGATGATTCTAATACGACATGGGATAAAATGATATCAAAGTTGAAAATAATAGCTAAGAGTGTACTCGGTGAGTCAAAGGGACATGCACCATTAAGTACAAGAGAAAGTGAAGGAAAAATGAATAACTTATAAGGAATTATATATTTATAAGAATGAGAAAAACTTAAATATACAATAGCCAAAAAAAGAAACTAAGAGAGTAGTGAATGAAACAAAAAAAAATGAAATTTTTGAACGATTATATCAAAAGTTGGATACAAAAGGAGAAATATACATTTATAGAATAGCTAAAGTGAGAGAAAGGAAGACAAGAGATTTTATCCATATAAAATGTATTAAAGATGAATGTAAAAGGGTAGTAGTAAACGATGGAGAAATAAAAGAGCGGTGGAAGATGTATTTTCATCAACTTTTTAATGAAGGTTTAGGTGACCAACTTAACTTAAGTAATTTAATTAGGTCAAATGAGTATAGAAATTTAAATTTTTATCGTAGAGTTCAAACTTCAGAAGTAGAACAACCTTTAAATTGGATGAATAATGAAAAAGTCATTGAACCAGATGATATTTCGATAGAGGTATGAAAGTGCTTAGGGAAATAGGGTATTGAATAGCTTATAAAATTATTTAACATGATATTGAAAATAAAAAAAAGGTTTAATCAATGTAGGATAAACACTCTAGTTCCCTTATATAAGAATAAGGGAGACGTACAAAATTGTGCAGACTATAGGAGTATTAAACTAATGAGTCATACCATGAAACTTTAGGAAAAAGTAATAGAAAAAAGATTAAGGAAAGAGACCATGGTGATCGAAAATCAATTTGGGTTCATACCTGGAAGGTCGACAATAGAAGCTATACATCTTATTAGACAATTAATTAAAAAATATCGGGATCAAAAATAAGATCTACACATGGTATTCACTTAGAAAAAACTTATGATAGAGTCCCAAGAGAAATTATATGGAGAATTATAGAAAAGAGAGGTGTTAGCGTAACATATATTAAACTAATTAAAGATATGTACGAGAATGTAACAACTAGAGTAAAGACTTCAGATGAAGTAACTGAAGCATTTCCAATAAAGATAGGATTACATCAAGGTTTAGCTCTAAGTCCCTATATTTTTACACTAATTATGGACGAACTCACTGGACACAGTACCGTGGTGCATGTTATTTGAAGATGATATTGTTTTGATAGATGTAACACGTGAAGGAGTAAATGTTAAATTGGAATCTTGAAGGGAAACACTAGAAGGGAAAGGTTTTAGGCTTAGTAGAATAAAGACAAAATATATAGAATTTAAGTTTAGCAATATTAGACATAATGAGACAATTGTTAAAATAGAAGATGACGAGTTGTCCGGAATCGAGAGCTTTAGATATTTAGGATCATTTTTGCAAAATGATAGAGGGATTGACAGAGATGTCTTACATAGAATACAAGCAGGATGGTTGAAATGGAGGAGAGTGTCGGGTGTTTTATGTGACCGTAAAGTACCTCTAAAACTTAAAAGAAAATTCTACAAAATTGTAGTTAGACCTACTATGTTATATGAAGCTGAATGTTGGGTTATGACTCGAGCACATGAGCAGAAGATGAGAGTTGCATAGACGAGGATGTTAAGGTGGATGTGTGGATATACGAGAATGAACAGAATAAGAAATGAGAGCATTAGAGAGAAAGTCAGAGTTGCATCTATTGAGGAAAAAATTTCAAGAGACACGTTTAAGATGATACGGGCATGTACTTAGACGACCAATAAATGCTCCAATTAGGCGATGTGAAACTATGACAAACACGCATATCAAACGAGGAAGAGTTAGACCAAAAAAGACTTAGTTAGCAACAATAAAACAAAATAAAATTTATTTAAGTATAGATGATGATATAGTAGGAGATAGAGTTTAATGGCGTAAAAGGATCCATATAGCTAACCCCACCTAGTTGGATAAGGCTTGGTTTTTATTGTTGTTGTTGTTGTATTTACTTTTTTTGGGTTTGTGTCACAGGTGCCTGGTATTGGCACTGGTCAGTTGCTTCTGAGTAGTTGAATATTGTGCTCTAAATATCTGATTTCTTGCATGGTTTAAAATTTTGTTGCGCTGCAGTATAGGTGACACGATTCTCTGTAGACCAAAATCATTAAATGGCCATTCTAAGGCAGCATTGATACAACGGCAATCTCAGTTAGCTGTGCATAAATGAGGTTGGGAATATTCAGGAGTTAGAAGAAGCTATCATCGCTTCTTCCTCTTCTTTTCCTCCTTTTCTTATTGATGAATCAGAACAACTATAAGAGATGCCATCATAATCAGTCCACTCTTTGCAGTCAGAAGATGTGATTGCCCTGCACTGCCACTTGCTTTATTGTCTCCCTTGCAGAGATCATGGTCCACAGCGAAGTAATGAAGTAATCAAAAGTAAAAAATAGTTGACCTATATAAGCCCATCGAAGCCTGAGTTATCGTTCTCAATCAACACTTACTCTAGTCCCAAATCATTCTTTGTAATCAATAGAGCTTCCTCCTCTCCATCATTGCACCCCAAGCACGTAGCAAAACTAGTTTCAAAATTGGTTCTAGAACATTGATTTTATGTATCGTTCACTGTGATTTTTTACTTTGCAGGAACTTTTCTTGTTAGTGCATATCAATTACTACTAAATAATTCATTTGTCATTTAAATATGTAATTTTAATTTGTATCATGTTAATGCTGCATCTGAAGAATAAGTGTTTTGGCTTTCTTTTTCAAGTCATGTTATTAAATTCATTCCTGCAGTCGAATGATTTCGTCTTACTAATGCAGTCGATGAAGTCCCCACTGATGTCTATCTTCTTGGAGATTGCCCTCATGATTGGCTATTTCCTTATTGTGCTGCAGTGGTGAGGTTTCTAACTTTATATCTGTTTTATTTTGAATGATTTATGAAATCGTATACAGGTTAATTATTAATGTATACACTTTGATGTAGGGATCTGTATTCTGCAGATGTATTAAGTTGACTTGAACACTTGTTAACTTATGGTGCCATTAATCAAGGGTTATCTTTCTTTAGAATCTTAAAAGACAATCTTGTCACTGTTTTATAATTCTTAGAAAACTATGACATTTGGGGATGTAGAATCATGTTCATAGCGTTTAGACAAATGTTAAGGCCCGATCTTTCAAGGATGAAAAAGGTAGGGATGGAAAAAAAATGGATTTGGAAAATGGGGGGAAATTAGTCAATTTCTCTTGTTTCTTTGAGAAGGAAAAATATGTAGTTAATATTTTCACAAAGGAAAATAATTAACCCTTTTATGCTAAAGACCAATCTAGGCCCAACGGATAGGAAAATGGCTTGTGAGCTTCATGCTCCCAACTCAATTGCCTTCCTCTTCTGTACGCATTCTCAACCCTAAGACAACCATTTGCTACGAGAACATATTCTTCTTTGACAAGGGAAATGGCGATAAGGAAAGGCTTTGTAACAAACAACAAAGGGGAGGGGAGCGATGACGACAAGGAAAAGGTTGATGCGCCAAGAAAAATCATACTTGTGCATGTACGAGCAACCACTACCAACAATGTGGGTTACACGCAGACAAACAATGGAGGGGAAATGAGCGGCAATGACATAACGAGTTATGGTGCCCAATGAAATTGTAACTATGCATGCATGAGTGGATGACTATGACGACGTGGGCTATGCTAATGAATGGTGAAGGGGTTGCAAGCGGCAACAAGGGTCCCTCGTACAATCACGAGATTGAGAGAGAGAAATGAGGGAGAAGGATATGGATAAATGAGGAAATTTGATTATTTTCTAAGAAGTTCATCTACGTAATTATCCATAAAGGGGATAAACTTTTCTGCCCTTTTCCCTTCCTTCCCATGAAACACAACCTAAATGTCTATACCTAACCACTCAACGTTTTTCACTTAGGCTTGGCTTGGCATTATTAGTAGGGTTACAAATGAACTAACTAATCATATTCAAGATAAACATTCTTAACATTAGTACCAGATGAACTTATCAATCACATAAGTGTATGTTAGTTGCAAACAATAATGTTAGTTGATCAGAGTGTAATTAGATTAAATTTGAAGCTTGAATTGCAAAGAAAAAGTTTAGGAACTAAAGGTTTTCAAATAATATATCTAAAATTGAATATATGAAATGTGATTTTGTAATAAGAAAAAAATAATGGAAAATCTATTTAACTAAAAATCCTGTAAGATTTTTAGGAATCTTGGATCCAGTATTCAACAAGGAGAGGTATCGATGAAAATATAAATAATAGGATTAAGAAATGGGTGGTCGAAGTGAAGATAAGCTTTTGTGATCATTGTATCCCATTAGGATTATAGGAAAATTTTGTAAAGCACTGGTATGACCTACCATACCTATGGATTTAGAGGTTCATGTTATTAGGCAGCAACATGGATAAAAAGTTTCGTTAGTGTTGATGAAAAATACTGAGATAGATGTATGGTAGAAAGGCTAAAATATATTTTTGTGAAATACAATGTGGTTCCCATGAATAAAATGAAAGAAAATAAGTTGAAATGTTAGAAATATGTCCAAAGACAACAAATAAAGGATATAGTTTGAAGAGTTGAATTTATGAAAGGTGTAATACTAAGATGGATGAATGAAATTACTAGAAGGGCCAAGATATATTTATGAGAAGCTAAATGTAGTTCCCACAAATAAAATGAGAGAAAAAAAGATGGTAGAAATATGTTCAAAGGCAACCAATAGAGATTATAGTTTGAAGAGTTGAATTTATGAAAGGTGTAAGGAGTAGTCAGAGAGCAAAGAAAACATTAATTAATGTAATAAGAAATAATTTGATTATTCTAAGTAATATTGCCTCACTTATAGCTCAATGAAGCATAAGACTTTGCCTGAGCTTAGACAAACATGGCTTGATAATGTGCACATGTGACATGATGCATGTTATGCAACAAGCTGTTTATATTATAATGTGAATAATTTGCAGTGAACTTTGTACTTGGACATGATTGTTAGGTTAGTGTGTTTGAGACAATGGCCTAAATCCTGCTCCTAATAGCTGTCTTGGGTAATCATTTTCTAGTTTATGAATTGACCAGTGGCAAGATTTATATGGTTGGCCTTGAATAGTGAGATTTATAGTTGGCTGTTGTAAGTGAATCATATTCTTTCAATGTTAACTATCAGAATTTCCACTTTTTTTTCAAAAAAAAAAATTATTGGATGAGACCACTTTTAAGTTGCAGTAGTACGTCAAATGAACATTAAACTTTCTCACTTAGTAACAGCTACTCATTCTGGAATATATGCTCCAGGTTCACCATGGTGGTGCTGGTACTACTGCTTCTGGACTAAGAGCTGGGGTAATTATTTTCTATGAACTTGTGCTAATCTATGCAAGCATTTACGCAAACATATGCATGATCATTAAATCATAAAATCACTATGTTCTTTCCTTCAAGGTTCTCACTTTTTTTTCTTTCAATTTCATTTGCACGTGCTTAAAATTTTAAGTTCTTGATGGATTTTATTCAATATCTATTCGTTTCCCCCTAGGCATGAGAAAAATAACTGATTAAAGGAGGTTAAGACTTTATGGTTTTAATAAAGTGAATACAAATGCAAGGAAGAGGACATAAAGGGATGCGAAGTCTAATTGCTTATCTAGTTTAATATCCATGAATTCTTACTTCTTTAGCAGCAATTCGAGATTATATAATTTATTGCAGATAAATGTGGGCAATAGTGTAGTGCACGCATATCATGCCTCTTGGTATTGCATGAATGATCAGCAGTATAGTTTTGGTTTTGATGTTGCTATGCGGTGAAGAATTTCTAACGTTTTTAGTTTATTGTTGGTGCCTGAGTTGATAATTGACCTGCTGTTTTTAGCTTATGAACAATACCTTTCTGGCAGTGCCCAACCGCAATTATTCCTTTCTTTGGTGATCAATTTTTCTGGGGTGAGAGGATTCATGCAATAGGGGTTGGACCTGCACCGATTCCAATATCCGAGCTCACTGTTGAACGCCTTGCAAATGCAATAAAATTTATGCTTAAACCAGAGGTAAGTAATCTACAATGCCTGAGTTTTTTCATTCTTAATTTTCTATTGCACAAAAGGTGTTACATTTCCAGTCTGTAGAGCCCATCTTATCCAACGTTTGGAACAGTATGGATAATTGCTTCTTGCCATTAAATTGGTATTTTCATCATCGTATTTTCTCCTATTGCCTCCAACAATTTCCTTTTTCGTTTTGTTTATGAAGGTCAAATTGCGTGCTATGGAGTTGGCAAAGCAGATACAGAATGAAGATGGTGTAACTGCTGCAGTAAATGCATTCCACAAAAATTTGCCTCCTGAAATACCAATAACCAATAGCACAGATGAAGAACCTAGAAATCCCATTCAATGGCTGGTTCAGTTCTTGGAGAAATACTTCTGTCTTCCACAATAATTATAGTCATTCCTGAACTTCATCTGTACATATCAGTTCATCTATTTCTTGGTTCTTTGCTAGAATTTGGTTATTTAGTCATCATTTATTTCCTTGTGAATATGGAGGTGAGGGTGATAAAGAAGTTCCTAGTTTTCATTAAGCTTCATAGTGCTTGAGTGATTTGTGCGGTCTGGCTGCTTGTTCAATTTTCGTGTGCATTGATGTGAGAACTGTTACTAATGACTTGAAACAATTCCATTGCTTGATGAGGCTTAGCTGGGTTCATGCGGTGTTATGATTGTTGATGTATAATTCTCTGTATACAGCCTTGGTATGTGATTGTCGAAAATTATTCTTTTGTATTGTTATTATTATTGTTGAAGTAAAAGGGGAAGCCTTCACCCTAGCAACCTTCCAGGGGTATGATTATTGTTACAACTGCTGGGGGATAGGTCAATGTTTAACTTGGTTCAGGCTGCTGCGAATGTTCTTTGCCGTTCATCTTTTTTGTCTTTTAAACATATTCCTGAAGAAAATAACCTTCCATGTTATAGACTAATTTGAGATGTTGGAAGGATCTAGTATGACTAGAAAAATGACGACCAAAAGGAATAAGGTAATTTGATAGGGTAGTCTAGGTGGGCCGCTCAGTCTAAGTCGTTTGGGTGGGTTCATCCATCTGGGTGGCTTGATTAGGATTGTTTGAGATTATTGAGTCCGGTGTTTGTAAGATTATGATCTTGAATCCAATCAATTCTGAATCACTTGGGTCATTTTTTGCAATGAAATTAGCATAAGATTGGTGGGATCGGAGTAGGATCATAGTATGATCGGTAGAAGACTTAAGAGATCATAATTTTTTATTCAGATTGAATTAACTTAGAATATATCAAATCGAAGTATTTTTCAAGTTTCAGATTATAAAAAAGCATTTAAATTTTTTTTATTAGATGTCCAAAAGATTTTTAGTTTTTTTATTATCTTTTGTTTATTTCATAATTTAGGTTATTTCCATTTTTTACAAAGTTAGGATTAGAATTTTCAGATTATTTAAACATCAAGGGTGGATGAATAAATCATTGGTGAATCAATTCTGTTGTCAATTTAATAGTCATTCGCTGAACAATAATGAGGATGATGGCATGATGGAGAGCTTGAACAAAGACAAGCAATGAGAGTAGGATTAGAATGATAGTCAGAGAGTTTCTTGACGAAACTACTTTGACACTAAGTTAGAGATGGAAGAAGATGAATATTAGAGTTTTAATATATATAGTAATGTGTATGGGTATGTATACCTTAGATATTGAAAATGACTATCTTTTATAAAGAGAAAGCAAACATTTTTTATCAGTTATGATCTTCATGCGATCATTATTTAATTCCTTAAATAATGTGAAATTTATTCTACTATCTTTTTTCTAAAATAATCGAGATTGACAGACTTTTCTTTCTATTCTAATTCTCACGTTAGTATTATTTAGTTCCTTAAATAATATGAGATTTATTGATATTATTGTCTTTTTTCTAAAATAATTGAGATTGATAAACTTTTTTTTCTACTCTAATCTTCTTGCTAGTGCCGGGAGACCTGAGAGGATATGGAACCAGAAGGTCTGAGTAACCATGAAGTCGGAAGGCTCGAATAAATATATAGTTGGGAGATCCGAATAGCTATGTAACCGAGAGACCAGAATAGCTATGGAGTCGGGAGGCTTGAGTAGTCATGTAGCCGAGAGATCCGAGTAGACATGTAGCCGAGAGATCCGAGTAGCCATGTACCCTGGAGACTCGAGTACCCAGACACCTATCTGATCTTAAAACTATCTCAATAGATTTACTAGCCTCTTATCCACGTGGTGTTCTACTGATCATTCCCCGAATCACAAGTCTTTTCTTCAAGTCTAGTCGAAAGAGGCGAAAGTCTGACTGACTAGATAATTATGTAATCAGGATGATTCCTATTAACTTTTTTCCTTAAGCCGCGTGGCAGATCCATTACATATTTTCAAAGAGATTATGCATTAAATGTTGGCATACCTAGGTCATCATGTTCTTAAATGCAGCCATTCATTTTGAGCATGTCGCTTGCATCATCTATCCCGATTCTTGAGCCCAGAATGCACCAATAAGCCTTCAAGGTTACATCATATTAATGTGATAAGACTGATGGCAGAGAAGACTGTGTGTCTTTTTAATAGCTAATGATCACCCTTGAGTTTTTCTCCTCACTTACTAAAAAAAAATGTGGAACCGCCACATCAGCAACCCCCTAGAGCCGGTCTCACGGATATGGAGGGAGGTAAATGCAGGTACACAGCTAAAAGCGCATGGTCGGGGCGCTAACCCCAGACAATGACACCCTGAAGATCAAACCCTGGACCTCTTGACCACGAAATCATGTGCCTCCAACTGTGCTATGCCCTGGGGACAAAGTGAAGGTCCCCACTTACTAGATCCTATGGTGGAAGGTCCATCTCGCCTTTTGACAACATAGATCCAATGCTCCCTCTTGAATGAATCAAGCTATATTTGGTCGGATAAGGATGTTTATATATATATTAGTTGATTCTCTCACTGTTGCTTCTTCCTCATCTACAAGTTTTCTTCTTCATCTAGTAAATGATTTCAGTCTGTTTTTACGATCCTTCTTCTCTGTTCCGTTAGTAATGTCTTCTATGACTAGCAAATCTTCTTTTGTTCCTTGGTATAGATCTACTACCCTGAATTTTGCCGATGCCTCCTTAGATCGACTGAGGATGACTTATGAAATCCCAGCCAATCATCTATTAAGGCTTTCAAATGGCAATGATTGACTTGATCACCCTCCTCTAGGCTTTATAACCTTCTTTCGAATACATGTGCTGAGTGGTCATCCTTTTCCCATCCATATCTTCTTCGTTGAAGTGTCATGATACTTTCGTATCCCTTTATCACAGCTTGACCCGAATTCCTTCTGCATTCTAACAGGGGTTGTGATTCTTTTTTGATTGTATCACATTCCAATTTCTCCTGGCTTCTTTCATTTTTTTTATTTTATCCCAAGAAAATGAAAGATGGAGTTTTCTTCTTTTGCTCTCGTTCTGGTGTTAGTCTGATTAAAGAGATTCCTTCGTCTCATAAAGGATGGAAACCTCATTTTTTTTTATATTAAACCTCCAGGTTCTATTTCCTGGCTTACTCGTTGGCAATGAGAATTGTCATTGTCTCTTACTCCGAAAGATTATCATCTAGAGCAAGGCTACTATAGTGTATCTCAAAAGCAGTTTGGTTAGCAATTCAACAACAACATTTTACTTGAGGAAGGGCTCCTTTACATGTTTGGTCTTAGCTCTCGATCGACTCCTCTCATTGCTTCATTTGGTAAGAATCTTTGTCTTCACAAGTTTTGATGTCTAACAGAAAATATGTTACATTTTGCAATTGACACCATGCATGATGAGGTCTCTCTTAACAAGGTGATGAAACTTGCGACCGCAGAGTTGGAAGCGCGCTGCATGGAAATTGTAGACCTCACAGATGAAACTCCCGAGGAGGGAGCATCACCCGCGCTAATGGAGGGGACTTCTCAACCAACGACAAGGGCCCCGAGTACAATTACGGAGACAGGACCTCCTGCTAGTCTACTCAATGCTCCCGTACCGACTTCATCCACGGAGTCGAAAGTTCCTCTCCAAATCTCAAGGAAGAGGCGCTGCTCGTCTGGTCCCTTAACTGAACAAGCAGGCCCTTCCTCCCTTATACAAATTCTTGTCGAATCATCAACATACACAGGATTCAGAGGTCGCCCAACCTCCACTGCCCTTCCTTTGGTACACCTCTCCTCCACCCCTAGAATTCCAATTTCTCACCCTCTCGTTGAAGTAAGAACTCCCTACATGGGAGTTGACTCTTCTCATACTCCCGAGAATTTACCAGATGAAGTCATTCCTTTGTTGGAGCCCACCCATGACCAGGCTCAAGCCGAGCACCAAATAGACCTTTCTATCTATGGTCCAGCAGCCCTTGGTTGGAGGGAAGGGAAAGCAGCGGCCGAAAATATGCCCATCTGAGACATAGTAGAAGAACTTCTGCGAAATGGGGCCACACACATGTCTCAGTTGATGTTTTTTGGCTGGCAATATCCCAAGATCTGACAGGGTCATTAGGATTTAAAGGCCCACATAGATGAACTAGAGGCCCGACTGGTCACAGCTCCCTCCCTAGAAGTTTTGGTCATAGCCCAACAAGAAATAATTGTTGCACAATCAAAGATTGATCACCTCAAGCAATTGCAAATTGATCCTTCTTTTGATCAGGCGACAATTTCTCGACTATGAAAGGGGACAGCTGAGGCAACAATTAAATGAATTAGTCTGGCACATTCCATGAGTCAACTATAAGTGGAGTTCGATACCCTGACCATCATCGCAACTGACAATCAAGAGAAATTAGAAGCAGCTGTAGCCAGGGAGGAGACCACTCGAGCTGATTTGGAGGCCAACCAATAGGAGTTGGGGAATCTAAAGGTGGAGTTGGGGGTCACCCAGAGGGAGGTTGATGTAGGATCGGTATGGTCGAGAGAGGGGGGGGGGGTGAATCTCAACTTGTCACTTTCTTTTTGATTTCGCCCGTTCTTTCTATCAAAGTCGTTAGTAGCAGCGGATTATAAAAAAAAGTATGGAAAAAATAATACTCGCGGGATTTACTTGGTTCCCAACCCCCCAGGGTCAGTACGTCCAAGGCCTACACACTCAAGTGTGAGTCCACTAGTGGTATTCTTTTCGAAAACTTTTCGAAAGTAGAGAAATCCGTCTTACAGTTTATCAAATACAAGCATAAAAGAATGAAAGTAAATACATCTTGTAATAAAAGAAATACAAACAAAAACTTTGCTGAGCTGATTCAGAAGTCCTGAGTGTAGCACACCCTTCCTAGAGCTTCCCCGGTAGCAAAGCTTCGTGTTGTAGCCTTCCTTTTGAGCACACGAAATATGAGTAGTAGCAGAAGTGATGTCTTGAACGTAGAGTCTTCATCTCCTTTTATAGAGTTTGATCAAATCCTTATTTGGATTAACTCTTATCTAGATGAAGTTATATCTAGATGAAGCATATCTGGATAAAGCAATATATGGATCAAGTCTTATCTCTATTCAAATCATCTGGCTTATCCTTATCCTCATCTAAATCATAAAGATTAACCAGATCTTTTACTACATCATCTTCCATATTAAAATTTCACAACTCGATAATTTTGGACCAAGCCCAGTCGGTCTATCCAATCGCTGGTTATGTCTATTGAACTGGTTTGAGTCTGGTTCAACCCAAGTCAAGTCCGGTTCATCCATTTATGTTTGTCTTCTCTCTGTTTTGCTTCCAGCTCCAGATTCCTGTAAAACAATCATACAAACATAAACAGACAACCTAGCCTATATCTGTAAGTCTACCTGACCCAATAGGTTTACATTTTGCTTGGAGTTCCCTCCTCCAAGTCTACCACCTAAGGGTTAATCCCTTAAGATCAAGTCACACTCCTGTAAATCTACCCGACCTACTAGTCTTCATGCTTGGACAATATCCAAGACTTTACCATTACCTAGGGCTACCTCCCCCTAAGATTTCCACTGCTTAGCTTCATTCACTAGAACTTCCACCACCTAAGGTTACCTCCCCCTAGGATTTTCATCACCTCGCTTCACTCACTATGACCAAACTTCACTAACTAGGACTTCCACCACTTAAGGTTACCTCCCCTTAGGATTTTCACCACCTAACTTTACTCACTAGGACTTCCACCACCTATGGTTACCTTCCCCTAGGATTTTCACCACCTACCTTCACTCACTAGGGCATAGCTTCACTTACTAGGACTTCCACCACCTAAGGTTACCTCCCCCTAGGATTTTCACCACCTAACTTCACTCACTAGGACTTCCACCACCTAAGGTTACATTGTAACGCCCCGCCCCTTCTTGCTCAAGCTGACGGGGGTTACTTATCTTTTACTTCTTATCTTATCTTACTTACTTGCTTGTTAATAATCTTTTCTACTTAAAACAGCGGAAGTCTTGTTTATAGTATATATTTTTTTTTCTTTAAAACTTTTCTTTTTTACTTTTCAAATCGTCATCACTAACTACCTATCATATAAAGTCACATAGCATGCTTATCATGAATTTAAGTCATAATACTAGTAAGCATGATGAAATGTCATGGAGTCATGGAATAACGACATAAGCATAATTCTTATTAAATAAAAGCAAGTCTTTCACTTTTAGCTGAGCCACTACTACACACGTCCTTCTTGCTCCTCCTGCTGCTCCCTTAGTACATCCACTCCTTGCCTTTATCTGTGGTACAAGGAAAGTAAGCTATGAGCACACAAGCCTCAGTAAGATCCTTCCTACTCACAAAAATCGTAAAGCATAGCATATTCATAATGCATAAAGCATAAAGACAACTCATCATATCGTAACATAATCGTAAGGTATCATGACATATCATAAAGTTCATCCTAGCATAACATAATCATGAGTATCATGGCATATCATAACATAATCATAAAGTGCATCCTAGCATAACATGACATAATCATAAGTATCATGCGAGATGACTTTCAAAAACATGTATCATGAAAAATATATGCAACATGTCTTTTGAAAACTTATTACATACATACTTAAACATAATCTCAACATGATTAGGGCCCCGGCTTGTACCACATACATAAATGCGCGCGTCCTATATAGGTCCAAGGTAGCAAGTCTTAAACCCTACAAGGCATACATACTAGGCTCGTTTCTTAGTCCATCAACCTAGGGGCACTTAGGAGCCCATCCCTAATGAGGTCCGTTTCTTAGTCCATCGACCCCGGGGCGCTTATGGAGCCCACCCTTGGTACAAGCCATAAAAAGTAAAGTAGCATGTCATACATATCATAATTCTTATCATATCATGCATATTACATTTCCTTTCATATCATGAAGAGTGCTCTTAGTCCCAACTAATAGGGAAGCAACTCTTAGGCATAACATAAAGCATGCATAATTGGGCACACAACACATCATGAATTTGGGCACACAACACATCATGATCGCATGCATAATTGGGCACACAACACATCATGAATTTGGGCACACAACACATCATGATCGCATGCATAATTGGGCACACAACAAATCATGAAATTGGGCACATAGCACATCATAAACGCATGCATAATTGGGCACACAGCACATCATGAATTTGGGCACATAACACATCATAAGGGTCATCATCATGCATAGGTCATAAGCATACATAAATGAGCATAGAAGCATAGCATATGATCCTGTCCGAACCAGGAGTCAACGGACACTGGGCACGCGGCGCTCCCTGCTGGATCCTCGAGTGCTCCGGCGAACCTGCAGCAAAAACCGAGCCAGGAGGGGTGTCCCGGCGACGACCCTCCGACGCTCAAGTCAGGCGAGGAATAACAAAAAGGTGGCCTCAAGATGAAGACTTGCGTACCTCCGGTGAAGAAATGGAGACCTTATATAGACCTCTCGAAGGAGCCTGGACGCGCCAATCAAAGCAATCACCTGCTTTCGACCATGCCCAGGTAAGGGTCTGTCAGAAGGATCATGTCCAGGTATGAGTCTGTCAGAAAGACGCCCATAAGGCCATACCGCCACTGTATCAACCTCTCCATGATGTGACGGCGAGATCCTCCATCGTACACTCTCGTGTATGGCGTAATCATCAAACATACCCTTGCTGACACCCCATATCCTGAGCCGAACAAATAGGCCGCTCGGCTAACCTTCATACCCTCGCCCTTAGCCTGGCCGAACGGACCACCCACTCGGACCTTCGGTCCCAGCCGGGCAGACGCCCCGATCGGCCATTCGGTTCTCCTGCCTTGGCATCGGAAACCCCGGTCCATGACTGGGTTATCTTTGGTTCCGCTCGGACCCACTCAGCTGCTCGACGCGGCCATTAACCGCTTAGTCAGCCCGCCATCTGTCCTCAAGCTGAGACCCTTCAGGAAGTGGATCCCCCATTCTTACCGCCGGATCAATTGCCTCCCCTTCAAGTCTAGTCGAAGGAGGCAGTGAGTCCGACTGACTGGACTATGTGTCCGAGCGGGCGGTCGCCGCCTTACCATTGCTTATAATATCCCTTGAGCCGTTCGGCCCTTATGCCAAATTTAGCCGCTCGGCTCTTAGTTTTGGATGCCTTAGCGTTCAACCTGGATGTTCGCTTGTCTAAATCTTTTCGGAAATCGTGCAATCTTTTTCATTAAGGCGAAGCGTGCGCGGTATGGGCGCATTAATTGCGCTCGGTGACAGGGCGCCACGTGTCGACCATTGTGTGGCGGCGGCGTCACTTACGATGGGACGCCCCCGTTTGAAATGGACGGTCAGATGATGACCTCGTCTCCCGTGACCTGCATCCGACGGCGGAGGCCGACCGACCTCAGCCTTATAAAGCCTCCGTCTCCTTCCTTCGCCGCCTATTCGCTTGCGCGTTGCCTTCTGCCTCTTCCTCTGCCGTGACCTCCGACGATCCAGTTCTTGTTTTTCGGTGGTGATCATCTCATCGGTGATTCTTTCCGCCCGTTTCCTTCCCAGTGAGTCTTCTTCCTTCACTTACTAGGTCTCCTCTGCTCATTTCGCCCCTTTCGTTCCCCTTCCTTCGATTTCTTGCTATTCTTTCGCCTCTCCGAGATGGCAAGCTCCTCCGAACCCGCCACCAACGTTCATGGCCCATGGTATGCGACCATGGAGAGTCGGTTTGATGAAGAGGGCGCTCGGCGCCTTGTTCGGACGTACGGGATCCCAGATGACCATGAAATAGTTGTAGCCGACCCGACTGACCGGCCCCATGACCCCTCGATCGGCACCATTTGTTTTTTTCTAGACCAATTCCAGGGCGGCCTTAGATTTCCTACCCATCCCTTTATTTTAGAGGTTTGTAACTATTTTCGCATCCCGCTCGGCCAACTTGTGCCGAATTCCTTTAGGCTGCTGAGCGGGGTGGTCGTCCTCTTCAAGCTGCACAGTATCCCTCTTGATCCCAAAATATTCCACTTCTTCTTCTATCCCAAACAATCCGAGCCGGACACTTTTATTTTCCAAAGTAGAATAGGCTTTAAATTTTTTGATAATATGCCGACCTCCAACAAACACTGGAAGGAGTTTTTCTTCTATATCCGACTTCCCGAGCGGCCAGCATTCCGAACCAAATGGCAGACCGCTGTGCCGACTCAGCCGGAGCTCGGCAAGTTCAGAAGCAATCCTCCGGTCAGCGATACAAGATCGACCAGTTTCTGCTCAAGGGGGTGTTGTATATTTTCGGATTGTCTCCCGTTCGGGCAAATCTCCCCTTCCGCATGAGTAAGGATTCTTTACTCTCTTAGTCTTTTTTGTCTAATTGATTTTAATTTCTTTTACTGCAGCTGAAGTCAGGTGGCGCTCCAAGGCTACTGATCATCTGAAGTTGAAGGCCGTGGAGATTGAGGCCGAAAAAGGAACTCGCCGAGCGGGGTCTTATCCCTAGCCGCCTGGCGGATGTAGGAGAGGGGGGGGGCGCAGTCCGCCCCTGAAACAGAAGCTGCCCCATCCGCTTCAACGGAGGTTGAGGCGGATCCTGTTTCCTCAGCCCCCACCGAGCTGGGCGTCCCCCAGGTCGGGGATCCACCATTGGAGGTTCGGCGAAAACGTCGAAGAGACTCCAGCCTTCCGACCCAAGAGGAACCACAACGCCGATCGGCTTAATTCGCCGGCCGCACACATCCGCAGATCGGGACCCCTGTGCCTCGGGCCAGGCGGCTACAGCTGAAGAAGTGCCGGCCGGCCACCCGACCATCAAGACTACCCTCCGATTCCCATCGGAGGAATATTTACTGTCCGTCGATCGGCCATCGAGCCCCGTTCACGAAATAATCTTGAAGGGTCCGCTCGCCAAGCTTTTTGAGGACGCGCAGATTCAAGTGGCCCTCATGACGCCCAAGCAACTCGGCGACAACAACATGCAGCAGGCCACTCAGGTAAATTCATTTTTCTTCCTGTGCCATGCTACTGTTTGGTTCCTGATTTCATTATTTCCTTTACAGTGCTGGGCTGAGCAAATCGCCACTAGCCATCGGCTAGCCGAGTTGGAGGAGCTCCTGGAAAAACTTCAAGTGTCGGGGGGTCCCGCGGCCGAGCGGGAGAAACAAGCCCTCGAGGCCGAACAGAAGAAGGCCGCCGACCTAGCTACAGAGGTGGCTCGACTTGAAGGCCTGGTGAAGATACGCGACGCAGACGTGAAGCGCGCCAGCAGTCGGAAGAAGCGGGCGATTGCTGATCTGGACAAGATGAAAGTCGAAGTCCGAGCCCTAGATCAGCAGTCTAAGAATCTGGAAGCCCAATTAGCTGCCGAACGGGATGGGCGCTCCGCTGAACGCACCAAATCGGAGGTGGACCAGAAAGTACTTCAAGATTCACTGATTGCCTCCCGAGCGGCGTTCAGACAATATAAGGAGGGAGAGCCGAGTCGCCTGGCAGCAGCGCGCCAAGAATACCTCCGCTCGGAACGGTTCGGCGCAATATTCGGCGGCAACGTTTCCTCAACTTTCGCCGAGGCGGTCAAGGTCACCATGGCGTATTTGAAGAAGGGTGGCCACCTTCCCGAGGGAATGCATATTCCCGCCTCCGACCTGGCGACCATGATTGATGATATCCCGGACGCCTTCTTTAATTTTGAAGACCCGGAGTGAGGCGAGTTCTTTCAAGTGCTTTCTGTATTTCATCCGCTCGGCGGATGCAACATTTTTTGTACGTGCCGTTCGGCCTCCTGATGTTCCTTTGCTTTTATTTGTTTGCCCTTCATTGTCTCCTTTTAGTGTGTTGCTGCTTATTCGTAGAATCAGTTGGGCTCACCATGTTTCCTACTAAACGACTGATCAGGTTAATCGGTAGACTCGTTTTCCTCGAAATCGTTTAACGCTTGACTACACTGTTTGCATCCAGTGAATGCGAAGTATTGGCAAACCGATGGCCGATCGGACCTAATTAGTTTAGTACTTGCGAACGCTCGTTATTTGGCGTCCTTAATTCCGTCCAGGTTCACAGTCGCGAGTTCGGATCGGCGCGGCTCTCGATCTTTAACGACGGTGCTCGTCAGCCTTCCGCTCGGACGTTTATAGCCGATCGGCGCGGCTCTCGATCTTTAACGACGGTGCTCGTCGGCCTTCCGCTCGGACGTTTATAGCCGATCGGCGCGGCTCTCGATCTTTAACGACGGGGCTCGTCGGCGCGGATGTTTATAGCCGATCGGCGCGGCTCTCGATCTTTAACGACGGGGCTCGTCGGCGCGGATGTTTATAGCCGATCGGCGCGGCTCTCGATCTTTAACGACGGGGCTCGTCGGCGCGGATGTTTATAGCCGATCGGCGGCTCTCGATCTTTAACGACGGGGCTCGTCGGCGCTGATGTTTATAGCCGATCGGCGCGGCTCTCGATCTTTAACGACGGGGTTCGTCGGCGCGGATGTTTATAGCCGATCGGCGCGGCTCTCGATCTTTAACGACGGGGCTCGTCGGCGCGGATGTTTATAGCCGATCGGCGCGGCTCTCGATCTTTAACGACGGGGCTCGTCGGCGCGGATGTTTATAGCCGATCGGCGCGGCTCTCGATCTTTAACGACGGGGCTCGTCGGCGCGGATGTTTATAGCCGATCGGCGCGGCTCTCGATCTTTAACGACGGGGTTCGTCGGCGCGGATGTTTATAGCCGATCGGCACGACTCTCGATCTTTAACGACGGGGCTCGTCAGCGCGGATGTTTATAGCCGATCGGCGGGGCTCTCGATTTTTAACGACGGGGCTCGTCGGCGCGGATGTTTATAGCCGATCGGCGCGGCTCTCGATCTTTAACGACGGGGCTCGTCGGCGCGGATGTTTATAGCCGATCGGCGCGGCTCTCGATCTTTAACGACGGGGCTCGTCGGCGCGGATGTTTAACGACGGGGCTCGTCGGCGCGGATGTTTATAGCCGATCGGCGCGGCTCTCGATCTTTAACGACGGGGCTCGTCGGCGCGGATGTTTATAGCAGATCGGCGCGGCTCTACGGTTTAACGTCTGGGCTAGACGGCCTTCAAGGCTAACTCCTTACCAGGTCAAGCGACCTTGGCCTTCATATCTTATCCCGTGCTCGAACAAATTTTATGCCCATCCGACCGGCACGGGTCATTTGCTTACGAATCTAAATGCATACGCCGTTCAGCGGAGAATGCTCCATGTGTTTTCATCTTTTTGCTCCCTAGCTTGGAGAACGTACTCCTGGCCGAACGACTCAGGGTCTGCTTCGTCGAGCATTTTGGCTAGGATAATATACCTCCGTCCGAATGGTACGGGGCCTTCAATTTTCGAGCGCTTGGCTCGACCCATTTACCTCCTGCCGAGCGGCTCGGGGCCTTCGTTCTTTTGTTGGCGATGCCTTATTTGTTCTCTTGATTTTTTGTTTCTGCATTTCAAACATTCAGTCGAAAAAAGTACACAAGATGATTTACATAGGCACACCTTTCACCCTGCCCGGTAAGGCTGGAGGTGGTTCGCGCTCCACGGCCTATCTAGCTGCTGACCTTCCTCATCCTCCAAATAATACACTCCCGAGCGGAGCTTCTCGATGATTTTGAAGGGACCTGCCCACGGAGCTTCAAGCTTGCCGACTTCGCCGACCGGCTTGACTTTCTTCCAGACAAGATCGCCAACCTGGAATGACCTGGGAATGACGCGCCGGTTGTAGTTTTGCTTCATCCGTTGACGGTATGCCATCAGCCGAACGGACGCCTTTGCCCTCTCCACATCTACCAAATCCAGCTCCATGTTTCTCCGTTCGGCGTTGTCATCATCGTAGCTCTGGACCCGGGCGGACTCAACGCCGACTTCAACCGGAATGACGGCCTCGCCGCCGTACACCAAATGGAAAGGCGTAACGCACGTTCCTTCCTTTGGAGCCGTTCGGATGGCCCACAAGACGCCCGATACCTCTTCTGGCCAGCTTCCTCGGAGATGGTCGAGCTGAGTGCGTAGAATGCGAAGGATTTCCCGATTGGTCACTTCGGCTTGACCGTTGCTCTGAGGATAAGCCACGGACGTGAAGTGTTGCTCAATCCCATAGCTCTTGCACCAATCTTCTAACATCTTCCCTGTGAACTGCCGCCCGTTGTCGGACACTAGTCGGCGAGGGATGCCGAACCGACAAATGATGTGTTGCCAGATGAATTTTTTAACCATTTGTTCAGTGATCTTTGCTAGCGGTTCGGCCTCCACCCACTTGGAGAAATAGTCTACCGCCACTAGTAAGAATTTCCTCTGCCCGGCCGCCATCGGAAATGGACCGACAATATCCATTCCCCATTGGTCGAACGGGCATGAAACGCCTGACGCCTTCATTTCTTCGGCCGGTCGACGGGAGAAGTTATGATACTTCTGGCATGAAAGGCAGGTAGATACTGTCCGAGCGGCATCTATTTGTAAGGTTGGCCAAAAGTATCCGGCCAAGAGGATCTTCTTGGCCAACGAGCGCCCGCCCGGATGACCACCGCATGATCCTTGATGTACTTCCTGGAGGATGTAAGCTGAGTCCTCCGAGCTTACACATTTCAGCAACGGGCGCGAGAAAGCTGATCTCCGATGAGTGTAAACCGACCGGCTCTTCTTCTGAGGAGCCGGGCTGCATATTCATCGGAGGGTGCGGCGCCCGAACGGAGAAATTCTATAATAGGTGTCCTCCAGTCACTTGGAAACGTGAGGCCTTGCATCCGATCGACTTGCGCCACCAGCAGTACTTTTTCAATTGGTTGCTGAATGGCAACTGGTGTTATTGAACTCGCGAGTTTGGCTAACTCGTCTGCTGCCTAGTTCTCCGTTCGAGGGATCTTCTGTATAAGAACCTCTCGGAAAGTAGCTTTGAGTTTTTTAAAGGCCTCAACGTAGAGTTTAAGCCGAACACTGTTGATTTCAAAGGTGCCAGAAAGTTGTTGAGCGGCCAACTGTGAATCCGAATAGAGAGTCACCCAACCGGCACCCACATGCCGGGCTGCCTGCAATCCGGCTATGAGGGCCTCATACTCTGCTTCGTTGTTGGTAGCTTTGTAATCCAACCGGACGGATAGGTGCATCTTCTCTTCTTGAGGTGAGAGCAGCAATATTCCAATCCCACTTCCGAGCCGAGTGGAGGATCCATCCACATATATTCTCCACATAGCTTCCGGCTCTGGCCTTTGCACTTCGGTCACAAAATCAGCCAAGGATTGGGCTTTGATCGCCGAGCGGGGCTGATATTGGATGTCAAATTCACTTAATTCTGTCATCCACTTGATAAGCCGTCCGGACGCTTCTGGATTCAACAGTACTCTTCCGAGTGGACTGTTCGTCCGGACAATGATGGTGTGAGCCAAGAAATACGGTCGAAGGCGCCGAGAGGCTAGAACCAAAGCAAAGGCCAACTTCTCGAGCCCGGTGTAACGAGATTCAGCATCTTTTAAAATGTGGCTTAGAAAATACACCGGCTGCTCTTCACCGCTTGCCCTCACAAGTGCTGAGCCTACAGCATGCTCAGTTGACGACAAATAAATATAAAGTGACTCACCCCCGATCGGCTTGGCTAGCATTGGCAGAGAATTAAGATATGTCTTCAATTCTCCGAACGCTCGGTCACATTCTTCGTCCCACTGGAACTTAGTAGCCTTGCGCAGGATCTTGAAGAATGGAAGGCTCCGGTCGGCGGTTTTGGAGATGAATCTGGACAAAGCAGTTATCCGACCGGTCAACCTCTGCACTTCTCTTGTATTTCTTGGGGGCGGCATGTCTTGCAGAGCTTTCACCTTGCTGGGATTTGCTTCGATTCCCCGCTCGATCACTATGTACCCCAAGAAACGCCCTCCTTTTGCTCCGAACAGGCACTTCTGGGGATTTAGCTTGACTCCATATTTGCGCAGCGTTCGGAAGGTTTCTTCCATGTCCTTGAAAAGATCGGCCGCTCGGACGGATTTGATAAGAATGTCGTCCACATAGACTTCCAGATTACGCCCAATCTGCTCCTTGAACACTTTGTTCATCAAGCGTTGATAGGTGGCCCCGGCATTCTTCAATCCGAACGGCATCACATTATAGCAATATGTGCCGTCGGCCGTTACGAAGCTTACTTTTTCTTGATCTTCCCGGGCGAGCGGCACTTGATGATATCCTTGATAGGCGTCAAGCATGCAAATTAATTCGCAGCCGGCCGTAGAGTCCACCAGCTGATCTATCCGGGGCAGAGGATAGAAGTCCTTGGGGCATGCTTTGTTTAAGTCCCGAAAGTCGATGCAGACTCTCCACTTGCCGCCCGGCTTGGAGACCAATACTACATTGGCCAGCCAGCTAGGGAACTGCACCTCGCGTATGTGGCCGGCCTCCAGAAGTTTTTCTACTTCCGCCCGGATGATGACATTCTGCTCGGCACTGAAATCCCTTTTTCTCTGCTTCACTGGCCGAGCGTCCGGTCGGACATGCAATTCATGCTGCGCTAGGCTCGACGAAATTTCGGGTAACTCATGTGTCGACCAGACGAAGACATCATGATTTCGTTGGAGGCATTGGATCAGTTCCTCCTTCTGCTCCTCCTCCAGATCAGAGGCGATAAAAGTTGTGGCCTCCGATCGGGTCGGGTGAATTTGTACTTCCTCTTTTTCTTCATAAATTAAAGAGGGCGGCTTTTCAGTGATGACATTTACCTCGATTCGAGGTGCCTTCCGAGCAGAGTTGGATTCGGCTCGGACCATCTCGAGATAGCATCGCCGAGCTGCTAACTGATCTCCCCGTACTTCTCCTACTTTGTCTTCGACGGGGAACTTCATCTTCTGGTGGAAGGTTGAGACGACTGCTCGGAATTCGCCGAGCGCCGGTCGTCCCAAAATGACGTTGTAGGATGAGGTAGAGTCAACCACCACGAAATTTATTGTCCTGGTCCTCCTGAGCGGCTCATCTCCCAGCGAGGTAGCCAGTCGGATCTGTCCGACCGGCTGAACTTCGTTGCCCGTAAACCCGTAGAGCGGGGTCGTCATGGGCTGCAGCTCGGCTCGATCAATTTGCAGCTGATCGAACGCCTTCTTGAATATGATGTTGACCGAGCTCCCTGTGTCAACAAATACGCGGTGAATAGTGTAATTTGCTATTACCGCTTTAATGAGCAGAGCATCGTCGTGGGGCACTTCGACTCCTTCTAAGTCTCCGGGCCCGAAAGTGATTTCCGGTCCACTTGCCCGCTCTTGGCTACAGCCGACTGCATGGATCTGCAGCTGCCGGACGCCCGCCTTTCTGGCTCGATTGGAGTCTCCTCCGGTCGGCCCGCCAGCAATAACGTTGATCTCGCCCCGGGAAGTATTGCTCCTGTTTTCCTCTTCTCGAGTGGACGGTCGGGACCGTTCTCTGGACGCCCGGCGATTCTCCTGTCTCGGAGATCGGTGCCGATCGGGTGTCTGTTGATGTCGCCTCTCGGTGCGGGTCCGGTCAGCTTCATGAGTCCTTTGTCTCCTGTCGATGGGAGGTGACCGTCGTTCGGCATTCCTGGGAACGGGATTGGCCACGAAGGGAAGACTTCGACAATCCTTCGTGTTGTGCGTATCCGTCTGGTGGAAGGAGCAGAACATAGGGGTCCACCTCTTCTTTGGCTTGGGCCGAGCGGCAGCTGGCGTGGGGGGATCGGATTGCTTCGGCTCTCGGTCCTCTAGGTGGCTGCTGAGCGGCGTGCTGTTTCCGCTCGGCATGAATAAGTGCCCGCTCGGTAGGAGTTTCCTTTTTCCGGGCGGCTTGCGCTTCTTCCACGTTTATGTATTCGTTGGCCCGATGTAACATATGATCATAATCTCGGGGCGGCTTTCGGATGAGCGACCGGAAGAAGTCCCCATCCACAAGGCCCTGCGTGAAGGCATTCATCATCGTCTCCGATGTGGCCGTTGGGATATCCATCGCCACTTGGTTGAATCGCTGGATGTAAGCTCGAAGCGATTCTCTCGACTCTTGCTTGATGGCAAATAAGCTGACACTTGTCTTCTGATAACGCCGACTGCTAGCGAAGTGGTGGAGGAAGGCCGTTCGGAAGTCCTTAAAGCTAGCGATGGATCCGTCCGGCAGCCTCCGAAACCACCGTTGAGCCGATCCCGAGAGAGTGGTAAGGAAGACTCGGCACTTTACTCCATCTGTGTACTGATGGAGTGTAGCTGTGTTATCAAACTTACCTAGATGATCATCCGGGTCTGTTGTTCCATTATACTCGCCGATCGTCGGAGGCACGTAGTGTTTGGGCAGAGGGTCTCGTAGAATAGCCTCCGAGAATTGGCGATTGATCCGCTCGGGGGGTTTTCCCCTTTCTGTCATCTCGCCTAGGCATCTCGTCTAAAGAAGATCCCCTATCTCTTCGAGCTGGTACGGCTTCAGGGGTGCGAAACAAGGCTCGATGGAATGCGACGGTGGCTGGAGGTGCTTCCGCTCGGCCACCTGACGCAGATGTTGCTTGTTGCTCAGGCCGCTCGGCTGCTGCTTTCTGTTTTTGCTCCACAAGTTTTGCGACCCTCATCTCGACCAGGGCGTCGAGTTCTTCTGTTGAAAGCGCCACCGTGTGTTGTCGTCCAGCCTCATCCATCGTTCTTGTTCGGATGCAGGTGCGTTCCCACAAACGGCGCCAATTTGATCCTGTCCGAACCAGGACTGGGCACGCGGCGCTCCCTGCTGGATCCTCGAGTGCTCCGGCGAACCTGCAGCAAAAACCGAGCCAGGAGGGGTGTCCCGGCGACGGCCCTCCGACGCTCAAGTCAGGCGAGGAATAACAAAAAGGTGGCCTCAAGATGAAGACTTGCGTACCTCCGGTGAAGAAATGGAGACCTTATATAGACCTTTCGAAGGAGCCTGGGCGCGCCAATCAAAGCAATCACCTGCTTTCGACCATGCCCAGGTAAGGGTCTGTCAGAAGGATCATGTCCAGGTATGGGTCTGTCAGAAAGACGCCCATAAGGCCATACCGCCACTGTATCAACCTCTCCATGATGTGACGGCGAGATCCTCCATCGTACACTCTCGTGTATGGCGTAATCATCAAACATACCCTTGCTGACACCCCATATCCTGAGCCGAACGAATAGGCCGCTCGGCTAACCTTCATACCCTCGCCCTTAGCCTGGCCGAACGGACCACCCACTCGGACCTTCGGTCCCAGCCGGGCAGACGCCCCGATCGGCCATTCGGTTCTCCTGCCTTGGCGTCGGAAACCCCGGTCCATGACTGGGTTATCTTTGGTTCCGCTCGGACCCACTCAGTTGCTCGGCGCGGCCATTAACCGCTTAGTCAGCCCGCCATCTGTCCTCAAGCTGAGACCCTTCAGGAAGTGGATCCCCCATTCTTACCGCCGGATCAGCATATTCTTATCATATCATGAAGCATTGCATGTGAGACACATAGAATTTCATAATTGGGTCTCTAACCCAAATATCATGAAGTGGCCGAAACATGTAGTTGTTGACTAGGTTAACAAGCACCATAAAAGCATATGAACCCTAAATCATTATCATATCATATATCATGAGGAACATCATGAGCATGTTTAACATGGGTTCTAAGTTAAGCCTTTATTCTTGTCATGGCCGAAACCTAGAAAGCATGTTTCTAGGTTACAAGTAGCATGAAAGCATGGGGACCCTAAATAAATATCATAACATATATTATAAGGAACATCTTGAGCATGTTTAATTTGGGTTCCAAGCTTCCTAAGTCTTTAAACATGTCATGGCCGAAATTTATCAAGCATCACATTTGGTTACAATCAACATACAAGCATGTGAACCCTAAACTAATATCATATCATATACCATAAGGAACATCATGAGCATGGTTAGTTTATGTTCTAGGTTTCCTAAGCTTATAAACTTGTCATGGCCAAAACCCTAGTAAGCACAATTCTAGGTTACAAGTAGCATGAAAGCATGTGAACCCTAAACCAATATCATAACATTTATCACAAGGAACATCTTGAGCAAGTTTAGTTTGGGTTCCAAGCTTCCTAAGTCTTTAAACATGTCATGGCCGAAACTTATCAAGCATCACTTTTGGTTACAATCAACATACAAGCATGTGAACCCTAAACTAATATCATATCATATACCATAAGGAACATCATGAGCATGGTTAGTTTAGGTTCTAGGTTTCCTAAGCTTGTAAACTTGTCATGGCCGAAACCCTAGTAAGCACAATTCTAGGTTACAAGTAGCATGAAAGCATGTGAACCCTAAACCAATATCATAACATTTATCACAAGGAACATCTTGAGCAAGTTTAGTTTGGGTTCTAAGCTTCCTAAGTCTTTAAACCTAATGTGGTCGAAACTTGTTAAGTATGCAACTAGGTTTTCAAGTGACATAAAATCATGGGAACCCTAAACCAATTTCATAGCAATTATTACAAGGAACATCATGAGCATAATTAGGTTAGGTTCTAAGTTTCCTAGGCCCTTATACTTATTATGGCCAAGACTTGTAAAGCTTGGAACTAGGTTTCAAGTGTTATAAAAGCATGGGAACCCTAAATCAATTTCATAGCAATTATTACAAGGAATATCATGAGCATAATTAGGTTAGGTTCTAAGTTTCCTAGGCCCTTAAAATTGTTATGGCCGAAACCTCATGAGCATGAAATACAGTTTCAAATCAACATACAAGCATGTGAAATATCATGTTAACTTCATATCTTGTCATAAGGAAAATCATGGCACGCTTGGTTTAGGTTTTAAGTTCTCCTAGGTCCTTGATTTTGTCTTGGCCGAGAGTTTTAAGGAGAGAAATCTTAATTCTAAGCAACATACAAGTATGAAAATACTAAACAAATCTCTTTAAAAAAAGTACATATCATAAAAATCATGGTGAGCATATTTAGGACTTAATTTTTCCTAAGGGTCTTATTCTTGTTGGCCGAATCTACCATGGATCACACCTTAAGTTTTTAGAAATCTATTTTCATAAAGGAAAGCATCTATGAACTACTTGTACCACAGGTGAGGGGATACTTACCTCCTTTCGCTTGTGGTTTTTCTTAAGGAAAAAGGTACCCTAGGTGCAAAGGAAGGAGAGAGCTTCTTCTTCTTGCACCTCCTTTTGTGTATCTTGCTTGGAAGGGGTAGATCTTGAAGGCTTCTTCTTGTAAATTAGTTTTCTTGGAGAGGAAACTTAGCCTAGCTTTTGGAATAAGGAGAGGGAGGGGCTCTTGGTTTCGGTGGAGAATGAAGAGGGAGAAGGAAGGAGGAAGAAGAAGAATTAAATCTCTTGTTTTTCTTCTCCCAATCCTATTTATTCCTTTGTAAATGAAGCATGTCTTCATTCATTCCCTCAACTCCTCTTTTCCCTCATTCCTTTAATCCCACGAAAATAGAGAGAGGGAGGGAAGTAGGCAATTTATCTTTTGCTTGCTTCTTCTCTTAACCATGAGGAAGAGAAGGTAAGCAACTTGATTTTCTCTTGTTCTTTTACTTAACCATCTTCTCTCCTTTAACTACCATTTCCATTCTCTTTTATTCACTTATCATTCATTACTCTAGTGGCTCTATCCACTAATTTAACTTTATTACTTGTGGGAGGTTCAAGGTTCAATCCTTGACCTCACCTCTTCCTATTCTATTTTGGTTTCTATTTTTCCTTTTCTCTTATTCTTTTTATTTTTATGCTCTAAAGAAAATAACACCTGATCCTGTCCAAATCGCTGAATCAACGGACGCTGGACACGTGGCGCTCTCCTGGTTGCTGGCGTAGATTCCCGACCGGCCGTACGGCGCTCCGACGAACCTGCAAAGAAGTCGGGCCGGGAAGGGGTTCCCGACGATGACACTCCGACGCTCAAGTCAGGCAAGTGGATAGCAAAGAAGTGGCTCCGAATATCCCAGAATGCGTACCTCCGGTGAAGGGTGAGGCCCTTTATATAGGGCTGGCAAGGGACTCACGCACACATATCAAGGCGAATACGTGTCCTCAGCCCATACTTCAATATGGGCTTGTCAGAAAAGCTTACCTGACCCCTTACTGCTATAGTCCGAGCACGTCTTTGATGGGACAGCGGACCTCTGTCATAAGATCCTGCGTATGACCTGCTCCTCGAACATACCCACTGTCAGAGGATGTTTACTTGTCCTGTTGTCTCTTCTTACTACGTGCCGAGTGTCCGGCCGGTCGGCCGCCCCCTTGCGTCCGGCCGATCATACGTGCTGGTCCACTTAGGATATTCCCGGTAGTGTGCTCTGTGGAGACTGTTCACATCCTCTGACAACGGGTATGTTCGAGGAGCAGGTCATACGCAGGATCTTATGACAGAGGTCCGCTGTCCCATCAAAGACGTGCTCGGACTGTAGCAGTAAGGGGTCAGGTAAGCTTTTCTGACAAGCCCATATTGAGGTATGGGCTGAGGACACGTATTCGCTTCGATATATGTGCGTGAGTCCCTTGCTAGCCCTATATAAAGGGCCTCACCCTTCACCGAAGGTACGCGTTCTGGGATATTCGGAGCCACTTCTTTGCTGTCCACTTGCCTGACTTGAGCGTCGAAGGATCGTCGCCGGGAACCCCTTCCCGGCCCGACTTCTTTGCAGGTTCGCCGGAGCGTCGTACGGCCGGTCGGGAATCTACGCCAGCAACCAGGAGAGCGCCACGTGCCCAGCGTCCGTTGATTCAGCGATTCGGACAGGATCAACACCCATATACTTATCTTATAATTTCGTGGGTGTTACATACATTCCCTTAGGATTTTCACCACCTACCTTCACTCACTAGGGCCTAGCTTCACTCACCAGGACTTCCACCACCTAAGGTTACCTCCCCCTATGATTTCCACTGCATAGCTTCACTCACTAGGACTTACCCTTGCCTAAGTTAGAACTTTTGCTAGTTATCTAGTCATGACTAGACTTCTCTCTTCCAAACATTAAGTTCTATTTGGATAAACCCTTAGTCAAACTGACCAGACTTAGGTATATTATCAAACATCAAAACCCTGGAAGCTGATTGCACCAACAGTTGAGGCAGCCAAATCTTTAGCGGAAACTCGCCACTGTGACCTAGAGGCTGCTCTTTGTAGGATCGATGCGTGCTAGAGGGGGGGTGAATAACATTCGTGGTTTTTTCACACTTTTCGTAAAAACTATCGGAGAAAAAAGCAATGAAAAAAAGTTGAAGAAGAAAAAGTAATGCTGACACTTTTGATTTTACTTGGTTCGGAGCCTTTGACGACTCCTACTCCAAGGCCCACACTCGTTGAGTGTTTACTTTGGACAATTCACTATCAATTTGGAATATTATAAAACTGAGTACAACAGATTAAAGTAGTACAACTGAAAGTTACACCGACAACAATGGTGTTGAAATTGAGAGCTTCTAGTTGTCAGAGTAGCGTTACGGCTTCATTGGATGGTCTTTAGAGTAGCGCAAAGGAGAAAGATCACGAAGATGAGTTCTATCTCATGCTCTGCTCGTGAAATCCTTTTATGTGCTGTTGAAGACGCCTTCAATCCCATAGAAGGCTCCTTTAGCTCAGATTATTATCCCCGAATCCGCGGAGTCGATAAAGTCTCGCATTTTGTGAACTTTATTCCTTCGAAGGCGCCTTCAAGCTCCTGGAAGGCGCTTTCCATCCCTGATCCAAGGCGCCTTCAGACACCTAGAAGGCGCCTCCAGCTCCCTCCTGTGCAAAACTTTAGCTAAGGCACCTAAGGCAACTCCAACAACCCCAGAGGCACCTCAGACACTGTTCATCCAAGCATTTCCTTATGCATCTCCCTTCTTACAAGATATATTAGTCAAAATACAAAGTATACCCTGCAAGACAAAGTTAGCACAATAAAATATGAATAATAAATTATTCGACAGTCTCCAAACTATCCAGTTTTAACTTTCAGATTTTTCAAAAATCCTAGTTCGAATCGACGCATACTGTTCCCTTAACGGGGAACACACCCTCACTTACTCCTCTCAGGAGAAGTTATCTTTTGCCATCGGTCCTCCAAACTGACTAGACTTTTGCTTAATGTCTGAGACTTTAGGACTTTATGCTGAACACCCGCTCCATGACTCATCTAGACTTTCACCTGATCCGCGACTGTTGGTGCGGTTAGCACTAACGATTTAACCCAGGTTTTGATGAATGACAAATCAGGTTAAGTTAGTCTGTTGTTGTCTGACACTTTGATAAAGTGTGCAGGAGAAGTCCAGACAGGTCGACGGGCCGACCGGATGTCTGGCACGAAGTCCAGCTGGGTAGCTGGCGAGAAGTCCAAGCGGGTCGACGGGCTGACCGGACGCTTGGCGAGAAGTCCAGCTAGGTCGACGGGCTGACCGGATAGCTGGCGAGAAGCCCAGGCGGGTCGACGGGCTGACCGGACGCTTGGCAAGAAGTCCAGACGGGTCGACGGGCTGACCGGACGTCTGGCAGGTAAGTGAGGTAAGTCACTGGAGGGGAGTGACTGCGAGGACGCGTTCCCGGGAAGGGAACATTAGGCGTCGATCCGGCTTAGATCCATTTCGGATATCTAAGTCGAGATCGTGACTAGATTCCGGTCTCGGAAAGACGGAATCTAAGTCATACTTTGCTTATCTATAAAACTGTGCTAACAATCTTTGCTGCAGGGTACATTTGCCTCGGACTAACCTTTTCTTGCAGGAGAAGGACTTTCTGGAGAAGAGGGGTCCGGGCGCCCGGAAGGGATCCGGGCGCCCGGGAGGCAAGTTTTATCCCCAGGACGACGTTGACACTTGGAGCATGCTGGTTGGGAGTGTTACGTCACATTCCAGGCGCCCAGAAGGGATCCAGGCGCCCGGAGCAGCATATAAAAGAAGCCCCAGGCAGGAGCTTCAATATATCTGTGTTCTGAGAACTCTGAGTTCAATCACTCTGCTACTCTGCGCTCCAACGACGTTCACAAAGCTCCGACGACTCACTCCGGTTCTCTTTTTAATTCATTGTTTGTCGGTTAGCTTTGTCTTCTTTCTTTTCATTAGCAATATTTGTACGTAAATTGTAATTATCCGAATTGCTAGTGAATTGCCCAACGAAAGTACTCAAGGAGTACGGGCCTTCGAGTAGGAGTCGTCACAGGCTCCGAACGAAGTAAAAAAACACCTGTGTCTATTTTAGTTTTCCGCTGCGTTTATACTCATCTTTATCGAATCGATATTCACCCCCCCCCTCTATCGAATCCAACGGTCTTACACGCGACCACCAGAATTTTCACCTAGAGTCTCTGACTCTAGGATTTCACTCAAAGTGCTTGACCCGCCAAGACTTCGTTGCCTAATCACAGCTAGGACTTTCCAGAACCTAGGGACATCCCCCTAGAGTTTTCCACCCGCTTAGAATTCACTAGAACTTTTTGCCTAAGAACACTTAGGACTTTTCTTGCAATCTCAATCACACTTGTTAGACAACAAGTAAACTTAACTTTGAACCCTTTGCCATAATCCAAACACAGGTTCGATCGTCTGGTACTTTCTACACCAACATTCTTATCGCGATTGAGGATGTCTATACTGAGGTGTGGAGCCAAGAGGTTTTCTTGAACGTGCTGCAAGCTTTTGTGGAGGAGTTAGAGGCTTAGAATTGTTGGTACAATTTTTCCTAGGTCAAGGTTGACTAAGATATGTAGGGAGAAAGTCCTGGTGAGTGAAGCCAAGTGAAAAGTCCTAGTGAGTGAAGTTAGGCAGAGGGAAATCCTAGTGAGTGAAGTTAGGTGGTGAAAATCTCTGGTGAGTGAAACTAGGCATTTGGAAATCCAAGTGGGTCAAGGTTGACCGAACACTTGATGTTTAGAAGTCTAAGTGGGTCATGAATGATCGGACACTTGGCATGAAACGGTAAGTCCAAGGGGTTAAGGTTGACCGGACACTTGACATAGGGAGAAAAGTCCAAGTGGATCAAGGTTGATTGGGCATTTGGTGTATGATAAGTCCAAGTAGGTCAAGGTTGACCGGACACTTGGCATGAAAATAAAAGTCTAAGTGGGCCAAAGGATTGATAAGACACTTGGTGGAGAAGTCCCAACAGGTCAAGGTTGGCCAGATACTAGGTAATGTGAAGTCCTAACAGGTCACGGTTGACCGAATGTTAGGTAGGGGAACCTTAGACTTTGGTTTAGAAGTCAAGGGTGGTAATCGATTAGGCTAATCGATTACACCATGTTTTAAGCGATTAAGCATTTGGCTTTATCGGAGGCTTTTTTACCAAGGATCTGAAGAAATCTCTATCAATCAGGCCTTAAGAGAAGATACTAACTTGTACTTCTAGGGTAACCGAGGGGGCTCCATGAATACTCGATTAAACTGTTGTAAGTATTCTTTCAAGGGTATTTTAAATTTCTACCTAAGAGTGAACAGATCATGCGGTGTTTTTGTTGGATCGAGACCGCGCTAGAGGGGGGGGGGGTGAATAGCGCTCGCAGCTTTCACTTTTTCGGAATCGTAAAACCGTTCGAGTAAATGCAGCGGAAATAAAAACAATCACACAAAGAGGCAAACTATTTACTTCGTTCGGAGCCTAGATCGACTCCTACTCGAAGGCCCGCGATCCTTGATCGCTTTCGGTGGGCAACAACTATAAGCATGATAATTTGTACAATTATAGGAATTTACAGCTCATAAACTTTATACCGACAACTAAAGATGGAGAAGCGTAGTTTCGGGTCGTTGGTGTCGCGTCGCAGCACTTCTGGGTCGTTAGGTTCGCAGCACGTAGCAAGAGATTATTCGGAGAGAGTTGTTCTGGAAGAGGTGCTCGAACACTGCTTATAAAGGGTGCTGGAGACGCCTCCAAGGCTGTCCGAGGCGCCTCCAAGCCCCGGGTCGCACGCGTCGATCAGCGCTGATCAAGTCGTGCATTATCCCTTTGAAGGCGCCTTCATGCACCTTCAAGACGCCTCCATGCTGCGGTCCAAGGCGCCTTCATTGCCCTTTAAGGCGCCTCCAACTCCAGCGCACAGCCAGCTCACCTTCGCACCCGAGGCGCCTCCAAGCTCCATGGAGGCGCCTCGGACACTGTTCATCCGAGTTCTTCTTTGTGTTTTTGGTACCTGCAAGTATGTTAATCCAAAAATACCTGCACCACAAAGTTAATACAAAATAATAGTATGAATATGAAGTAATGACAGTCTCCGGACTGTCCGAGTCTGACTTCGGGTTTCCGTCCGGAAACCCTAGGTCGACCCGACGCCTACTGTTCCCTCTACGGGGAACACGTCCTCACCTACTCCACTCAGGAGATTTACCTGATGCCAGTCCGGTCCTCCAGATCGACTGGACTTTCCGCCTAGGGTTACCACCCCCTAGGACCTAGGGTTACCACCCCTTAGGACCTAAGGTTGCCGCCCCTTAGGGTTTTCCTCCACCTAGGGTTACCGCCCCCTAGGACCTAAGGTTGCCGCCCCTTAGAGTTTTCCTCCACCTAGGGTTACCGCCCCCTAGGACCTAAGGTTACCCCCCCTTAGGATTTTCCTTCACCTAGGGTTACCACCCCCTAGGACCTAAGGTTACCCCCCCTTTAGGATTTTCCCCTGCCTAACCGCAGTTAGGACTTTCCTGAAACCTTATTTAACCACGTTAGATAACAAGGAATCTTAACTTTGAATCCCTTTGCCATTATCAAAACTGAGGTTCGATCGTCGGATGCTTACTGCACCAACAATCTCCCCCTTTTTGATTATGGCAACCGAAATTCAAAGTTAAGTAAAAATGCAATAAAGATACGCATAAATAAGCACAGGCATAAATAAAGCATAGGCACATTCACAACAAAATTTTAATTTTCTTTGAATTCACAATTTTCGTTTTAATTTTCTTTGAATTTTAATTTATAATTTTCTTTGAATTTCTTCCTACTCTCCCCCTTTGCCATATATCAAAATACCCAAGAGAGTGACGAAAATCTAGGCCTTAGCTTAACTTTCAAAGATAATTTTCAATCTTATCTTGCAAAGAGAATAAAAGAGGGTTAAGCATATTTTTTATAAACACTTAGTTTTTCTTGTAAGACTTTTAGCTAGGTGAAATCATAATTTTGAAAGCAAAATTCTTCCTTTAGTTTGAGAGATACTTTAAGCTTAATTTGAAAACACTTAGCTATGTTTTCAGCTTAAAAATGATTGCGTTGAGAAAATATCTTGCCAAGTAGCTATGTTTAGAAAATAATTTAACTAAGTTTAGTTAGAGAAAACTTAATTAAGTACTTAGCTTTGAAAACATTTAGCTTATAGAGGAGTTTAAAAGTCAGGTCTTAAATAATTTTAATTTTAAAGCTAAGTTAAAAGTCAAAATTTTTAAAGAAAAAATAATTTTAAAACCGACTCAAAATCACTCCCCCTTAATTAATGTCTTAATAAATTTTTGAGTTCAGGAGTTCAAGCATGAGAGGTTAAAAAATTATTTTCCTAATTTTCCATCTCATTCATTCTAGATTAACAAGCCTATTTAGCATATGAGTGAGTGTGAGATGGAGTTTACTTTAATTTACAACCTTGAAAATATCAGTTAGAATCCCAAATAAGGGACCAATATTTTGAATATTTAAAAATTAATTGAGTTTAGAATTTCAAAGAATTTAATAACTTCTGAAAAGAGTTTTGAAATTAATTTTTCAGAGGATATTTCAAATGATTTTAAAAGAATTTTGAAATTAAGTTTTAAAGATTTTGAAATGATTTTGAAAATATTTTTCAAATAATTTTAAAAGAATTTTAAAATTAAGTTTTAAAAGTAATTTTGAAAGATTTTGAAATTAAGTTTTTAAAATAATTTTAAAATTTAAGTTTGAAAAGTTTTTTAAATAATTTTGAAAAGATTTTTAGATATTTTGAAAGTAATTTTTGAAAAGATTTTTAAATAATTTTGAAATGAAATTAAGTTTGAAAAGATTTTTAAATAATTTTGAAAGTAATTTTGAACAGATTTTTAAATGATTTTGAAAAGATTTTTAAATAATTTTGAAATTAAGTTTGAAAAGATTTTTAAATAATTTTGAATTTTGAAAAGATTTTTAAATAATTTTGAATTTTGAAAAAGATTTTTAAATAATTTTGAAATTAAGTTTGAAAAGATTTTTAAATAATTTTGAATTTTGAAAAGATTTTTAAATAATTTTGAAATTAAGTTTGAAAAGATTTTTAAATAATTTTGAAAGTAATTTTGAAAAGATTTTTAAATGATTTTGAAAGTAATTTTTGAAAAGATTTTTAAATAATTTTGAAATTAAGTTTGAAAAGATTTTTAAATAATTTTGAATTTTGAAAAGATTTTTAAATAATTTTGAATTTTGAAAAAGATTTTTAAATAATTTTAAAATTAAGTTTGACTCTTTTATTCTCTTTGAAAGATAAGATTGAAAATTATCTTTGAAAGTTAAGCTAAGGCCTAGATTTTCGTCACTCTCTTGGGTATTTTGATATATGGCAAAGGGGGAGAGTAGGAAGAAATTCAAAGGAAATTATAAATTAAAATTCAAAGAAAATTAAAACGAAAATTTTGAATTCAAAGAAAATTAAAATTTTGTTGTGAATGTGCCTATGCTTTATTTATGCCTGTGCTTATTTATGTGTATCTTTATTGCATTTTTACTTAACTTTGAATTTCGGTTACCATAATCAAAAAGGGGGAGGTTGTTGGTGCAGTAAGCATCCGACGATCGAACCTCAGTTTTGATAATGGCAAAGGCATTCAAAGTTAAGATTCCTTGTTATCTAACGTGGTTAAATAAGGTTTCAGGAAAGTCCTAACTGCGGTTAGGCAGGGGAAAATCCTAAGGGGGGGTAACCTTAGGTCCTAGGGGGCAGTAACCCTAGGTGGAGGAAAACCCTAAGGGGCGGCAACCTTAGATCCTAGGGGGCGGTAACTCTAGGTGGAGGAAAACCCTAAGGGGCGGCAACCTTAGGTCCTAGGGGGCGGTAACCCTAGGTGGAGAAAAACCCTAGGGGGCGGTAACCCTAGGTCCTAGGGGGTGGTAACCCTAGGCGGAAAGTCCAGTCGGTCTGGAGGACCGGACTCACAGTAGACGTCAGGTCGACCTAGGGTTTCCGGACGGAAACCCGAAGTCAGACTCGGACAGTCCGGAGACTGTCATTACTTCATATTCATACTATTATTTTGTATTAACTTTGTGGTGCAGGTATTTTTGGATTAACATACTTGCAGGTACCAAAAACACAAAGAAGAACTCGGATGAACAGTGTCCGAGGCGCCTCCATGGAGCTTGGAGGCGCCTCGAGTGCGAAGGTGAGCTGGCTGTGCGCTGGAGTTGGAGGCGCCTTAAAGGGCAGTGAAGGCGCCTTGGACCGCAGCATGGAGGCGCCTTGAAGGCGCCTTCAAAGGGATAATCCGCGACTTGATCAGCTCTTATCGACGCGTGCGATCCAGGGCTTGGAGGCGCCTCGGACAGCCTTGGAGGCGCCTCCAGCACCCTTTATAAGCAGTGTTCGAGCACCTCTTCCAGAACAACTCTCTCCGAATAATCTCTTGCTACGTGCTGCGAACCTAACGACCCAGAAGTGCTGCGACGCGACACCAACGACCCGGAACTACGCTTCTCCATCTTTAGTTGTCGGTATAAAGTTTATGAGCTGTAAATTCCTATACAAAGCCACGAAAAATGCTTGAATGGTGGTTGCACCAGTTCAAAGCGACCCCACTCTGATACCAATTGTTGGATCGAGACCGCGCTAGAGGGGGGTGAATAGCGCTCGCGGCTTTCACTTTTTCGGAATCGTAAAACCGTTCGAGTAAATGCAGCGGAAATAAAAACAATCACACAAAGAGGCAAACTATTTACTTCGTTCGGAGCCTAGATCGACTCCTACTCGAAGACCCGCGATCCTTGATCGCTTTCGGTGGGCAACAACTATAAGTACGATAATTTGTACAATTATAGGAATTTACAGCTCATAAACTTTATACCGACAACTAAAGATGGAGAAGCGTAGTTCCGGGTCGTTGGTGTCGCGTCGCAGCACTTCTGAGTCGTTAGGTTCGCAGCCCGTAGCAAGAGATTATTCGGAGAGAGTTGTTCTGGAAGAGGTGCTCGAACACTGCTTATAAAGGGTGCTGGAGGCGCCTCCAAGGCTGTCCAAGGCGCCTCCAAGCCCCGGGTCGCACGCGTCGATAAGCGCTGATCAAGTCGCGCATTATCCCTTTGAAGGCGCCTTCATGCGCCTTCAAGGCGCCTCCATGCTGCGGTCCAAGGCGCCTTCACTGCCCTTTAAGGCGCCTCCAACTCCAGCGCATAGCCAGCTCACCTTCGCACCCGAGGCGCCTCCAAGCTCCATGGAGGCGCCTCGGACACTGTTCATCCGAGTTCTTCTTTGTGTTTTTGGTACCTGCAAGTATGTTAATCCAAAAATACCTGCACCATAAAGTTAATACAAAATAATAGTATGAATATGAAGTAATGACAGTCTCCGGACTATCCGAGTCTGACTTCGGGTTTCCGTCCGGAAACCCTAGGTCGACCCGACGCCTACTGTTCCCTCTACGAGGAACGCGTCCTCACCTACTCCACTCAGGAGATTTACCTGATGTCAGTCCGGTCCTCCAGACCGACTGGACTTTCCGCCTAGGGTTACCGCCCCCTAGGGTTTTTCTCACCACGTTAGATAACAAGGAATCTTAACTTTGAATCCCTTTGCCATTATCAAAACTGAGGTTCGATCGTCGGATGTTTACTGCACCAACAGTTTTCTGGTATCTCTGGCTTGTTACAAAGTTTGCATAAATATGACTTTAAATTCTTCAAATGTCCAAATTAAAGAAGGGGGAGTCTACAAAACCACCCCTGGGGTGAACCTGAGAGCGTAGTTAAGAAAACTTGACACTTAACACCATCTGTATATTGGTATAATAAGGAAGCGTTCTCAAACTTATATATGTGATCTTTAAGATCTGTAGTGCTGTTTATTCCTCAATTTGTAATACTCGAAAGTGTTTTGGTAATTCATCTTGAGGGATGTCTTTTGAGAATGGAGGACCTCAGGGAGCTTTTTAGCTACCAAATTTGAGATCAGTTCCCCTCAGAAAGCCTTGATGAGGAGTTTCGCTAGAAGATTCTATAGAGGTTTATCTATTACAAACTTACTTATCAGTAGAGGAGAAGCAGTTCGCAGTGTTCCCATTGGCCAGGACATCTTTTGATGCACTAATGTCACTACAACTAATTAGGGCGGTGGTTCGGTTGAAGGATTACTTGTGGGGAGGTGTGAGGGTTGCCCCTTTAACATCACTTGTACCATCGTGGACACCAACTTGTCAAAATCCTCTGTCGCCATGGATATGACATTAAGTTTTCTAGTATCACCCATCTTTATGCTTCAGTTCAGGTCTTAACTCAGAGTTCCTATAGACGACGCTAATTTAATCATATCCGCGAGCATCGATGGATGAATCACTGGTGAATTAGCTCTGTTTCTAATTTAATTTAATCAGCGATGACATGGTGGAGAGCCTAGACGGAGGCAAACAACGAGAGGAGTGTTAGAATGACAACCAGGGAGTTCTCTGGCAAAGTCACTCCGATGCTCAAATTAGAGATAAAGGAAGATGAATATTAGAGTTTCGATATACGTAGTGATGCGTATGAGTATGCACACTTTGGAGATTGAAAAAGACTATAAAATCTTTTATAGAGAGAAAGTAGACATTTCCCATCACTCCCGATTTTTATTAATTCCTTAAATAATATGAGATTTATTCATACTATTGCATTTTTTCTAAAATAACTGAGATTGACAGATTTTTTTCTTCTGTTCTAATTCTCACGTTGATATTATTTAATTCCTTAAATAGTGTGATATTTATTCATTTTGCTGGTTTTTTTCTAAAATAACTGAGATTGATAGATTTTTTTTTTCCTACTCCGATCTTCATATTAGGATCAGGAGGCCCGAGAAGCTAAGTAACCAAGAGGTCGAAGAGGATATGGAATCAAGAGGTTTGAGTAATCATGGAGTCAGAAGGTTCAAGCAGTTATATAGCCGGAAGATTCGAATAACTATATAGTCGGAAGACTCGAATAAGTATAAAATGAAAGATCCGAGAAGTAGTAGCTATGTAGTCAGGAAATCTGAGTATGCAGAAACTGATGTGGATTCATAATGTCATATGTAAATAACTTTTAGATATATTTTTTTAATTATTAATTATGTATAATAAAATTTTAAACATTTTGATAGGATATTTTACGAACCCATCCGATGTTATCCTAAATTAATACCGCTATGGTTGAGTCCATTGGACGGCAAGTCGTCTAAATAGTCTTTTCGAGTCCGTAGAGCGACGCCGTCACTCAGAAGCTTGCGAAAACTGTCGGCGAGGACTCCACCCGATTGCATTCCGAGCTGGGCTGTCTTCTACGCTTTCCTCGTCTTCTCGCGGTTACGGGCTTCTCGTGCGAAGCAAACCAGCCCTTTTCTTCTTTCTCATCAAAGTAAATAAAACGCAAGCCGCTCCTCTCGGCAACCGGATCGTAACCCTCGCTTGCTCGCCCCCTCCTCCGACTCTGCGGTTGCACCGCCCCACCGTCGCGGCCGGCCAAAATATGTCGCAAGAGGACACCATCCCCCTCCACCACTCCTCCCAGTCCGACATCGACGAGATCGAGAACCTCTTCAATGTTCCCGTCCACGCCGCCACCGTACTCCCCGCCCGTCCCCCCAGCCCCCCTCGCGTCTCCATCCCCGTTTCCCATTCCTCCACCCCCTTGCCGACCTACCAGAAGGTGCCGCCATCCTCCTCCTCACCCCCGGTCGTACCGGCTGTGCCAGCCGCTGCTGCTCCGACAGGAAGATCTAGTATTGGCGTCGCCGCAGATGCCTTCGGCTCGCCTGCCGACACGCTGACGGAGCCCGTTTGGGATACGGTGAAGCGGGATCTAGCGAGGATCGTGAGCAATCTGAAGCTGGTAGTGTTCCCGAATCCGTTTAGAGAGGATCCGGGAAGGGCACTCAGGGATTGGGATCTTTGGGGGCCCTTTTTCTTCATCGTGTTCCTCGGATTAACTCTTTCTTGGTCTGCGTCGGTGAAGAAGGTAAGAGCAGATCTCCAGCTCCAGCTTTGATTTGTTTCAAGTTTAAGATATTGTTCTTACTTTGGATATCATCACGGTATTTCAAATTCATTTATCATTGATTTTCTGTTTGTTCTTGGCAATTTTTTTTTTCCAATCATGTTTTCTAGTTTGAAAAAAAAAAAAAATCAAAATGCGCATATATTTTCTTACCTATCCAAATTCCCCAAACTTGCAAAATTAATTTTCTTTTCTTTCTTAATTTTTTGGAGGCTCTAAATTTGTGCCTAATTCACAATTTACACACCAGTTCATTGTTTGCCTATCCTTTTTATCTATCTAGGAATCTGTCGTGGTGGTGTGATCAGTTCTCTTTCAAACGTCTCTATGCACTTGCAAATTTTCTTGCCTTTGCCACTACTGTCTTAAGCAACTGTTCACCAAGCTCATGTCAATTTGGAGCATTACAGCCTGGTATGATATTGATCACTCATTTCTTCTGTGATCTGAAAAGATTTATGTGTGTAAATGAAATTGGATGCCTACTTCACCGAATCATCTAACTACATATTAATTGAGTCTCTCTTTTTTCCTTAGCAAAGCTATCTTTTATTTTGCTCTACCTTAGTCTTTCAATGCCACTATTTTTTGCTAGATCAGTAGTTGTGAATCAATTTATTTCTCTTTTAGTCCTTGAATATTTACTACCCACTTCTTGAATCTCTATATCTTTCTCTAAGTATTTACCTCCCTCCTTGCTTCACCCAACACCTCAAATATTCACCTCTACCCTTTCTTCATCAAGCAGTTTTGCTTGTAAGTTTTATAGTCAGCTCCTCTACTTATTCAAAGCAAGCTTTACCATCTTTAGAGGCAAATTTTTTGACATTGTGAATATTACCCTGAACATGAGCAAGGTGTTGCTCAAATCTGTGTATTTCTCACCTAGATATCTTCCCATAAAACTTGCGTGCAATGGTATTATCATCTTTCTTGTTAGTTAGATATATTCCATATTTCCATGCAGGATTGTCCCGGGTGGTCTACATCTGATGAAGGGTCTTGTTCCAATGGTAAACTCTAATTAACTAAACAATAAACACTGAACAAATAAGAAGAATCAAAGACTTTTGTGGGATCCTATTGAAAGTAAACATAGTCAAAGCAATAATAAGTTAAAGAAGATTAAAATATTATAATAAGCAATTCAAGGCATGCGAACAAGAATATCTGAAGCAAACTTGCAAGTGAAGAGTCAAGTTGAACAAAAGCTATTATAAGGAGGATTACTAACCTTCATTGGCTATTTCAGCTGTTCTTTTTAAGGAGAGCCACTGTAAATATTAGAGTGATGAAAAAAAAAAAGATGAGAGGATATTGAGAAGAAGACAGATATCTTACCTTGGAGAAGGAGAAAATTTGTCTAGCCTCCAACAACCATTTCAGCAACTATTTTGAAGGGAAACAACTGTAATTATGTTCACAGAACTAAGGTATATTATTGTAGCTTGTCAATAAGTTGGATCGAGACATTTATTCAAAAACATTTGTTAGCCTTGGAAAATGGGAACTAGTTTGGGCTGTGCATGCTAGCATTCTTTTAGTAACATGACATTTATCCATTTGGATGCATAGAAATTTACTGATTCAAGAAGGTTAAGGGTCGCCATCTAACACAACATAACCATTATATACTTCTTGCTAGTTTACTCTAGTTTCATAGAATTTCCCTTAACAAAATTAGTATTGAATCTGAGAGTGTTATTTTCCTACGATTTGTGGATTCAACTAAAATTGTAATTTGTTTTTTCTTTTTCAGTTCGGTAAAACATCTATTAATTTCAAACAAATGTAACAGCCCTAATTAAACTTTTTCTTCTTCTTCTTAGTCTATCCCTTCTAACAATTTCCTCTGGTTTAGCAAATCTTCAATGAAGAGATATGTGTGCGTACATGTATTTGCAATAGTTATGCAGTAATTTTTGGAGGCTTATCATATGCCATAGTTGGATATGCTAAAATATTGTTATGTTTAATCCCTTATGATTTATATGGTTGAAAAGATCCATTATGCCAACAAATTGATTTAAAATAAACAGTCCACTGTTGTTTCAGCAGAAGTCCATTATGATATGGGCTCGAGAGAGACTAGGGTAAAGTTGTACAGAGCTACAGAGATGAATATGTGAGCGAAAGGCTTATTCTATAAATCAGTTTCCTGAACTTGCTGAGAAAATGTCAGGAACAAATTAACTGGGTTGCTCAGATTTTTTTTTTTTTTTTTGTCTTCTTCTGATCCCTATTCGAAGCTGAGTGGTCCATTGCCCAAGTTGACCAGTTGAAATTCCCCAATTTTGTAGATAAATTCACTTTCACTTTCTACAATAATGTCTGAGTTCTGATATATCCTTTAAACACTGGAATGAGATGATACGAGCTTTTCTTTTTCATTTTGCTTCTCTTACTGTCCCTTACATGATCAATTCTTATGGTTCTCAACTATCTTTTTTTCTATTGTTAAACAATTTCTTCTTGGATAAGTCACGTATGTTTTTGTGCTCATATTGACAGTCTGAAGTCTTTGCTGTTGCATTTGCAATCCTTGCTGCTGGTGCCATTATTCTCACAATGAATGTTCTACTTCTGGTGAGCAGCCTGCCATGCTTACAGTACCTGTTTTTATTTATTTATTTTTTAGTTTGTCCTGTAATTTTCGTGTGGTAAATTGAACTGACAATATGTTTTTTGTTTATCAGGGTGGCCATATCATATTTTTTCAAAGCCTCAGTCTTCTTGGCTACTGTCTCTTCCCCCTGGATGTAGGAGCCCTAGTTGGCCTGTTGATTGGCAATGTTATGGTCAAGATAGTGGTCGTCGCCATTACATTCGCATGGAGCTGTTGGGCAGCATATCCTTTCATGAGCGCAGCAGTTAATCCCAGAAGGAAAGCCTTGGCCTTGTATCCTGTTTTCCTAATGTACGTATCTGTTGGCTTTTTTATCATTGCTATAGATTAAGACCTCGAACATCTAAGTGCTTGGTGGTTAGTAGTCAAACTGTCTTTCGTCGAACTACGTAAACATAATTCAGAGAGATTTCCCGGCATTGTTTACTTTTCATACTACAAGACCTTCCGTCCGTGTTGGTTGAGTGGAAAGTTGTGTTTAATCTATGGGATTCGGCGTAATGGCTCCCTGTTGCAGTATTATCATCACAAATTAGTTACGATAGAATATAAAGATATTACTTTTTTCAGTAAACCAAACAATTTATACTGTTAGCAGCTTGTGAGATAGCCTTCTTTCTTATATCTGTTTGCACTGGTTTGCTATTCTCAATTTATTGAATTGCTAGTGAGCCAATTGCTTTTAGTTGCATTGTTTTGACTTGGTTTGTCATTTCTTATTTGCATGACAAGAGATGGCTTGTTCGTGCAGTGGACTTGATCTTATTAAGAAACTCGTGATTCATATACGTTTCGTTCTCGACATGCTTTTTTATCAAATAGATGTCAATTATCTGGTGTCAATCAACTGTCACCTTAGTCTTATTTAGGTTATTTTGATCCAATACTATTGAAAATATTCATATTAATAATTAATTTTATTTTTTTTAATTAAAAAAAAAAGTTGGTGGGCCTACGGTAGAAAGTTGGAACGACTAAAGCAAGATCTCTCTTGGCGATCAGATCCTCTCATAAAAATAAAATAAAATTTAATAGATGGATTATTAATAATTATCATCGGATCGTGATTTGATCGTAATTAATTATGATTTCGTATTGGATTTATCGTCTCTTTAGATTATAGTTTAGGGTCGGATCAGGGCGGGTGGTCGGGATTGTTGGCGATGGACAAGTAATCAAGTTGTCGGGCGTCGAGTTGGGATGACCTAGCCATCCATCCTGATTTAAATTATAATTTAAGGGACGATGAACTTAAAGAGGATCACAACTAATGACAAGATTAGGATTATGATTCAACCATAATTATAAATTATATATGGTCCATCTTCTCATCTATTTTTTTTTATCAAGGATCCGACCTGATCGTCGTCACTCATTTTCCCAGGATAGAATAAATAATTGTAATACAAAATAATTCTATATCCATATTTTTAATATATAATTTAAAAGAAAATTTCTTTAATGCTTTAAAATTTTATATAAATTTTTACTTAAAAAAAAGTAGTCAGATAGCCTTGAATTATATTGAAGATTAAACAAAATCAATTGTATAAATATCTTTGCAGCATTCCATAGCCATCTGTAAAAAAGTAAATCGAATATTTTTACCATATATATATATATATATATATATATATATATATACGCGATGCATTGACATTAACTATGAAATCCTAATATCAATAAAAAAAAAAGAAATAGATTTATCATGTAAACATATACGTTAACAATGTATTTACATTATTTTTGCATCATATAGATGAACTTTGCTACATTATTTATACACTATTTTCTAAATACTTATCATTTTAATTTATTAATTTTTGATACCATTAAAAAAAATTATCCACACAAAAGCCCGAATATATAGATTATATATGATCAGAATGACAATGTGGAGCTTAGAAGCAATACAGCAACACCTGCCCAGATAAACTCGGAAAAAAGAGGGGGAAACGACACTCAAATTAACACAGCAGACGATCGAGCATCTCGCGTAAATGTTTGGAAGCAGACAAACAACATTCGAGTAAAACAAATTTGTACGACGATGACGAATGAATGCATATCAAGCTTCCCTGGCCTGCATCATGATTCATGAATCCACAGGTGCTGGGGCGACGGGAGCTGTCTGTGCAGGGCCATGTTTATTGGCAAGCAGAGGTGTGAGTGCTTTGACCACAATGCTCATGTTGGGCCTGAACTCTGCTTCGTATTGCACACACAGAGCTGCCACAGCAGCGAACTGCAAAGACAGTAGCAATTTCATCAGCATCGCCTCTTAGGACAAGCAAATACATTGAGCAAGAAACATAAAAACAAGTTGAAGGTGATTATTGGTAGCAGACCTTGGCTACTGCTTTTGGTGGATACTCTCCGTTCAGTCTTGGATCCACACATTGTTTGACCTTGTCCTCACTCAATCTAGGAGTGGCCTGCATTAAGTAGAGAAGAAACATGTTACTAGATTGGTTGCTCAAGAAAAAATTTCAAAAGTAAAGCTCAAGATACTAGATTGGCTACTGCTTAAATGGTTTTCTACTGTATAATCTAGCCAATGTAGATCAGCAGTTGGTTATATGATTATTAGTAATGCTCAAGAGCAGGTGAGATATATAAAGATTTACTTTGGTATTGCTTTCTTTTTTTTTCTCTACTATTTGCAGGGATTTTTTTTTTATGTACACCTAGATTTTACTTGTGAAATAAATGCATACCCAGGTGACAAGGCTTTGTTGTCCTCTAGGCATTGTGTGATCAACTGGTTTCCTGCCAGTAAGCAGCTCTAGAAGTACAACACCGTAGCTATATACATCGCTTTTTTGTGTCAATTGGCCTGTCATAGCATACCTGCCCAAGTTTTGGAAGATACAAAATATATACTCGTCAAAATTTTGAAGTACTTTTATTTACACAAGCAGAACAATTTAAGTAGTCAGCAGATGAAGCCAACAAAGATCTAGATGGAACATTCTGCATTGCATCATTCATAGATGGTATTGTGCTAATCGATGAGAGAGTAGATGCATTAAAGTAGAAGCTTGAATCATATGAGATTCAAAATGAAACTTAAAATCCAGAGGGAAAAAGCACTTTCAGAATTAGTTCAGGTACTTCTAGTTTGCTTCACATTCCACAATAACAGAGCTTCAGAACTTAAGAAATTCGGTTTTCTATAAATGATTGCAGAACGTTTACTAACTCGAGGCATATTGTTAAATCTGTGAGCATTTCTCTGGAATCAATTTACAGGTATAAGATCAAACTGAAGTTTCCATTCATAGATCCAGCATGAGCCAAATCCAAAGCCTACAATTCACAAAATGTGTCATCATACTAAAGGCTGGTTGATGCAAACCTATCTACAAGCACAACATATGTTAACCTTGTACTTAAGCAGCTTGCAGCATTTTCTCAACATCATAGATAATAGATACCATGAATGCGAAGGGGGTAGATGAAGAATTCAATAATCTGAGTATGGCATATCTCTCTCTCTCTCCATATCAACATTAATTGCAAGTCCCTAATCCACTTGACTCAATGCAATTTCGAACAGTTAAAATATATTGCTTTGTGATGTTACCGCTTCTGTTCTTCATGTTCATGACCCCAAATCTCTGTATGACCCTAACAAACCTCTGAATCTATATTTGCTAAAGGTATATAATCAAGAGTGGAGGAATTTCTAATACCATATGTAGTGACTGTTGTTAGTAATACCTAATGTATATACAAGAACAAGAACAGTTGTTACCTGTTACAGCAACTACCTGAACAAGAAGAAATTCAAGCAAACCTTATCACTGTGCTTAATGTTAATAGGAAAAAACCCTCAGCAATACTGTGGTTGTTAACATAATTGGTTGCCAATAATAAATGGGTAATGAAAATATGAAAAAAAAAAACACACACACACATTGAAACAATACAGAAGTTTTAAGATCAGAAATTACTCTGGTGCGTGGTAACCAAAAGTTCCAAGGACACGGGTTGAATGAAGACGAGCAGCCATATCTGGTGCCTGATTTAAGAGATTAAAATCTGCTACTTTTGCTTTGAAGTCCTCAAACAAAAAAACGTTGCTTGATCTGATGTCACGGTGCAGTATTGAAGGCTGAACTTTGTCATGAAGATACTCCAGGCCCTTTGCAGCATCAACAGCAATCCTCACTCGCTGCAGCCAATCAAGTGGGCGGCCTGGTTGTGCACCTTGAACTCCTTTTTTACCTATACTTCCAAGAAGAAAAAATATATGTTTATAAAAACATATATGCTATAAATAGGCACCAAAACTTATAGCATACATACCATGAAGAATGTCATGTAAAGAGCCCATTGTAGCAAACTCATAGGCCAACAGTCTAATATTTCCTTCAACACAATATCCTAACATCTGCAGAACATTTTCATGCTTCAACCTTGATACTGTGGACACCTGATGTTTATACAAGGTGCAGTTAGTTCTTCAAGGTTCATGTACTAGGATGACAATAAAATGATGAATTTTATTCTTTTTCCTGCAAATTCGAACACAAAAAAGAAGGAAATGAACTATTAAGAATAATACTGTATGAGAGGAAAACCTGAGTCAAAAATTCAGTATTTGCTTCAGGCTCTGATGTAGAATCAAATTTTTTCAAGGCCACTTGCTTTCCATCATCCAAAACTGCAAGGTAGACTCTTCCATATGATCCCTCACCTACCAAAGCTTTTGGTCCAAAATTATCAGTTTTCTCTTTTAGTTCGTCTAATAGTAATGCAGTCACTTCAATAGGAAGAGGTGATTTTGGGGGTTCATTTTTTGTAACAGCAGAGTACCTAGAACCCCTTGGCATTCCTGAGACATGGTAAGAAATATCATCTAATGCAAGAACAAGAGCAAAACACATAGACCAAGAACCACAGAGTTTAACAAAATCAGAGATCACACACCAATGAAGTGATTGCATCAAAATAATATTTTCATCAATTTTTAAGAAACTAAACTAAATCCAACGAACATGGAAACATAATAGACCAAAATTATATGTTTTGTTGATGGTTTGAACCAAATTTGCATTCAAATGTTCTGATATTTAAATTTGTTAATAAAATATAATATTTTATGAATTAATTTTTCCTTAATAATATAATTTGTTAAACTAAATAATCATATTGTAAAGTTTTATTTTATTATCGCAAATAGAGAGATTTAATAACTAATTGGTCCGAAAACCAAGCCAAACATAATTATTTTTTGAATGCAGTTCAGTTCAGGTTTTCGATTGAAATCACACTTGCGGGAGCCATAGGCAACCTGTATTAAAATATATTAAAAAAATTACATTGAACAATCACAGAATTATTAAGAAAAAGATATAAGTCAATCATACATTGTAAAACACATAAAATATATAAAAAAAAAAAGGCAGCCTAGTGCATGAAGCTCCCGCCATGCGGGGTCATGAGGAATGATTCATTGTACGCAGCCTTACCTTGCTTTTTGCAAAAGGCTATTTTTAGGATTCGAATTCATGACCTTTAGGTCACAAAGCAACAACTTTACTGTTGCACCAAGGCTCCCCTTCTAAAACACATAAAATATATCATTTAATATTAGTCAACAATACACACTTAGATGATCTATAAGTAATATACATTTATGATATTTAAGCATTTATCACTTGCAAAACGAGTGTTTAGGTCAACCTACAAGTTACAAGCTACCAGAAAGGGCGGGCAAGTAAAGTTTTTAGATTAATTTGTTCAGTCTAAACTAGTTCAAATGAACTAACTAGAACCTTTTCAATTGCATATTTTGTCGTGTATTATGCCATATGTAATCATATTGTCCTTGATATGATTCCTCCTAACTCTAACGACCGCCTTTTAAAACCATGCTTAGTCAATCTCATTTTTGAATATTTCTATATAAAATATTGTACATGAAATACAAAATTTTAACATTTTTGTTTGTTTTATACAATTTATCTATTTATTTTAAAATTATTTTGGACAATTATAGCTCCTCATGAAGATAGAATTGAGTCACACTTGCGGCGAGGCCACCTCGACATTGGCAAGTCGTAACGAAGCCGCTACGTCCTCAACGGTCTCGTTGTGACCTCAGCGGCCTCGTCGCAACCTCAACAGGTTGCATGCGGGGTGCAGGTAGAAACATAAAAAAAATTAATTCTAGATAATCTAAATAGGCTTAATCAAACCTTAATAAAATTATCCCATTAATTTAACACACACACACACATATATATATATATAATTTATTTTCAAAAATATATAATAATGCCACAATCTCATATATTTTTTAAATATTTAAATTAAATTTTTTATTTTTAATTAATATATTTTATATTTAAAAAACACCGAAACCATATTGACACAACACGATGAGCTACCGAAACCGTATCGTTTTGATCCAGGACCAAAATTTAAATATGGATTGAGATTTTAAACCATGGTGTTAGGGTTTCAGTCCCTTGTTAAAACAAGATATGCTAGTGATACAGACAACCTATAGAGTTTGTGTTCGTTGATGTCAATCAACAAGAGGGGGAAATTAGAGCTTGCAAGCCAAAGGAGTTGGAGACTGTGGACACAAGCCAACAAATTTGCTTGACATAACCCTAACCCATTGGGGGAACTCGTAACAAGCAAGCTCCATCATCGTAGAAGTTGTCCAAACGAAGCTAGCCATAAAACCCTTGAAGAAGCAATTATCCACGAGGAAAGACTATCACCTATCAGATGTCTCGATCTATTTTGCATTCTGACCGACATGGGAAAAACTTTAAACAGTGAATTAACCTAGTATTACTTTTTATTTATTTCTATATGATTTTAAATGATGTCATTAAATCTATATTTATCCATCCAATAAACTAAATCCAACCATGAACAAACTTGAGACTTAGATAAAGATCTAATTCAATAATGATATCTCTAGTTGCAAGAAAATGATTTTCTAGAGTGTCATATTCTTAACCTTAAATTTGAATTTTCGGCTTCACTAAAAAAAGAATCCAGTCATGAACATTTTTTGTCTTTTGAGACGCTAAGACATAACAAATTCCAAGATATTTTTAAGTGAATCATATCAAGTCTGCATGTATTCTAGTAAAGTCTTGCAGAAGCAAAAAAAAAAGTGAGGAACATAAAGTAAAATTATTTGAGATGTTGCTTTAGGAAATATTTCCAATATGGATATGCATTTTCATTGCATTGGAAATGCCATGATTCATTGTGATGCTATCAGAATATAGGTGTATATTTGTCTACATATCCTACTAAAAACTATCTTTGATATTCCTAAATACCTAGGTGTCTCACTATTAATATAGTCTTACTTTGGAAATTATGAAAGGTGTGCATCGCTAACTTTGCAACTGTGCAATTAAGAGTATTTTCATGCGATCACATATGGATAATCATTTCCATTGCATCAGAAATTTCATGTTTTATATCAATGCAATCAAGGTGTATATTTTGTGTATACATCCTACTAAAACTTATCATTGATCTTCCGAAGTGCCTAAGGCTCTTACTCCTAACATAGACATTAAATTAGAAATTCCAAGGGATCCCTATTAATTTCATAAAAAGTATAATTAAGTTGCTGATAGTACAGACATGGAATCAGCAGACAAGGACTCTAAAAACCACTTGCAGGACCAATCATTGACTACCACCCAAATTAGTTGTTTTAGACCACAATATTGAGAATGACATCATTGCAGAGCCTTCATATAGGCCTGGTATTATACTTGAGGGTTGAAAACCAAAAATTAACTAAACAAGAAAGTAGAAAATAAGATAAACCAAAAATTTTAAACATAAGAATGCATAAATTGAACTTGAAGCCAAATCTAATTAATTATATATTCAGATAATGACATTTGAATTAAAACCTTAAGCCTTAAAACCTACATGAAGTCTTGTAAGGGACACCTAAACATACATGTATCTGAATATGAATCCTAATGAAGCAGGTACCTACAAATTCCTCTTGCAGGAAAAAAAAACTCAAAAATAGGTTCACAAAGCTTAAATTTGAAATGTTCAATGAGACTACAAGAATGCAAATGATATATCCTACCAAGTTAATTATTGCACAAAAACCGAGCGCTTATATAAAGTACTGGATTGGAGGGAATTGTAAACCAAAGAAACACTAACGACAAAGAATGCCCTTCATTTTGTTGGGTACCAATTCAGACGGAATAGAAAATTTTCTCTTCTATTACTACAACAATTTAGTCTATATTTTGGGAAAGTTTTGCATTATTTCATTTCATCACATTCAATCCCCCTCATTCAATCACCACGACACATCACCAATTCCATTCTTTTATTTTTGTTACTTATCAACTATAATCCCTGGAATACTAGAATTCTGAAATTGTCTAGTAAACTTATTCTAAATAAGCAAACTATTCCTAAGGCACATGGAAGTGAATTAAAAGCTATTCAACAAGTTATTTGAAAATAACAAATATAGGACAAAAGCAATAATTGATTCTTGATAAAGGATCAAAATATAAATAAATACAATATGATTGATTGATATAAGCTAGCAAGTTAAAGCTCATTAGTTCAGTGATCCATTACATGATACACGAAATCAAAATGTGTGATAAGAGTAAAATTGATTTCATAGAGAAGAGGATTCTTAATGTGCTTAGTCTAAACATAACCACTGTAATTATTGAAATCAACATGGAATATGAAATTCATAGAAACTGATCTTATATCGGAATTGAATGAGTCAAACAACGTACCAAATTTGTCATTTGATGGGCTTGTGAGGCATTCATTTTCATGGGCATGGTAAGATCGATCGAAATTACTAGCACAGCAAAACCAGCGCCTCATCTTACCTTCTTCTTTATCTTTTTTTTCACCTTGTACTTATAAGCTGAGTAGCATAACAAGCTGTTAGAATTTGATAGCTCCAGTTTCTCATTTTGTAGGCATTTTACATATTTAAATGTGAGAATGCCATAGTGAAACATGCTTTGTGCTATCTAGAAAAAATGGATCCTAGGACACATCTGCATATGATTAGTATATCCGATATGGATTGGCTTCAAAGATTGAAGCAGAGCATTACTCATTCGAAGAAAACAAGAACAAACTCCAATGGCTAATGATTTCCAGAAATCATTTAACCGACAGAATATAAAATATTATACAAGAGAAGGATCCGATTGCGAGGGCGAGAAAAGCGACCATGTTTAGCGACAAGCTTATAAAATGATCGGAGGAAACAAATCTGATTCTCGATGAACGAAAGCTGTATTTTCACAGAAAATGTTGTAATCGGGAATGGAAGATAATGCGATCACCTGGTCGATGGAGAAGCAAAGGGACCTTTCTTCTCTCCGGCCACCGACCCCGCGAGGGTTGGCGTTGGAGTTCGGGGTCAGAGGAGGGAACGAAGGCGAAGAAAAGAGACGGCAAAGGAAGAGGAAGAGGAAGAGATAGGGAAGCACGACAATGTCGCCGCTCGCGACGCCAGCGGAGCTCAACCTCGGTGCGACCCTCCCTCCCTTCCTCTCTCTCTCCTATGCGGCCCCCCGCCTTGGCCCTTCGCGATGAATTTGCGGGCTCCTTTTACAGTTTCACGCTTATTCGGTGGACCCGTCACATTCTTATTCAAGAATTTCATGGGACCCGCAAGTTTATGGCCAATCACAAAGGCTGGTAGCTGGTGATTCACGTCCGTTCTGCTTCTGATGGTGACCCGCTCCGGTCAAAGAGCTCTTTATTTGGGAGGAAAAGAGTACGCATAGAAAAAAAAGGAAGCCAAAATAAATTGAGAATTAATAATTTCTTAGAGCTTAATTATTGTCAAAATTAAGAGAAATTTTATATAATTAATTTAATAAAAATAAATATAATAATTAGGTAATTAAGTTCAATTTAAAAATTTTAAATTAATTCAGAAAAAAATAATTAATTAAATCAAGTAATATCCAATCTGGAACAACTAACTCAAAAAAATTTCATCAATAACCATGATTAAATTAATTAAGAAGGAGCTTAGAGGAGGAATAATTTTGTAATTTATTTTACAAGACTTATAAAACTTCTACATCATTGTCAATTTAATCAATGTTTAAATTAAAAATTTGTTAAAATGAAATAAGAGTTTCGCTCTTGATAAAATAAACAGGACAATCAATAGTAGGATATAAAAGATTATAAAACACTTTAAAATTTGAGAAACAAAAATTGCTAAAACTAATATAAAGAAAAAACTAAGGTATTTTTGAATTATTGAGAGGAGATGATATAATAGGAGATAGAGCTCAATGGCGTAAAAGGATTCATACAGCCGATCTCACCTAGTGGGAAAATACTTGGTTGTTGTTGTTGTTGAGAGGAAAATGAAATGGTTAGAGTATGAATATTAGTGCTCTATTACTCTAATTAGAAAAAAAAATGATTAATCAGGCTGGATAACGTCGAGCCTAGGATGACCGGTCCAGCTCCACGAAAATTTCCCATCGACCGCCAGGGTAAATCGAGAAGCGCTCGCAGTAGGCAGTGCAGGAGCCCAGCATCCTTTAGTTGCATGCTCCATTTGGAGAAATTTTTTCGCAAATTCGCCATAGCTGAGGCTCGAACCGCGGGTGCTTGGGTGACAACCTGGATGCCCTGTCGCTGCACCCCAGCTATGGTGCAGCGGTAGGACATCCAGATTGTCACCTAGATATCCTGCGATTGAGCCCCAGCTATGACGAATTTGTGAAAAAAATTTCTCCAAATGGGGCACACAACTAAAGGATGCTAGGCTCCTATGCTGTCTGCTGTGAGCACTTCCCGATTTACCCTTTGCGGTCGGTGGGAAATTTTCGTGGAGTCGGACTGATCATCCAGACTCGACGTTATCCGACCTGATTAATATTTTTTTTTCTAATTAAGAGGTGGAGAAATGAAAGAATTTATTGCGGAAAAAAAATCCTTTCACACAAAGGAAGAGAAAAACGAAGAGAATTCTCATAGAAAAGGAAGAGAAAAAAGAAGTAAACAAAAATATAGAGAAACTCATGAAAGGAAAAAAGGAAAAACAATAGTGCCCGAGCAAGGTAGAGGTGGAGGCAAGTGAGCATGATATCGCCTCCATAATGAAGAGCCTTGCCCTCCCCTCTCCGCCACCCACTCATGCACTTGTGGACCTCCTCGATCTGGAGTTAGAGAGCGGATGTCCATTGACGGCACAGAGGCATTCCATCTCGTTCATTATTCCACAAAGTGAGCTTTTGGAGCATGAGATCGATGTTTTAGGTCTCTAGATCTCTCTCTCAGGTTCACAATGAACGACAAGCCGATGTTGTGGTTGCCTCCCTATGGCTGATGGCCACCGACAGGCAAGACAACAACGCCTACAACAAAGTGGTGTTAAGTGGCATCTCTCCGCATTCCATCCTTGGTTTTGCTAGATTCCCTTCTCCTTCTCCTTCGTTTCCCTTAATGTTCTCACGTTGCTTGGGTATTTGGTTTCCATGAACGCCATTAGCTTCATCTACGCAGCCACCTTTATTCTCAAGGCTTGCCTTGGACACTTCGATGCTCACTGGCTCTTCTTTGTGCTAGACGTCTTTGGAGGAGATGGTCGTAGGGGAGGTCGACGACATCGAATAATTAGAGGAACTTGACCTAGGACTTGGGAGGTTTGGGGGTTCAACGAAGATGACATTCTACATGTTGTAAAAGTTAGCAACTAGCTTTTGCACATTGTAGAAGCTAAATACTAGCTTCTATACGGTCAATCGTGATCAAATAATATTTATTCGAAATATAATAAGTGCCCAATCATTTATTTTGTTTATTGAAATATTATTTTAGTCAACTTATCACTCAAATAAAATTAAAATGATATAAAATCACTATTGTAGAAGCTAGCATCTAGCTTCTACAATTGTAAAAGCTAGTTGTTAGCTTTTACATGATCGAATAATTAGATAATGTATTGTAAAAGCTAGATGTTAGGTTATATATGTTGTAGAAGCTAGATGTTAGCTTCTACAATTATAGAAACTAGTTGCTAGCTTCTACATAGCCGAATTATTATTTTACTGTAAGAGTATTTTGAGTAGATCACTTTAAAAGGAGGCGTAGAGAGGTGCTCATTTGACTTTAATAAGAAATTAGGGTGTTCATCTAACGAAAACGTAAATGATGGGCACCCATTTGATTTTTGCCCAACTATCTTTCTTCCTCCATTTTAATTAGTTTGTTTTCTCTCCATTACATCAAAAGTCATCACCTTAACATACCCACACACTTTGGAAGGGGGTAAATCACGAGGCATTGTTACTCCCACGAGCTGCCGTAGTTAATACTTGCATGGATGTTTAATGTAATAAGTCTTAGAGTCAATTCTTAACGGATATAAAAATACATTGTTAGGTACCTGAATATATACTGAAAGGATAGGCATTTCAGAATATTAAAGATGAATGTAATAACTTAATCCTATACTAAAGATTAATTAATTCAAAATATATACATAAAAATATATATATCTTACTATTTTATTAAAAATCTCCCCTCTTTACTAACTAACTTTAGTGAAGCCTAAAATGCATTTACGTTAATGTTCTTTTTTCTATTCACACTAAAAATAATTTCAAAGTTTATTAGTAATTTTACAAGCGGAACAATAAGTGATCTAGAGTTCAAGACAGTTACAGCGTATTATTATGAATTTTTCTCATCATTAATTTTCTGTGGTTGTTTTATATAAAAAAATATAGTTCTCTTTAGTCTCATATCTTAGAATTGACAACACTATAATAAAAAAAACTTCTATAAATATTTTAGGCCGACGATGTTAAAAAATATACTTTTATCAGTTTTTTTTACTAAGACAAGTATAATATTAAATTAAAATAATTTTTTTCATAAGGAAGCCCGTGTTGCTGGGATTCTCTAGCGTCACTATTGCATGGGTCTACGAATCTTACCGAAATAATTAATTCTTGGTTCATAAGGGAAGACCCAAATAATTTATATATTATTATATTACACACGCAACGCGTGTGCACAATCACACTAGTATATAAAATACTCCTTTATCTATGTTATTAAAAGGGCTCCTCAGGATTAAGGTGCAATAGTTAGGTCTTTCAAGCGATTAACTAGAAGTTTGAATCTCAATTGCGCCTACGGTGTTGGAGACATTGACTTCTCCAACGGCGGGTTCTAGTGCCAACTGCGCAAGATCTACATAATGGAGCTTCTCGACGCGAAGCGAGTCCGGTCCTTCATGTCCTCGAGAAAATAGGATGTGGCTTGCTTCATAAGCAACGTTAATAGCGCCGCCGCCATCAGTAAGCCAGTGACCCTCGGGGAGAGGTTGAATGAGCTGACCAACTCCATCGTCATCCAAGCGGCATTCGGTTGACGATGCTTGCAGCAGAAGTAGTTCATGGAGATGATCAAAGAGGTCATCAAAATGGCCAGCAGATTCAACATTGGCGAGCTTTTTCCATCTCTCAAAATTACCAATGTTCTCATTAGATTCAGTTAGAAATAATTCTTTATTTCTTATTAATTCTCATATGTATGATTTATTTCTCTATTCAATTGCTCATATACCTTGAATTTATTATGATTAAATAACTTAATTAAATAGTCACAAGTGTTCAATGAAGAGAAAATTCTCTTCTTCATAGTCTTGCAAATTAATTTAAATAAAGATGAAAAGATCATTCTCATATTCATGAAATATGAGAATGAACATATTGCATTAAAAGATAATTGAATGTAGGAATTAAAGAGGCTAAACAAGAAGAGGTGTCAAGAGAGAGAAACACAATTGTTTAAGGGATTCTAGTTTCTTCATAATTGAAGGTCATCATGAGCCAAGGTATGTATACTTTTAAGAATCATATTGTAAAAATCATTTAGTTTAAAACCTTGGGCATTAAAGAACATGCATAATGAGAAACTTAATTTGCATATTCATGTTGATCAAGATATATGTTATTCTAACATATGATATCAGAGCTCTTGTTAATAACTTATGATTTTTCATTAAAAAATAATTTTCTCTCTTGATCAATTATGTGTTAAATTTTTTTTATGTTTTCTTCCACTATGATTTATATGTACAAATGTGAACATGTAACTATGTTCTTAACATGCATGTTAACTTAATTGAAAAAGTGTATCTGATTGCATATTTCGAGTAATTATGTAAAAAAAAAAAAAATTGAGACTAATGTTTTTATCGACATGTCAACTTTCTCATGGACATAATGTATTAAGTATGTTACACTTATTTGAGTTTAATTAAATCTTTGTTATCTTATTATTATTATTTTATTAAAAATCTCTCCTCTTTACTAACTAATTTTGGTGAAGCCTAAAATAAATTTACGTTAATATCCTTTTTTCTATTCACACTAAAAATAATTCTAAGGTTTATTAGTAATTCCACAAGAGAAACAATCAGTAATCTAGAGTTCGAGATTCGGCTGCGACATATTATTATAAATTTTTCTCATCATTAATTTTCTTTGGTTTTTTTATATAAAAAAAATATAGTTCTCTTTAGTCCCACATCTTAGAATTGACAACACTATGATCAAAGAAGCTTCTATAAATATTTTAGGCTAACAATGTTAAAAAATATACTTTTCTTAGTTTTTTTTACTAAGATAAGTATAATATTAAATTAAATTAATTTTTTTCATAGGGAAGCCGTAAGGGTGACACTCAAAAATCCAAACAATTCGGATTTTCAAAGACCCAAATAATTCAGATTTTCAAAAGTCAGGTACTTTACCCTAATGACTCTACTTTAGTATTTTAATGCTAAAATGTTTTAATTAATATAATTCCATTATAAAGGGTCAATGTGATTTCAATATATTATATTACACACACGACACGTGTGCACGATCACTAGTATTTATAATATATCCATTCATTAGAAATTTTTTAAAAAAATTATTATTATAGTCACATATTTTCTTAGTATATGAATTATGAATGTTTTCTTACTTTGAGTATGATGTTTATATCACTATGAACATGATTATTATGTTTATATGTTTATTTGTGTTTTATGCTTGATAGATCATAAAGTTAAAATTAAACACATATGAACCATTAAATGATTATTGCCATTATTATTTAATTTAATGTATATATTATGCATAATTTGTTAGTGTGGTCAAATTGAAAAGTTTAGACATTAATTCAATAATATTAAATTATTTATGAGTATGTAATGCAATGATATGATGAAAACACTTGACTTTTATCATGAATAATTTAAAGTTCATTGATTACAAAATAATTATGAATTATCCAAATGCTGATTACTTTATTTTATGATTATGAATATAATTATGGTTAATTTATATGATTATTAGATATGTTTAATATATCCAAAAATAACAAACATGTTTAATTAGAGCATATATATATATAATTACCTATTATATGAAATTTTATTTGAGTATTAATTATTATGCATTTAAAGTTCATATGAATATTATTTGAATTTTATATTATGATTTATAAATCAAAGCATTGACATATAAACATTCTATATATTTTGTAGCATCAAGAACTATTGCTCTTCATTCACAAGCTTCGTTTATTATAAAGTTCAATAGACTTAATTTTTATAAATGGAGTGAACAAATCTAGTTCCATTTAGGTATTTTGTGTTGGTCCCTTGCGACCGACAAGAGGAAGGTAAATTATCTGCAAAATAAAAATAATCTCTTTCTCAATCTTTTAACTTAGTTAAATAACACAATTAAAATAAAGTAGAAATAAACTAAACAACTAAAGAAAGTAAGACAGTTGTTTGATTGATTACAACTTAGGTGACTGTTAATCCAAGTCGTTGAAGAATGCTCCATTAGAAGTTACTCTTTTGCTGAAGGTGGAGAAACCTCTTACACACTTTCTAAGCTTAAAAACCATTAGGAAATTGAATACAATTATTTTAGTGTTGAAGGGGTTTTTTTAAAGCTCTTGAAAAATATTATCCGTATCTTGAAGGCACCATCAAGGTGGTCCATGACGCCTTCAACGAGATAAGTTTTATCACCGAAGATAAAACTTTATCTTCGGCTAATGGTCATTTGAAGGCGCCTTCAACATGGTTGAAGGTGCCATCCATGAGGGCTCGAAGGCGCCTTCCAAGCCATTGAAGGCGCCTTCCTCCAATAGCTATTGGCACACTCAAGCAGCTTCTTGTGGGTAATTTTAGCCATTCAGAATTGGGTTCACCCGAACCCATCTTCTGGTCTTCTCCTCGACCCAGACTTCCATTCTGACTTCTTGTCCCTCAGAAGCGTCGTGAGCGTCATTCTCATCCGCCGATATACTCTTCCGGAGCTTCTCGTCCCTCGGATGCACCAAGCTCGTTGGCTCCTTTCTCGTGACATCCTTCTTGTCTGCTGTGTCTTCCACTTGACTTCTTGTGCTCCTAAGTTCCTGCACACTTAGACACAAGGAATTAAAAACAAACATGACCTAACTTAACTCGGTTTACTATATCAAAACTGCCTCAGGGTACTTACAATCTCTCCCTTTTTGATGCGCATCAACCCGAGTTAAAGTTAGGGATAAAACAAAATGCAATAACATAATTAAGTAAAGTATATTGCAATTATAATAAAAAAATTACAATACAACGAATTAACTGAGTTAAGAATTTTATAAAATAAGTACAAGGATAAAAATTCTAAAAATATCCTATCTCCTCCCTTGATTACATCAAAAAATTTAAGAAGAATAAAATAAATAGTTAGAAAATTTTGAAATACTTTTCTAGGGGTACATAACGAGAATTACTAGTAGGCTAATATGTTTTAGAAATAATTTTTAAAGATATTCTATTTTAAAAAAAATAAATTAAAAATTACTTTTTGATTTCAAAAAATCTTAAATTTTTTTATCAAACTTAAACAGAATAATTTATAATAGTATAAAAATTTTCATAGTAAAACATTATTTAATCGAATAGAATTGATTTATTTAAGTAGAGCAATCTAATTTTAAAAATAAATCTTGAAAAATATATTTTTAACTCTAAAAATTATGTTAATTTTCATGAATATGTAAAACAGAGAGTTTAATGCTAGTAAAATAAAATTTTTCAAATTTCTATTTTCCTAAATTTTTAATTTAAAAAATTATATTTTTGAAAAATAATTCATAATAATTTAGATAATATTCAAAAAATGTTGAAAATTTTTATTTTGATATAGAACAAAAAAGTTTTATCATATAAAAATTAAAGTTTTCAAAATTAAATCTGAAAAAAATTTTGGTTTTCAAAATATGATTTTTGTTAAGAAAATTCTTAGAAAATAACTTAACGGTCAAAGTCGACAAGGAAATTGTCGGGGCATCCCTAACAGCCAAATTCCATCCCGAGGACACAGAAAACTTATCCCAGATAAACATCGATGAAGGGGGAAAGTCTTCGTAAGAAAGCAGCTCAACAGAGGGAGCATCAAAAGTCGACAAGGTAAGTCAGGTACAGTCTCCACCTCCTGACCAATTGCTTAATTCAGTTAAAATATCGTTGAAAGATTGTTTCGAGTTAAAAATTATATTATCGAAACATTTTTGCGAATTAGAAATTAAAAATAAAACAAAGAATAGTGAGTTTAAAAAAACCCTAGCAACAGATTGTTGATTAAAGAATCTCGACAAACTAACAAGAGAAAATGACATGTTAAAAGAACAAATACAATTTTTTACATGTTCAAAATTCCCTGCTTTAAATTTGAGAAATTATGACAAACTAAAATGAAAATTTAAACATCACTAACCTAAACAGTGAATTAGACTTAGTGCGTTCAGCAAGAAAATTAAACAGCTAATTTCCTTATGAGACTTTGTCTAAGAAAGTGGTTGTTGCTCCAATAACCAAGAAGGTCTAGTGTCTCGCCACTGCCTGAAAGTCAAAATATTGAAATAAAATGTTTAATTAACTTACTGATAAAGTATTGAAAGTAAATAATACTTTAAAATGTTTTTTAAACATTTTTTGGAAAAATTTCTCAAAATTACCTAAGTTAGAATTTTCTTTTACATAGAAAATTTTCTTGCTTAAATATTTTTTCTCTCAAAATTATTACCCTTAGATTTTATTTTAACTTAAAAATTCTCTTTGAGATTTTCTTTCACTTAGAAATATTTTCTAAAAATCATTGAAATAATTTTCAAACCCTTAGATTTTTCTTGGAACCCCATTTTTTATGTGATCAAAGGGAGAGAAGGAAAAGTATAAGTCTAGGGGAGGTAGACCAATTTTTTCTATAATTTTTCTATCTTTTTGCACTTTACTGCAATATTAGTTATTTCATTTCTATGTCTATTTATCCTATCTTAACTTGGGTTGCTCACATCAAAAAGGGGGAGATTGTTGGAACCCCAAGCTTATTTTGGTGTGATCAACAAGTTAAGTTAGGTCCTGTGGTGTTTTAAACCTTGTGTCAAGTGTGCAGGAGTACAGGGAGTCTAGCAGAAGACGCAGCTAGCGAGAAGGATGACACGAGAGAGTGCGTCTGAGGGATGAGATGTTGCAGAAGAGTACACCGGCTGACGAGAAGGAAGTGTGCGGTGTTTCCGAGGGACGAGAAGCCGGTGCGGAAGATTGCTCGGGGAGCAAGAGATGCAGCTAGCGAGAAAGTCAGCACGGGGTGCGACCGAGGGACGAAGAGCTGCGGATGAGTACGCTGGTGGACGAGAAGGAAGCACGCGACGATTCCGAGGGACAAGAAGCCAGAGCGGAAGCCTGCTTGAGAAGGCCAAAATTGGGTTCGGGTGAGCCTTATTTCGGTTGGCTGAAATCACCCAAGCGAGCCGGAGCGGAAGATCTGGACTGAGGTGAACAGAATCGGAGCAGAGGGTCCAGACCAAAAAAAGTCAACTCTGTTGACTTTCTTGGTCCGGGAGCCCGAAACCATTCCGGGTGCCCGGACCTAGAGTTTATCAAGATCGCGGTCAAACATGATCTATGCGAGAAGGGTTAAAGTTTTATCCCCTCCCAAGCGCCTGTGACCCTTCCAGGCGCCCCAACTAAGGCTATAAATATAGCCTTGGTCCAAGAAGCTCAACAAGACAAGCAATTTTGATCACAACACTTGTGCGCTTCCTTGTTAGTTTATCTTTTGTTTTTTGCGCTTTAACTGCTGTAAGAGGCTTCTCCGCCTGAAGGAGATACTAGTGCGACATTTTCCTTGGATTAACAACCTCCTCGGTTGTAACCAAGTAAAAACCCTTTGCCTCTTATTTTACTTTCTGTTTAGTTAATTTATTTACGTAAGTGTTCTGTTGAAAGTACGAAAAGGGTTTTTTTTTTAATTTTCGCAGGGCTATTCAACCCCCTTTTAGCCGGCCGCCGCGATCCAACACCTAATGTTGATAAACCACAAGTAGTAGCATTAAGAAGGTCTAAAGGGAAAGAAAATTAGCTATTTTGAATGATTACATGGTTTATCTACAAGAGTTAGAATTCAACGTAAGTATTGATGAAGATCTAATTTCATTTTCACAAGCCATAGAAAGTGTTCATCCTTCCAAGTGGTGTGACGCTATGATTGAAGAGTTCAAATCATAGTTAACGATAGTTTGGTACCTTGTCGAATTTCCTGAAGGGTCAACGATAGTTGGATGTAAATGAGTATTTAAGACCAAACATAACTCTAATAGCAATATTGAACGATACAAGGCTAGATTTGTTGCCAAAGATTTTACTTAAAAAGATGGTGTTGACTACAAAGAGACCTTTTCTCTCAGGGGCGGATGTACCGGGGGGGGGCGGCGTCGGCGATCGCCCCCCTTGCCGGCAGACCAAAAAAAAAAATCGGAGTGCTTCACAGTGGCGTAGAAAAAATTACAATCGAAGCAGCCAGTAGGAGACGGAGAAAACGAAGAGACGAAGAAGAACAATTCATTTGATTAATTGTGGACCACGTGTCCAGTTTGACACAATCACGTATTCACGTGTCCACTTTGTCATATTTCCATTCCATATATAATTTATATAAAGGTTTATTTTTATATTTATTTAATTGTTTTTATCTCTCCTCCTCTGTTTGTTTTGTTTCCGCCGCCGCTCACCCTTTATCTCTTCATATTTTTATTTTCCATTCCACTTTAACCTTGTGATCTTGGTCTTGCCCTTTGTTTCTTCTCGCTACCGAGCACCGACCAAAACGGCAAAGCCGGAAAGTCCTACGCCAAAGGTTTTTTTTCCTCTCTTCCGAGTTCCGATCAAAGCGGCAAAGCGTCAAAGCTCAAAGGTGAAGCCTTCAGCCTTCAGGTAAGTGGATTTTATTTTATTTTATACCTTAATTTTATTTTATTTTTTTAATAATTATTTCATTATTTCTTGATTACCATGTATGATACAATTAATAATTTAAAATTTTAATTGTTTAAATATTTAGTTGCTTTTTATCACCTCTCTTGTTAAATGGTTCACATTACTTTATGTTGATAATTTTTTCCCATACATTATTATTTGTAGAAAATGTTGAAATATTTGCAAAGAGACCTAGGAGTTCAATTGAATCGTCTAGTGTTCCGGATGAAGAGTCTACTCCTGTACCACAACCACCACCACCTCCTCCACAAATTTTATTTGAAAATATTGAAAATCTGAGTAGTGAAGTAGAAATTGTTGCTGATCCTGGTTTACGAAAATTGATTGAAGAGTATGATGTTGGTGCTAGAGATCGTATTCAAAAAGAATATGTTGCTATAGGCCCTTGTCAACCTCGAGGCCATAATTTTCCAAGAAAAAAAATGGGTAAAGACAATAGATGTTTCAGAGAGGTTTGGTTTAAAGACCGTGATTGGTTGGAGTATAGTGTTTCAAAGGATGCAGCCTTTTGTTTCTGGTGTTATCTTTTTAGACCTAGTAATATAGGGTTTGGAGGAGATGATGTGTTTACGAGATCTGGTTTCATAAATTGGAAAAAAACAATTGAAAAATTCAATGAGCATGTAGGTGGAGTTGGTAGTGCGCACAATGAGGCAAGGATACAGTTTGAGGGTTTCAAGAATCAAAGACAAAGTGTGGAGTATTCATTTTCATCGGGGAAACATGAGCTTGAAGTTGCTTATCGCAAATGCTTGACTTCCATTTTAAAAGTAATTCGATTTTTGTTATTACAAGGATTACCTTTTCGGGGACATGATGAGTCTTCGACATCATCCAATAGAGGAAATTTTTTAGAATTGCTCAAATGGTATAGTTCAGAGTGTCCAGAAGTTGCGGTAGTTGTTGGAATGAATGCACCTGGAAATAATCAAATGATTGCCCCAAAAATTCAAAAGCAATTGGTGAATGCTTGTGCAGTTGAGACCACAAATGCTATTCTAGCTGATCTTGGAGATAGATGGTTCACTTTACTACTTGATGAGGCTCATGACTGTTCAGTGAAAGAGCAAATGACAGTTGTTATTAGATATGTGAACAAGCATGGAGAGGTGATTGAACGATTTATGGCTGTAGTTCATGTTGCAACAACTACAGCTGCTTGTTTGAAGGAGGCAATCGACTCTTTATTTGCTAAGTATGGTTTATCAGTGGCGAGATTGAGGAGTCAAGGATATGATGGTGCTTCAAATATGTCTGGAGAATTTAATGGCTTAAAGTCACTGATAATGAAAGAAAATCCGTATGCATTATATGTTCATTGTTTTGCTCATCAACTCCAGCTAGTGGTTGTAGTCGTTGCTCAGGCAAATCAATATGTTTGTGATTTCATGTGGATTGTTGGTTCGATTGTGAACACATCTGCATCATCTTGCAAAAGGGCCGACAAACTTCGACAACTTGAACATGATAGAAAAGTTAAACTTCTTGAAAGAGGAGAGATTAGTTCTGGTAGAGGACTAAACCAAGAAACTAGTCTAGCTAGACCTGGAGATACACGATGGGGGTCTCATCATTCAACTTTATGTCGTATTGAACAAATGTGGCCATCTGTTATAGAGGTTCTTCAAAATTTGATTGATGATGGTGATCGTTCTTCTAAGGGTTTAAGTAGAACTTTGGTTGAAAGAATGGAGAGGTATGAATTTGTGTTTATTCTACTATTGATGAAACGTATATTGGCAATCACAAATCATTTGTCAACCGTTTTACAAGAGAAAGATCAAAATATTGTGAATGCGATGCGTTTGATCAATAATGTGAAATGCAAATTGCAAAAGTTGAGAGATTCTGGATGGGATATTTTACTTAAGGATGTGAAGAAGTTTTGTAACACTCATTCCATTGAAATAATTAATATGACAGATAACATCAACAGCCGTAGTCGTTTGAAGAGAGATGGAAAAAATGTTAATTTTTATCACTACTACCATGTTGAAATCTTTTGTGAGGTAACTTCATAATTCTTTTTTTGTTTACCGTCAATTAAATTCTTTTAAACATTAACATATTTATTAATTTTTACTTTTGTTGTTTGATTTTTAAATTGTAGGTTATCGATATTATTCTACAGGAGATGGATAGTCGTTTCTCTGAAACAACTACAGATTTGTTGATTTATATGTCATGTCTTGATCCTAGAAACTCGTTCTCTAGATTTGATCTACAGAAGTTAGTGCGCCTGGCTCATTTTTATGAGGATGATTTTTCTTGGAATGAGCGTATGTTGGTTGAACAAGAGCTTGAAACATATATTGATGACGTCAGATCAGATGAACGGTTTGAAGGAATTTCAGATTTGGGAGCTCTTGCAAAGAAAATGATTGAAACAATGAAGAACCGTGTGTTTCCTTTGGTTTATCGGATGATTGAGCTAGCCTTACTTCTTCCAGTTGCTACTGCAACTGTTGAAAGAGTGTTTTCGACAATGAATATTGTCAAAATAGATTTGCGAAACAGGATTGGAGATGAATGGATGAATGATAGTTTAATAGTATATATCGAG